>NC_134269.1:175033528-175726862 GCF_031893055.1 Leptodactylus fuscus | reverse complement strand
AAGAAAGGCTCCCATACCTCCGCGATAATCAAGATCTGGAAAAAAAAATCATAATTCCCTCTATAGCTACCCAGGATAAAACCGGAGAGAGGGGAGAAAAGATTGCAATCTGAAGATTGTCACAAGGAGTTCATTTTATGCAGTCACAAGCATTGATTAATGTATCTGCCATTTTGTGCTCTCTGACTAATCTGGGGACTGTCATGAGAATGGATTAATGCAGTGCCGTTCTTTGTTCTTGTTACAATTTTAGTCACCAGAAGTAACTATCTAAGACTTTGAGTGGTACATTTTATAGCCTAAGTTGTCCCCAACCTCGTCACGGTCCAGCGGAATGAGAAAAGGCAAACTAATCAATACACGGTAGGGTAAAATATGGAGAATGATGTGCGGAATTGGAGAGAAGATTCATAAATGTGTTTTCTTGGCTGTCAAGATGAAATTACCCTACTTAGGCCATGGTGACAATTACCTCTTAACCAATTGAAGAGTCAGTACAAGCTAATATTTAATAGGTATTCATAAAGCCAAGATCATGTTATCAGAGTATCATCCGACTTATTAGAAAGAGACAGGCTAATGTAGAAGCGTCACCGGACCAGAATTTTTAACATGAAAATCTATACGACCATAGTACAAGAATGATCTGCTTAAAGGGGCATTGTCATTATGGTCATTCATGGCATAATCACAGTATATACACATCTCTATCTCCACAAAGGGGTAAAGGGACACCGAGCGACCATATAGTGTAGATACGTTAGGAATTTCAAAGAACGGAATATGTGTAGATAAATCAAAGGTCCAGTTGGCCTCTCACCTGTTGTGGTTGTGAAAATGACACAACCACATATAAAAGGGTATATAAATCCAGGTGGAGGTGGCAGCAAAACCACTAACAAAGCCGAACACCAGATGAATGAATGGGAACAAACAGTGTGAACCAACAGGACAGTTAGGGTTGTGCTCTCTGGTCAAGGAGGATGGAGAACGGTGGAAGTACAGGACACTTTATTTAGCAACGGGACTACAATGGTGTCATTGCTAAATCAAGTGTCCTGTACTTCCACCGTTGTCCATCCTCCTTGGCTAGAGAGCATAACCCTAACTGTCCTGTTGGTTCATACGATCTCCACAATGGAGGTTCCTGGTGGGGTGGCTGCTGGGGAATGAATGGAGAGTTGGCAGTGTTACGAGTGCAGCTCTTGTAGTTTTATTTAATGGGCGGATATGGACACATTTGGTAGCACCGCCAGAGGTAGTGTAGGACCAGCGCCACATCATTGCAAAATTCATGCTGCTCTCTACAAATGTCTATTATTTGGGTGGGTGTTTCTAGACCCATTTCCAATTAAGAAAAATAAAATGATATATATATATATATATATATATATATATATATATATATATATATATATATATGCTTTTCAAATTTACTTTCTCGACATGGGTAAATGGTAAAAATGTTCCAAGTCAAAAACCAAGAGTAAATAATGAAAGGAAAATAATTTAAAAATATATCTTTTTATCCATTGTAAATTTTTGCCAAAAATGTGTTAACCTGGACATTTCTTTGTGAAGCTCCTCTATTTAACAAGGTGGTGGTCTAGACGCCATTCATTATTCCGTCCCCTCCAGTTACTCACCTATAAGCTTTACATGAAGAGCGAGGTGTAGACAGCATGAGCTTATGTTTCCTCATCTCTAAATCACTTATCTGATCTTCCCATGTTTTGACAAACAGCCATGCTGACTACAAAGGGTTCCAGAAATAAACATTTTATTAAAGTCCTATTGTCAGAAAGATTTTGTTTTTTTATAAACGCAAGGCCCATAGAGAATTTTTTATGGAATCTTTTGTTCCCCAAGTTTTTTTTATCTGTTTACTATCACAATGGGGGAGAAACAGCTGTATAAACATTTCTTAGAGTCGCTTCTCTAAACTGATCATAACAATCAGGATGACAGCAAAAAAATCTTTATTATACATGTCTACCTAGGAGAGACAGTGTGACGGAAGGCTTTATGGAGATGGTTCAATCTCAGTGCTGCCATACACACCAGTACTATGCTATAGCGATACTAACATGTGTAACCCAAACTATAGCAAAGCCCCACTCGTTCCCTCCTTCCACCTAAATTTGACACACTTTTTGGATAAACATTTGCATAAAATAATCCTTTAATAGATAAGATAATCCTATATTTAATAGTCCCCCATAGGTAAATTTCAGTGGTTACAGCAGCATAGATGATACGGATACAGGATAATAAGTAATATATTACAGAAGGAGACACACACAAACTCAGAAATAGCAGATAGGAGAAAATACTAGGAGTCATAGCAGCTAAAGAAAAAGAAGACTTCAGGATCATTTAGTTCTCTGTGCGGAGTGATCCTTGCTTGGCCCGATGTAGGTTATACAGCCTGACCCTGGTTGGGAGGAAGGATCTCCAATAGCGCTCCTTCTCACACTTGGGGGAAGCAGTCGGTCACTGATAGTGCTGCAAAAGGCCATCAAGGTCTCATACATGGGGTGGGATTTATTCTCCAGCATAAACCTTTTATGCTCAGATTCTTGGGATTGTCTAATGAAACTTGGGACTATTGGCATAATATAGGTATAATATTATCACAGGTTATTAAAAATATCCTGAAAGAAGAGAATGTGATAAAATATCTATTCACCTGGTAAATCCTCCGCAGCCCCAGTGCCATTCCCACCAGTCTTAGTAACTGATGACGTCATGTGCATCCGTGTAGCCATACAGTCAATTATTGTCCTCAGGAGTGATAGTAGCATGGCTGGCACCTGACTACTAAGGTGACAGCAGTCACATAGACGTATGTGGTATCATCACTTGAGAGATAAAAAGACTGGTAGGATCACTACAGTTCCAGCGCTGAAGCTGCAAAGGATTTACCAGGCTTGTAATAGTGTTTTGTTATTTTATTCTGTTCCCTGCTTTGAGGTCAGTTTTCAAGAACCCTTTGTTTGACTAAAAGCTGTCTGACTATGGCTAGTAGCTAATACTGGACCACATACTGGAGACACAGTGAAGTGCCCGGCTCTTCAGGTATAGCAAATAATTGCATTTCTATGTGTTACTTTAACTTTGCCTAGCAGACGCTGGCATGCGGGCAGAGTATTTGTTAGGACTGAAGATAGTATGATGCCCTATACTAGTCACGAAAATTAATACAAATGATACAGAGACCAAAACAACTTCAGAAGCAGCAGGTTGTGGATTCTGTCACTGCTCGGCATCTGTATTTATAGATTAAACACTAGTATGGTGTCTCTTAAACAAAGAATGGAACAGTATGTGAGACACTGGCAGGAATAAGAAGCGGAGCATGACATACATTCACAACTGGGATAACAACAAAACAATATCTTTTTTTTTTACTTGTCAAGTTTTCTGATTTAATGAGCAAGTCTCTCAGACAGCTCAATGTGAATTGTACCTGCTGCATTTCATGGGAATGGACATCTGCCATCATTATTCATTCTTATGACAGATACAAACTAGCAAAGTGACCTAAGGCAATGGCTAGAAGTGTAGGATTGTAAGTGGCTAATCGTGCACCATAACCGAAGAAAATGGGGAGTATAGTAACATTACTGAGCAAAACATTAAAGTATCACAAAGCTAAAAAAGTAGAAATGTTTGTGGCGTGAATGTCAAAGTAATATTAGGCTTATTATCTGGGTAAAAATAAATGTAACAATGTTGTGTTTTTGGTGATTTTACTACATAGTACTGCGTTGCAGCCCAGATGAGTTGCAATACCAGGCACAGCCAAGGAGAGGCACTGTTTTTTGAAACAAAAAAGCAGATCTTTAATTCCAGTCTGAAACAAAGATTTGGGTGGCCAGTGATTTTTTTTTTTTTCTTTTTGGCCAAAATGTATTTACAGTTTTAACATGAATTTTACAAAAAGCAAATACATTTAACACTAATACTATAGCATTGTAAACTTCCCAGGAAAGGGATCAGTCCAGCGCAAATTTGTGGGATATTCTGTAAGAAGAATAAGAAATAAATCAGAGTTTAAGCTTGTAATCCCTACAGACGATAATTGATTCCTGGGCACGGCAACACAAAGTAGAAAACAGCAAAAATAAAAGAAATAATAGTAAGAGAACAATGCAAGTGGTTAGAGTGATGCAATACCCACTGCATGATAAAAAGGAAAATGGTTGCCAGTAGGCCCCACCACCCATCCCCCTGGAACACTGACATTATGGACAGTATACCCTCACACCTATATAGGAGAATTTCCCAGCAGGTCTGTTTCTAGGTTTCCAGTGGTCAGTTTAAAATGCCGCCATATCTTATCTGGTAACACCAGCATGAATCTCTTCCAACAATGTTGTTCTTAGGAGTAACATCTTGTAAAATCTGGTCATAAAAACACTATGGAGGACTTATTTCATTATGTATGTGTGCTCTGGGGTATAGGTTGGACTTAATAGACCTGTGTCTTCACCCAACCTTATCGACTATGTAACTGTATTGAAGCAGACTGTGCTAACAAAGTGCCTGACCAGTTTATTGGGTGTTGTTCCTTACAATTAAACATGAAAATATGTATGTAAGGTATAAGAGAGGTGTAGCCATTGTTAGCATACCCCAACTAATAAAATGCGTCCACCTCAAGGGCACCAACACAATGGATCTGACATATCTTAAAATTACACTGTATTTTATCCTTATACCAGAGCACCATTATCAATATATTATACTAGAGATGAGCGAACACTATTCGAAACAGCTGTTTCGAATAGCACTCTCTCATAGAAATGAATGGACGTAGCCAGTCTGCGTGCTGGCCGCTTCCATTCATTTCTATTGGAGCATGCTATTCAAAATGGCTGTTTCGAATAGTCTTCGCTCATCTCTAATTATGACCTTTTTACCCCTTGTCATCCTTAAAGAGAAATTTTCACCAACTCCAATTTTTAGCATCTGTTAATCGCTGCTGCTCCACTGATTCCGGACCAGTTGGACTTTTTTCTCTAGCCGTTCCTGATGCAGTTAGTTTTGGTGCCTCAGATGCTATATAGTCTCTGTATTGTCAGGAGGGCGGCAAAGGGTGTGATTCTGAGCCCTGACACCGGCTGCTTCTGATTGGATCTCTGAATCACATTCACTATCTGACACCACCCTTCTTACATTACACAGCTTAAATAGCAGATCAGGCACCAAAACTGCCTGCACAATTGGAAACTTCACTCCACCCCGCACGATAAGCCTTCCCCCAATTATTAACCCTATGCTAGTTTTGTCCACCATCCTAGTTAAGTTTTATTATGTCTGACTAGTAATCTGATAGTATTCTGCTCACTAATTTGGATAGCATTTCCATCTGTTGCACACCCAGGCCCAACACTATTTCGGCAGCAAGCAACCACCTTGTGGGATAATACACAGACCCTACTGTACTTGAATGGTGGGGGCTCCCTAACCAACCCATTTATTTATGGGCTTGAAGTTCTTATCAGGGTTAATTTTTGGTAGCCATTGTGCACTAGAAGATGACTAGCAGAAGACTTTTAGTAAGAACATGAGACATGGGTCTTAAAACATCACCAACATTTACATTTCATAGTAAGACAACACCTTGGTAAAGCCTCTGAAATAGAACGGCCTCCTTATGAAAGCAAAACACCTAAAGTAGTCCTATGGTGTATACATCCGTACTCGTATAACGTCTGGCCCAGTCCAACATAGCTGTGTCCTTTGTTGCTTTAGTCTCCAAATTTAAGAAGTGTTTTTTGGTTTTTTTTTTGTTTTCTATTAAGCTTATGGTATAACATAGATATTAATAAAGTAACTGCATTTATTTCTTAGCTCAGCATTTCTGGCTTTTTCTTTGTCATTGTATTCCTCTCTTCCGCCCGAGCCTTCGGATTTAATTCTGTCACCCTTAACCATTTCTTTGGGTAGGCAGTTTCATTAATCTACCACTATTTCTAAAATGGTCTGTCACACTTTCCCTGAACTGCCTGCTCTTCCATCAGCCAAGTATGACATCTTGTTTCTCTCCCAGAAATATGTATTTGTTACATTTCTGCCACATCATGGTTATTCTTCTTTTGCTTCTGGCCAAACATATTTAGATTATTTTACAGCTGCAAATCAAATAGTATTTCCAGGAGAGCAGCGGCTGGCCATAAGTAACTATACAGCCCTGTCATTTGTTATATACATGGCCACCGCAGGCATGTGGCATTGAAATGATATGCTTGTATCGTACGTATGTCAGCGAAGAATGTGTTGGCTACACCCTTATATCTCTTAGATAGACTCTTCACGCAAAACAACATTCATAAGGGAGGAATAAGATGGATATCTGTATCCGGCTGCGAGGCAATTCCATCATATATAACCTTCGAAACACAGCAGAGTTGTTTCCTTGTTTTTTTTTTCTTTCGTCTCTAGCAATTCATTGCATACATTTCCAGATTAAACATAAAGAAGGAAGTGAAGTGGAACCAGGACAGAGACCTAGAAAGAGGCCGGAATGGCATTTTATTTATAAGCATTTTCATACTATCTGATAGAATTAACCAACTGAGCATTTCCATTTCCCATGTACAATGCTCAATCAATGGCTGCAATGAAGTGGCATTTCAATCAATGGAAATCTTGATTTGCTAGTACCAACTGAGTGTCAAGAATGAGGAGACGGATGATAATTTCCTTTAACTCCTTCAGTGCATTTCCCCAGAGCTGCTATGCTTCAGTAAATTTTGCAGTATAATGAAGGTACATTGCTGCTTGTCAGAACTGGGTAAACCTTATGTTCTTTTATCAGCCTTGCAGTGAATATTTACTCCTATTGAGTGTTCGGGGAACGTATTATATGCTATACTTCCCTGTAACTTTTTGGACATTCATAATTTACGTGCATAAAGTCTACCCCCATTCCAATCTGCCTGTCTTGTTGATATAGTATTTAGATACTGTGCCTCAAGTATGCATTTATGCATAGAAGCCTTCTAGGTCCATAGGAGTCTCGTTGTTTGTCATTTACCATATTTCATTTGATCTTCTGTGAAAAACTCTGGTTTGCGATGAAACTTAATCCAACCGAACTCCCATTATCATGTTTTATTTCTTCTCCCAGACAAATTTGTTCTATTTGCCTCAATATTCTTAACCAGTTACTTGTTGTCCTATTGTACGTATGAGTAACCCTGGTTTTTACTATGGGAGGATGTAGCACTGCATCATCTGCCGGAGAGGCCAAGTGTCCTGGAGGGCATCAGTGACAATTGTAGATTAGACAGATCACCCAAGACATGCCTGGACTGTTGAAACTCCAGCACATGTCTTATTGTACAATAAATCATTACAGAATATCTTAAGTTTTCTTCAGTGTCAAAAATATTTTTCAATGACTTGTCACTGGTTTTAGTTGTCTTCTGTGGTGAGATATAATGCAGTTTAACCAATTATAGAACTCTGCCATCTGCTATCTATCTTTCTACAAATATCCAAAAATGGACAGCGCACCAGTTTAGTGTAAAAAGATATTAGTGGAAGTTTATTCCAAGTCACTTCCACTAACATCTTTTTATATCACACTGGTGTGCTGTCCATTTTTGAAAGTTTGTATGTTTATGTGGCGTTAATGCCAGATCTCTATAGACTTGCACCTATGTACTAATAAGGATTAGATGGAGGGTGCTGCTCTTTTCCTTTTTGTTTTTTATCTATCTATCTATCTATCTATCTATCTATCTATCTATCGAAGATTTGCAGCAATCACTGGTTGACATAAAACACTTCTAGAAAGTATGGCAAGCAGAAGCACTGCACACATATACAATGGTGCTGGGGCAACACGGTGGCTCAGTGGTTAGCACTGGAATCCTGCCAGGAACAACATCTGTAAGGAGTTTGTATGTTCTCCCCGTCTTTGTGTGTATTTCCTCCCATTCTACAAAGACATACTGTTGTTTACTCACCTTCCCTCCCCTCTGTTGGCCTCCTCACAGCATCTGGGGCTCTTTCTGTCTTCTCTGTGGTGTCATGGGTTAGTCACAGACCTCAGTAGTCATGCCACTCTGTATACCCATGTGACCACTGTGGCCCAATCACGGGCCTTAGTGGTGACCCCAGCAGGGCACATCAAGTCACTGGAGGAGCACCTAGTGCTGTGTGGATGTATAGATGTGAGTAAAACCGTTTTTTTTTTTTTTTCACTACTCCTGGGCTTCCCCCAATTATATTCTGGGGACTTAAGAGACCCCAGGGTATAATAATTTATGGCAATGCATGTCAGTGTCCATATTAGTTAATCTGAAATTAATCTTGAAATGTTTGTTTTCATTGAAAACTGAACACTATGTAATACTTGGTTCAAACCCGGCTCAGAACGAATCGGCTCGCCCATCCCTTATAATAATAATAATTATTATTGTGAAATATACTGTAGTAGATCTGTTTCATCGTACAACTTTTTTTGTAGCAAAATGTGCACATTAATCATTTTGGCCCTAAGGGGTCAAAACCCAATAGCGGGCCAAACATTTGTATTAGTCTGATAACCAGAGTTTGCACCTTTTAATTGCATAGACTGGAATTAGCAATTATAAAGCATGCAACTATGAGCATAAGATCAATATGTTACACAACATTGGGACTTCAAGGCTATTAAATGTATGTTATATCGAAATTTCCAATACAATCTAATATTATGTTCTATAAACTGATTAAAACATCTGCTAAACAGGGAAATGGTTTGTCTCTCCAAAGTAAAGCATAGTTATGTTGTCAAACTTGTGATAGTAGATAACTACATTTATGTAAATAATCTGAATATTGGGTTGCTAGCTACATATATACACTTACCGGCCACTTTATTAGGTACACCATGCTAGTAACGGGTTGGACCCCCTTTTGCCTTCAGAACTGCCTCAATTCTTCGTGGCATAGATTCAACAAGGTGCTGGAAGCATTCCTCAGAGATTTTGGTCCATATTGACATGATGGCATCACACAGTTGCCGCAGATTTGTCGGCTGCACATCCATGATGCGAATCTCCTGTTCCACCACATCCCAAAGATGCTCTATTGGATTGAGATCTGGTGACTGTGGAGGCCATTGGAGTACAGTGAACTCATTGTCATGTTCAAGAAACCAGTCTGAGATGATTCCAGCTTTATGACATGGCGCATTATCCTGCTGAAAGTAGCCATCAGATGTTGGGTACATTGTGGTCATAAAGGGATGGACATGGTCAGCAACAATACTCAGGTAGGCTTTGGCGTTGCAACGATGCTCAATTGGTACCAATGGGCCCAGAGTGCCAAGAAAATATTCCCCACACCATGACACCACCACCACCAGCCTGAACCGTTGATACAAGGCAGGATGGATCCATGCTTTCATGTTGTTGACGCCAAATTCTGACCCTACCATCCGAATGTCGCAGCAGAAATCGAGACTCATCAGACCAGGCAACGTTTTTCCAATCTTCAATTGTCCAATTTCGATGAGCTTGTGCAAATTGTAGCCTCAGTTTCCTGTTCTTAGCTGAAAGGAGTGGCACCCGGTGTGGTCTTTTGCTGCTGTAGCCCATCTGCCTCAAAGTTCGACGTACTGTGCGTTCAGAGATGCTCTTCTGGCTACCTTGGTTGTAACGGGTGGCTATTTGAGTCACTGTTGCCTTTCTATCAGCTCGAACCAGTCTGGCCATTCTCCTCTGACCTCTGGCATCAACAACGCATTTCCGCCCACAGAACTGCCGCTCACTGGATGTTTTTTCTTTTTCGGACCATTCTCTGTAAACCCTAGAGATGGTTGTGCGTGAAAATCCCAGTAGATCAGCAGTTTCTGAAATACTCAGACCAGCCCTTCTGGCACCAACAACCATGCCACGTTCAAAGGCACTCAAATCACCTTTCTTCCCCATACTGATGCTCGGTTTGAACTGCAGGAGATTGTCTTGACCATGTCTACATCCCTAAATGCACTGAGTTGCCGCCATGTGATTGGCTGATTAGAAATTAAGTGTTAACGAGCAGTTGGACAGTTGTACCTAATAAAGTGGCCGGTGAGTGTATGTATATATATATATATATATATATATATATATATATATATATATATATATATATATATATATATATGCAATGTTCTCACTTCCATACTAATGCACATATGAATAAACATCAGGCATCCATAGAAATGCAGTTATTCTTCCCTTTGCACTGGGATAAAGTATTTATACTTAAGAAATCAATGATCATGCTTACTATTGATCCTGAGGATCCAGTTCTTTTCACCGTGAAGAACACGTAGACCACAGAGAAAAGTTAGTGTTTCTTGTTAAATTTTCAGACCAACATCTGTATTGAGTCCACATGTAGATTTTGGTGCTAATTTTGCTCCTTTCATTGCAATAGTTTAAATCTGTGCTAAAACCTTGCACATGCTGCAGATATTAAAATAAGCACCATATGTCAATTTCTTTTTTTTTTTTTTTTTTTTTTAAATGTAGATTGTGAGCCCCACATAGAGCTCACAATGTACATTTTTCCCTATTAGTATGTCTTTTTTTGGAATATGGGATGGAAATCCATGCAAACACGGGGAGAACATACAAACTCCTTGCAGATGGTTTTTTGCCCATGGCGGGATTTGAACACCAGGACTCCAGCGCTGCAAGGCTGCAGTGCTAACCACTGAGCCACCGTGTGGCCCCCATTCACCATATGTCAATTTCTGTACAGAAAATCTATATTGTGTACATGTGAGGAAGAAAAATGAGATCTTGCTGACTCGATGGGAGTCTACCACCTCCCCCAAGTGCATTCAGCTGTCGCTACAGTGTTACAGAGCACATTACAGTGATAAAACAGACCTTTTGTAGATTGGAGAAAATCATCTTTGAAGCCTTATGCAAATTAGATAGATGGTGCATCAAGGGTGGGCCTTCAGCAAACTGGAGCGCTGCTCTTACCACCCAGACTCCTACCATCTCCTGCCTATGCCACTGCATTCTGTAACAGCTGATCTTCCTCCTGCTGTGACATCACCCATCCTACTGCTGGGACTGAAGGCCCGCCCCTAGTGCACCAAGTGACTCATTTGCATATGAATTCAAATTAGATTTTCTCCAAATCTACATAAGTGACATACACAACAAAGGTATGTTATTTATCACTATAATGTGCTCTGGGACATGGTGTAGTCAGTTACACATGCTTTAGGGAGGTGGTAGACTCCCTTTAAATGCTAATATATTATGCGGATGGTTTTCTGAATGAAAATCTGCAAGTAATCTGCATTGTGTGCATGGAGGCTTACTGTGACAAAAGGAGTGAGGTTAGAGTAGGATTATACCACGAACAAAACACAAAATCCACAGCCAATGCTCATGAGGGGATGCACGGATACCATCCTCCGGGCAGGGACCAACCAAAGAAATATACTAGTAAAAGATAGGTATCTAGCAGTCCAGGGTGGTTTAAAACATAGCTTTTAATTGAAAAATATATATTAAAAAAACTAATGAACAGGACATCAAGCAGAGATAAAAAAGGACAAAAACATACCAGACGACACTTAACACAACATCCTGACCCGCTGATGCGTTTCGAGGCTAGGCCTCTTAATCATAGCGATTGCTATGCTATAGCGATGACTATGCGATGACTATGACTAAGAGGCCTAGCCTCGAAACGCATCAGCGGGTCAGGATGTTGCGTTAAGTGTCGTCTGGTATGTTTTTGGCCTTTTTTTTTCTCTGCTCGATGTCCTGTTCATTAGTTTTTTTTATATATTTTTTTCAATTAAAAGCTATGTTTTAAACCACCCTGGACTGCTAGATACCTTTTACTAGTATAGTAACTAGATATCTTTTACTAGTATATTTATAGGAATATACCACGTCTAGGGGTGTTTAAAGGTTTTACTTTAGTCTGGTTTACCTTTCTCAAATGCTCTTTATACGGATGCGTCTTCCCTTACCTTTCTTCTTGGTTACGGACGTAGAGATGTGTCACAAGATAGCTGGCATTTCAAGACAATACTGTTTAGTGGTATAACTTATCTGTCACTATTACTAGGATATTTGTTTGCTTTGTGAATTGCATTACTTGCATGTCATCATATTATGTTAATTGGTTGCTTGAGAAATTGAATCCTTAGGCTAATATAAGTGCATTTAAGGGTAAACATGTCTGTACAATACAATGCAGTATACTTGTTTGTATACAGTTGTATTGAGTCAGCTGCTCCTATTAATAATGTTTAGGCAATAGTATATTGACCTAACACTCCAAAAGAATACATGTCTATGGACATATTAGATCTACAGATGTAGCAAAGATATCCCGAACATCTGCCATTGGTTAAACTTCTGCAATGTGATATTTTATCATAGAAGGCATCAAAAAACAATGTAGTTGGAAAACATTTTTCAAGCATTTTTCATTGTTTTTGTTGTCTTCTGTGATTGGATATCATGATGGGCAGCACAGTGTAGCCCTGCTCAAGTCCTTGGTTCAAATCCTGCTAAGGACAACATCTGAAAGGAGTTTGTATGTTGTCCCTTACTCCGGTTTCCTCCCACACTCCAAAGACATAGTGATAGAGAATGTAGATTGTGAACCCTATATGGGACTGTGCCTGTAAAGTGCTAAAGAATATAATGGTGCTATACAAGTAAGGTTCACATCTGCATATGGTATTATGTTTGGGGAGTCCGCTTGGGGACCACCGAACAGAAAACCAAATGCAATAACAAGTGGTAAGCTTATGAAAGCATACAGACCCCATAGACTATAATGGTGTCCGCACAGAATATGCAGAGAGAAAAGAACTTCATGAACTACTTTCCTCTCCGCATGATTCGTGTGAACACCATGCAGAAAACACACAACCCTATCATAGTCTATGGGGTCCATGTGCTTTCATAAACTGACCGCTTTTCAGTGGGTTCGGTATTCCATTCAGGGGGTCCCCATACAATCTTCCCGAACAGAATACCGAACGCAGATGTGAATCAGGTCTAAGCAAAATAATAATAATGCAGTTTAGCCAATTGCAAATGTTTGGGTTAACTCTGTTACATCTTTACATGGAAAACCCAAAAAAAATGCTATTGTAAGCTCAATATAATGCAAAAATGTGATCCTAATAGAAAACATTGAGGCCAGCCCACCATTCATCACTCAGATTGTCATAATTTACCATTGCTCTACCTCTTTAGCTAATCTAAGGCTTGGTACAATCCTGGATAATAACTATAGTTATTGGAAATGATGCTTAATGACATTGTAGATGATATCATCTGTTCTGTGTAATGTCATTTACATGTCAGTAGAGCAAGTACCCTGTCAAGCAGCCGCTCTGAAGCTCAGTTCATTCTTCTGACGAGGATAGTTTTTTTTTCACCAACTGCAGTAATAGATTCATGGATGCTAGCATAGAGAAGGAGAAATTTACTTTCCTTTGGAATTTTTCCTTCTTCCTTATATTTGGCATCTGGCCCATTTTTCAAGGAAGAACGGATCGTCATAATCCTAAATCCATTAATAGGTATCAGTACCAGTTGTAATACAGAGCAAATAAAACTATAAGTATGTGTATGCCTGCTTATGTCAGTGTTGTAGAATCTGCATAGACTGGCCAGGCACCCACTTGACTAGTGACACGTGTGGATCTTGGTGATCGGCTCCCCACTAATACAGCATCGATCACCCATCCACCTTCTGCCTGGGATAAGCCTACAAATATTCAGTAATAATTGTTCTTACCTTTATAACAATATAAAGGCACTCTCCAGGAAAAACTAATACACTGTGATATGTCCACGCCAGATGTAAAGCGCTGCCCTTCAGGGCTTTGGTATGTCATGGCGTCTCAGTTTTATAGTTAAATTCCTATCATCAGTTGTGATGTTTTTCTATGTGCGAGTTGTCTTTTAGCTCTTGTATTGCATTATTTGTCACTTGTGATAATATTCTTACCTAGGATAGCAATGTGCAATAGCTTTACTTGCAGTCCTATGCAAAACCACTTGCAAATGAGGTTGAAATACCCTGTGAATAGACAAGAGACTGAGTATACTAGAGCCGAAAGAAATCAATGTAAGAAACCACTTCTCCCAGCGTGACAGCACATTATGGGTAGCGTTCTTTTTATTCAGAACAAAAGGGTTAATACATGAAGACATTATCCCTTATCATCATTGATGTTGTCTCAGGTACCCATCTGCAAGGGCCAAGAGCCAAGACTGTACAATCATGGTAAATTGCCTGCAAAGAGATACACATGCAAATTGCCCCAATTAATTTGCTAATTGCATCCAATGTTTGTACTTCGGATATTGTAAGTATCTGACTTGGCTGTAGACCACACACTGAGTGGCAATGACTTTGACAGATCGAAAAGTACAGGCATTTTTTTTCAGGGTAATGATAATAAAATATTGGAAAGCGTAAACATAATTAATAGTACATAAGATTCTGAGATATCAGGAGTCATTTACAAGCCAATGTCAGAGCAAGAGAGCTTGAATATTATGCTGGAAAATGCTTGTTTCAAGCACTGTGGTGCTACGGAATTGGCAAAATTGTAGTTTTCTTCCAATAACCGCTATCCATGATACTATCCTTCCTTAGGAGATTAGCACAGAGGCTATTGCTGCTTTATCATAAAGGGTTATGTTAAACATTGTCTGTTTTCTCCCCAAATCCCAGAGCCAATGTCGTTGACTGAAAATTATATACAGACATTTATCCGGTTCTTCCCAAAGCAAGACGAGTAGTATCTGTATTCATACCCAGTGTTTCCAGACTCTGAATAATAAACTTGCCTACTATACACTAATACATTCTTCACATCTTATGCTTAAAGGGGAATCTGTCATCTCACCTGACTTGTCTTTTTTCGTAAATTTGTATATTCCGCATAAAATAGCAATTCTAGAGCATGTTTTCTTGTAACTCTGCATTATGTTCTTCCTCTTTTATTCTACTGAGATATGTAGGAAAAAACTGACACCTGTTACAATGTTACAAATTTCCCTATCAAAGGTGTGTTTGTACACAGTCTAGTACTGACAGCAGTGATTGGACAGTGTCAGAGTGCGAGGAACACCCCCCTCCCCACCCCCGCAGTTTATTCAGAAATTTCTAATAGAAATAGAAGTTTATGAACAGACAGTAAACCGCGAAGAACAGATGTTCTACGATTGCTATGTTATATATAGACTTATTAGGAGAAAAGACAGGTCCTTTAAGGAAGAGGTTCTCAACCTCTTCAAGCTAAGTTACCCCTGGTGAAAAAATGTCCCAACCAAGAACCCATAAAGTAGTGATCAATTATAAAGGCTTTATTTTGAGCTTTCGTTAACAATTATGTAAAGACCCTCAGTGCCCCCACACTCAGTATAATGGCACCACCAGTGCACCCACATTTAGTATAATGGCCCTCACACTTCAGTGCCCCATATGTAATATAATGATGCCCACAGTGTCCCTCCCATGTAATATCATGGCCTCCATGAGTAAAATAAGCCCCCTCACAGTTCCATAGAAGCCCCCATATAGAATAATGTCCCATAATATAGAGTATAATTCATCTGAGTGGCCCCTCTATTCAGTGTAATGTCTCTGAGTGGCCCTTCTATGTAGTATAATGTTCTTGAGTGACCCAGCCATACAGTATAATATCCACAAGTTGCCCCTCCATGCAGTATAATATCCATCAGTGGCCCCTACATTAATAAAATTCCACATACCTAGGGATTTTCTTACGATGTTAAATTAAAAAGTCATTTACATCTTGCCTTCCATTCTCAGAAATGGACTCAAGTTCATTGACTCAATGCCTGGAACACTCCCTGGAGTGTCGAGAAAGGAGCTAGTTGTCGTATATAAAACTTAACTTTTAATCCATGTGATATAAAAACAGGTTAACATCCTTAAAACGGTCCACAACGCTGCCTACATATACATACATAGCTAAGAGTTAGGGGTGGTTGAACCCTGAAACGTGTAAACAGCTTTGACCTTTTACTATATATTTTTTGTTCATGATTTTCTTACAATATCAGGTTTGGCCAAACCCACATTTTTCTGGGGTTCAGTCGAACCTGAGATTTTATTTTATTTTATTTATTTATTATGGGGGGTGGGGGTGTCACATACGAACTACAATTCCTCGGATCCTCAGAGTATAATTAGCGGAAGCCACGTGGACAGTTGGATGTACCCCTGTGGTAGGCATTCCACACCTTGAGAAACTGCTTTAGGCCGGAGCCCTACAGGACTTAAATACCGTGATTTGCCCACAGTGGAAAAATTGTGACGTTTTACAGTCAGGGCAAAGTGGATGGTAATCTAGTGAATCCCAGGCCCACTTTTTGGCAAAAACCGCGGTGCGGACATGCACAAGTACCTGCACACCTATTTGTGTGAGTACCCTAAGTTCAGGACTATCTTTGAGAATTTCCAGGTATAAACACACTTACCTCAAATTCCCCCTTCAGATTCTTTGCCTTTCTAATATGCACCATGCTGAATTATGCCACGTCTAGTAGGTCATCTAATCCGACTCATCATTTGACAAAAATAAGTCTGAAGAACATCTGCAACAAAGTGGATTTAATACCGCCAGAGTAGAATCTGCTTCTTATACATCTGGAATACGCCTTAATACTGGGCCAAGTCTTTAGCTTACGTGGTTCTCTTCCATACAGAGCTACATCTGCTGCCCACTAGGGTAGGAATCAATATTGTGTGCACACTTCACTGTATAGACCCTTCCATAGCATGTAGCTCCATATCGATCTTCATCATTCTAATGCTAATGAAACATATCAGCAGAGATGATATAGACTCAGATGAAATGTCCTGTCATACAGAACTCGGCAGCCCCTGTGATTTCCAATGTAATAATGAATCCTCGGCTAAATTTACCTTCTAATTAATAAATTAACAGCTCTAATTCCCACAAAGGAATTACCACTATTTTCATTTTCAGATTATATGAAAAATGATAGCAGCTTACCGGACTGTCCTGCACGTCGACACATGTCTGCCTTGACCTACATTTGTCGCATAGTCTAGCAGCGGAAATAAGGTGTTATGCTGTAGGGTTGGAAACTTACACCAAACATTGAATTGAAACTGCTCGCTAACAAGACAATTATTCCAAGGCTTCTCTGTCATGATACCAGGCCGCTGAACTGCAAACAGCATCATACATTCACAGTGTCATTGTGTACGGGAGATTTATGAAATAGGTGGAATAGCAGTGTGTAGTGTTTATGGATCTTCCATCTATGTCACATCATGTAACAGTTATTTCAGCTACATAAGACAATAGGTTAGACATATGATATACTGCAAATTATACTCGCAATATATTAGAAGTAGCAGTCATTGGAAGCAAAATAAACTGTATATGTGTGAATGTGATGACGATATATGTAAATGAATACAATATAAAAGCGAAAAGTTACGTTTGGGGAAACTGTACTGTTGTAAAGGGAGGCTCCAGTATTGTGCAGCCTCTAGCCTGGATAAAAGGTGAAATATGGCTGAGCATGGAGACATACAGGCTAAATAGTATTCTGTGGCACATTTGACAACTGGGTATGTAGGTCATGCACACTTGTAGGTTACAGAAGCTGGCATCATAACTGGTCCCATAAATGTTCGACTGGTGGTCAAACTGGGGACGAGGCAGACCAAGGAAGTCTTTCTTTCTTGTGAAACCCTTGGAGTTCCTGCCATGATAGTTAGTAAATATGTCCACAGAATATCTGGTACATATCACTGAGCTTTTAGTTTCTCTTATATCACTATTGTGGTAACCAACTGTGGTATGTGATGGCTCCCAAGATCCTCACACCAGCAGCTGAGGTAGTGTAGCACTACAGATTATATGGTTCCTGTCTGTCGCAGTTCACGAACCCACTATCAATGAAAGAGCTGGTGGCTTTCAGACTATGGTAATGGGTACGGTGACACAAAATTTCCTTCCGCTAAATGCAGAGTGTCTGGATGCGGGATAAGAGAACAGTGGGAGCTGCTCGTGGTTGTCGCAGCTCAAACAATTTTCTCTACTAGTAGTCTGTCGGGGTCATGTAGAGCTTGTTTGCTGTATGTACTTGCTATCCCATAACCACTGCTCCCAATACCTCCTAACAGCTAGGTCATAATGGCCTACATGTTTAAAAAAGTAAGGGTGTGACTGGCACCCTGGTAAACCTACAGGGAAGGGTCCCAACCCAGAATATATATGAGAATAAAGGATCCTAGTAGGCTGAATTGTAATATCAAAGATACTTTATTTAACTAATAGTACAAATTGCACTGTGCCACACGTGGCTATACAGAGTATATACGAGAACGTTTCGGCAAGTTCTGCCTTCCTCAAGCTCGTAGTAATGATAGGAGTGTAGAATAGGCTCCAAAAGGGCAGGGTGAGGTGAAAGTCCCCCCTGTTTATTGTCCTGTCAGGCAGGTACGGGTAATGGCCGTATTGGCGTGTAAAGTATACTCAGTTGTTACATGTTTAACCAGTGAATAATACTGCATTATTGAGACTATTCACTTTACCATTCCTCTTATATTCTGACAGGGTCCCATAGTTTTTGTCAGAAAGAAAAATATAATATACTGCATTATTGTCAGAAGTATTAGTACCCTCAATGGCACCATTCTAAGTTAAAAAAGAATTAGTCAAACCAGAGTTCAATTAAATGCAGAAGTCGTATAAGCAATGTGAACAGAGCCTAGCAGCATGAATTATTTTTCTTCTCAGCCTCCAAATGCTACCTTGTGAAAAATATAACTTTGTTCACACTATGTCACACAGGCCACATGTTTCCTCAAATAATGATTTTTTTAAAATGTCCTATCTGTGGAGATTTCCCCCAATTGACTTTAAGGCCCCATTCACACGGGGCACAGGATGGCGTATATTGGTCATTTTGATGTGGGAAACCGCGTAAGAATAGGACCACAATGCACCTGCCTCGACTGTCGCGGCTTCCTGCTCAAGAGTAGGCCCAAATGAATCGGCCTAGGCCGGAGGGTGCTGCCGCAAGGCGGACGCTGTGGCTGAATTAGCTGCAGAATCTGCCTGAAGAAAGGGCAGCTCGCTTCTTTTTTCCATGAGCAGGGACATACCGCTCACGGAAAAAAGTAAGCTAGCGGTCTGCATAGACCTCTATTGTGAGGGGGCGGATTATGACGTGGATTCAGCGCCAAAATCCGCCCCCTCTTGCCCCGTGTGTACGGGGCCTAACAGAAAAAGCAAAACTATTTTGTTTTTATTATAATCATTGGAGACATGGAAAGTATGTAGAGGTAAACCTGTGAAATACAAGTAGCAAGTATATACATCTCAGACAGCTTAATATTGAATTATTGATTTTTATGTATTTATTATTATTTTATTCAAAATGTTTACTGGAAGATCCTGCAAATACAGCAAACATAAATCCTAGTAATATAAAGAGACATAATATGAAGTATTCCTGAAAAGATTGTAATATTATCAATATCTGCACAAAGAAAAATGCATTCCTTTTAAAAGCAATAAAAAATGTAGTTTATATGAGCAAAAAACGAGTGTAGCTGTGCAAGGGGTTAAATCCGTTCCCAATATGAGCCTCATCACTCTACATTTATCATCTTTATTCTGCCAGCATAAATGTGATCAGAAAGAGAGAACCCGGGGAATGAGATCCATGATACTGCCTTGTAGCATGAAATATTCTAAGCAGCTGCTATGGGGGAAGGCTACTAGTCACTGGCAGTGAAATATACATTTTATATTGACTTCTCCTCACCTTTTCTCCTGCAGCAATGCATCTCCTTGGACTGAACTGGCAGCTCCAGCCAGCAGACGGACATACCTTCAACAATGGCATAAGAACCAGCAGTGATGATGTTGCAACAATGCCATCTGGAGGCAAAGGTGAGGTTGTGTCTAGTGCTTGTTTCTACAGTGATTGACGTACATTTCATTCTGCCGGTATAGCTTTGGGTCTGTCTGTCCGTCAGTGTCATTGTCCCATCTAAATGTTCTTTTTTCTTCCTATATGGATCTATTTTGAGCCCCCATTCTAGAGAGGTGTTCTCTTATAAGGACTACATGGCGAATTTTGCTGCTGTGGTTTGTCTTTTTTTGGTTCCTGTTTGTCCAGGAGGTTATAGGCTTGTCCAGAAATAAAAGATATATAATAAAATATCAGTCTACCAAAAAGCAGCTAAAAACAAATGTTTTTTCATAAATGAACCTTCTATACCTATACTTTCTGTGGTGTAGGAATGAATACATTATACTGTATAAATATATTATATGTGTGGTTCAAGTGTCAGGATGTATTTCCAGCAACACTAACATCCAGTTCATTGCATGTGCTGTACTTGCTGAATGTCTTTCCTAAGAGTATAATCCTCTATATGTTATTCATAAAAGGATTTTTTACAGTGGTGTGCACTCCGCAAAGGGCACACTGACATTCTAAGTATGTATACATTAACACAAGACAAAGCTCACTCATTCTACTGTGCACGACGCTGCTCTGTATCCTATACCGAAGGGGCCATTTGTGTTCACAGGACTCGCATACACAGAATATGGTATTTGTAAAACTACTGTATATTATTCTATATTATCTATAATCTCTAGGGCTTCAGAACTATGAAGTTTAGTAAGGGAATTCTCCTGGAAATGGCCAATAAATAAAAACATAACAAGGGATGCCTGCCGTAATACATCCCTGCCCCTCTTAGCAAGAGCTCATCTTGCCTCTAGGGGTATGATCGTAAAATAGGGGTGCAGTTTGTTTCTGTTTAGCCTATGTATCAGTCTAACAGAATTATTTTCGTAAGGCCATATGCCTAAGAGGTTTTAAGCCCCATTCCAAAAGCAGAGAAACGATTTACATGGAGAATAGCAGTAACTTAAAATACATATTCAGTCATACCCTAGAAACAATACAAACTCCTACATCTTACTAAGAGGATGTAAATAGGTATGAAGGCCGATACCCTGACATGTACTGTAGTTTTTATTTTTTTGTCAATTCCCAGATAAACCCTTTAAGTAATAAAGTGAAAGAAATAAACTAGCAAAACATTATACTACTAAAAATAATGGAGGCAAAATGAAATTCTACCCAGTCACTTTGCTCTAACCTCAGTATCACTATTCTTGGCTATGGCATCCTTGACTACTGAACTGTGTAAAATATTGGTTAAGTTCAAAAAATCCACGTTATTTCCATATTTTGGGCTGGACAGCCAAGGAAGACATATTCTGGATGCTACTCAACCTCAGATGTGACTGTAAGTGGCCCAGGCTCTTCTGAAAAACCAGACAACCTCAAAAATGATGGATATGTTGGATCTCACACTGGATAATCTGGGAATGACACATAAACTGAAGTCACCAGAGTAACCAATGATACAGTCTTCGAAGTTTATTTGAAAAATGGAAAATAATGGTTACACGTTTCTTAATTTCTATGGCTATTGATCTCCAAATGCAATGTGAACCTGTTGAGGAGCTCCCTGCAATGGTTTTTGACAAATAAATCTAAATCATAGGTATGAGGTGAATGTCTCCATCACCAGGATCACAATATTAGCATCCATGAACACATATCTGGAGCTTCTGAAGGAATCCATATGATGGCTTCATCATAGCTTTGGACTTGCTAAAAAATGTTCAGATGTATCAAACCACCAAGAGTCCATGCCACTGATAAAAATGAATGTTCATTAAGAGAAATTTTTAATTGGATTGTTATAGGTGAAATAAATGCCAAATTGTTATAGACTAGAGATGAGTGAGTAGTGAAATATTCAAGATTCGATATTTGTTTCAAGTAGAGCCTCAATATTCGACTACTCGATCGAATATCGAATCCCATTATAGTCTAGGGAAAAAAATGCTTGTTTCAGGGGAAACCACTATTCGACTAAAGGAGAGTCATCAAGTCCACGAGTAGCAGGAGGAGAGTGTTTAGGAGGAGTGCTGTGCAGTTAAAGCGCATGGACCCCATAGACTATAATGGGGTCTGTGTGCTTGCAGCGCACTGCCCGCACAAATAATTCGTGCGGGCAGTGCGCAGCAAGCACACGGACCCCATTATAGTCTATGGGGTCCGTGCGCTTTAACTGCACAGCGCTTGCAGTTACACTGATATTCCGTTCGGGGGGGTCCTCTTGTGGACTCCTTCCGGACGGTAGGCAAGCGCTAATATGAACCGACCCTTACTCATCCTGCAGAACCAGCATTGATTGGCCAAATGCTATACACCAGGCATGTCAAACTCAGGGTACCCCGAGGGCCACATGAGTAACAAGAGGTTGTTGCGAGGGCCGCACACAGCAGCTAATGGCTAGGGCCTAGGGGACTGATCACTAATACCATGCATTGCAAAAATCCAGCATTTCTATTGCAGGCTACAAAGAGTAGCCTACACTAGAAAGTATAGAATGACAGGCTGGAGCCTCACAAGGCTCCCAGCTGCCATAAAAATGCACGCAGACCCCGAAGCGGAGCAGGCAGAGAGCAGGCAGGGAGACCTGCTCTCTGCGAAGGGTGAGGGGCGGCCGCTGGAGCAGCGCTGCGTCCAGCAGGGCCGCCCCAATCCACCGATCACTTTCCTTGTACATCTGCGGCCCACACAGAAGTCTCAAACTTTGTCTCTAAAGTTTAGGGACAAAGTTTGAGACTTTTGTGCGGGCCGCAGATATGCCTGTAAAGGGCCGCATGTGGCCCTCGGGCCGCATGTTTGACATGCCTGCTATACACTGTATATCATTCGGCAAATCAACGCTGGTTCTGCAGCAGGCTCGTCCTTGCTAGTCAGCTTGCGGTTATGCGGGAGCTGACTTTTTCTCATAGGAATGCATTGACCAGCGTTGAACAGTGTATAGCATTCGCCCAATCAACGCTGGTTCTGCTGGAGGCTCGTCTGTGAGGAGGCGGAGTCTAAGATCGGACCACAATGGAGACGGCTATGGAGACTCCACAAAAAAAACAAAAACAAATAAACACTTCATGTACTATGGACTGTTTTAAGAGACCCTAGGTTAGGGGACATTCACACTACTGTAGGGCCCCATTAAAAAACAAACAAACAACAAAAAAAAAACAAACGGATGTCTATCATAACAGACTTAATTGGAACACTAAGGGTATGTTCACACGGGCATGTCGCGTCTTTTTCCTGCTAGCTGAAAAAAACATCACTAGTGGGGAAAAAAAAGTGCGGATTAAAAATCTCAGTGTGAACATACCCTTACTGTTGTTATTCTGTACCTTTTTTTTATTTATTTTTTTTATTCGCATAATGGATCAGTTAAAAAGACGGACACATTAACATCAATTAGTATCTGTTATTGCCTGTTATTATACTGTCCCTTTTTTTCCCTTGTTATTCTCTGCTTTTTAGTGCATGCGCAGAAAAAAGACGGACATTAATAATTGACAATATAACGGACCATGAGCCATAAACATTAATGTTAAAAAAAAATAACGAAAGCTTAATATCCGTCATTAATCTGTTATTTTGAACAGAATAGTCACACAAGTCCTGCACACCACGTTATTATGCTTTCTAAAATAACATGGAAACCATCTAGAAGATGCTATTTTCAGATGTGTAACTCAACTGGTTTTACATAGCCATAATACTTCCACATTTTAGCTCATATTTTGGCTTATGTTTCAGAATGAAAAAAGTGACAGGAGATGTGGTCGAGTAAAACAGCTGATCTGCAGGGGTCCCAGCACTTTGACCTCGGCCGATCTAAAATTGATGTCCTATATTAAACCCTTAGGAACGTATGACAGAGAGAATTCAGCAGTAGAGCACTCTCCATTCCTGGTGGGCACCAGCTATATTATACTAACTAAGTTGCATTGTAGTATATTGTATAGACAATCAGACCCCTAGGGTGTCTAAAAGGATAAAAAACAAATATGTTTTAAAAAGTATAAAAGTAAGAAGCTTAAATCACTCCCTTTCACCCTGCTCAATGTGACCATATGATCTTCCTATTATTGAAAATGAATTGTTACCACTATGAAATAAAATGTGTCCTACAAAAAATAAGCCCTAATATGAACAGAACAGAAAAATAAAACACAAGTTATGGTTTTTGGAATGTAGAGAGGAAAAAAGTGAAACGTAATATAAGAAAATCAATTTGGCTTAAGGGGTTAAAGATAGGCCATCACTTTTTGTAACGTAGGACAACCCCTTTAAGGCAGTTCGGATGTTTTATACCAAGCTGTTACTACTTTTAGCTTTCTCTCCAGATTTGCTTGATAAATAACTCATTTCCAGGCATCGCATGAAACTTCCCACAATACAGAGCAGTTTCCTCCACTTTAGCCAGTAGCGCAGCATTAATAAATGGTTTTCATTTAACGTTCTCTCCCAGTGGTTTATCTTAGTAAAATTTCAGATTATTTATTTGACAACATTTACCTAAACAAAATCGCTATGCATCTAGATGGTACAAATCGATGCCCATTGATTGCTTGTCAGCCATTTCAGTAAGCCAATCAAGATATATTGGCAATTGGGTAATTAAAAAGTACCCATCCCCCTCAGTGTTTCTTTATTAAATCATTTACTTCTCTAGTGTTTTTATCAAGATGGATCACTCTTTGAAAGTAATGTAATCTGATTTGGCAATTACCAGATAAATACTACATGAAAAGATTACAAAACACGAGAAAACCTTCTAAATTAGAAGACGTACAAGATTTTCGATTAAGGAAATTATAGGACCTGGTTTTGGGCAAGTTCATATAAGGTGAACATGGTTAAATTTATTGCATTTCTACAAATACATGTTTCTTCTCTGTATGGATTGTACCATACCAGGGCTAGACATGTAGCTACTAGAGATGAGCGAGTGCTATTCGAAACGGCCGTTTCAATTAGCAGGCACCCATAGGAATGAATGGAAGCGGCCGGCACGCAGGAGGTTAAGCGGCCGGCCACCGGCAAAGTCTGCGTGCCGGCTGCTACCATTCATTCCTATGGGTGCGTGCTATTCGAAACGGGAGTTTCGAATAGTACTCGCTCATCTCTAGTAGCTACAACTGGTCTACTAAACTACACAGAAACTGTTACCATTACATACTCCCATTGTATTAAAGAAGATCTTTTATCTCCTCCATCAATTCTTCACATTCTTTGACAGACTCTGCTTTACTGATTCTGGTGCAGTTAGAATTTTTTTCTCTAGCCTGTATCATTCCCAAGCAATTAATTCTGTTTGTCTCAGCACCCAATATTAATTAGGATCTCTAATATCAAGTGGGCAATCCCTTTCTGTCTCCTGCGCTCGAGACAACCCATCTGACAGTAGAGAGTCTAATTGGCTATTAGATGCTGAAATTATCTGCACCGATTCCTCAGCAGTGGCGGGGGCTAGAGAAAAAAAAATCTAACTGCAGCAGAATAAATGGAGAAGAGCATGAAAGTACAGAATATTCTGATAAGTCCACTTTATGTTAAGGGCCCATATAGTGGGCTGTGGTCAAAAAAGCAATGCAGTTAAAACTACAGCGGCAACACAGCGCTTTTCTCAGAAAGTCCACAGAGTTTTCCCCTGCTGACTTTCTGCTTCTACCTATAGGGAAACCACTAGAGATGAGCAAGTAGTATTTGATCGAATATCTCGCTCCCATAGGAATGCGTGTAAGCGGCTGAACACCAAAGGGTTAAGCGCAGTGAATATTTGATGCGCTTAACCACTTGGTGTTCGGCCGCTTACACGCATTCCTATGGGAGCGAGGTATTTGATCGAATACTACTTGCTCATCTCTATAAACCACCTAATTTACGTAGGTATAATTGACATGATGTGTTTTACAAAACCATTGTGTGTGATTTTCCGCAATGTGTGGATGGGATGAGCTACAAAATGCTGTGGCCGAACCATGCCATTACACCATGTGGGGCCCAGGCCTCAAAGGGGCTGTCCAGTTTCAGCAAATAGATATTATTGTTTGTATAATGAAAAGTTATACAATTTTTCAATATACTTTCTGTATCAATTCCTTAGGGTTTTCTGCTTGCTGTCATTCATTGTTTACTTCCAGTAGATAAAAATCTGTCCATGGTCATGTGATGGACACAAAGGTGCACAGCTCGTTACAGTCATAGCACAGTAATCAGGTACACAGCTCATTACAAGACATAGCTCTGACTACTGTGTTTTGGTCTTTTTTTTGTCAAGGGAATGTCTAAGGTGGTGAAATATAAGTCTTTTTGCACTACAGGGCAGATAGGACTGGGGGGAGTGGGGGGGCCGGGGTCTACTACTTCTGCGGCTAGATCTAACAGGAACACAATGGACTTTGAGGTGGAGGAGGGCAGGCATGAACTCCTGGGACATACAATGGATTTCTTTATTTACAGTATTTCTCACCTTTTTTTAATACAATTATTCAACTCAAAAAATGTTTAATTTTAGATGCAGATAGGGTAACATTAATAGCTTACTTACCATTGCAGGTCCTTTGTCCCAGCGCCAGCACAATGATCCTTGATCTGATAGGTCCTGACTACAGCCAGTCACTGGCCTCAGCAGTGACCTGAACCTGACCTGTATATCAGTGTTGAGGCGGGACAGTTAGGTACAGACCACCACTAATGGACAGCCCCTTTAGTTTTAATATGAGACAAAACTTTAGGTGGAGAGCAACATTTTTGAGTATATTTTCTATGTCTAGAGTTCCATTAAAATAGCAATATGTTTAGTTACCAACATTTCTTTTTGCCAAATCACAAATTCAGCACTGCTACATTTGTTGTTAGTTTAAGCAGTGGACATACAAGTTGTTTGCTCTTGGCCCAATAGCCATTGTAATTATAAGGCAAGTGTCAATGGGCAGAAACTGCTAGACCTTAATGTTCCCTCTGACTAAACATAATGAAGTCATACATCTTAATTATATGTGCATGGCTGCATTCACTGCGGCTTCCGAAGGAGCACCTTAAAACTTGGGATTTGGTTACATTCAAAAAATCTCAGAAGATGCAAGTTCTTATCATAGATAGATAGATAGATAGATAGATAGATAGATAGATAGATAGATACATAGATAAGATATACATTTAAACAGTATAGTTAAACATAGATACAAGCACAAGCAGTATATTGATAGATACAAACAGTATATTGTGTGAGATAGATAGATAGATAGATAGATAGATAGATAGATAGATAGATAGATATTATATGCACACACACACACACATACATATTGTACACCGTGTTACATTTATAAGAATGGCTTCTTGACTCATTTTTGCCTAGTTTGACATACAGCTATATATTGGCAGACAATAGTCTGTGTCCTCCGGAGGTGTTGACCTTTAAATCTGTGTCTAGTGACTACTGTAGCATTCTATAATTATATCCTGACATGTGCATTGCTGAAGTTGACACTGATGCTTGATAACAAAACGAGGAATCTTACACATTAAAATCTTACGTACTCAAATAGCATTCATAGACTAAAGTGACACTGATGGTTGAGAACAAAAACAAGGGATCATGTTCATTAAATTTTTTTGTGTCCTCTTACTGACACTTTGCAATCCTTACTGCGGTTCTCATGCTTACATTTCGAGTTTCTTTGATAGCATCTTGTTTATTGTGTGACTTGACATGGCATGACTTGTCAGTAGCTATTTATTTGTCTTGTGGTGTACTTTTATGAAAAGAAGGAAATAAATCCCTCCACAAATGTTACTTTATTTCCTTTTTTATATTAAATAAAGGGCGCACCATGTAAGAGGGTTTGTGAAGAGCAAAAACTTCTAATGTGTCTCCTCTTTATCCTGTTGTTGGCCAATATAACAGATAACCAATGAGATTTCTATAATTTTTCATTTAGGATGTACGAGCTGGGTGACTTTCTGTGAATTCTGCTTTGTCTGAAAATTCATCTTTTCTGTTCTATTTTAAAAGGGTTGTGCAGGGTTAAAAAACATGGCTGCTTTCTTCATCTAAGAAAGTGACCTCACATCCATTGGTGATATGGTAATGCTACAGCTCTATTCCTTTAAAGAGCACATGCGATGTAATACACCGCTAGAAAGCCTCCCCCTCCTGAAGTACTCGCACATAGACTAGTACTGGGGGGGGGGGGTGTTCCTCACCGCTCAGCGTCATTGCTCGGCGGTAAAGAACACCCCTTCACAGGAGGGGCGTTCCTCACAGATTGTCAGAAGGGCGTTTCTGACACTAAAGAGCTACGGTAACGGCACCGATAGCTCTTCAGCAGAGGAACATAACTGGAAAGCCGACTGTTTTCTAACGGTGTATTACACCAAATGTGCCCAAGGACATCAAAGGTCCTCTTTAAAATGAATGAGACTAAACTACTCCATGGTCATGTGACCAATGCACATGATGTCACTTCCTGAGAAGAAGTTATCCCATACATCTTAGATAGTTATCGGCCAAACATTTGCTCAGCTGACAGCTATTTCTATTGGACCCTTCAGATACATTGACATGGCTTCCTCCTTGACAACAAATGACTGGGTATGATAAAATCAGGTCCTTCTTTCCTTCAACGTTACATTGGAGAGAATTCAGGAAATTTCCATACACATTAGATGATCAGTTGGTACCCCCATTTTCCAATGGGTATGGCTTCCTTTATGCTAATAACTACACATTTTGAACAATCTAGAACCTGTAGTGTCACAGTGATACCCCGGTAAAGGATGTTTGTCCACTAGAGTCCCACAGTCTGACCAAACCATTATAGACTATACTGTGAGGCTGACACAATAAGGAGCTATTAATACAACAGTGCTCCAAAGGCTGAGCAATAAACCCATTTGGAGCTGACTATGAAGTCTGTCAATTACTACTGATCTCTTGTTCTGATAGGTAGAGACAGGCAAATCTTCCATGATTTATTTTACAAATATTTGCAAGGTTCTCCGACCAGTTTCTTTTAAACTCAGTCCAAACCAAAACTGCTATTATAATCTGGGGTCTCTTCAGTGGCCCAGGGGGAGAAGCGGAAACATAACAGAGGCTGTTAATAGATAACATAGACTTCCATCCTAATTTACTTGTCCACGTTGATCGTCTGCACTCCTCCCCTATTTCTCACACACTTGCCTAATCTTATGAGACTGAGTAATTAGAGATGGAAGTGGAAAACACATTCACTGATATTCAAGGTCAAGATGAAGCTTTTCAGAATGGCTCCTGCTTATGTGCCATCTGTCTAGGTAATGATTGGAAGCAAAAAACATAAATAAAAACACAATTGTTAATTTAATCTGCAATTGAGTGAATTGGAGCAGAAGGAATAGAAGGATGAGCTTAAATATTTCTGTTCAGACATCTGGATAAGAGTTAGTTTTATAAAAATTCTTAATATAGTTCTATAAAGTGACGAATTATAAAGTATTTCATGTAACTCTAAATACTTAGCAACTACAAAAAGTACTTAAATTTTTTTTCCATGCGTTCTCCCTTCCAGGTTGGCCATAGCTGTTGGCTATATAGCTGGCTATTTCTGCAACCCCCTCCCCCAATGCACAAGTACGCTGGAAAAGTTATTGCCCGACACCTATGGCGGCTTACTGTATCTCTCTTAACAACTAAAGACCTAGGCATTTTGAAACATGCATGACCCTTCTGTCCATTCTTGAGAGAGTCAGCAAATGGTTTATCAATCTAGGTGAAATCAGTGGGTTAGGACAATGCGTTTGTAAGGGCATCAGATCTGTGTCTGTCCCTTATAACAGGGCCCTACTTGAGGATGGCACATTAATAAAGCAGATTTGCAACGCAGAACGTGACAGCAGAGGCACCAATACAAAGCACAAAGCCTAGACATTACAGGCAAAGTGAGGTATAAGGTTTGGCAGATACAGAGTCTATTACATGCACATAGCTTGTCATTGCAATGGGCAACTGAATAGTCTATCTTATCAGTCAGATGAAGTGATTGCAGTCTCTCAGAGAGGGCAGATAGCTTACAGGCTCTGAGAGAGTAGATAGTGTAGCGGTTGTAAGCTTACCAGATTCTCATGTAACAGAATTCAGTGGGGCACCTTGGGCTTGTTCTGCCATAGTCTCTAGCCATACACAATGGTAATTTCCAGGGCTAAGGCCCCACGTTGCAGAAACGTAGCTTTTTTTGTTGCGGTTTTTTGAACCAAAGTCAGAAGTGGATTGGGCAGAAGGTAGAAGTGTAAGAACTTCTTATGTGTTCCATTCCTTTTGTAGCCACTCTTGGGTTTGGCTCAAAAAAACGTAGCAAAATCTGCAACAAAAGAAGATGTGTTTCCGCAACGTGGGGTTTCAGCCTAAGGACACATTTGGTGACAGAGCTTCTCAGACTGTTACCGCCCAGTTAATGTTAGTTAATATTAGGGTTGACACTCCACTAGTGCTCAGGATCAATAATTTAGTAAGGCTTGGTCAATGGTCCTGACTCCACTCTCAGACACACATTGGATTGTGTTTGCAGCTTTCCACCAGTCCTGTGTAGCCTGTCACAACCATAGAAGACACTTGCTGTACTCCAATGTACCCCTGGACTTGTGCAAAGCATTCCCATGAATAGTCTGAAATCCCACCTTCTAATGGAGCCTGTACAGTGACATGAGCAGAATGGATAACCAGTACTCAGAATCCAATATAGCATATGTGTCCACCAGTACAAGTATAATCACTAATGGAGAGTTATGACACATACAATAAAACATGTATATTACAGCTTAACGTAGCTTTATATAACCAGTCCTAGCTGAGATCACTGGTAGCATTGTAGTATTTCTATTAAAGGGGTGCAGTTCATACAGTTTCCAAAAACTTCTGATCTTATTTCTTAACCACCTTTAGCACCTAAGCAACTTGCCCTATAGGAAGATAATGACTTTGTTATCACATTGTTATCTGGAATGTTCCAGTCATCTGGAACACTAAAAATGATTGTTCTCCTTACTTTAAATATCATTGGCTAAAAGTGAAATGAAAGTTGATAAATATCCCCGTATTGGCTCAGTAGACAGATCCTTATTAACCTTTGCAAATATGCACCTACATTTCTAACAATGCTAGCACAAAATAAATTACCAACTGTACAAAAAGCTCACTGGGGGCTCTTAGTATAAATGTTTACAGGCAGATAAATGTCAGCTCAACCTTACAATAGCGTTTCACTGTTTATTTCTACTTGCTCATGCGGAGTACACCTGTGATAACAGGAAGTCTTCCATAAGGAACAGAGGGTGCAAGATGATTCATGGTCTAGCAGAGATACACCTGTGTTTTATGTATTTGTTGTCTTAGCTGTTCTGGAGGCTTTTTGTTTTTTAGCTTGTATAATTTAGAACAGCCATAAAGCGTGATACATGCAACCCCTGACATCCTGCAGAAGGCCTGCTACAAGTTATAATCATGACACGTAGTAAATCTGTGCATGGCATGCTTGGTCGTCTTCTCGCTGTGCATGTACTAGTTTTTAGTTAGTCTGAGCCATGGACAGAAGAATGCAGCTTTATACACAGAGGTGGCTGGTTGAGCTATAAGGCTGTTTTACACATCAGGAAGGCAAGCTAAAAATCTGATTTGCTCTGACATCTTTGTTTTTCATGCAGACTTTTTTCTTTTTGGGGAAGACTGAGACGTGCATTGCAGAAAATTAAGTCTACTGTGAAAATCCTCAATTGTTCTACATCCTATTGAACATGCTGTAGAGTTGAAAATCCACAGCAATTTTTTTTTTTTACACAATTAGTAAACTGGGTTTGCTAAAATCCCATTCACTAAAGTTGGGCTGTGGTTTTCTGTGAAAGTTCAGTGAGGAGTCCACAACTTTGTGACAAGTATGCCATGTGCAAATCAAACCTAATAATATGATATAGTCATTGGTAAGACCATGTATAAGATGAGACACTCATTTAATAGTCCCACCATGGGGAAATTCAGTGTGATACAGCATCATGGATAGTACAGTAGTATATAGCAAGAAAGAACACATACTCCACTCTCAGACCACATTGGATTGTGTTTGCAGCTTTCCGCCAGTCTGCCGCTCATGGCAGATAGAAAGAAGGTAAGAGTCATAGCAACTAAAAAGAAAAGGGAAAAAAAAAAAACCCTCAGGATCATTTAGTTCTCTGTGTGAAGTGTAGTTGATTATACAGCCTGACCGAGGTTGGGGGACTCAAGGAGGGGGACACAGTATGTAGACAGGCAGAATCATATGATGTCATTGGGGAGTATGTTAAAGGTTTTCCTTCTCTGCCTTCCTTATTTATCAAAGAATGTTATTACTGGTGTATATATTATATACCAAATCCACAGCTGAAGTGCTGTTACAGAAAGAGTCCAGAGAGTGCACTTTTAATATTGTGAACCACCCGGCTCAGGAATAGAAATATAATTTCTGTGACATTCACCAAGGCAGAGCAGTAGGAGAGGAAGAGCAGTGGCGGTTAGAGATGAGCGAGTACTGTTCGAAACTTCCATTTCGAATAGCGCGTACCCATAGGAATGAATGGACGCAGCTGGCACGTAGGGGGTTAAGCGGCCAGCCGCCAGAAAAGTCTGTGTGCCGGCCGCTTCCATTTATTCCCATGGGTGCGTGCTATTCGAAAGGGCCATTTCGAATAGTACTCGATCATCTCTAGTGGCGGTATTACTGTACATAACCAATTGCTGTATGCAATATGCCAGTCTTTATCAAGTCCCCGACTAGCACAAGATGCGCCTGATTTAGAAACTGGCTACAGCCTATTAATATCTTAGGCTCATTTCAATGTGTCAGAATTGAAATCAATGACAATCAGGAACTGGTGTAGATTTCAGGTATAACTCACACTAGATTTATGGTGTTGATGGTGCATTTGCCAGGCTGAGTTGTCTCCACCATGTTCTTTTATAAATGGTGGCAAGCAGGGTGCAGAAGAAACAATGTGCATATCTTTGGTGCAAGAAAAGGCCTTGGTCCATGATTATCCCCAGCTACACCAGGAAACTGACATTCATGCATTCGTGAACTCCCCTCATTGTCACTGGAAAGCTGCATAACCCATTGTTAGGGAAGCCATTAGTAATGTTTGCCTTTGAGAGGGAGAACCAGACACAGGTAGGTGTCGGTGTAGACAACAGTAAGTTTGACAGATTTCAGTAAAGGTCCCACATAACGAAAATGCAATTTGGGTGCGGCAAATTCGCGGCTAATTCCATCCACACATTGCAGAAAAATAGCCGAAGCAGAAATGGCACAAATTAAAAAAACGTTACCTTGTTGTAAATCGCAGTATGTAAACTATAGCTACGGAAATGCTGGTGTTTTCCGTACAGGTATAATGGAATCAGAAAGTCTAAGGAAAACTCTGTAGACTTTCTGTTCAAAGCACTGCAGAAAAAAATGTGATGCATTTCCGCCGCATTGTTTTCAGCAGCGGATGGCTACGTGTGGACTTAGCCTTAAGCACTATTGAACTGGATTGTTGTGAATATAGCTCTGGTGAGATAGATATGTTACTGTTATCTGTTCCAAGTCATCAGCATCTGTTTGTTTCTGCTTCTTACTTAGCTCCTTGTCCTTATAGACTTCACTTCCCTTCACATAGACTTCTAGGAACAGAAGCCTGTCTTCACTTCGTAAAACACAGAAACAAGCAGGGAAACAGGTTTGTGCAAGAGAACCAGCCACGATAAAGAAATTAGGGTTGCATTTGTGGCATTACTTATTTCTGAGTAGGCACCCATCCCAAGAGTCTGCACACGGCCTTCTGTTTATCTAAGCAATAATGAAACTTTAGATTTACAGATATTTGACCATGTTGGTCACTATTGTCCTCAATAACACCGCTTTAAAATTTTACCAGGGCTGTGGAGTTGTTAGGTCAAAACATCAACTCCATCTTGTCTATTTTACCAAAGACCAACTCCAATGCCTTGGAGTTGGTTGACATATTGGGCAGTCAGAAGCAGTAAAGATCCTCTAATTAATTAAAAATCCAGAGATTAAATTTCTATGTAAGTAAATATACAACAAACTGCACATCTAATTAAACATACAAAATTAATTATTGTAAAATAGAATTAAAAATAATTAATATTATTATTTTAAAGCTGGTAAAGTCATTCCAATTCCATCCAAAATTGGTCCTGTTGCCAACTCCACCACCTTGCTTTTTACCACAAAGTAATAACTAGGGTTGATCAATCGGGTTTGGAAAAGATCGGATTCTGATCGGCAATCAAGTAGATTTCACGATCGCGTTCGAAATTCCGATCCCGATCTTTTCAGGCGGGATTGAGGTCAGAGGTTATTTCAAGATCGGCTCAACCCTATTCATGTATATATCATTAATAGGGTTGAGCGATCGGATCCTGATCGGCGATCGAGTAAATTTCACGATCGGGATCAGCTGGAAAATGATCGGAAATGAGATTTTAAAATCGATCCTGAAATCTCAAGATCGGCTCAACCCCAGTAATAACCTTGACAGCAATCACTGCTTGCAGAGCAGTTACTCAGACAAATCCTATTCAGGTTGGGGCCCCTCCTTGTGTATACACCTGGGTAACAATGTTGTTGGGTCCTATAGTGGCGGCCATATTGTTTGTCAACTAGTATTCTAATTGGGGCAACACGGTGGCTCAGTGGTTAGCTCTGTAGCCTTGCAGCGCTGGAGTCCTGGGTTCGAATACCGCCAGGAGCAACATCTGCAAGGAGTTTGTATGTTCTCCCCGTGTTTGCGTGGATTTCCTCCCATTCTACAAAGACATACTGATAGGAAAAAAAAAAAAAAAAAAGTACATTGTGATCCCTATATGGGGTTCACAGTCTACAAAAAAAAAAAAAAAATAGTATTCTAATTAATAGAAATGGCCGAGCACTATTTTGCCACAGTTTAACCAAAAAGACTGCCATTTAGGCTTTTAGATATTTTGAGATTTTTCTGTTTGTTTATTTCAAATTAATGCCACCAAAATGGTGAATAGAGATTGGAATGCCTGCTATTCTCTTTTATTGGCACCCACAGCAATGATCTACGGGGAACAAAATCCCCTATTCAGACTCAGGTGTCTCTTTAGAATTTGCACCAGGGTGCAACAATCCTCGCACCAGCTGACTACATGTGTCTATAGAGGCTTTTATTCTGATATGTAACAATCTCATGGCAAGCAGCTGCTCTCCCATTATGCAAACAACCTGTACAGTAAGTTCACTTTTATTTCTTCATGGTTGAAAAATCGTTTGGTGAGGGATGAATGCAAAACACGTAAAATGGAAGGCAAGGTTGATGATAAGAGAAGCAGTAGTGACTGCTTTCATTGTGCGATTTCGGCTGAGTTATGCAAATCGACCTCTGCATTGGTATTTGTTTGAAAAAGAGAGTTTTAAATTGGTGCTATTGACCTTCACTTAAATGACATTCCAACGTCAAGCAGAGTGTTGCAGTGGAAATGCGGCTGTTGTCTGCAGGTGGCAATTGATGAAGAGATTGACTGACACTTTACTCGGCAACTCATTTTTGCACTTAATTTGTACAGGGGGAAAGGTTTATCCTCTTAAAAGATTTGAGATAAAGCCGAGAGCACTGCTGATAAATAATCTCTTATAAGATCAATGTAAAATATATTCTAAAGATGCTAAAAGACTGTTAGAAATAATACAATAAATGACATTTTTCATCTGTCGAGATGGCCCAGTATTCATTTAGAGCCATGTAATTTAAAGTCTTCTCCAAAATTAGTCATATCTATCTATCTATCTATCTATCTATCTATCTATCTATCTATCTATCTATCTATCTATCTATCTATCTATCTATCTATCCACACACCTATATTAAATATAGGATGGAATGCAATAGTATAAACAAAGCCTGACCATGCCAGGATATCTTTATTGATCATGCGGAGTTCCCTCAGTAGAACTTGGGTACGGTTTTGTAGCAGGACACCTAAAGAGGATCTGAGAGCTCTACTAATAGGTTTGATCAAAATATTTGTATGGCGTATGAAATAACAGTTCTGTTAGAGAGCGTTCACAATTACGCCGCTGTCCACCACAGGTCCAATTGTAGGAAAAACAACTTGGGGATGGTTTGCTGTTGGTCAGTTTAAAAACCTATTAATTTCAACAGGTTTTTAGAGCAAACCGTTGTCCATATACAGCCTCTCTGTCATGACACCATTTTTTTTTATTTTTTTTTGCACAGACGCAGTCAAACGTGCAGGACTTTGTGTCTGTGCAAAAAAACAAACAAACAAACCGGTTTTATGATAGAAAGTCTGCATGTAGACACCGGCGGTTTTCTTTAAAAACCCATTGAAATGAATAGGTTTTTAAACTGACCACTGACAAGCTGTCCCCAAGCTGTTTTTCCTGCAGTTTTGGTGGAATCACGGTGGGCAGATAGTGACAGTCCCCTTTATCTGTAATTCTTGCTGAATTTTATGAATAAATTGACAAGTGGGTGTTAATATTCCCCTTGTGAAAGGTTCTTACACAGTTTGATACTGGTAGCACTGACCGAAAATGTTCTGACTATAGAAATGCACCCACCTAGTAACACCCTGTTATCAATTTATACAGAAATGTATTGGTGAAAGAACAGAAGAATGGCACAGTGCAGAGTTACAAAATAAAGGAGGTTCAGAATGGTTCTGGAGAGATATGTCAGAAGAACCATCAGATACCCATACATATTTTGCCTGGGACTTACTAGCTGTAATACAATTGAAGGAACTGCCCCATTAATAGCCTTTCCTTAGCATAGTTGATCTTCAGCACAGGGCCAAGCTGCAGTATAAGGTACAGCTAAGTGTATGGAGGTGCTGCTGTGCTTGAATAACCAAAACTGGGTCACAGTGCTTGCAGGATCATTGTGGTCCTTGTCAGTGTTTTTAAAAAACATCTTGGATATGTTCACACCTGCATCAGTAGCTCCATTAGGCTCTTCCATCACCGGTTTTGTTGTTTCTGATGGGAAGGTAGCACTACATGCATTACATTTTTTTCCATTAAAATTATAGACACCTTGGCAGAACCTGGAAGACCCCATTAACACTAGAAGTCCCAGAGAGGGGTCATTTGACATTTCTACCTTTGGAACCCAGAGAAGGGTCGAATGACCTGAAGGATTTAAGCAAACACCTGTAATCACAGTCTATTGTTCTGTAATTAAGGCCATTACTGTCACACCACAGGAGGTTGTTTTCCATTGAGTTTAGCCATTTAGTTTCTAGTTAGTTCAATTCAATTCAATTCAAACAAGCTTTATTGGCACGTCTGAATAGACATTTGGCATTGCCAAAGCTAGTAAAGTGTGTAGCTAGTAAAGTAGTTAGTTCTATTCAGTTTATTGTATTTGATAATATAAAGACTATACATATTGTATAGTTTAGTTTTATTTGAACAAAAAAGCACTGAAACAATGAATCATTTTTTAGATATTTTAAATAGAATCAGAAATTTTAGAGCAAGGTACAGCTGTGAGTAATGACCAAAAACATTTGTCTAAGGCAGGGGTAGGGAACCTTTGGCTCTCCAGCTGCTGTGAAACTACAACTCCCAGCATGCTCCATTCACTTCCATGGGAGTTCCCAGAACAGCAGAGCCAGTATGCATGCTGGGAGTTGTAGTTTTGCAACAGCTGGAGAGCCGTACGTTCCCTACCCCTGGTGTAAGGCCTCAAGCACACTAGCAATTTTCCAGCGTTTTTTTTTTTTTTGTGCAAATTTTTTCGTGCGAAAAAATCCCATAGGAGTGAGCTAAATGACCAATGGGACTGATCGCAAGTAGCTGCGATTTTTTTTTTGCGATTTTTTTTTTCTGCACCCATTGTCTCAAATCTAAATATACAAAAATGTAAATATACAAAAGAACTGTTATTTATATGTGATGGATTTACACTATTCAGCGCAAATGAGAATGTAGCCTTATGGCAAAAAAAGAAACAAAACATTGTATCCATTGGCTCTTCTTTCCATGAACAAAAGAATCAGTCAGTTGAAATCCGACTGTCTGATCCTTATCTCCTCTGTTATCACATCTTTGTCTGGGGGGAGGCAGGAGGACCACATAAACCTTAGATCAGAGCTAGGGAACCTTTGGCTCTCCAGCTGCTGTGAAACTACAACTCCCATCATGCTCCATTCACTTCCATGGGAGTTCCCAGAACAGCAGAGCCAGTATGCATGCTGGGAGTTGTAGTTTTGCAACAGCTGGAGAGCCATACGTTCCCTACCCCTGGTGTAAGGCCTCAAGCACACTAGCGATTTTCCAGCGTTTTTATTTTTTGTGCAAATTTTTTCGTGCGAAAAAATCCCATAGGAGTGAGCTAAATGACCAATGGGACTGATCGCAAAAGTAGCGCAAGTAGCTGCGATTTTTTTATTTTTTTTGCACCCATTGTCTCAAATCTAAATATACAAAAATGTAAATATACAAAAGAACAACTGTTATTTGTTTCCATGCTTTTATTTTTGCTATGAAAATAATTTTAAAAAAATACAAGGAATAAAACAATTCCACACATATTCACAATAGGCTGCTGTGGGGGGCTGCGTGTGTGTGTGTGTGTGAGTGGCATGTCCTTCTTGTGTGACTAGCATTTCAGCACTCACTCAGCAGTCTGTCTGCACTGTCGGAACATACCTGGCACTGCCTGGGTATGTCCCTGGTACATTTGCCACACGTGTATTTGTAGCAGTCAACACATCTCTCAGTTGCACAATTGTTCGTGCATCGATGGTTGACCTGACACTTCGCCCTTTTGCCATGGCTGGGTGTAGAAGGTTGTTGCCAAAGGAGTTTCTCCTTGCGTGCCTTCTTTTCAGTCACATGAAAGCCACCTAACTCTTTTGCAAGCTCAACCAGGAAGTCCACCCGTCTCTCCTGCACCCCAGTGCATGCCTGATAAAGAACATAAGCATTCAGTGCTGCCATGTCAATCATGTTGTAGAACACGGCGACTGGCCATCTCCGTGTTCCTGCACGCACGCTGTACTCCCGCACCATTTGGTCCATTACATCCACACCGCACTTTGTGTGGTTGTATTGTGTGACCGTGTTTGGCTTCCTTTTGCTGGTATCCTCAGTCTCAACCACGCTTTGCATGCTGCTGAGAATGTAGACGGCCTTCTTTCGTTTGGGTGCATATACTGTCAGTGTGGCACCAGTGGTTGAAAACACCTGAGTGGTGAATTCAGTGCTGTCCATCTGTCTAGCAGATTGAGGAATTTCCCGGCGACTCTTGTTGACTGTGCCGTGGATAGTGGTTTTCCGGCTAAGCAGTCGTCGTGCAAGTGACAATGATGTAAAGAAATTGTCCGTGGTTACAGTTCTGCCCTTGTCCATGAATGGTTCCATCAGCCTCATCACTACAGTTTCGGAAAGTCTCTCCCCGCTGGGACGACTGGGGTCCTTGCCAAGATATGGGAGGACATTACAGATGTACTTTGATTTCAAGTCGCAAGCCACCCAAAACTTGATGCCAAACTTGTCTGGTTTTGTTGCAATGTATTGCAGAAAACAGCAGTGAGTCTTTGACAGGAAAAGCTGTTCATCAATAGTGATGTGTCGACCAGGGTTGTAGGATGCGATGCAGTTGGTGACAAACGATTTCCACACATCGGAGATTGCAGCAAACTTATCGGTCTCCACTCGCTCACTGCGTGTGAACATGTCATCAAAGCGTAGGTGTTGCATGATGTCTTGGAAGCGGTTTCGGGTCATAGTTGCAATGATCCTTGGGTTTCCCAGGTTTTCTGACCAGCTGTCACGTAGTGATGGAACCTTGGTCACCCCCGCAAGATAATGACTGAAATAAGTGCCATTAGTTCCGGGAGACCCATGAACCAATCCACCTGCTCCGTGTGACGTGCATGTTGCGTAGTCCATTCTTGAATGCTATGAAGCATGTCAAGAGTGATAAAACAGAGGAAGCTCTGAAGGCGACTCCGGACACTTCGTCTGGCCTTAGCACTTGGCTCTCCATCTGTAGGGTACGGTTCTATTGAGGTGAAATGGAGACGTTTCCCCACTTCTACTTCATGCCACACTGTGCCATCTTTTGCAGTCTCTGTCGGCTCATTCGCCAACCGAGCTCTCTTTTTTGGTAGAGGAGGAGTCTCCTCATCTGCAAGATAAATAATTTCAAATTAACCTTTTTGTTTTGGTTCTAAATAAAAAAGATAGTCAGGAAATAGAAATCAGTAATTTGAAAAATCTAACCTGAAGACAGCTCAGAGTCCGAATCCAGTTGAAGGACTATGTCTTCTCCATCTGAGTCAGAAGGGTTGGTGTTGCTCAGGATCAGTTCCAATGCTTGTTGAACTGTGTGCCTTCTCTGCATTTTGTTTATTGATCCCCCACAGCACAAAAGGCTGCATGCAAATTTGCTAAGGTGTTGGGGGGTGGGCAGACACACTCAGGAGCAGCTTACATTCGTTTGTTTACACTCTCTTACAAGACCTGAGGTGGATCAACACCATTGTCCCCTGCAGATTCCTCAGACAATGGCCACATTTGCAAAAGATAGGAAGCTAATTGGAGCCATCAGAGTTGCCTGTTTGAGATTAAGGGTCATTTGACCCTCTTTCAGGACTTCAAGGGGGAGCTCGAAATTTCTGGGACTTCTAGTGTTAAAAGTCAGTCTGTTGAGCCCTGCTGGTGTCTATCATACAACAGATCTGTCACATTGTCATGCTTCCATCTCAGAGCACCCCTTTAGAGACATGGTCAGTACTGTTCTTAGGTAGCAGAGTCTTTTAACAACATGGATGCAGTATTTTTGCAGACTTGTTATCCATTTCAGTCCCTGCAAGCTCTATCAGTAAGAGGGTGCGCTCTGCACCACGTAACAGCTCTTGTGTTTGCTACGTATACCAGTCCATACTTTCTATCTTGCTTTGACATTTTTTCTTTGACAGAAGAAATATCACTATGTAATGTGTTCATTCCATTTTCCCTTAGAGGTTTCCCAAAAACGCGAATATGTTTTCTTTAGACATTATGTGAACTTCTGTAAGGACGCATCAATGAGTGGAATATATCACCAACTCGATACAGGAAAATACGGTGCTTAGAGCAGTTCGAAGCACCAAGTAAAGTGAAGCTTTATTAAATTGTTTTAGTTTTTCTAACCTAGTAAACATACTAATGCAAATCAATCAACTCCGTATAAAGATTTATATGAAGCCAAACCCGAGCAATGATACATTAAAACTGAGTCATTGAATGCATTTTGCAAATTAATATTTGAAGCTATAAATTTAGCAAAAACAAATGGAAAGCAAAAAAGAAAATGAACATGAACTCTGAACACTACCGCTCCAGGCAAATCCCTGCCTAGGTCTTTATGGCGAAAAAGTAAGACTCAGACTCCCATTGTTTTCAAGCAGAAAATTCAGACACCATTGGGCATGCAATTTGCTCATTCAATAAAAATCACACCATGCTTTCATTCCAAAGCCAAACGTCATAAAACCATTATAGGATTATATTCCTACTAATTCTGTTAATGCGCATTTGATGAGAATCAGTCTTTTTATAAATATACACCAGAATAGAACTAACAAGGACTAGTCCCAAGATAGCGATGAATAAAGTAATACCCACTTAGGGTAACACGGAAATCTTAAATCATATTTTATTTAGTTGAAAAAAACGTTACTCTTAATTTACCATCTACAGGTACTGTATTAATAAACTAATGATACTCATAACCAGGCCCTAAAGGCTGCAATTGCATATAAAAGACAGATTGGACCAACCATTCCATGAACCGCTACAAAATTATTTTTACCCCAGTGACTATATTAGAAGGGTTATCTCGGTAGAAGCAGTGGTGCGGACCCAAAAAGTCAAGACAGAGACACAAAACGTGCAGCAAACTGGTTTATTTAGGGGGAAAAAACTCGAAAATAAACCTTGATTTCAGGAGAAAAACAAAATAAAACAAAATACAGCCTTAACTTCAGCAAAAACAAAATAACCTACCTGCTCGTCTGAGCCACTAGCTAAACAGAACAGATAACCTAACTATATGTGGCTTACTTCCAGTCACACGAACGCAACAGGAGCAATATTGTCTCACCAGACTCTGGGTTACAGTTCCTCATGGAACTGCCATGAACTGCAGGCTCTGCAGCCTTTTATGGCTCAGTAATGAGCCCAGGATCTACACCTGGACTGAGGCCTACTCCAGATTTTCCCTGGACCACACATATATTGCATCAATCCATCTAAAACAGGGGTGCATATTCTGCAAGCCAGGAACCACATATGACCAACAACACCTTTAGGTCCTTCCTCAAAGTATGAGGTTGCCATTTAATATTGATGGTGCACGGTTCTGTAATTCTTTATGCTTAGTACACATTGGTATTCAATCCTTCTTTGGGTTCTTTGAATGCTTAATAGTATATTAGTTTCACCCAGATGGAAGGGTTAGAGTATTCACATTTATAGCATATGAACACAGTAAATATCTGATAGGTTCAGGACTCCAAAGAAGAAATGATGGTTGGATAGGTGACTGTGCATGTGCGAGGCTCTTCCAGTAATGGGGTTGTGAGATACTCAGCTGCCCTATAACTTCCATAAATTACACCTTAAATATGTACCCTGTTTCCCCAAAAATAAGACACCCCCCCCCCCCCCCTTCACCTTCTGGATCACATACAACCGGCAGTCATGCCGGCACTCTGCTAATTGTTCCCCGCTTTGTTTGCCGATTGTTCCCTGCTCCAGCCGCTGCATAAAACATCCCCCGAAAATAAGAAAGGTCATATATTTTGTTAGCTAATTAATTATAAGAACATGTCTTATTTTCGGGGAAACAGGGTATGTACATAAGCAGATATCTTATTTCCTCCAGAGGGTCACACAGGGACCCCAATTCTCCCAATAGATGATAGTTCCAGAAGTGTAGCTCCAGTCAATCAGATACGTAATTCCTAAACATTACTATACTGTTGATATGCTCTGAATATCTCATATTTGGATGCCCTATAAGTTTTATTATGGCTCATAGAAGTGGTACAATATGGTGACGCGACCCTCAAACTAGAAAATGTTGATAATCCCTGATCGAAAATAAAATATTAAGCAACCAAATGTAAAGCACAATGGAATTAATGGTGCTATAAAAATTAATAATAATAATAATTATGTATTGAAAATATCCCATTGTTTTACAAGTTCTATCCAAAGCTATGGTTCTCCATGGCAATAGACTACAGTCATACTCTCTTCCATCTCTCCCTTGCTTCCTGCTAATCTACAGGACCAGATGTACATTATACATTTTTTAAAGGCAACACCATCTATGCAGATCACTAAGCATCATTGTTCATTATTGTACATCTGTCTCTGCAGGCACACGGGCTATTATTTAATGACTCCACTTATGATATATGTACACAGGTCTTAACTTGTATAGATCATGTTAATAACATATATGTAAATATAAACTGTGTACTACTCTCTGAATATTACGGTATTAAGTCTCCTATGATACCACAGAGTTATTTTGGTGACTTGCACTATATTACAGGACGGAGCTAATCTCCTAATGATTACATGGCATGAAAAAGGAAGAATACCATCTAAACCTATTTTTACAATATCACCTTCCTGTTTCTGTACCTATTTTAAATGCAGGAAATGTACTTAAGTAGTTCTGTTTGACAGGTTTGCTAGCCACAGACACTTTTCCAACCAAACCGATTTTTTTTTTTTTGCTATTAAATTTTCTTCTTTGTCACAATACGGCAGTTTTATGTGAGGCTTGCTACAAATATCTTCATGTAATAAATGCTTAAAACACAATGCATTTAAGTCAGCTTGGCATCTTCGCTACAATTAATACGCTTTCTCAGAAAATCGAACAGAAATGGGCAATTTTCCTGTGGCATGACATCACTGTGCAATAGATTTTCTCGAGATTTGCTTCTAAGGTATATGTCTAAACTTGTAAACCCACTCCATTTTATATTTATACTAATGAGAAGCAGGACAAATGCCACAATCTCATGGCATCTGCTGTCATTTCTGGTATCACTGTAGTCTCTATGCTCCAGTCTTGAACAAATGCCATCATCTACATTATTCATAATGTCCTCATCAACCTTGTCACTGTTTCCTGCACATTCTATGGCTTGTTCAAGAATAACTAGTTCTTGCAGCAGTGTGTCCTCTTCAGTCCACTTTGGCTCCAATCTACTTTCAATTATCATCCAGGCATGACCATCTGTTAGATCCACACACTGTGAATGTGTGTGAATAAATGTAAAAGCAGGTATGAATACAAAGCCGGGATGTTTATCAGACACATTACACATAGAAAGAGGCAAACAGAAGCTGCCAAAGCAAAAGGTTCTCCGGATTACATAATAAGCATCATTAAGCATGAAACTATCCACGACTTTGTGGGATTTCAAAGCCTCATATGCAGCTCGCACCATAGGTATAAGGCATCTGTCAGGTACTTGACCTTTTATATAGTTTCATTTCTTTTTTTTTTACTTACATGAGTAATGGTGGGCACAGCAGAGGGGCCCAGAGCAAGTTCAGACCCCCTGGTCTCTAAATCAAGCACTTGTCATGCAACAATGCTCATATGGCTGTCTAAACATGGGACAGTTTACCAGTGATTCCCAACTATGAGCGCCATATGCGTAGTCTTTCACATGTAATCTAAATGCCCCCATACATGCACTGTCTACCAATAAGTATTTGGACACCTGTGGTAGAATAGAAAAACAACATTTATTCATATTCAATAGTTGGTAGAGCCTCCACGAGTGGCAATTACAGCCTCAACCCTCCAGGGCATGCTTTCCACAAGTCCCTGAATGAGGGCTAGTGGTATTTTATTCCATTCAGATTGGAGAAGACAGGTAAGTTCTTTCACTAATTTTGGATGGCTGCTGCACCCCTTAGTTCGGTGATCCAACTCATCCCAGAGGGGCTCGATAGGGTTCAAGTCTGGGCTCTGGGCAGGCCAGTCCAATTGGTTAACCTGATTGTCACTGTACCAAGCCATGGTAGACCTCACTACATGACAGCTGTGTTGTCATCCTGGAATTAACATTGGTCCGACCCATAGAACCGCCATAATGTAGGAAGCACACTGCTATCTAAAATAGTGCAATAGGCGTCGGCGTTGAGTTTACCATGCACTGGGACCAAGGCATAACGTACATCACGACCGCAGATACCTTCATTGGCATGGGTTTCCAAATACTTATTGGTAGACAGTGTATAATAGAAAGGTTGTTTGGAGCTTCCGATTTAGGCTTTTGTGTTTGAGGCCTCTGAACTCTCCCCCCAAAAAACTGATGGAGAAAAAGATTGAACATAATAAAACTTATCAACCTGAACCCTTTATTCCTCCAAGATGTATGCTTCATCTGAGATGTCTGGCAGCAACTTACTAACCTGCCCCCATCAAAAACATATGTACTGAAATAAGCGTGCATGTCCATAGGTTAATGAACTTCCATCCAACAGCTAGTAAAGGCATATGAGCACCTTAATAAATGGTAGAAATCTCTTCATAGCTCTTCATGACTTGATACTGTAGGCAGGGGACTGTTACGAGGGGTGTAAGGGAGAAGACACACATAAGACCTGGTTTATGAGGGGCCCTAAATACCCCTCTGCACTTAAGATGACACAAGTATTATAAAATACATGATGCACATGGCACCCAGTTACAGATTGTGCCTTAAGTTCCTTCAATATACTCCTAGGAGTAGTGCAGCTGGTTTTGTCATTTAGGACAATCTTTTTTGTAATAACCATTTTAGCAGTAGTCCCATGGAAAACCACAGTGATATGTGACATAACACATTTGCCAAATTACACACTTGGCTCTGCTAAAACTACATTTTGTCTCCACAGGAATAGAAAGTTGTGTGTGACCATAGACAATTTTGCCTTATTCTGACTGGTGCAAATCTCTCCCCCAAGTAGCGGACACATGTACTTGTAGTAATAGACACAATCTGTTTGTTACAACACTGGTAAACAATATAGTCAGAAGCTGCTCACAGCGTGTATGTGTGATTCTCAGCTGATAAAAATGGATAAAACACTGAAGCAGATGCTGATTTATTGTATTCTAAGAGAACACTGAGGGTTACTGTCATTTTCCACACTTTGTGTAGAACGTCTTCAGATTCCTTGTATCTTTGCTTAGATGTAAATAATAAAAAAGCGTCCTTTCTTCCCAATGTCTAACTAGTAATAGTGATGATATAGCGGAATATCTGCTATGTCAGTTTAATTCCCATATTTAAAGTTTATTACACGATATTAAAACTCCAGTACAATATAATGCAGATTTATATTTCTACTTAATACATTACCACTTCTGCTTATGTTGCTTCCAAATATTTAAGAAAAATGTCTCTTCAGCTTTAACATTGTTAAAGATGCTGAGCAAAACACTCATCACTCATCGTAGCAAGGTTATGGAAGGATTGCGGCCCACGGGGTCATGTGTGAATTGAGGCCAAAGTTTGCCACCTGTGATCATCAATGTCTGTCTCCAGGCACTTTGATAGATTTTTATCTTCGGAGCTGTTGTAACAATTTTATTTGAGCAATTGGATTATGAACAGTTCCATAGTTTACGGCAATTGTCAGGCTAGGTTCACATCTGCACTGGGCTGTCTGTCCTTTGGGTCTGCCAGGGGACCTGAACAATAGAAAGCCCATCCTCCGACAAAGTGGTTACTTGTGGACACCGCTGTTTGCCGTTTTTATACTGAAACTGGCAGTGATAAAAGTCCTCCCTGATTTCCAATGGTGACTCCGGTGCAGATATGAACCTAGCCTTACTGACAGTCTCAGATGTAAATGGTAGTAGAGCAATGGACGCCAAGGAGCCCTCTTTGTCTGCATCTGATCCCATTGACTGTAATGTAAAAAAAAAACATGACAGACACATTTTCCATCATGTGTGTTTACCTTTATAATGGATGAGATCTTTTGTCAGATGGACACAAGACAGAGGGAGCTCTGTCTGCACTTAATGTCTGTTGCCCTCATCCTGTGACCGCCAATAACAATAGTGTGAATTCAGCTTAACCACTGGCTGAATCCCTAACACTTGTTTATGAAGAGGTTGTAGAGTCAAAGGCGGTGCCGTCTCGTTGCTATCAAGGATACAGACCTATTTCCAGAATCATTCCATTTACCAGTGAGAGTGATATAGGCATATAGGCAGGGGTGTAATGATATCAGTTCCATGGGTTACAACCGTAACCAGGGAGAAAAGGGGACAGGAAACCAACAAGAGATAACAGGATAACCCACTCCTTTCTCCCTTGCAATGACAATTCAGTAGAAGAATCAGTTGACCCAGAGATTTGTTACGCTAGGTTCACACCTGCGTTCAGCTGTCCGTTCTGTGGTTTCCGTCTTTTGCATGCCAGAAGACGGAAACCACCGACCGGGTCTGGCCGTGAGCGGCTGTGAGCGTTTTATGCTCTCCGCCGCGAAACCGTTTTTTTTTAATCCGGACACAGAGTACTGCATGTCCGACTCTGTGTCCGGATTATAAAATCTGGTTTCGCGGCCGGACATCTTTCTCACCCATTCAAATAAATGGGTGAGAGACTCCTGCAGGTTTTCGTCTCTGTTTTATGCAGAAAACGGAAACCTGAAGGACGGAGACCGGGCGCAGATGTGAACGAGCCCTTAGGCAGTATTCACACAACCATGAAACACAGTCCATGTGTGAGCTGATATTCCTGGACTGACCAAAGCTATGTGAAGGAAACTCAATCTATAATAATACGTTACGATGTATTAAGATCTCAAGTAGTCAGATTGCTACAGTACAATGCTGACATAAAGCTTTCTATTACACACTTTTGTGATATTGCCTTTTGGGAGCTCGCCCTAATACTTGGATGCACTGAGTTACATTTCACATGGCTATGCTCAGCCTGGGAAATGAGGTTCACACATGGCCTAACATGACTAGGAATTTTAGCGAGGCCATAGCCTCCTCCAAAAGAAATGGCCTCAAATTCCTAGTTATATTCCGAGGTTTCTTATTGGGATGAACATTGACATACAGGGTAAAAGATACAAATTAGCCATCTCAATTTTCTTGGGGAGAACTTATACGCACACCATTTCTTAGGAAGCATTTCCCACAAGACTGTCTATGCCGATGTGTAGATCAGTAGGGTAATATAAGGCTTGTCTGCCTTCAGACAATTCCAAGGGACATGGATATGCTTCTCTCTTCATTGCTGTTCACACTGATACATTTTCAAACTTGAATTCTTTTCCAAACTATTTTGTATTTTTATTCTTTTTTTTTTTTTAATAGAAATGATTTGAGGAATATTGACAACTTAAGAAGCAGGGACATACGGTAGCAAAATTATTCTGGAAACTGTTATCTTGTCGGGAAGATAATAGGATGAGGCAAATATTTCTATAAATGAAATGATTTCAAAGCATTTTTTTGGCTAATAGAAAATATTACAGATTTGATCTTGACATCTAGATTCCTCTGCTGACTAACCTTCTTAGATTGTCTCATATATAATTGCCCTCAGCATGTATGTGAGTAAATTACTTTTTCCCCTTCCTAAAAGCATCTGCTCTACTTTACCACTAATCTGTACCTCTTCCCGCAGGTCTTTAAATAGACCATTAAGAGAACATCTCCAACAGAAACAGACTGTCCTTTTGGACCAACGTAACAGATGCTGGGAAATACCAGAGTTTACTAATGTTGTTTGGACAGAGCATTCGAAAGTGATTATGTGTAGAAAGAGGTTGTTTGTATGGGTTAATGTAAAACCAAATCACATCCAGAGCTCAGAATGGTTGGGGAGAACATTAGCAACCACTTAAATACTTTTCATATAAGGTCCTACCAAAGTAAGTCTTTATGTGAGCAATGGGTATAGATCGCCGAAGGACACTGTGTCCTTATCCAAAAAAGTGCAGTGCACAGCTATCTCCAGCGTAGTTATTGAGCAATTACGGCATATTCACATTTCCGATGTGCTGGAATGTCCACAGAATGTTGGGAAAGAATCCAGTCTCACAATATGGCTCCCGAGCACATCTAATTGGATCACGCTACCTGCCTTCTACAAGCTAATGGAGACCAAGTTCCAAGTTACAGCACTTCATAAACAAATAGCTTAAGAACTATTAAGAACTATTTCCCTACCAGAAAATTATTCCAAGATCCATACAATGTTTTTACCATTTGCAGAAATGGATTTTAATTAGTGTATGTATATATATATATATATATATATATATATATATATATATATATATTTAGTATTAAAATTTAAATGTAAAAATAGGAAAAAAAATTGCAAGAATATTCTTATTTTTTACTTCCATTATGATTTATAGAATTTCAAGGTTTAAATTAATTAGTTATTTATTTAAAGGCCCAGTATTTGTAACTAAAAGGAAGTACTTTCCTTGCCGTCCTCCCACTGCTGCCGTTATGATAATGACATCCCTCATTGGCTGAATGGGCGTTCCTAATCATTTCTATCATGCAGAAATTTGGGTCAGGGGGTGGAGAGCAGCAGGGGCTAGACACCGCCGAAAGTCAGTGGTGGGGGATAGGCAATATAATTTCTATATATAATCATTCCACTGTAAAATCAGTTTACTATTTTCATACAGGTATATGCTCAAACCCAATATGAGAGTCACTGTAAAATACTAAGCATTAAAAAAATACATGTTGACATTGTCCAACAGGACACCGAGGCTTCATTTAAATAACATTCCATTTCCTATAGAATTTCTAGCATATATAAACTACTAGCTTCTGCCCGCGACTTCGTCTGTGGGTTGTTGTTGGCGATGAGGCGCTAATAATTAGCCAAATGTGGTTGGCGGTGAGCTGTGTCCACGTATCGGCTCTGCTACATCTGTGCATATGCACAGCAGCCCCAGCTGTATGCACATCCGTATGGAGAGCATAGCAAGCTGTGGTACCGTGCTGCCTCAGCTCGGCTACATCGGACAATTTCAATCACAGGGATTGTCTTCTCTGAGTGTCCTACGGCTGCTGGTGAAATTTGAGACAGTTCGCCCTTCACTCCCCCAGCACAGTCCGAACATCACATCCCCCCCCCGTGTTACACAAAGTGCTAGCGCACCCCAGCTCTGCTACATCTGCAAATTTGTGTGAGAGTGTCTGAGCAGCTTCTGTGTTAGACACGGCTGAATGGATGTTGCTAAAATGTACAACATTTCTCCCCCCTCCGAGGCAGAACAACAGATTCCCCATCCTACTCACTGAAACGCTATAGCCGATATAGTCTTCTCTGCCACACACAGCGCCCTTGGCCACACACTGTTCTGTAGTCTCCTGATCTTGTATGAGAGTCCATTTCTTCAGCTTTCAGACTGTCCAGCTCCCTCCTGTTTAGCTCCGCCCCCAAATCCGTGTGTACTTCTGCCCACCACATAGAGTGATCCTATGGGACGGCTGAAGGGCCTGTGATGATGTCATCAAAGGTCCTCAAATGTAGTGTGTGTCTAAATTCGTGCTTAACAGTCATGTAGTGACATCATTTACCGGGCTAAAAAGTAGCCTATGTTTTAATTGGGGTTCCTATCTATGTGCCTATCTATGGGGGGGGGGCAAACTTGGCAATTTCCCAGGGTCCCGGCACATACAGGGGCCCCCTGGCAGTGGAACACTTTCCCCTATTAATATAAAGAAAGTGTATGTCGGGAAAACAGAGTGTGCAGCTTCAGCAACAGCTAATACAGGGGTAGGCAACCTGCAGATATTGATAGAGTGTCCTCCCTTCTCTGGCTGGCTGCCCTCTGCCCACCAATGAGAGGAGTGAGAGCCCAGGAGGTGGGGCTTATCCCTATATAGCACAAGGCCCCTACTGAGCTCCTCCCATTACATCCTGCACAGAAGAGAAGGAGCAGAGGGGAGCTCTGAGGTAAAGTGAAAGTAGGAAAAAACATCAGGTACATGCTGAGTTACTCTGTCTATTAATGTCAGGCATTTGGGGTTATTCATTTAGTTTTAGTAACTCCATGTGCCTCACATTAATGGTAATTAACCCCATTATGTCCCTCACATTAACCCCTGAGTGCTTCACATAAGTGTTACTGATATGTGAGACATATGGGGGTACTAATCATGAAGATACCTTATTATTACCTCCATGTCTCTCACATATGAGTAACACTTATATGAGGGGTTATCACAGGGGTTAAAGAGGACCTTTCACCATATCTGGGCACATGCAGTGTTATATACTGCCAGAAAGCTGACAGTGTGCTGAATTCAGCGCACTGTCGGCTTTCCCGATCTGTGCCCGGTGTAAAGCGCTATCGGTCCCGGTACCGTAGCGCTTTACAGTCAGAAGGGCGTTTCTGACCATTAGCCAGAGACGTCCTTCTGCCTCGCGGCGCCAATCGCGCTGTGCTGTGGAGCTGGGAGGAACACCCCCTCCCCTCCTGATAGTGCTAGTCTACGGACAAGCTGTGTGAGCAGAGGGAGGGGGCGTTCCTCCCGGCTCCACAGCACAGCGCGATTGGCGCCGCGAGGCAGAAGGACGTCTCTGGCTAATGGTCAGAAACGCCCTTCTGACCATAGAAGAGCTACGGTACCGGGCCGTAAGCTCTTCACACCGGGCACAGATCGGGAAAGCTGACAGTGCGCTGAATTCAGCACACTGTCAGCTTTCTGGCAGTATATAACACTGCCTGTGCCCGGATATGGTGAAAGGTCCTCTTTAATGTGAGGGACATAATGGGGTTAATTGCTATTAATATGAGGCACATGGAGATACTAAACTGTAATGCACATGACCAGACCAGACTATTCACAATTGTGGATAAAAGTATGGCCTATTATATTTCTATGGGCCCATACACACTTCCGTTGTTTTTGCAGCTGCGAGTCAGTGCGAAATTGAAGAGCTTCAAATTATGGAGCAGGTCATATATGTGTCCTATACCTGTCTTATATGTGTCTGCATTTGCAGCCCTGTCAGTTCATTTTTAATGTATAAGTCAGTGAAAACCACATCCGTACCGCTTGTGTGTGGGAGGCCTAAAGGGAGCAGCACACAACCGTGCCACACCCGTGAAACCTGGTCCATGTGTCAGCCAGATTTACTGGCATGAACTTCATGCTGACAGTGGGACTCCTAGCAGTGCAGTTATCTGTGATACTAGGAGTCCCTGCCCCATATCAATTACAGTACAGGACAGAATGAGGCCCCATGTTGTGGAATAGCAGAATTTTTGTTGCAGATTTTGCTGTAATTTGCCAAAGCCAAGAATAGCTACAAAAGGAATGGGAAATAACTAGAACCTTCTTATACTGTCTTCTGTCTTACGTCTCCATTCTGCTGAATCCACTCCTGGCATTGGTTCCGAAGAACACAACAAAATCTGCAACAAAAAAGTTGCATTTCTGCAATGTGGGGCCTTACCCTTAGGCTGAGCCCCACATTGCAGAGACAGTGTTTTTGATTACTGCAGAAAAAAAAAAAAAAGTGTTTTACAGAACCAGCAAGATGAGTGAAATTTATTCAGTTTAGAGCGGGTTCAGTATTTAGTCCTGGTATAGTGGCCAGCGGGTACCATGACAGTATTTAGTCCTAGCATAGCAGGTGACGTGACAGTATTTAGTCCTGGTATAGCGGTCAGCGGGTGACGTGACAGTATTTATTCCTGGTATAACGGTCAGCGGGTGACGTGACAGTATTTAGTCCTGGTACAGCAGTCAGTGGGTGACATGACAATATTTAGTCTTGGTATCGTGGTCCGATTTGATAACTCCATATGCATATAAATAATTTTAGTGTATAGGGAAGGGCATAAGCCTTGTTGATTTTGCACCTGATCTTTAAAGATAAGGCTCACAAGCAACTAGATAGATAGATAGATAGATAGATAGATAGATAGATAGATAGATAGATAGATACTGTAGATATATAGATATACAGATATAGACACAGATATGCATGTACAAAGTATATACCTTCAATACACACACATATGTGTGTGTATATATATATATATATATATAGAGAGAGAGAGAGAGAGAATATACCCTCATAAGTAGTATACACCCTCACTATATATAGTATACACCCTCACTATGTATAGAATATACCCTCACTATATATAGTATACACCCTCACTATATATAGTATATACCCTTTTAGGCACACTTTCCTCTGTCTTTGCTTTTATCTGTTGAAACAGATTTAATAATTTTTTTTTAGTTTTTACTGTGAAATTTGTATTTTTTCTAAGAAGAACTGAAATGTCTCTCAAAAAGAAAAAAAAAGCAAAGCTTGTGACAGCAGCCTCTATGTGTGACAGCTAGCAGGATTTACATATCGGTGTGCTTTTAAAAATTGGATGTAATGTAACAAAGCTTGGTTTTGTGAATCAGCGAAAGTCAACAGCTGTGCCTTCCACACGAGCTATTCCAATAACTAACAGTCACCTTGGGTATTTTCATCTCGTACTGTGTGTTTGTGCCTCTCAGACCAAAACGACACATAAACAATCTGTGGTCTATTCGCACACAGGATTCAATTACGATGGCACAATTACCAGCATAGTAAATAGAGGCAGGAGATAAAACAGAACATCAACTATTCTTTACAGCAAATATTTCACTTTCTGCTTATTTAATTTTTAATATTCTGCCACATAGCAACATTGTTCTTCATTTTGTGTCTTAAAGGGCAAATCAGTATGACCTTCATAACCTGAAGATTTTTTTTAAATCTTTTTAACTCCTTAAATTTCAGGAGTCATAATTGTATCTATCTATATACTGTATTTATATGTATATGTGCATCACCATGAGCTTATGACACCATTTTGGGTGTTTACAATTGCTCCACCATTTTTTATACTGTAAAGGATCATCTTTTATTATGGTTGTGAGAATATTAAAGGGGTTTTCTGAGTAAAAATAGTGATGATCTATCTTTAGATTTGGCCATTTTTTATTTTTTTCTAGGAGTCTGATCATCATTGTAACACACTGCAGTATTAATGTATAGTGGTATATAGTGAGGTTCCAGCTTTTCTATTCTGGAAGCTTTCAATAAAGAGCCCCTTACGCTCTCCAAATTCATGACATACTATTTAGGCATGTGTCATAAAGGGATTAAATAAATATGTTAGGCCTGGTTCACATTTGCAATTTGTATCCTGTTTGGGGAGTCCACTTAGGGATCCCCTGAACAGATTACTGAACACATTAAAAAGTGCTTAGCTAAGAAACCACATGGACCCCACAATGGGTCCGTGTGTTTTCCACGGGAATCATGCAGAGAGAAAAGTACTGCAAGCAGCATTTTCTCTCTGCATGATATGTGCGGACACCGCACGGAATACACATGGACCCCATTATACTCTATGGGGTCTGTGTGGTTTCTTTGCTCGCTACTTTCTAATGCATTTGGTATTTCATTCGGGGGTTGCTCAAGTGGACTTTCTGAATGGAAAACTGAACGCAGATGTGAACCAGGCCTTACTGTGTTATGTACTATTATGTGTATAGTAAATAAACGTTTTTTAAATGGTATCATGTGTTATTCTGTAAAGCTTTACAGTTGAGAGAGGCTGTGTTCACAGTTATTTGTAGGTTGGAGCCTCCCAAAATTTCAGCAACAATACAATTCTTTCTGTAGGCATGACAGACATTACAATGGAAACTATAGTATGAGTATAATCTGCCTGGGATAAGAGTACTGGTGTCTAATTATTTTGTTTATTCAATGTTTGATGGATAGATAAAAGCAACAAGAAATAAATAAAATATAAAAGACATTCAGCTATATGAAATATACAACATTAGATGAACATTTCTTATGAATATACAATGTGGATTTACTGTACATTGGACACTATAATGTATATGTAAACTCTTCTAGTATTTGAGCATAAACAGACTGCCCATCCCATAATTGTACTGAGAGTCCTAATCGACTGCAGCCATTTTTTCAGTCAATGCCAAGGGGGTAACACAGGGGCGATCTTACCATATGTACCACATGTGCAATGGCACAGATGTTCTGCATATTAGGGTGCTCACTACTATTCCCTACTGTCTATTAGATCATATGTAAAGTTGCAGAAGGTAAATTATGGAAATGAATAAAGTATGGAGCCATATTGCATTGTCCTCGCTATCTTTCCAACATGACAGAGCTTATTTATGGCACTATGGCTTCTGTGTGTCTTTCCTTTCAGCAGAAAAAGGAATGATGGATCCCAAATACTCATTATCTATTTGTCAATGTATACATAAGCTGACGTACTCTCTGTAAGCTTGCCTGTGTAGGGTTGGCACCTAATGGCTTATCTCTGCTTGTATAGTATTCTGACATGTAGACTCCATAAAACTCTGTCAGTCATAATATAATTGGTAAGTCTCCACTTAACTATATAGACGACATACTTTCCATAAGCTCACCATGGATTGGGAAGGGGCTCATTTGGTTGAAGTAAGGTATCAGCAGTGTATGGCTCCTTCTCACTATATACATGCAATGCAGAATCAGAGCATGAATGACTTCTCTGACAACATCTTTAAAAAAAAAATCTTCTAGGAAATGTCAACATGTTCTTGAGAGCTCTTGGGCAGTAAGAAGACGTAGACAGAAATTCCTGAAAAGAGTAATACCTCAAGAACTGAAAATAAACTATACTCATGGAGGAGAATATGCAGTAAAGTGCAAACATTGGGTACAATATTGTTGTTTTGAACAACTCTTATATGAATGTGTTAGAACATGCGGAGGAGAGCAATGGACAGAATTCTGCTATGGTTGATGATTATTAATTGTTAACTCTTACGTCTTCAGCTCATAAATGAAGAAATTTTATTTTATCTGATTTTGGAAGATGAGTGGTTTTGTGTATTTATGAGGGGTAAATATTTCTAATCATTATAAGACACTTATTTTGGTGTTTTAGCAATTTCCTCTCTTACATTCTATACCTCCTAACCTCCTCCATAGACTTCTATAGGCACAAGACATTTGAGTCATGTGACCCACAGTCCATTTGAAAATATAGCAGGAACTTTCACTGTGATAGTAATTTTAGAAGGAATAGCGAAACAGCTTGGTAAGAGCATAAAGAGGTATCTCTTTCTGATAACTTATTTAACTGATTCTCTGGATGGCTTCACATACAGGGTGGGCCATAAGTATGGATACACCTAGATATAATGGAAGTGGTTTCTGATATCACCTTACCGTTTGAGTCATATTAGTACATGGGAAGAGGGGAAACATTTGAGGCCGGGTGATGCCCATGGCGGCCATCTGCAAAGCCACCATTTTGGATTCAACTTTGCTTTTTTCAATGGGAAGGGGGTCATGCGACACATCAAACACATGAAGAATTACACAAGAAAAACAGTGGTGTGCTCATTTTTAACGTAGCTTTACCCATTAGCGAGTTATTGACATGTTTGTGAAATGACCCCCTTCCCATTGAAAAAAGTAAAGTTGAATCAAAAATGGCAGCTTTGCAAATGCCCGCCATGGGCATCACCCGACCTCAAATGTTTCCCCCTTCCCATGTACTAATATGAGACAAACGGTAAGGTGATATCAGCAACCACTTTAATTTTATCTGGGTGTATCCATACTTATGTCCCACCCTGGGTGTATCCATACTTATGGCCCATCCTGTAGATAGCTATAGGATAGTTAGCATATAACTTTGTGGTAATGTATCACAGTATCTAGTTTTTTGAAACCCTGTGACTTAAGGTACATACTGTGTGTCTTGGACATGTTTGGTCAATAGGACAGAAAAAGAAGGCCACGTTAAAAAGGAGGCAGTAAAAATTCTTTAAAATATTAGATTAATATTCTTTATATAAAAAATATAGGACATTGACTCTGACTGGCTGAGATTATGAGCCGCAGTCAGATTTCACAGTGCTCTCCTCCAGTACCTTCTGCTGGACATGGTTTAATAGAAGAGTAACTGCTAAATTCATGTAAGCTTTTGAATGAAGTTTTCAGTGTATATTTCCAGCACTGTGAAATGAGCTTCACATCGAGCCTTTCAGCCCATTCCCCTTATCAAGTATCTCTTGCCTTCACAGATTTTAGTTTAAGATGACTTTTTAATAGAAAAAAATATATAAAATGTATTAGAGTATGAAGCTATAAAATAGGACAAACAGATCTGTGAAAATCTGATTCACAGCAACGTTAATATTTCCACACTCACTCATCCTTGTTAATATATTTAATATCCTCTTCACATTATAGAGGAATGAAAGAGCACTGGGTGGTTTACGGAGTTGTCTGCTTCTGTTTATTACACTCCTTCATTGAAACACAATTCTTAACTTAGAAAAAAAAGAACAGAAGCTGGAAGATATTGAATTCTTGAAGATTAAACTCACTTTGCTTCACCAGGTTTTATTCTTTTGGATTTATCTATCTTCTGGACAACCCTTTGCTTATGCCCTATTAGTGCATGCTGTGCTAATAATGTCATGTTGCCCCCTATTAGTTAAAGCTGAATATGATGCCCTTAAAAGCTAGATAACTCGTAATGTGCATAGATGTGTGTTGGTAATGCATAGAAATAATGTATTTACAGCCTCTGTATTTTGGACTATAAAATACATTATTTATTAACTGAGGAGATACATGTGTCAAGTCACACAACAAATCTCAAGGTGTGTGGCATACGGTGACAAGCTTTTAAAAAAAAAAAAATAGGATTTTATGACAGCCAGTCACAAACTTATATGTCTGTGTGTGGCCACCTGTGGTTGTGTTGTACATTGCAGCCTGTCAATGGTGGTGTTACCATATTGTGATATATATTGTTTTTATATGAAATTAGTGTCCTTAATAGATTTAAGCAAAGGTTAGGATGGACACATAAGTATTTATTAACCAGTAGCTTCTGCCCGTGACTGCATCTGTGTGTTGGTGTCGATGATCTGCCTGCTTCGGCGTTTCAGCAGCTCTCAAGCTGGCCTGCTGCTGAACTTGTTCCTCGTGCCATGCCTGTGTTTGTTCCGGTATCTCAGCAGCTCGTTGGGATGCCATATAATGAGTGTGTTGTTGCCATCGATGATCCGCCAGCTCCAGTGTTTCAGCTGCTCTAAGAGCTGCTTGACACCTAGCTTGTTCAATATTTCTCAGCTCCACCTGAGGAGAACTCTGCTGACTTCTGGCTGCCCTCATAGCTCTCGTTTTTTGAGAATTTTGCCACAAATTAAATTTTCATTTCCCCGACATGTTTAAAATTGGGGAACTGCCAATTTGGATTAAAGGGGTTTTCCCATTTCGGTGTCTCAGTGCTCTGCCTGCAGTGTCTGCTTCTCATTTCCTGTATTTCTCTCCCCCCTCCACCCTCTGGCTGAATTTGACACAAAACACTTATGCAGATCAGATAATATGCAGATGCTTGTACAGATTGGACTCAGTGTTATCTGTGTGTTAACATAGAGAGATAACAGACCAGAATTTATCAGCAAACTGCAATTAGCTGAACAACTGTCCTGCGGCAAGAACAGTTTAATACTAGTAGGATACATAAATTGATAACAGATGTGAATCCATGTGATGTGCTGGGATAAAAAGTAGCCTATGTGTTAATACAGATTATAAACTATCTATGTGCCAAATTTAATCCAAATCCGTTCAGCCGTTTTTGTGTGATTGAGTAACAAACAACCAAACACACAAACTTTCACATTTATAATATTAGTAGTATAGTATTCTAATAACATAAATCTGAGTATTTCAGTTTCTGTATGCTATATATCAGGGTTTTCCAATCCCAAGTAGTCATTCATCCTACAGCATACCACATTTTCTTTCCTACTGTCAGTCTGATGAAATGAAACCATCTCCTCAATGAATTAAAACTATTATCCAAAAGGAAGTAACCAGTTCGTAGGCACAAGAACCTAACTATGTGTAGTCAGAACTAATCGATAAAAGTGTAAAATATTTGACTAATAAAAGTATTTGACCTACACATGCTTATGGAAAATAATGAAAGTTACAGCTTTTACAGTTTGCATTTGCTTAAAACGGAGCTTTATTTTTGTAGATATGGACACAATATTGTTTCTGATTAGCGGCTTTGATGTGTTTAGTAAAGGTTGGTTTTGATGAGCATATATCTTATTCAACTACAGTTTGATGGGAATAGAACCATTCAACATTCCTCTTCAGGGGTAATAAGTCAAGATGAAAGTCAAGGTAATGCATTTCAGAAATCCTTGAGGACTTCCTTTCTAGAAATAATGTATGATGCTCTCTGTAATGCAGATTGGACTGTCCCTTTTATCATACAGTCCAAATTGAGAAATAAAATAATTGTTTTGTCTTCCAGGACCTTGGACTAATACAAGAAACAGCAGCATAGACAATGGAGAAGTGGAGATTGGCCGTCGGATTACCCAAGAAGTACCAGCAGGGGTGTTTTGGCGATCTCATATCCATGTTACCCAGCCACAATTCTTAAAATTTAACATATCATTAGGAAAAGATGCCTTGTTTGGAGTCTACATAAGAAGAGGATTGCCTCCATCACATGCTCAGGTATGAATGATGAAAGGTGTTATGCCATCTACGTCGATATGTTAAAGATATGTATAAAAAATATTTTAAAAAAACCCCTCAAAGATAAGATAATTGTGTATAAAAAAAAATATTCAGTGATGTAGATACTCATATTCAAAATGTAAAATATAGACTAGCCTAGTGTCATGATTTGTAACTACTGCAAGTAAACAATATTTACAGGTGGCTAGGTTATATATACTGTATACACAATTCCTTTAATATAAGGCTTCAGCACAGTCTATACAGATTAAAGCAGATCTGTCATCATACTGTGTCACCCTATTGAGGGTAGCATTTTTTTAGGTTGGGCCAAATCTAGCAGACTGATAGTTATATACCTTCTGTATTTTTGGCGGGAGAACTGCACATGAAACATGCGAAAGGTCTGCTCAGAATTGATTTGCAAATTCCTTTACATATTGGACTAAAAAAAAATCATACACTTAAGAAAACTTTGCATTAGAAAGAAAACCTTAACATGGCCAAACACTAGAGAATTTCCAATGGGAAAAGACAACCAAAGGCAGATGTCTGGGAAATAGTTGATCTGCTGCCTTGTATTTTTGGGCATGCCTTGTATTGTTGTCTTGCATCCAACCAATAGCTGCCATGACAAGATCACAGCAGGGATCAATCTGTGATTTGTCGTGGCTATATCTTCTAATGCAATTTTCTTCAGAGACCAACCATGAGCGGTCTAAAGCCAGTCTTAAGTGTTTATATAGTTTATATACAGTCTTTTTTTTCTGCAGTGAAGATGTTAAAATCCATTTCTTTTAGATAAGATAAGATAATCCTTTAATAGTCCCACAATGGGAAATTCAGTAAAATTTTATTAGAATATACTGTATTTATTAGTTTTTTCTGAAACGCAGGATTTACAATATATTTCCAGTCTATATGGACATGTATGCACAGCTATAGTATGTGTTATGGGTGACAGCTCGGCTTCTCGGTGAAGGGCAGAGACGTGCAGCTGGAATGCTTACTGCCTGCTAATACGAGGGAGATCCATCTCAGCAGGATGAAGAGACAAGAGCGGCATCCTGTTGCCTGTGTGTACTCTAATTACATCTAATTTGCTGATCACTAAAGCTCTCACACAAAAGACTGCACTGTGTCTTTTCATATCAATAGGAAACACCTTCAGATCTCTCAGGAGGACCTTCTCACCTCCTTCACTGTCTGAGCTAATCTCTTTCATCTGGGATGTTCTATTATTGCCGTCCATATCAGCTGACAATTTTTGCACTATGTGCTTAAATAACTGACAGTGTCGTCGGGATAAAAGATATTTTGCTACAATCCAGATGCTTCGCCAGCTGAGCCAGTAGGCTACCAGCTCCCTGCACAGTCCCTCAGGCGATGCCTTCTCACTTAAGCTGTCCTCCTATCCATAGTACAGGCTAAATGCTAAGCTGCAGGACAGCGATCAGACACCCAATCTGTACCACCAAATTGTGGCTTCTGAAATCCCGCAGCAGGTGTCTTGTCAGGGCACTACGACATTACCTGCCGAACCTACTTATCATTCATACTGTTGTGTTGGCTTCTTTTTTATCAGAATAATATTAGTTCTTTCTTTAGGGTATTTTTTTTTTCTGCAATAGACTTCTTGATTGTATTTTTTGCCGGAAAGAAAGTCATTTAATATTTTTTCATCCCACCTGGTTCTGCTCATTTACAGTTTTTAATTATTTTTTGCCCACCCTAATTTCTCTCAAGTTAATGAACGCAGAATGTTATCCGGAGCCGTGTTTGTTTCATTTATTGCGTGAGACACTTGATGTAAACACATGGTCGGAATCAAATCAACCACTGAGGCATCAAAAATGTTGTCTTTGCTCATACGGAATATGTGATTTTGTGTGTTTTCATTAGCGTCTTGCTAATTTGCAGCGTTGTACCGTTACCTCGGTGGCATCATGGGATTTTAACTGTTTGCTTTGTGCATTTTACTTGTTTTTGTTTGCTGACCATTCCAATTGTTTGACTTTTATTAAAAATATACAATGTAATATAATTCCCCACAACTGAATTAGCTGACAACTGTTCCTCCCAACCCCCACCCCCTATAGAAATTTACATCTGGCTCAGCTGAGCATATATATCTTGTGAATCAGAAAAGAGGAGTAAGCTGCAACTAGAAACCTCTGGTAATGGCTTATCTCCCCAGAAAAGAAAATTATTGGATATGTTGAATTCAACATGCCCAGCCCTTCTAACTCCCAAGATCATCGGTCAAGACATAATTGGGAGACACCACAGATAAAAGATGATCGGTGAGCTGGCATGCCATTAATCTAATATGTATGGTCAGTTTATGTCATGAATAGATAGTTATTTAGTATGGCACACGTGGCCAAAATTGTTGCTCCCCATCGTTTAATGAAAGGATTTAGGTCAGGGCTCATAGAAGGCCACCTCAAAATAGTCCAATGTTTTCCTCTTAGCCATTCTTGCGTGTTTTTAGCTGTGTGTTTTGGGTCATTATCCTGTTGCATGACCCATGACCTGTGACTGAGACCAAGCTTTCTGACACTGGGAGCACATTTCTCTCTAGACTCCCTTGATAGTCTTGAGATTTCATTGTACCCTGCACAGATTCAAGACGCCTTGTGCCAGATGCAGCAAAGAAGCCCCAGAACATAACAGCGCCTCCTCCATGTTTCACAGTAGGGACAGTGATCTTTTCAAGATATGCTTCATTTTTTTGTCTGTGAACATAGAGCTGATGTGCCTTGTCAAAAAGTTTGATTTCTGTCCATAGGACATTCTCCCAGAAGCTTTGTGGCTTGTCAACATGTAGTTTGGTTATTATTACTTTTGACAGATTCAAGTTATTTCTGTGACCATTGTGGGTTTTTCTTTCATTAAATGAGGGGTGCCAACAATTTTGTCCACATGTGTATCTGCTAAAAGCTAATAAGTAATTAAACTAAATTTTGCAGGGAACACCTGATCAATTACAAGTTCCTAAATAAATAAAACCGTACATACAATATAGTCTGCCTTAGTATAGTGTAATATCATCACTGGTACACACATATTTGCCTGCCATCAATATGAACATACTTAGCATAAATATGGTCAGCCATGTGGCCACTGCAAAATCATCAATTGGATTTACATATTTATGCCCTGCAGAATATCAAGCCATGTGGGATATAATAGTTGGATATGTCATTTAAAATACACCTTTCTTATTATGTAGGACTGCCATTGGAAAGATGAAAGGCTGATTTATTACCACCAGCGTTTTCCATTCTGGTCTCGGTAATACCTGCTCTGCCTTGACCATGTGTCTAAGCAGAAATCACCACCAGAAAACTAGCATGAATGATAAATCTGATGAGGTTGGTAACTCTACCCCAACACAATTCATACCAGGTCCCCTTTGAGAAACATGTGTGAGGAGCACGGAATTCCGTCACAATTGTTATCCAAAAAGCTGACTTTTTATATGGCTTCTATACCAGTTTTATAGCATACAAGTCATGATAAATAATCCCCTCCGTTTTGGGGACAACACGGTGACTCAGTGGTTAGCACTGCAGCCTTGCAGTGCTGGAGTCCTGGGTTCGAATCCTGCTAGGAACAACATCTGCAAGGAGTTTGTTCTCTCCATCTTCGCGTGGATTCCCCCTAAACGGGGCTCACAATCTACATGAAAAAAAAAAATAAATTAAGCCCCTCTGTCTTGTCCATGAATATCCACCCCGTGTGTGGAGTACCTATACATGTATATAATAGGTATTTTTGCTCCTAACATTCTTCTTGGGATTAAATGTATGGATGTGTAAATGATTTTTGTGCATTATTGAGACTATTGTACTTAGATGTAACTTTGGCATAATAATAGAGGTAAGGTCAACATACTCTGGTAATGAAAACATATAGTGTAATTTATAGTGTAAGTCATGTACCGTATTTTTCGGACTATAAGACGCACTGGACTATAAGACACACCTAGGTTTTAGAGGAGGAAAATAGGGAAAAAAAATTTTGAAGCAAAAACTGGTAAAATATTTAATATATGGGAGTTGTAGTTTTGCAACAGCTGCAAGGCCACATTGACAGGTGACCCTGCAGCTGTACGGGGATGTATAGGGCGGTTTTTTTTGCGGGCCAGATGTACTTTTTAGTTATACCATTTTGGGGAATGTCTATTTCTTAGATCACCTTGTATTGAAAAAAAAAAACAGGAGGTGATTTAGAACTTTTATTTATTTTATATATATTTTTTTTTAAACTATTTTATTCCCCCCCCCGGGGGCTTGAACCTGCGGTCACTTGATTGCAAGTCCCATAGACGGCAATACAACTGTATTGCCGTCTATGGGACATTCTGTCTATTAGTATTACGGCTGGTCATAGAGACCAGCCACAATACTAATATAGCCATGACAGGCCGGGGAGCCTCATTAGGCTCCCGGCTGTCACCCGAACAGGTCGGCTCCTGTGATATCGCCGCGCAGGAGCCGGCCTGCAACGTCACAGGTACGAGGCCGGTGGGGACCGGCCCCGGGGGATAAGAGGCCACCGATACTGACCCGGCATCTGCTGTACTAGAGAGGCGGATGCCGGGGAGGGATAGAAGCCATCACAGGTGCGGGGGCCTGAGACATCGCTGCGCTCCTCTGCCCTGCATGAAGCCAGCGGCGGGGGGACGGAGAAGCGGAATAGCATCACTCCTCCCGCTGCTGGCTTCATGCAGGACAGAGGAGCGCAGCGATGTCTCAGGCCCCGGCGTCTATCACTTGCCGGCTTCCACCTCTCTATTACAGCGGATGCCAGGCGGCACATTCAGACTATAAGACGCACCCTTCTTTTCCCCAAAAATTTTGGGGAAAAAAAGTGCGTCTTATAGTCCGAAAAATACGGTATATGCTGTCAATTGCTGATCGGAGTTGACAGCATGGAAAAGATGAGGTGGTTTTCAGTAAGTGTAAGTTTCTTGGAATCTGGACATACATCTATATTTTAGAAGCATAGTGTAGTGTCCTCAGGTTAATACACAGGGAGATAAATAATATGCCGCGCACCACTTGGTGGATATTTTAAGCAGTTTAAGTAGCAACTCAATATACTAAAAACAGCAGCCTAACTGTTTTATTCAATTTCGGTCACCCTTAAGATCTCACCACAAGTCAAGAGGCACACTCAAAAAGGGCTAAAGAAGAAGTTTTTGCTTCAGTTTGCAGTTACTCTTCGATCAGACCAACTGCTGTGCCTGCCCTGCCATCTGAGGTAAAATCGACAGCGCGCGTTGGGGAGGCAGTGAGAGCTGCCAAACCCAGCTGAGCAGAACAGCATGCAGCCAGCAAGAAATGTCAGCTTTTATTGCTTCTGTCTTCCGTGTCGACCCTCTGCAAGAAAATATTTCAAACTAATATATAGATATTTTTAACTCTTTCCGATTCTAATGTGTGCGTATATATATTGAACGGTAAGGCCATATTCTTAATGGCTAGGCATGTACAGAACATTGCTAAATGTAAAAAAGAACATCAACTTGTGCTAGTTAGGGTTAGTCGGTCACTTTGCTTGTGTGGATGAAGCTTTCGTAGAAACCCAAGAAGCTGCAGAAGTTCTGCTATTGAAACAATACCTAACAAACCAACAATATTTGCATATATTAGTAGCACAGTGTGTTTATATGAGAATAACACTATATGATTATATGTATACTGTATATGATTATTATATGACACATTCTGCAGTTATTAGGAGTGTCCACCTCTGCCGGCTCTATCAGTAGTTTGCAGTTCTCTCTTAGATGATGAGTGGAGACTAGCTGTCAACAGAGAAGAATCTGTTACTTCAATTCAACTGACCCACCTACATGCAGGGCATATATAGAGAAGTACTGAACTATTCTGATGTGAAAAAAATACTTTAGTTGTTATAGCAAACTCCTATTTAGGTAGTATTCGACTAGGCTTGCATTTTTCTCTCGGCTCCTGCTCGCTCCTTCGCTCTCCCCTCTCTGTAGACTTCAATAGACATGTGTAGACATGTGTCTATCTCTTGATGCATACAACAATGATCAGGGTGAAACATGGGAGTATGTAAAAAGTCTGATAAAAAGTAGATAAAAGCATTTTTGCCTGATAATACATAATAGACTGTGCTATCAATTTATGCAAAGTTTGTTGAAAACTTAGGGTTCATTTACTATATTTGCAGCTTCTGACTGCATCAAATTAGATCAGAATCGCATGTACAACTCAGGGACCTCTGACCTACCAGAGAGTTGAACTCTTAGACCGTGTCCAGATGATTTATTGTAGATTTCTATTGCAGATCTGCGAAATAAATACAACTAAAGCGCTGTATAGTGTACGTGAATAGGGTGTAACAAAATCCCAATAAAATCTATATCAACCACATACATATTTAAACCTACTTTTCTGAGTGTCCTTAAAACATGAGATTTTAATATGTCACAAATCACTATGCCAAGTGTCCACTGGGCATTCCCTAATGGTGAAGTGCCCAGGGCTCTTTGCAATAAACAATCCCCAACCCCTCATATTTTCTCTTGAGTGATGACTTGAGCATCAATATTAGGAGATCACTCATCAATCAGGAGGAGAGGGATCTGGTTGGGAGCATGTTCTGCAGAAAGTCCAAGATGAGCTGTTAAGGAACACCCAGCACACATTTGGCATTACAGAAAGTGACAGATTGAAACTTCCTTTTCTCAGTCTTGGTCATATCCACATATATATGTATATAGGATTATCGACTCACATGCTCACTGATTATAAAAAGCAAAATTTAGGACATTTGCTAATATTCTTTCATTCTAAGTAAGCCACTGATCCAACTAAACTGAGAATAGCTAAGTCAGCCCCTTCAACAACAGCATAGAGTCACATGCTGACACATAGGGAGGATGGGGGAAGCGCAGTCCTAAATACAGTATGGAATAAAAGTATTAAAACACAGTTTATAATCATTGGATTCAGGCATTTCATTCAGTCCCATTGCCACAAGTGTATATGACCTAGGACCTAGCCATGTAATGTGACTTGACAAACAGTTGTAAAACAATGGTTGTTGCAAAGAGCTTACCGAATTCCAGTATGTCACTGTTATAGGATGCCACCTTCGTAATAAGTCAGATCATGAAATTTCTGTTTTCTATTGCCTAGCCCCAGTGACATCAGGTGTTATATAAGCATTAAATGTAGGTATTCTATTAAATGTCCTGATTTTTCATCTTACGATCAATGAGCAAACCCCTTAAGCATGCCTATTATTTACGGATGTTCATAGTACGCAGCAAAAGCTCCAACCATTGATACACGCAAAAAGAGTGCACAACCATACATAGCAATGAAATTACAACATTTTATTAGACATAAAAATCTATGTAAATAAAACTCAAAATCTGTAGTAGTCTGCTCTATACAATCCATATTTCTCGCCTTATTTGGGTGAAATTTGGCACACCCCCTCTCCACCCACAGGAGCAGAATACTGTGCACATTACATCTCACTAGCGTCCCCTGTCATGAGATTGGGATCCCCGAAGTTAGGCCCTATACATATAATGAGGAAATGTGAAATCTGTAGTAGTCTGCTCTATACAAATCCACAGTTCTCGCACAATTTGAGTGAAATTTGGCACGCCCCCTCTCCACCCACAGGAGCATAATACTTCGCCTGTTACATCTCCCTAGCATGCTCCTGTCATGAGATTGGGGCCCCTGAAGTTAGGCCCTATACATATAATGGGGAAATGTGAAGGTGAAAGGGCTGAGGGGAAAACAACAGTTGTGACTGACAAGGACGGATTATAGAGATGGTGCAAAAGAGTCACTGCTAAAGGGGCCGCACCACCACACACAACACACAGACATTTCATAAACACTATATACACATCATACAGACAGCACACATACACCAACCCACAAGCACAACACCACACAAATGCCACAACACAGCACACAAACACCAGACCACTCTAGACACACACAACACAAACACCACCCCACAAATACCACACACACACAAACACTCAGATGGATGCACACTACACATACGGACGGACAGAGCACACACAACTACCGCACGCATGGACACTCGCACTACGCATGCACAAACACATGGATCACATGTGCACATACTGTACACGCATACATATACATGGACCACACACGTCCATGCACACGCATACATACACATGGATCCCACGCGTGCACACATACATGCACATACTGACAAAACATGTCTGGTATCTTAATGGCTGCTTGCACACTACAGTATTTTTCACGGGCCTCCAGGCAATGGATTTGGCGGTTCCATAGACTTCTTTTTGCACAAAGCTGTGAATTTTGCAGGCTCCATAGAAGTCTATGGAGTTGGAGAATGCATGACCCGGAACCCATGAAAAATGCTGTAGTGTGCAAGCAGCTTTAAGCCAGGTTTACATGGGGTTTCTTGGTCAGAATCAGCATCAAAATCCGGCTAAAAAAATGCCTCCCATTGAAATCAATGGGTTCCCTTTTCCACGAGCGGTTTGTTCCCGCTAGAGGAAAAAAAGAATCGATCTGCCTTTTCTTGAAGCGGATTCTGCCCCAGAGTCTGTGGCGTGACATCTCCCTCTCAACTAGGCCCGTTCATTTAGGCTTAATCTGGAGCGGAATACCACGACAGGATGCCAGTGTACTGTATGTACTGCAGCAGCATCCAGTCACGGCTAGCCATTTTTGGACTGGATTCTGAGGCGGCCTCCGCGTCAAAATCCAGTCCAAACCCCTGCCATGTGAAAATGGCTTTACTGAGCAGCAATATTGGTCAGACAAGAACTGCCTGATAGTAAGATTGTCAGTATTTCTTACTATACTGAGAGGTTTCATCACTGAAGCTGCTGAGGTAAAGTGAAAGCTGAGCTCTGATTGGTTGCTATGGGCAACTCCACAAGTCTGCCTGTGAGGTGGTTTTCATTACTGAGATGTCGGCTCCCTCAGCTCATAGTAATACTGAGTGAGGGCTGCGCCGTATTTACTATTCATCCTATTACATCTCTTATCAGTGTCAGCTGTTGCTACCAAGCGACATGCCCTTCAATTGTAAGTGTCTGCAGTCCCCAATCCGACTTGCATTTGCTATGACTATGAACAATCACTTAAAGTAGCCGGCATTAATTTGGAGAGCCGTGTTTCTCACATGGACAGTTGTACTTTGCTTGCTCTAGAGTGGGAACCCCAAAAATCTTTTCATATACAGGTATGTACCTGAAGGTAAAACCAGAAACCTTAACCTATAAGCACTACAATAGATAGTGTAAAAATACGCGCGTGCAAAAAGACAGGCGTTATACGAACAAGCCATTGAACTCAATGGCTAATTACATTTTACACATGTAAAATGAACAGAATACACAGCGCGTACACAGAATACACGGAGTGTAAACTCCGTGTGAAGGGACCCTTACTCTTTGGTCCGTGAACTACTTATAGATTACACTGGAGGGAGGGAGAAGGGTTGCACTATGTTGTTAATTGGGTGTAAATGTATGATATGTTTGTGTATGGGGCAGAAATTTAAATTTTTGATATGAAATAGTTCAAAAAATAGTTGTAATAGTTTACACTACATAATATGTATTGAATATGTAAAATCATTACAAATGTTGAAATAAAAAAAAAAAAGTTGTTCACATCAATGTTACGACAAATTTGTAAAATGCCAAAATAATAACAATTTAAAATGGAAAAAAAGATTTACTGTAGGACTGTGAAAATGTCAATTTCAGTGTGACACTGAGAAATTTACTTTAGCTAGCATAACCAATCATTTAACATATTTTCTAATATTTTCTATATACTACTAGTATAGATATAGAAATTAGATAAATAAGCCTATATATATATATATCTCCAATGGCCAGCATAAATAATGGTGGCCCATCTGCAAAGGCTATCACAGATTATGGTCAGTAAGGGCCCGTGCACACGGAGTTTACGTGTGCGCGTTTCAGTATAATACATGTGTATTACAATACTTGTGTAAAAATAGCAGTACCATTGACTTCAATGGAATTTTTTACACATGTAAAAAAACGCGCCAAAAAAACGCAACACGTTTTTTGACACACGTGGTGCGTTTTTTGGCGTGTTTTTTTTTACATGTGTAAAAATTTCCATTGGAGTCAATGGGACTGCTATTTTTACACGTGTGTTCTATACACGTGTATTATGCTAAAATGCGCACACGTAAACTCTGTGTGCACGGGCCCTAAAGGAAACAAAATCGGTAAGGTGTGTCAAGAGAGAACCTTACACTCACACTTAGGGACAGAGACTATTATAGGCACACAAACAAGTCAATTCATGCTAAATAAATAGGTTAAAAAAACAACAACTTATAAACAATGTAACATCTGCATTGAAAAAAAGAGTTACAACAATTGTGATACCCAAATAATAAGGCAATTGAAGTGAGGAATAAACCAGCTTATGCCCAGTTCACATCTGCATTCAGGTTTACGTTCTGGGAGTCTGTTTGGGAACCCCCTCCATATATTTCATGTGAAGAGGGGAACGGAATGGCCTGAACACAGATGTGAACCCCACACGTATCACTGCCTTTTAGTTCTTTAGGGGTGCCACATCTGTACAGAACTCCTTATGTATTTTGCAGTGCCCACCGCCTTATAATGTTCTTAGTAGGCACATGAACAAGAAAAAAAATCTGTCAGGTGCTTCAACTTCTGTTGCGCATAACCTAACAGAAAATGCCGACAATTCCCACACAGTGATGGCTCAAAGGCAACAGGCACACAAGTGAAAAATATAGACAATATAAACTGATAAAATAGTAATTTTTTTTTATTATTATTTTTCTGCCCTTGTGTATACTTTTAATGTTTTGCATCGGTTTTCATTGGTCTTTATTATGACCCAACTTAGTCTTCGGTTTTTATTGTCAACTTAAAAACAAACAAACTGATCCCATAGACTTGCATTGGGTCATCAGGCCCACAATGAAGTGAATGGGAGCGGGGATGCGTCCAGTCCAGCAGTGGTGATATTACATTACTCAGGATCTCAGTGTTCGGACACCCACCAATAAGCTATTTATTCTCTATCCAATGGATAGATATGCTTTGAGACATAACTCCTTATAGCCCAGTTCTGCAGTGATACCAGGGCCTATAAGAAGCCTTAGTCTAATGACAAGACTATGCCCTGCATTTACAAGCACTTTTCTTCTTGAGACACTGGGATGCTGTGAATTTTAGCTCCTTTCTCATCTTGTTTACTGTACGCAGGGCTGGCAGTAGACTAATTTTCTTAATGGCTCTTTAAAGCAGCAGTAAAAATATGCGGCGAGCAGTTTATTTCAGATTAGATGGTAGTCATTTTCTCTTCCTTAATGTTCATTTTCCCTCCTCATTGAAGCACAGTCACAAAATATAAATGAACCTAAATATATATGTCAAATTGATCTAAAATGGGGAAAAATGACCCTTTAGCTTTTATTAGAATATAATTAACTCTTTCATTTAATAGTTGTTTTTTTTCCCCTTCCATTTATGTATTTGAATTAGATCTTTATCCTGGCACTTAGTTTGAGCAGGAGGATGCACCTTTAAAGGGTTGCACAGGATTAGAAAGATATGGCTGCTTTCTTCCAAAAACAGAACAACACTTGTCTTGAGGATGCACGCTCTTGATTTTGTTTATTCTCTGATCCATTACACATGTATATGATAGTTGTACTGAAGGTAAGCTTCTTACAGGGGGCTGTACTACCTTCTGGTCCTTAGCTGTGTCATGTGACTAACATCTTTCTACCTTGTCAATGTAAGAAAAAATGTAAGAATACTACTTTAAAGTGAATGGACTTAAGATATAAAACCGCGCACAACCTGTAGACTGTTACGGTACGGTTTTGGAAGACTGCAAGTATGTTTTCTAAATTAGTACAAAACCCTTTAAAAGCAGAACATTGCATTGGCTTTTCACACCACCTTATCACCCTTGCAGCCTATACTTGGTTCCTCTATCATTCCTAAGTTACTTAAAATGTCTTATTAAAGGGCATTTATCAGGTGATTTTTCTACCATAAACCAGTCCCATCATATGCAGGGTGAAGAATTTACACTTTCATGGCTGCCCCTCTGTAATCTTTCTGTTAAGACAAAGTAAGGTTATAAATGATTGAAAGCACAATAAGTCATATGCAAACTAACCTAAGTAGTCATTGGGGCATGGAGCAGCTTCAGATTGTTTCCTTACTAGTAACACCTCTTGAGTATGTCACCTAACTACATGGTGCCACAAGGGAAATGTCAGTCACACCCAGGAGGTGGTGGTAGTAAAGGGTATCATAACTAGACTGAAGATGTTCTCTGCCTTCATATCCTTGGTTCCAATGCAAACTATGTAACTGGGCCCCCCATTTAGCATGTGCTTTCTATAAACCGGTGTCTCCCTATGTTGTAGAGGAGGCCATTGGGTCCCCTAGGCTCTAGGTCCTAGTAGTAATAGCTACCTCTGTCCTTGGGAATTAGAAGGCATCATCTTAATCTATCTTTATGAAAAGGCTTCCCTGAGATAATAATGAAATGCCCCAGGACAAATAAGGTGAGGGCAAGATGTGGTCAGACTTGACAGAACTTCTGGTCTTTTTCTTTTGTCTTGCTTTTAGTTTTTATTGCTAATTTTTCATAGGACATATAGTGCTTGGAACATCCAATTAATAACACATTCTAAAGAATATCTTTCTCCAAACACTGTCCGATCAACATTGCCTCTTTCCCTGTGCAACTGTGGTCTTCGTCCCCGATCAAGTGAATAGTGTATGGGGAGCTGCTAAGTTATTGAGTAACGCGGCATAGGAAATAGGATTCTATAATCCCAATCATACATTCACTTTATGAATGGCACTTCTCCTTTTCATGCTTAAGAAATGACTGATAGCTCTACTCTATCAATGCGAGTACTGCTCTTCTGGAGCTCCTGCTGTGTTCCCAGCTGTATGCACCTGCATGACAATATAGCAAAGAACACAAATGTAGACTCTTACTGCAATGACTTTTCTAGTCGCTGGAAGGTGAAATGAAAGCTAAATGTTAGAACTATTGCAACACACGTCATGGGGTTTCAGTGTGTTAAATGGTTCAGAACTGTCTAACGTGTCGTCACTTCAAAACACTGACTTGTATGGCATTTGTATTATTACGGTAAGGCTTGTTTAACATTGCGTGATTGAGTCTAGCACAGATGACAATGAAGGCGGCAGCGTATACTTCTTAAGTGGACTTTGTCATTAACTAATAGCCAAATATCTCTCCAAAATGTTTAAGAATCAGGATGGACCAGATGCTGAGACAACTGTATGATACCAAAATTACTCCTCCAGAACTGCAAGAGTATGTGTTCGACTTTAGAAGCATCTATTGGAGTATCATATTTTATGCCATCATTCTCTTTGTGGCAGCAGTTTTAGGCTAAGGTGTGGGGCCGTCATGGAATGCTTCCTCTCACAGTACAGGGCTATGGTCTCTACTGTCAGGAGGGGCGTTCCTCACAGATTGTCAGAAACACCCTTCTGACACTGAAGAGCTACTTATAACGGCACCATTACCTCTTCACCAGGGGCAAATAACAGGAGAGATAATGTAATCCGGGCCATCGTATATTTGTTTTTTTGTAATACAATACTTGTTTAAAGTTCTGATGGCTCTCAGTACAATACAGCCAATATGCTGTTGTGAAGCAAAAGCAATTTTGGCAAATGTCAGATTGTTGGACCAGGGTTGTGTACGATATAAAAAATGGAACACTACAGTAGAAACAAACCTGCGGTGGCATGGAATATTCATTCTGAATATGCTGGACTGTATCATTAAATATTGCTGTGACCCTATCCAGGCCTTGTGTTAGTGAATGGACTAGATCCTAGAGTACAGAAACTGCTCCTCCGATGATCTCGAGCTACACGTGATGTTTGCCCAAATTGCACTTTAGCAGCAGCACTTTGCTTCCTTTTATACCACATCTATTCTGAATATTTCTCCATTTTATTACAGCTATGCACATCACACATTATTTGTAGTCGCTCTACAGGAAACCTTTTTTTTTTTTATATTCCCCTGAAAAACACTGACAGATTCAGTGGGAAAAAAAAAAATAAAACATAAATGCTTGCCATGACTTCATATTTTCCCAGTTTTATATAGACGCTTGGCTATTCTGCTTTTCATATCACATTTAACTTGAATAATTTCCGCATTTGCAATGATAATGGCGTCATAGATATTCCTACGCACTACTAAATTGTCCGCTATTCAACTATTTGTTTTTTTCTGACTAAAGCAAAACACTGAAAAGTTCATTACAGCTAAATTAATAATAACCAAGGAAAATGACACCTTAAAGAGGACCTTTCACCACTTTTGGGCACATGCAGTGTTATATACTGCCAGAAAGCCAACAGTGCGCTGAATTCAGCACACTGTCGGCTTTCCCGATCTGTGCCCGGTGTAAAGAGCTTACGGTGCCGGTACCGTAGTGCTCTATGGTCAGAAGGGCGTTTCTGACCATTAGCCAGAGACGTCCTTCTGCCTCGCGGCGCCTATCGCGCTGTGCTGTGGAGCAGGGAGGAACGCCCCCTCCCTCTGCTCACACAGCTCGTCCATAGACGAGCATTATCAGGAGGAGGAGGAGGGAGTTCCTCCCTGCTCCACAGCACAGCGCGATAGGCGCCGCGAGGCAGAAGGACGTCTCTGGCTAATGGTCAGAAACGCCCTTCTGACCATAGAGCACTACGGTACCGGCACCGTAAGCTCTTTACACCGGGCACAGATCGGGAAAGCCGACAGTGCGCTGAATTCAGCGCACTGTCGGCTTTCTGGCAGTATATAACACTGCATTTGCCCAAAAGTGGTGAAAGGTCCTCTTTAAGACTCGCTTGATAATGCAGATCGCACAGTACAACTCTACAATAGTTAGTGATTTTTTTTTTTTTTTTTTTTTTTGCTTCTGAATGGGGTTGAGATGCAATATTGGAAACAGCTCATAGACAAGTGTTTATGTAATATATATATATATATATATATATATATATATATATATATATATATATTAAAAAAACAACAACAGATGTTGTAACCTCAACTAGTTTAAGAGCATTGCTAAAAACTGCACAATCTGAACAAGAACTAAGTATAGTGCTACACTAGATTACGCGGTTGAGCATCCATGGCGCGAACAACCCGATCGAGGTGGTCCCACAGATTCTCGTTTGGGTTCAAGTCTGGGGAATTTGCTGGCCAAGGGAGTACGGTAAACTCCTCCTGGTGCTCCTCGAACCACGCTCTTACACTGTGAGCTTTATGACTCGTCGCATTGTCCTGCTGGTAGATGCCATCATCCTGAGGAAAAAACAATTCGCATGTAGGGGTGAACATGGTCCGCAAGGATAGATGCATACTTGTGTTGATCCATCGTGCCTTCCACAATGATGAGTGCACCCAGATGGCTGATGACACGTGCCTTCTGCCATTGGTTATTTAACATTGACGTTAAAAGTAGGCGGTGGTGACATTAATGTGACTGGACTGTGTATATAGTATATATAGTTTGGAGGAGATTTATTACGACACACACCAGTCTTGAACCACTTGACTGTAGATGGCCAAATGTATTAAAAGACCTACCACTGTTACTGAACTTGCTCTATCTCCTGCACTCCATGCACTGGAAACTTAAATCTGAGCCAGGTATACACCAACCATTTGAGTTATTTTTTGTGCCACATTTCGGTATAAATGATAGTAAATCTGCTCCATCCAGATAAGCCCTGACGCACCCGCTTTTCAGAATAAGGGTGTTCTGGGTACAAATATACCTGAACACACTAAATTGGCTTAAAATGTATGATACATTCCTGCATTGTTCAGCTCTTATTATAGCATACCATAACTTTAGGTCTGTAGTAATCTTTTTGAATTTTCATGCTTTAGATTCCCATATTAGATGGTAAGCTCTTGGGGGCAGTGATTCATTGTTTAACCTTGAATAGCAACTAAAGTGTGCCTTTTGCTGCAGTAATGAGCTATAAATCTGAATACTTTCAAGGGGACTATTGTGAAGTCAGAGGATAATTAGGATTTTCTTATGACTCAATCGCTGGGACTTTTACAAAAAAAATTTATCAAAGCTCTCAGTTGTGAAATTACTTTTATGATGTATTGAAACTGTGGGCAGATTTTAAAGTACAGCTACATGCATCTTGTAAATGGTATAAAGCAATTGGTAATTAGAATTGGGAGATACAGCAGTGTATGTAATATATAGTACACACTCATGGTGGCCACCAAGAGTTCCTTATAGGGATTTCTCTGGTAATATATTTTAACATATTTCTAGTGTAAATGACGAGTTTCCCATTTCAATGAAGTTCCTCATCACTTGACCAGAGTGGAGAGTAGTTACAAAGAGCGTCCATCATCCTGGAGGACCTGTCCTGTCCTGCATTACACAAATAATCCATTGATTTAGATGAGCACCGTGCAATACCTCATTTCACCCATGGTGGTGCTGCAGGGATATTAATCACTTACTGACAAGATTACCCACAGATTAAAGCTGATCATTGATGGTCCTAGCAGGAAGACACTTTGTGGTCAATTTATTTATTAAATATTATTGCTAGATCTAAGTGTCACATCTAAGGGCTAGATCACACTGAGTTTTTTTTGGCAGCGGATTTTGACGCGGAATCCGCCTCACAATCAATTCAATGGGAGCCGCTCATTTCTTTTTTCCGCTAGCTAGTAGCAGAAAAAAGAAGCAAAATGCCCCTTCGTCCCGCGGATTCCATGGCTATCTCAGCCGCGGCATCTGCGGCGCAAGACTCCCTCCCAATTAAGCCCATTCATTCGGGCCTAATCCAGAGCGGAATGCCACAACGGGATACCAGTGCACTGCATCGGCATTCTGTCGCGGATAGCCGCGCAGTATTTTCACATGCGGAATCCATTTTCCACCGTGTGAGCATACTCTAATAGGGTTTAAACTAGACAATCCCTTTAGGAATATTACTGCGAGAAAAAACTGAAATGAATCCCATTATTACTATTCTTTTGGAGAGGACATATGTGGTCCACTTATGTTTTATATATACATTGTGTTCTGAGTAGAATGAACCGTTGTATATCAAGGTAAACCACAGGAATACTGGTTCACCTTCCTACTAACCATTTTAATATCGCCACTATTCCGTCGAAATAATCCAGAGATTGACAGTCATTTCAATGTCTGTATCATCGCAGTAAAATAGTAGTTATAGAATATTTTACAGATCCACTTTAGAGTTTATTCATTGTGAAATCTAATGCACAGTTAGCAATGCATTGACTTCCATTCACTTGAATTGAAGCTAATGTATTGTTAACAGCACATTACCCTCCTCCTAGTACTACTGAATGAGGAACCAAGGCATATTACTAATGTGAATTTTCTAATAGATTCATCATTCAGGCATGGCAACGTGATACAGCTTTCCTGCTTTACAGCTCATACAAAAGCAATATTCAAAGCAGTTTTGCTCTGTTTCACAATGAAATTTGCAAACCTGTAAAACAGCTTACACAAATAAGTAAATTGTATGAAAATTGGGAAGGAACAAGCAAAGGGCACTGAAAACGTATTATATTTTATTGGAAAAAGTACTTATTAATTGTAATCTGCAAATTGCATTGTTAGTTACTGAAACACATACATATTAGTACAAATATGTAAAATGTATGCAAATAATTATGAAAACAATATATATTTTTAGAATATTTCTTATGATCTTGCAGGGTTTATTTTATACATTCAGATTAGTTAGATTATTTTTAGGCTAAAGCCCTACATTGCAGAAATACACAATTTTTGGATGCTATTGAAATGCGGAATCACAAATGTTTTCTCTGTAGATTTAATATGGGAAGAAAAACTGCAGAGAAAAATGTACCAAATCGCAATGGAAAACACTTTTTTTTTCTGTAGTGTTTTTTGGATACAGTGTGCTACATGGGGCCGTAGCCTTATAGGGGTCTTAATAAGTGATGGCATAGCACTTTATAATGGGGTTATGGGATGAAGTGAGTGCAAGTGCAGGAAAACAGAGATAAGGGTCAGCAGCGCCAGATCAGCTCTACCTTCTTTTCCAAGATGGGGAAACCTAAAGGTCGGACCCTTGATCATACAGTAATAACATAAGGTTATTGCTAGGATATAATACAGGGTCTCCGGAAAGTAAGCACACAAAATGAAAGGGTGGTCATTAGCCGGTATAGGAAGCGGATTTTTTATCAATGAACATGTGACCGGAAATGCACTGTGGCAGCGACACAGTGAATGTAAGCTTGTAATTGTGTATGTAAATGTAATTGTGAATGTAACAGTAATTCTTGTGGGAACATGTCAAGTCCGTCGTGTACCCGAAGCCTGTGCCAATCCGTGAAGAGCTCGTGAACCGCATCCAGGCTGCGTTTGTCGCAGTAAGGGCCATGCCAGGAGTCTGTGAATGGGTGTGTTAATCCATCTCCCTACGTTGCACTGCTTGCATCGAGGCAGGCGGCCAACACTTTGAGCAATTCATGTAAATAAGTAACCATGATTGACCTGATTTCCCATTAAAGGGCTTTCTCTTCCTTTCACATGGCGCAGCGAGGGATAGGAAACCGATATCTCGGTCTTCCTGCAGCGCCACAACGGTGCATTTCCAGTCACATGTTCACTAATAAAAAATGCTTCATATCCCAGCTACAGTCCATCTTTTCATTTTGTGTACTTACTTTCCAAACACCATGTATAGGACACCCCTTTAGGCTAAGGCCCCACATTGCAGGTTTTTTTTGGTTTTTTTTGCTGCTTTTTTTTTTAGTCAAAGCCAGGAATAGACTGAGGAGAAGTTAGAAAGTATGAAGACTTCCTATACACTTCCGATTCCATTTGTAACCATTCTTGGCTTTGGCTTAGAAAACAGCAACAAAATCTGCAACAAAAAAAGCTTTGTTTCCGCAACGTGGGGCCTTAGCCTTAAAGGGGCTCTATCATTGGGAAAAGTCATTTTTAGCTAATCACATCCTTGCATAGTCTTTAGAAAGGCTATCCTACACCTACCTTTAGTATGTAAATTGTCTCAGTGGTTTTTGAATGAGCCCGTTTTTATTCATATGCTAATGATTTTCCAGCCAGCACAGGAAGTTCCCAGCAGCCTCCTCTCTGCTATTATCTCCTATGTGTGTGTGCAAACAGGAAGCTGAGTCATCATCATCAGCCTTTGCTGTATACACCCATAGGAAACAATAGCAAAGAGGGTGCACAATGCATCGTGCACCAGTCTAATTAGCATATGAATAAAATGGACTTATTCAAAAACCACTGCATCAATTTACATACTAAAGGTAGGTGTGGAATATACTTTCTAAAGGCTATGTAAGGATGTGATTAGTTAAAAATGACTTTTCCCAATGATAGAGCCCCTTTAAACAGTGATCCATCACAAAAAAAAAAAAAAAAAAAAATTATTGGACAGAGGCCATGGGAAAAGAACATGAATTGAAGGTGTGGGAAATGTGATTTCTCCTTCTATCCATGGTATCCATTGCTCACATTTACAACAGTAGGTTATCCTATAAAAAGATTCTGCACGTCATGTTGAAATAATATACTGTACTCCCTTGTTTTCCATTTAATAGACAGTGCATCATGTTCTAACATCTTGCACTCTTGACACATCATCTAGTCAATGAAATGTGAAAACTGCTCTCATATTGTAACTATCATATGTATCACAGAATGTTAATGTTGTTGAAACTGCACAAGGCTCCAATGTGAACATTATGTGATGGAATTAGACTAATGAGGTCTAATTATTATCTGAATTTACATCCTGTTCTGAACCCTTCTAACATCTCAAATAAAATCTAATCTCTTCTCCATTTACAGTATGACTTCATGGAACGTTTGGATGGCAAGGAGAAGTGGAGTGTAATAGAAGCTCCAAGAGAGCGCCGCAGCATTCAGACGCTGGTACAAAATGAGGCGGTGTTTGTTCAGTACTTGGATGTTGGAATTTGGCACTTGGCCTTCTACAATGATGGAAAGGACAAGGAGATAGTATCATTCAACACAGTTGTCCTTGGTAAGCATTTCATTATATTATACATCATATGTTTGTGATTAAGCATTGTTTTTATAGTGAAAAGCACATTTTTCATACAGAATTGCGCTGTTGTCTTCTTCAGATGCACCAAAATTGTGGACATATTGGTGATTAGTCTTCACGTTTGAGGCCAAGGCTCCACTTGGCAGTACTATTTAGTGGCCAAGTTCATTCTGCTGGATATTTTGCTCTGAAAAGACAGCAATAACATCACCACAATTACTGACGATCCTTCATATAGGAAATTGTACTTTACACCAGGATTCCTATTTATTTGCGCAAAGCATATAAGAAACTTTGTAATATCTCTTCATAAAGAAATAGGTTTCTCCACTTAGTCTGTTCAGCACTCTGTTAGGCTTCGTCCTCCGCCTTATATTTATTCAGAATGTTTATCCTTATAGAATCTGTCTCTGTTCTCACACAAAGAAATCTATGCAGAAACGACTTACGTGATGTCTATGTAAATATTAACTAAGACAAGTAACTGAAGAAGGAAACCTATTTCTTTACTAAGATATAGTATAAAGTTTCTTCTAGTCACCTGTTTATATTCATTAATGAAAAGGTGCCTATGCTATAAACTCCAGAACTGCCATAGGTCAATAAGAAGCATACACACAGGCGCTCGTATCTCACACACCACAATATGCACCTAGGATTTTCGCGAGCTCTATGACTTTCTGTATTTTCCTTCACTCCTGTTTTTTCTCCGTACCATCTCATTGGTGACCGCCACTACAGAAATCACTACAGCCAGGCGCTTGTCATAATAATTTATTGGCATTTGAGCATCTTCAGCTATTTACCAGTAAAATGTGACTGTAAGGCAGAGTACGTGTTAAGCACATGAACATCGATACTTGAGGGGAGGAGGTAATTTGTGTTTGCAGTATATAATACATTCAGAGAATGGACCCGAGGAAACCACAGCTGAGAAGGCAGAGGTAAACGCTTTAATAGCCAGGTAGGCATCTTAAAAAAGCAATGACAGTAATTGGACAGATATCACGAGAAAGAAACAGCATTTCATTCAGTTCAGAGGCTCTTGCACATATGCCTATTATCAGAACTTTTTTCCTATCAAGGGCAATGGGAAAATCTGAAAGCCTGTGCACTCTGTGATCAGCAATAAGAGAGGGAGCTGCAGACATATGTCAAGCTGAGATCACACTAAGTACACCTCTGGATATAGAAAAACTACCTTCTTGTGCTTTCAAGCAAAGGAGTAGCAAGAAAAAAATCACCAGTCACAAATAGTGTGACATGTCTTAAAAACAAGTAATGTCAGGATTTTTTTCTTACTTTCATTATTAATGGCTGTGTTGCGTCCCGGTCAGAGAATATATTGATGAACAAGTCTTATAACGCCTGAGGCTTTGTCATTCCAGGAATTTCTCATGTTACTCAATGTGAAGGGGCAATGTTCCCAAAGTAACACATGAAGGCTAAGGATCCATGTAGCGAATTGCAGGTTAAAAAAAAAAATGCTCCAGAGCAAACGCATTGTCTTTCATTGAGCTTATGCTGCAATTTTTTTCTGTGTTTGTCCTTCCTATATTAAATTTATAGGGAAAACTCTTGCGATTCTTGAGATAAAATTAAGGCCTGGTTCACATCTACATTCGGTATTCCATTCGGGAGTCTGCTTGGGGATCCCTTGAATCGAATACTGAACGTATTGACAAGTGTGGAGCGTTGAAAGCACACAGATCCCATAGATTGTGGTCCGTGTGTTTTCCACACGAGTCATGTGGAGAAGAATGTAGTTCATGAAGCTTTGCTTGGACAGCGTGCAGAAAACACATGGACTCCATTATAGTCTATGGGGTCCGTGTGCTTTCATAAGCTCACCGCTTGTCAATGCATTCGGTATTCCGTTCCCATGCGGACTCCCCGAACTGAATACTTGACGCAGATGTGAGCAAGGCTTGCATGGTGCATTTTTCATGTGGTTGAGATGAATAAAAATCTAATTTATTTTGCATGTACTGTAAAACCAATTTTTTTTTCTGCAATGTGGGGTTTTAACCTTAAACATTTGTTGAAGGGGAAATCAATTAAAGAGAACCTTTTCCACCCCAAACTGGTCACAGCATGTGTAGCACCAAATAATGGTGCCCCTCGCTAAGCTTTCTCTCACTGAAAAATCAAGTTACACTAGATTCACACTAGCAATCAGCTTTACGTTCTTCGGATCCACTTGGGGACCCGAAAAATGGAAAGCTAACCCGCTTAAAAAGCAGCTATCCGCAGAAGTCCGTGGAACCCAGAAATGGTCTGCAAGGCCTGAACGTAGATCAGGCACAGATGACGGGGTGGCAATTGAACGGGGGGGACAGGGTGGTGATGGGACGGGGGGACAGGGTGGCGATGGAACGGGGGGGACGGTGATGATAGGAGCTTTATCTAGTAATGCAGACAATGTGCTAAATCACACCCTATGTCCCTCACTGTCAGACTTCAGCCTGATACCCTACCTAGCTGTCTGCTTTACAAGGTGTGAATTTCGTGATGACTGCAAAACTAGATGAAGCTTCTCCCCACCTCCATGTCTAGTTAAGGTAAATTTGCATATGCTGATCTAACGTTTAGTGTGGAGGTGGTAAATGAAATGGTGGGTCATAGAGCTAGATAAGGGTAACTTATGGAAAGTGGACGTTTCTGGGGATTCTGGAGATGCAGATTTATACACAAGGGCACGCTCCTATGACTATTTTACATCCAGAAAATATGTTATGTAATACATAGTCACAGTCTGACCCTCTGCAGTGGAGTTTTTTATGCCTTGGATCGGCACAGGACTATAGACCTATTTAATCGACCTAACCCACGTGTGCTCACAAAACACAATATACGCCATAAGAAGTAAAACATCACTTCTATTTTTACATTATGCAGATTTCAAATCAACAGGGGAAATACCTGACTGTGTGAATTACTGCATGAATGTCACATTGAAATCAATGGGATGCAGTTTGTGGGCAGATATTATGTGGATTTCAATAGGCGCTGAAATCTATGTGAAAATTCCACTTCCATTAAACTTCCCCCGGAGGATCAGAACAAATACCGGTAGTCCTCGGCCTAGTCATTCCATTTCCTACTCTTCCAATAGCCATCTTTCTATAATGTACATACATATCCACAAGTATTCAACTCATTTTAGTTTCTATTTTACTCTATTTCAGTAAAGAGGGAATATTCACTTTAGTAGTCTCACATATGTGTATACAGGATCAAGTTAACTCTGTGTTTTTTGCTTTGTTCAAGATTCTGTTCAAGATTGTCCTAGAAATTGTGATGGAAATGGTGAATGTGTTTCCGGAGTCTGCCATTGCTTTCCTGGATTCCATGGCGCAGACTGTGCAAAAGGTAAATCTAAAATATTATGTATAAGTTTAATATATTTGTATCTTGCTTATAGGTGTAACTTTGACCAACAGATATTTTACTGTGTGCTCTTATACTGTATTGAATGCCTATTTAATAGAACCTTTTGACAATTGGGTTCCTTCAATTGTCTGTACAGATTTGCAGGGATGACACCGGCAATCGGAACTTGTCCAATGTTTAGTTTTATTCTTTTAGCCGAACATTAGCCAGCTTGTGCAGATTCATTGTGGTGTAGTTTAGGTGTCAATATTGATGGCGGGATGGTTTGCATCTTTTTCTATTCTTTAATATTTTTTGGCAAATGTTCTACCAAATTCTTCACAACTGGAAATTGCAGATGTGTTGGCAGATCTGTGAGCGAGACAGACAGGTTTTGTTAGAACAGTTGTTATAGAAGAGGCTCATTGTCAGAGCAGAGTATATGGGTTATCTTGATGGTGATCTGCACCACCTATGACAACCTATTTGATTTGATCATGGGTTAAAAGAGGAAACGCTAAACAAGGAGATATTAAGTTCTAGTCTTGTATTTTAATGAAGGAAAGTCTACGCTGTAAGTCCTGCTTGTCCTGTCCATACAGCGTGATGGCTAGCTTCCCTATAGGAGTTTCTCCCTGAATCCTGGCAGCATTTACATCCTGGGATCCCTTTACAGGAAAATACTGAATTAAATCATAGAAAACTTCATGTCCCTGAGCTCAGAGTCTCTCCCTCCTATTCTGTCCTTAGATGGATCAGGTCACTTTTGTTTCTTAAGGTAGGATCTATCTGTAGTTTGTGACCTATACGTCTATATGCATGGGACCTTAGTGCCACTAAGGTTCCATGCATATAGACGTATAGGTCACAAACTTCACATAGATCCTACCGTAAGAAACTTACTGTGCAAAAACTGATCTGGAAAAACATGTCTGCATTGCAGCAGTATGTCATTCACAATCATGGCTCCACAAAGAGAGACGTGTCTGATCTCCTACATTTGTATCTGTGAGGCTGTGCCACCAACACAGATAGGAATAAGACCAGAATTTGAAAATATTTTCTATGACCTGGGCACTGAGGAATAAAAACTACCATCATGTGTAAAATGAATCTATACTGTCTGCAATTGTGGGCAATATACTGAAAACAACACTAGTTGTGTGTATGGAGCCTAAGGGCGGATTCACATTTTATTGCAGAGATTTAGGCAATTGCGCTATAAAACCTTCAGACATTCATTTCTTTCCCCCCACTGGTGATGAACATATGGCGTACAGAATTACCAGTCTCTGTCACCTGTAGCTGTCTGATCCAATCATATAACATACGTAAGACTGCACATAATGCAATGGGGCTGCTCCTCACCCAGGACTCCTGCATTGTGATCTGATAAATGAAAGGATTAGCCCTACAATATATAGATGAATCCTGGCAATACTTACGTTTATCTCTTTTATGTAAGAAGTACAGGTGTAGCGCACTTTAACTTGACATTGATGGTATTTTCTGTAGCCCATCTATTACAATTGGTTGCCTCTGACTGTGCAGTGAGTAAACCTATTTCTTATCTCCGGCAATAAGGTTACATAACATGGCCTTATTTGTATGTTCAGTTATGGATATCTTTGAATTAATATTAAGGATACACATTGGTAGAGGCTCTTTGTAAGAATGAACATCATTTTCTTTGTTCTTCTCCAAAGAATAGATATTCTCATTTTTTGCACATTTAAGCCCGCACTGCTGATTTAGGAATGAAGCGTAATTTCTAGAAAATGAGCCGGCTCTGCAGAACCATTCACTCTCGGCTTTGCTATTAATCACAGTTTGATGCTTCAAGAAAGTTAAGGCTTAACTATGTATTGCCACAAACAGCCCAAACCGTGATATTTTTATTCTTTAGTCTTTTAGTAATGATTTCCATTGATAGACCATTATTATTATTATTGGTACTATTATTGTAATGGATACCTAGTGCCATGCAGATAACCGCTCATGTACACTATTAGATAGCGAACACCTCTCCAATTATTATTTCTATATATTTTGTGAGTACAATTAATTCCATGGTGTATATGAGAGAGTTTACATATGTAGCAACCAAATGGATGGGTGGATGGGAGTAGTCAATCAAGTTTGGGCTCACAGTGGATGTTATCAGCTATACCAACTCTCCACACTCCTCAGGGGCCGGTGCTGCGATGACGGGACCTGCAGTGTGGATGACGATGGTGTCCTGAGGCACTCCTGTTAGGGTGGGTTCACACCTTGTACCCCAGTGTCCGATTTGCAGGTTTCGATCTTCTGCCCGAGGAACTGCACAGGAGACAGAAACCGGTAGTCAGTTTTCAAACCCATTCATTTGAATGGGTTTGCAAAGTGTTTGCCCGTGAGCACCCGTGAGCATCTTCTGTCTCTCTGCGGCGAAACCTTTTTTTTTTTTTTTTTTTTTTTTTTAACCGGACAGGAGTCGGACATGCAGGACTTTGTGTCCGGTTAAAAAAAACAAAAAACTTTCGCCATGGAGACCGGAAGATGCTCACAGGGCGGACACTGACTGCTGGTTTTTGTCTCCTATCAGTTTATCGGGCAGAAGATGAAAACCCACAAAGCGGAGATCGGGTGTAGGTGTGAACCCACCCTTAGTAAGCCTTCCTGAATTTGATGGTGGTTGGGTTATCTTTGATAGTAATGCAGTATAGAGGACTCAGGAAACAATGTACAGTGGTGCAAAAACTGAAGGTTTACTGAAGAGAGGCAGGTAAATAGTCAATCACCCTCTTCTATAAATTGGAAGCACTAGCTTGGTAACCTTATGGTTGAGCTTAGGCTTGGCGATGGCACTTTCTAAGGTCAGTCAGTGTTAAGGATGGGCAAACCACTGAAGATTTGTTTCATCTGGTGTTTGGACAAAGTGATCTTCCGTTCAGTCTGAATTTGTTCAGATAGAGACGGACGTGAAATTATTATACTGTGGGGTCTCTTCAAACCACAGAGTATAATAGGAGTAAGCCCAAGGTAGGTGTAAAAGATAAAAAAAAAAAAAAAAAAAAAAGTATACTCATCTTGTAACCAATTTCATTCCTTCTCACAGCATCCATCGATCTGTTTCTTCCTCCTCTGGCCACTTAAGATCAGCGTCTGGCTCTCTTCTGAGACATCACATAAAAATCAGAAATAAGGGGAGAGGTGTCATAACCGGGCAATTATACTTAGCAACATTTTCTAGCATGACAAGACTAAGATAATATAGTATTAAAGCTGTTTCTCCCAAACTCCCCACATCATACTAAGGTGACATGCACACGTGTGTTGCCAGGCCATGATTGAATGGCATAGAGAAGTGATCCATGGGTAGTGCCATGCTTCTGTGATCCTATTCATTGAGGCCAGTGAGCACAGTGCACAAAATAGACAGGAACAGGACCTGTCCTTAGTTTGCTCACAGCTTACAGCCCCATACACTGGACCATTAAAATGCATGGTCGCGTGTATGGGGCCATAAAAATGAATGGGCCACTGTGCTAGCTGTGAAAACACATCATGAGGCCAAACAGTACAGGTGTTCTCAATGGCAGAAACTTATCTTACTTGAAAACATTCTACATGTTACACATGCAGGATGGATGTCAACTAAACATCTAATGCATATTAAATGGTCTAATGATCCCACCATTGTTTCAGGGTTTTTTGTTTTTTTTTACATAGATCAATAGGCCAAGCAGTGTTAAGAAACTTTGTTATATATTGTATTTCAGAAAACTGCTCCTTTCTCTGCTTATTAGACTTCTTTCCTCCCCCCTCCTCTATTGATCAGTCTTTGGTGCAGCATTGATAAAGACGGATTATCAGCTCACGGATGGATCAGGATAAGCTGATGCCCACATGTTTCTTCTGACAGGGGCAGGGAAGAGGGGAAGGAAGCATCTGCAGAGAGAAAAGCAGACCCTGCTTCTAGTAAATGTTCTATTAGCTCACCTCCATTCTGGATTCACGCCTATACTATTCGGTAATGCCCTCCATGCAGCCTCTGTGAGAGAGAAGTAGGGGTGCAGGATCTCCCCTCATGTGTGCAATGTATGGGAAATGACATAATATCTAGAGAAGTTCAGGAAAACAATTGTAGGTGGAGCCTTCAGAGGGGAAAACTATTGTAGGGGTCCTAGTAATATAACCCCCACCAGTCCAGCATAGATAAAACACCCTGTTATGTCTACGGTGGGTAACCTGTTCTAAGAAAGAGACGCCTTAAATCTGTGGAAGAGGAAAATTGGAAATAAATATTGAAACCGCTTATCTATTTAGTTCATGGAGATTGATATCATTTACTTAAAGGGAATGTATCACCTGCAGCTTTGTACGAACTAAAACTTTATCACCCTTTTTCCAAATGTTTTCCTATTTTCTGCTGAATGATTGTTCTCTTCTGTCGGATGGTTATGGGCATCCTTCTTGCCTAAATTACTGCTCCAGTATTTTAGATTTGTTTTACTGCAGCTCCATGGACTATAGGATCTCGTGGACTGGAGGTGTTTACTATGTATTCTCTGTGATCTGTGCAAGGGGGGAAAGGGAGGCGAAATGGCCTTATCGGCTGTGAATGGTGAATTTTGTGTTATCTATAGAGAGGTGATACTTTACATTGCGTTGAAAATTATGTGATTGCCAGAAGGTGATCTCTACAGAACAGGAGGTGGCAGCTAATTATTAGGTTCAGTAACAAGATTTCAGGTTTGTTTGTTTTTTAATCTAGATATAAGTATATTATTTTCACATCGGCAATAGATGCTATGAAATACATTTAACATAAAAAGCAATAGGTCATTTTCTGATGATACATTCCCTTTAAGGCGACTCTTCTCTACCTATAACCTGCTTAGGATGCAAAATGTGACCCACAGATGGCAGTAGAGAGCCAGTTCTCTTCCTTTTCGAGGAAAGGAATTTGCATACTTTTCCCAGGGATCATTGCCAAAATCCTTCCTACCTATCTGTATCATCTCAAGGAGAAGTAGTATTCCTGCGAAATCTGCTTAACAAAATTGTTGTGTGTAGAATTCACCTCTAGAAAATCTGCTGATGTCGGGCTTTAGACTCTGCTCCTATCCCGATTATTACAGATTATTAGCAGTCCACTTTGCAGCTTTGTTGCCGAGACGTATATGTAAAACCACTCTTACTACAGTGAATAAATTCTAATGTCCTTCAAGTGCAGAAGAGTCCCCTGTGTAAAAGCATTGAGCAGGAACAAATTATATTTATGTACTGTTCATCACACCATGAGGCATCCTTGAGTGCTTCAGAATGAGAGAACAACACAGTTTAAGCATTTCCATAATGATATACTTTAAAGGCTACGCGTTGTGTCTCAGGAAGCATTTGATTGATATATTCCCTTTTGTGGAGACAATGTTTATAACTGATAAGGATTACACTATGCTTCTCTCTGCAGTAGGTTGCTGTGTTGTATGTCTGTCATACTGTCATTTAAAATCAAAAGGGGGGATACGCGGAGCCATTCCGCCATCGAGCACTCATTCATTTCCCATCCTCTGTTTCGTGCCTTTCCACTGCGGCATTAAGTCAGTTCACACACGTCGTGGCTTTGTGATGCCGCTATAGGCACTTAATGATCAGAGTCAAGTTTTTCATTTTTTTTTTCCCCCAGAGTGTGAGAAATTAGCATTACTTAGTGTAGCTTCCTCCAATCCTCTCCTCGGGTAGATGCACTTATTTTAGTAACAATACAGTGGAAACATTATTAGGTTTTGTAAAATGAATAAATACAGCGTAAGAGGAGCTGCCATTACCATTGGTCATGTTTTGTGCGCGCTTTACGACTATCCATTCAGTCTCTGTCTTTTGTATGTAATAGGCGCTGATATCCATCATATATATGTCGTAACCCTGCTTTCTACAGATCGTGATCGGCATTGAAAACTGCAGTGTCTTACTGGGTGTCAGTGAATTTCTGTCATTCTATTCATTGCAGTAGGCAGATTAAGATGGATTAAATATTATATCGATTCACTGGTTTGTGAGCTACGTATAGTAAAAGATTGGAAATCAACACCATAAACCCAAGGCAACTACTTGCCCCAAAACTAGAAGACAGCACATGCACTGGATGTATAACTGCTTTATGGCTATCAGTCAAGGCCAGAATAGACAGTGGGCCCACAGTGGGACTGAGGGCCCAAGAGCTTACAATCTATGAGGTAGAGGGGGTGACACGAGGTAGCGGAGGATGAACCTTAGTTCATCTTCTATATACTGCAGGTGCTGCTGATACATATAGGGACTTATTTAGAGAGCTGTTTCTGCACATTATAAGGCCTTATTCACAGGCATCCTTTAAGTTTCACAAATATCTAGTACATGTTCCTTCTGTAGGGGAGCACTAAAAGGGTCACTATGGGTCCCACGTAGCTATGCTCCTAAAAATGGCTATTACAATATATATTCATATAAATGTAGAAGAGTCTGCATGTACTGTATATCTGTGACCTACATAAAAGCACACGTCTTTAAGTGCGACGCCTTACAGGCCCTAATGTCCTTGTATTTCAGAAATTCTACTGTGGGTTCATGGTTTATTGTCTGCACACAATGGCAGCGGTTGCCTCCCGCCATCGTTCTTGCAGAAATCCCTCAATCATTTGGAGCAACTTCCATGAGATGCTTCATAGCTGCAAAACATTAAAGGGAATGTATCATGAAAACATTGCTATTCTGTGGTGTACGGTTACATGTACTAGTATCATACAGGCCAGTGTAAGCTACTTATTAAAAATGAATTCATTGTGACAGTATTGAAACCACAGAGCCGTGCACTATGCATTTTTTATATCTTCTTGCATAAAGAACAGGAATACTGTTAAAAGTATATTTGTCTACGCACTTGTAGCAAAATGAAATGTACAATAAATATAGAATGTTCTTAGGGAATTGTCAAATGTCATGAATGGGTTCCCATATGGACAGATTGCTTTTCTAGACTTCATTCCTTGTATGACTACATACACTTTCTATCAGTACATATTAATAGCTTACATTCATCCACACCTTAAAGGGATCAGCATTCTGTTAGCCAAATGCTAAAATTGTGGTATATCTCTACATAATAAATATCCAGAATTTGCTCGCAGGGTGAAGGTACTTTGGATATTCACAATGCACCAATAATATGATGATAGTTGTTTAGCATCGGTGTTAGTGCCGGGGTCAAGTTTATGTATCATGTGCCGATTTTTTTTTTATTTTTTTTTTTAAGTCAGAGCTGAAGCGGTCAGTGTGCCATGTAATAATTGTAAGGATGTCGCCCCCTACATGAAAGTTACATAGTGTTCACAGTGACCAATTAACTGGCTGATTAAACTTTCATTTCCATGTGATCCTTGGCCATAGCTTTTTTGTGCTAATATGATTCTTCTCTGGTGGATATGACATTTGACTGGACACAGTACTCCGAATGATGTGCAGTAAGCCAGCTTTGTGGGGGCAGAGGATGTCACTCACATAGCTGAGTCTTATTTGTTGTATAAACTCATACAAATCTGTCCAGCCTTGTTCTATCTCAAGGGAAAGAGTTAAACGTGTCTCTATGCAGAAACGCACAGACGCCTACTTCAGTGTGTTCAGCAGTCATGTCAAACTTTACTTTAGCAGTTGCTTCAAAGTCCAAAAATGAAATGAACAGAAAGTTGCTGCCCCCTGACTAGGCCCCATGCTTTCCCCGTATCGCTTCGTCCCCTCTGCCTGTGTTTACATGGTTCATAAAGACAGAGGGACTACCTGAAGCAGCAGCGGTATCAACATTAGAGAGAACTGAAGTGCCAAACTCGGCACAAGCGCCAAAGGTTGCCGACCCCTGTGTTAGTACTAAGTCCTCATTCACACAGCAGTATTCAAGGCAGCGTAAAAGAAAACTTGAAGTAGGTCCAAAACACACAGAAGATGTACCAATCATTCCATTAGAACTGGGCTCTCTGTAGGTTCCACTTCTTATTTTGGCTTACAAATACCAATGTAACATATTGGCTGTGTGAATGAGACCTTAGTGATGGTGAAGACTGAGGTCCACCAGAGCTTAGCAAACTTTTCTTACTGGAGGAACGAGCTACTGATTCCTATCCCGGTATTTCTGACACCCTAGTGCATACTGTCAAGTCATGCAGAGCATTTGCCATCTCTGGGCATTAGCAGATTATAACTCGGAGGAATACATATGGCACAGAATGTTTTCAGAGCTTATGCCCAGGCAATTCCTATCAGCCTTTACCTCGGATACAGAATACTAGAACTATGTTAGACCAAGCAGAGGTATCTAAAGTACAGCACTATATAATACAATAGCAGTGGTAATAGATAAGGGAAGGTCGGAATCAACTACTATCCTCAGATATTTTTAGCTACCTTGTTATTGAATATTACGACTGCCATATATCACAGTGTCCTTTTCCACCTACATTACCCTTCTCCTTGGTTTTCCAGAGGCATGCCTGTCAAAGCAGCCGGTAGTAAATACGTGATGGCAATCAATACAAGGTAACTCGGCCCTGTGATGTCCCTGACACAGATCACTGGAACATTGTAAAGGCGCAGTTTATCTTTTCTGTATATACACCACCTTATCCATGAGACTTTAAGTCTTGTAAGCTTCACCAGCATGCTCAGTGCGCTGTGCCATTACCAGTCTGATGATAAAGCGCTTGCCAAGTCGACGCTTCTGAAGTGCCCTTTGTTTCTTTACATCAGAGGCTTGCACAGTAACTAATACAATTACAAAGTGTGCATTGTACAATTAATTCATGCCTTGGATACTACAGTCGCTTTTTGATCCTTCTTAAGTGACTTTTCAAGGTTATGGAGTGCTGACATCCTAAAGTCCAGCAGTATGAAGGACAATATAGCGCAGTATCTGTTTTATCAGCCTTCATACAAAGATGTCTGCAAACTGATGTGAAGAATCTTCATAGCATATAAAAACATAAGATCAAATGTATATCCTAGAAGTCAATGGGGCTGGGAAACTAATACTGAGTTTTAGACGGTCAAGACTTAGACTAGATGGTCTTAAGTGGTTACAGTGTCTTATACTGTACCTTTATACTGTCTTTACATTACTTATTAGCTGGCTTGTTGCATGCACACCAGTTTTTTGGCGCCTTTGTATTAGTTTCTCTGCCTCTAAGTCATCTTATGTGCAGAGATGAGTGTCTTTTGCTTAAAACAAGACCTATACCCTGCATTAGCTCTATACAGGAGATACCAGACAGTACATGCACATTCGGCAGAAGTATATACATGGTTAAACAATTTATTACCGAAGGATCATCAGGTGAATGATGGTTTCACAGACGCAGCCATACTCATTTTATTCCATATTCGCTATTACAGTTATATAAATTGGCTATACATATTCAATGACACCGGCCAAAGGACACACAATCTTTCTAGGAATGTTCTTTCACATAAAGATTACTTGTGCATTAGCGACTGTTGGACGACAATGCTAAACTCTTCTGATTTATTTACAAACAAAGATAGTCTGTCTTTGCCGGGCTCACATGATATCTCACTGTAGCATGTCACCTGAAGAATGAAATCATACACACGTCTATAGCCACATTTTCTCAGCAAGCATGCATGACAGGTTCCCCAAAAAGGCAGCTGAGGATTAGTGAAGGTTACTGATGTATTAGAGGTATTTGTCACAGAGCTTGACTGATTCCTATGTCCTTTGAGATCTGTCACCTACTCAATGAACACAATTGTAGGGGTGACTTAACACACTGTGCCTGAATGACATACTCTGCTTTGCATAGGCTTTGGAGGGGTTTTCTAGTCATGTTTTGTTTTTGTTTTTTTAATGCAGGTAACAAAGGTAAAACAAAATAGTAATGAAGGTTTATACCTGTGTTCGGGTTTCCGCTCTCCGAGTTGGGTCCGCTTGGGGACCTGAAAAACGGAAACCCAATCCGTTTAAAAAGCGGTTACCCACAGACTCCATAGACTATAATGGGTCTGCCAGGTTACAGAAAAGCCCTGTTTGCAGGACTGTTCTCTCCCCATTTTTCAAGCAGATTTGAGGACAGAAACCCTGAACAGAATGCAGGCAAGGTGTGAAGCTGGTCATTGCCAATCTACAGCCATTGTCTCTTCCCCCCACGGGAAGAACATACAAACTCCTTGCAGATGTTCCTGGCGGGATTGGAACCCAGGACTCCACCACTACAAGGCTGTAGTGCTAATCACTGAGCAACCGTGTTGCCCCAATCTCCAGCCATTCTCACGCAGTCCTCGACTGGTCTTTTTTCTCCCAGCCTTTGTGACATTGAGTCGTCTCAACATTGGCCAGTCATTGGCTATGGCAATAATGTGCTGAGGCTGCTAAACAGAAAACAGCCTTGTATTGCAGCAATGATGCATTATGTGAAAAAATAAAAATCATTTTAACCAAAAATAACAACAGGGCACAAAGCACCGTCTAGTGATTGCTTATTTATTCTTACCGCTGCCGCTACAAGTGTGAGCATTTACCTTTTAGGGCACTGAAAAGACATTTTGTTCTCAAAATAATCAGTCTTAAATTCCATGTAAAATTGGAAATCACACGGTCACTTCTTATGGACTGAAGGATAAATCTGTGGAATAAACGGGTTTTTTTTGTTTGTTTTTTTGCTGGCGTAAGGTTTACTACAGTAGATAGACGCAGATCAGAGCGTGGGACATTGACTATTATACATATATAGAGGTTCCTTTTGTGCTATTAGTCTCAGTTATCAGGATTAGGACTAGGATTAAACCTAATGAATAACTGCCCACAGAACACAAGGGAACTATGCTGAATCACCACTCAACTGTACTTTATATCTACAATTGCAGGTGTTTGGTGAAACTGGACAACCCCTTTAATTAATCATAATACACAGTCTGTGATGTGTCCCCCATATGGATACCTAAGGGTTCCTATGGCTAGTTTAAAGGGGTTTTTCCATCTCAACGTTTCAGCAGTTTGCCTGTTATCTCTTCTTCTCATTTCCTGTATTTCTCTCCCCCCCCCCCTTGATGGAGAAGCCACTGAAGTATCACAATATTTATGAAGATCAGATAATATCCAGATGCTTGTACAGAATGGACTCAGTGTTATCTGTGTGTTTACATAGAGAGATAACAGACTTTATCAGCAAACTGCAATTAGCTGAACTAATTGTCTTGCCTGCAGAGCAATCAGTGATGTCACTCACCTGTCCTATCTCACAGGTCCATGGTTATGGAAACATTGTGTAAACAATGGGAGGAATACATTCACATAGCAGGCAAACAAAACTGCATTTCTAAAGTAATATATTTAGGAAAAGTCTTCAATTTACATAAGCTACCAGTATAGACAGGATCCTTGAGATGGGACAACCCTTTAAGCTGTCTAGGACATTCAAAATTCCCTTTTATTGCCTTTCCACAGTCAACAGAATACAGTTATAAGGCTTGATTCACATCGGCGCATGAGTTTCCATTTGAGGGGTCTGTTTGAGGACCCCTTAATCCGCATAAAAAAGTGGTTACCGCGGGTCCAGGTGTTTTTTGGGGTTTCCACCCTAAAAGGGCAAAAAATGCAGAGAGGGGAATGGACTCCCTGTACAGAGTGGCAAGCACAGACGTGAACCAAACCTTATCACAGCCCTCTGGGTTTATACATCTTAAATGGTCAACCAATTTCAACACAAATTCAGCCAACTATCATTCAATGCGTATGAGCATGCTAAAGTACTGTACTATAGTTGTAGCCCTACCAATTTGAGGAATTCCCCAACCATATATACACTCACCGGCCACTTTATTAGGTACACCTGTCCAACTGCTCGTTAACACTTAATTTCTAATCAGCCAATCACATGGCAGCAACTCAGTGCATTTAGGCATGTAGATGTGGTCAAGACAATCTCCTGCAGTTCAAACCGAGCATCAGTATGGGGAAGAAAGGTGATTTGAGTGCCTTTGAACGTGGCATGGTTGTTGGTGCCAGAAGGGCTGGTCTGAGTATTTCAGAAACTGCTGATCTACTGGGATTTTCACGCACAACCATCTCTAGGGTTTACAGAGAATGGTCCGAAAAAGAAAAAACATCCAGTGAGCGGCAGTTCTGTGGGCGGAAATGCGTTGTTGATGCCAGAGGTCAGAGGAGAATGGCCAGACTGGTTCGAGCTGATAGAAAGGCAACAGTGACTCAAATAGCCACCCGTTACAACCAAGGTAGCCAGAAGAGCATCTCTGAACGCACAGTACGTCGAACTTTGAGGCAGATGGGCTACAGCAGCAGAAGACCACACCGGGTGCCACTCCTTTCAGCTAAGAACAGGAAACTGAGGCTACAATTTGCACAAGCTCATCGAAATTGGACAATTAAAGATTGGAAAAACGTTGCCTGGTACCAATTGAGCATCGTTGCAACGCCAAAGCCTACCTGAGTATTGTTGTTGACCATTTTCATCCCTTTATGACCACAATGTACCCAACATCTGATGACTACTTTCAGCAGGATAATGCGCCATGTCATAAAGCTGGAATCATCTCAGAATGGTTTCTTGAACATGACAATGAGTTCACTGTACTCCAATGGTCTCCACAGTCACCAGATCTCAATCCAATAGAGCATCTTTGGGATGTGGTGGAACGGGAAATTCGCATCATGGATGTGCAGCCGACAAATCTGCGGCAACTGTGTGATGCCATCATGTCAATATGGACCAAAATCTCTGAGGAATGCTTCCAGCACCTTGTTGAATCTATGCCACGAAGAATTGAGGCAGTTCTGAAGGCAAAAGGGGGTCCAACCCGTTACTAGCATGGTGTACCTCATAAAGTGGCCGGTGAGTGTATTTAAGGCGTCTCGCTTGCCGACAGCGCTACTAATGGCTAAAACAAAAGGGATGCTACACTTGGGAATTGCATGACATAGACGATTTTATTTTAATTGGAATACCCCTTAAAAGCACTTGGTCTTTTTCTAGGTCATGACCAAGTTAATCAGCATGTGGCACTTGGAATAGCGGAGTGCTTCCATCAAGTGTAATTTCTCCTTTCAAGACAGCAAAGTCTTAATTGCTGAAGGCGCCAACCACCATACAGCGTGTTAGGAAAATACTGTGGTATATACAAGCTGGCGTTACTAAAATGGCTGATTCTTTGACCATCAGGCTAACGAGGTCTTTTGTCTGTCCACCCCGTGGCGTGTAATTTTATGTGACAGGCCTATGTGAAATACTGTTTCCTGTGAAATAAATTGTTACATTATGCAACAGTTCATCTGGAAATACAAGGAAGAAAAGATACAGAAGCATCCTGATAGTTGCGTCGAGAGCAGCACTTAGCCGTTAAGTTTTATTGATTATGCATTATAATAAGCAATCTGTTTGGGTTAATATCTCACACTAAAATTGCCTCTTTTTTTTCCCTTGGAGCAATTTACATTAAGTTCTATCAGAAGCGGCTTTTTGACCTGCTATAATAACTGTCATTATTCAAGTACTTTGCCTTTGAAGTTTTGTTATCTTTGTGTCATTACTTTTTCTTTATTACAAACCCTGGCAATGTTTTTATTAGTATCAATCCAATGCAATCAAGAATCACACTTAGAATTTTAGAAGAGGAAGGCCTGGCCCTTTTATGGATGTGGTGACGGGTGTTAGGCTTTATAAAGGTGATTCATGATGCATGAAACAGTCTGTGTTTATGAAATACAATACTGCTCTGCAAAGTGACAGCTATATGGACGATTGTATAGAGAATGACTAAACCTCCACGCTCAAGAAACAAACATATACAGATTAAGGAGATAAACTCTGAAGAAAAGTCTGATGTCACACACTACAGGATGCTTGAATGACAGATGGACATCCATGGGTGTCAGTATGGACTTAGAACCAGTTGGTAGCTAGAAAAGTCTTTGGAAATTAGTGCCCAGGTAAAAGGGAACTGGATGCTAAATGAGACAGTCTGGCTTGTATTCAGCATTCCAGTTAATCCCAAAATTGTCTGATGGGTTAGAGCTCCATACAGGGAACTCTAGATCCTGTATGCTAAACTTGTCATACTAGGTTTCCTCTGCGGACTTTGTTACAATTATAACTATGAGGAAACCACCGGCATTTCGGTATATATAATTGACATGCTGGGATTTCCAAAAACACGCGATTTTGGAATTTGTGACGTGTTCGCACTGCGGTTTTTACCACTAAGTGGGCATGGGATTCACTAGAATCCCATCCACTTTGCCCTGACTGTAAAATTTTTCTCGCGGTGTTTCAATCACGGGCAAATCGCGGTGTTCACATCCTGTGGGGCCCTGGCCTAAAGGACACACATCTAAATCAGTGCAGTAGCCTCTCAAATGTCAACATCAGTGGGAGACCCAGTGATCAAACCCCCACTGACCACAAAGTAGTGACAAATCCTAAATAAAGCTAAAGTAAAAGTAGCTTTTTTTGTTGCAGATTTTGCTGCAATTTTTTTGATTCAAAGCCAGGTAAGGACTGAGCAGAAGGGAGAAGTATAAGAACTTCTTAGATGTTTCCCACTCCTTTTGTAGCCTCCTGACTTTGGCTAAAAAAACCCCCAGCAAAATCTACAACAAAAAGAGCTGCATGTCGCAATATGAGGCCTCTGCCTAAAACCCCTCACTTTATCAGGCAGAAAAATGGTGCAGATTATGTTGAACCAAAACTAGGATTGGCTTTAAAAGTCACGTAAATATAAAGGAATCACTTATACTTCTACATTCTGCTAAATCCACTCCTGGCTGTTCTGCATATAAAAGGGGTCAGCTTTTATATCTATAGTGTTTGCCAAGTTTTGAAGTTATCTCCTATTGACTTCATAAATGGTGAGTCCAACCACTAGGGATTGATCCCGAAAATGAGGATCGGATTCCTTTGCCCTGATGGGGCAGATCGAACATACACCCTGCTGCTTCATTCATTCTCTATAGTAGTAGAACCTATATGGAGGCACACTGAATTTCTGAGAAATTCTGTTTTGTACTATGAAGCAGTGCCTTCATATGGCAAAACATTACAGATCATATTCTCCCCTAGCAGAAATACTCCTAGATAAGAATACCTATGTAATACGTTCTGGTTGTGATGGAACATGTTCCTCATCGTTTTTAATATAAGGAATTAATATGGAATCTGAGCAGTAAGCCTTTGTATTGCTTTGTATAGTTGGACACTGTAGGAGTCTATTGGAGCTATATTTGGAACTTGTTTTTTTTTTTTTTTTTTTTTTTTTTATGTAGATTGTAAGCCCCCCATATAGGGCTCACAATTTATATTATATATATTTTTTCCTATCAGTATGTCTTTGTAGTGTGGGAGGAAATCAACACAAACACGGGGAGAACATACAAACTCCTTGCAGATGTTGTTCCTGGTGGGATTCAAACCCAGGACTCCAGCACTGCAAGGCTGCAGTGCTAACCGCTGAGCCACCGTGTTGCCCCATATCTGAAACTTGTATGTAATACAACTTAATCTAAAAGCATCACTTTTTCTGATATTGTTCTTTCATTTGTTTTCACCTCAACATTTAGCAGTGAGCTCTCCATTTCTGTTCCTGATATAACATAGACCTTTAATGAAAGAACTCGGACAAGGACAAACAATTAATATTCATTTAGTGTTTGTGTCCTCCTCGCCAGACACATTTACTTGTATAATGTACCATGAAAGTAGAAGTGTGTGCCCTAGGCTCACAATACACCATACATTTACCTTTCCAACTTATGAATTATAGAAGATAAAGCAACAGAGCCCAGTATCAGCGGACAAGGGCAGAGACTCCAGAAGTCATTATTTAACATGGAAATAACCAAATGAGAGACGATGGGAAGGAAGCATCCATTGTCTTCATACTTGCAAATAGTGATATAATATGTGCTATAGATCACACATATCCATCTTATCTAAATGGTTGAGACACACAATAATTGTACCCCGAGCATGACAGCACATGACTTTGGGTGATTGATATCATTATGTGAATTATGATGGGGTATAACCATGAATCAATGTCATCACATTAAAGGAGAAAATGTTATGTGCAATTCAATAACATGGTTCTCATTACAAGAGAAAAAACCCATTAGATAGCAGAGGAGGGGATGACCTTCATTGTTCACACTCAATGGATTTACCCAAAAACTTCTAGACTGTTCTAATCTGAATATAAAAGCTGATGACTAGATCAATACTGCAATTTTAAGCAGCCATTTCAATAAGGCGCAAACATTTTTATATCTTTAATCTTTAATATTTTATGTTTATTGGTTACCTGGATTGTTGTTATATAGTCTTTATAGACTACTGGAGTTGGCCATTATTTCCAGCAACAAATGTGTCTTCTAAGTTTACCTTTCATGAAGGACTCCAATTTCTCACAATACAAATTCTATTCTATTTTTCTTAAAGAGGACCTTTCACCACCCCAAGCCTGTGCCGTTCTTAGGCAGGCTACTGCTCGTTTCCTAGGGGCTATCAAGGGTTCATGCTTATTGCCTAGGGGCTAATGCTCGTTGCTAGGGGCTACTGCTCATTGCCTAGGGCTTATTAGGTGTTAATGCTCATTGCTACTGCTCATTGCCTAGGGCTATCAAGGGTTAATGCTCATTGCCTAGGGGCTAATGTTCACTGTATAGAGGCTACTAGGGGTTAATGCTCGTTGTATAGGGGCAATTAGGGGTTAATGCTCATTGTATAGGGGCAATTAGGGGTTAATGCTCATTGTATAGGGTCTACAAGGCACTTATGCTCATTGCTTAGGGGTTTCTTTACTCATCTGTAGCGATGTCATCTGCTTCATTACTCTGCCTGGATCGCTTCTCCAGGTCTTCTATGCAGTCCTGTGAAGAGAAGGCTGCGTGATCTCATGAAAACTCCCAAGGTCAGGCTGCTGAAGCAGCTCCCACACTGTCCTCTGCTAATTGAACAGTGTCAGACTGACGTAGCTACTCTCTTCAGTGTCAGAAACACCCTTCTGACACTGAGCGGCTTAATTAACATACAGGGCGCCAGAATTAACGGGGCTCAGAGCTCCACAACGAGGGGGCTGCAGAGATAATTCAAAGTGCCCCAGTGTCTGTGCAGCTACGCCTGTAACATAGTGCAGAAAACTGCACATGCTTGGGGTGGTGAAAGATCCTCTGTAAGGCTGGTGCCCCACGTTGTAAAAAGTCACAGAATGTCAATTATACCTACGGAAACTCTGGCGTTTTCTGTAGGGGTTAAAAAAGCTGGGGGAAAAAATGCCAGGTATTTCCACTGCAGCGTTTTTTGGCAGTGCCACGCTACGTGAGGCCTTAGTTTAAGAGTATGACAGCCATATTCTCTGCTTCTAAGAAGTGAGTACACCCAATATAAAGATTAGCCTTTTTTTTAGTCTAATGCCCTCCATATATAAAGATATATATAAGGCCTAATCGTAATAGTTTGACAATACAATATATGCCCCAACCAGTGTACAAGTTAAATTCCGACCACTTCCATACATAGTCAATGCAGAAACTCCCAAGCAAGGAAATAATTTAGAATTTATTTTGCACAAAATTGTTTGGTATGTTCCGTCATGTTCTTTCAGAGGTTTGAAGCAAATGGCAGCTGTGTGTACCTAAAGGCTTGAGGGCTTAAGAGCAAACAGTGATGCTGAGAGCTGGCTTTTTCTCACAACAGTAGCTTGGTGGGTGCTTGATTTCTTGTGATTTTGCCACTCTCACTCCCTATTGAGTTTGATGCAATTTTCCCTCATAACAAAATCTAACGTGATGGGAAGTAGAAAAATAGAGACTATTAATTGGTAAACAAGTCGGGTTTTGCAGCCTTTCGCAAAGAAATTTGACATTTTTTAAGCAATAAAAAATCATAAGTACAGAAAATAAAACAAGCAATGCCAAGACCTACTTTCACATGAAAAGGGCATCTGTAAATAGATTGATAAAGTGACAAAATTCAAAGGAGCTAATCTGAAGCCTATTGACTTGTCCTTACATTACACACACTTGCTACAAAGGCCTAGGTGGGAATACTGTCATTGGGAGACATGCATCTTTATAAAACCGCAACAATGTGGTATTAATATAAAGTAGGTGCTCAGCGGTGTCCTCCTATAGTACTGGCTGAAGTGATGTCAGTTCTCTGCTTCAACTATATTCAGGTTCTCTAGGCTACTAATCTCATTCTCTTACAGAGGGGTGCCGAAAGAAAACCTTGCTTTTATTTATTTTTTCTTTTAATCCTGACCTAAAAGTGACATCTTGTCTACACAACTTCATACCGAGCTGTACATAGAAGTAAAAGTAATGTGTTCAAGGGCTTGGAATATAAAAAGCATATGTTTGAATGAGTCCTTATGTGACCACTGCTCTATTCACTTCCATGGATTTGACTATGCCTGCCAGTCCCATACAAGTGAATAGGGTGATGGTCATGCATAGCCACTACCACTTTATTCATATAAAAGACCCAGTGTAAATGACAGGGAATCTTATATAGATGATTATTATTGTTTATGAGAGAATGAATGATTAAAGGGTTAATCCAGCACTATAATAGTGACCACTGTGGCCTCTTCACTACTTACCAAGCACAGCATTGTACATTGTATAGTGGCTGTGCTTGTTATTCCAGCTCAGCCCCACTCATTTGAATGGAAGCATAGTCAAGAAACTAAAGGACAAGGTGTCACTAACCTGAGAATAGGAAGTGGAGACCAATATCATAGCCCACACTGTTTGTCATCCTGGACTATTTTCTGTGTACTCTTGTAATACATTTGTAAACAGGAATAAATTCAGCTGATCTCTATTCCATTACCAAATTTTGGATGGTTGTTGGGGCAGGTCTTTAAGTTGTAGGGCATAACATTCTGCTTGTTTTATTGAAGACAGAGTGGGGGGGGGAAGCTCCTTCTGCAGCAAAAGACGGGTGTGTGAGGATGAAGAGGGAGAAAATTTCAGATTTAGTACTATATAGTTAAATATTTTTAACTTTATAAGTGCAATATGAGCCAAAATATTATCAAGTTAAATGAAGATATTAAAGGGGTTGTCTGTCCTTTAAATTCTAATAAGCTGTCTTTAGGATAAATAGTGTTTATGAAATTGGTGGTGGTATTCCCACTGGTGAGCTCAACTGTATACGCGTTGTAGTTCCTGCATCAGTGTCAGCTGTTATCAACTGATCATGGGGGTCAGGACTCAGATTCCCCCCAATCTGATAATGGCGATCTTTCCTAGCATTAATATTTAAAAACTGAACAACACCTATGAAAACAATCGCAGGGATTTTTTATTTTTTATAATTGTTCCTTTATATAAAATAGCTTTATTTATGTGTCAATTTTATTTTATGTGTGGCTACACTGTAAAATAAAATTTTTTTAATAAATATTACTAAAATGTATTCTTCTTAATTTATGGTCATATTTTAATTTGTATTATACATATATTTTTATTAAATCTAATTCATATTATGTATTACATCATTGGATCATTATTTGAATAATTTTTTTATACTATATTTAGATTATTTACATTGAATTAATATTTAGGATTCTCGTCAGTATTTCTAATCAATTAATTCTATTCACTTTCATTTATATTAAATGACAACGTACACAGTAATATCTTGTCCTCCTTATTGGCGACTGGTCAGCCGTTGTTCATTTTCTTTGTGAGCTCCAGGCTTTTGACCCAAGAATTAATAAGAGCGAATGTATCAGTGCCAAGTCTTTTGGATAGATGTTTAGGAGGCGGTAGGATCCTCGCGTGATGCTTAATTCTTAATTACGTTTAGAAAATCATTTTGGTATTTGTCAAAAAAAAAAAAATCCCCATATCTATACACTCCAAATAATACTAAGAAAAAACTTTCATAACTCTAAACAGAGGCATCCTCTCACTCCAGGTATTGTAAATTAATTGAATTAATCATAGGCTTAAAAGTCTCCAGCGATCGTGTTTAACTTCCCTGGGTTTAATTAAAACATCTGTGCACTTTTAATTTATCGATTTCTTCAACTCATATGTCATGTTTTTAACACACCTCAGCATGCACTGCATCATTTTTAACCCGATTTCCACTTAACTGAAGCAATTAAATTCACCCCGGATTAATTAAAGCATCCATACTTTAGTGCTTAAGTCAGCGTGTGTGGCTTTCCCCTCATGGTTTGTGAATGTCAGGGATTTGACACACCTGATGAGTTTTTTGTCCTCTGAAATTCTTGGATGAATCTCTTACTTTCATCAGAATAGGATGCTCTGGAAATAGTGCTCTTGTGAGTTTGTTTAGGGAATGAACAAGGCGATTTTAGAATTCTACAAACTACAGAACGGCCTGATGTTCTGATACATGTATGAGTAGGGGAGGGGTACGGCAACAGAGGATAAGTCATATACCAATATTGCCTATAAAAATGGAACTTTTGGATAATTTTATATGTATAGATAAACATGTACACTAATCTAATAAGGTCCTAAGTTGTATGGATCCATAATACGCCACTGCTATGAACCAATACTACACCTTTGTAAAGGAAATTTCGGTAAGGGAAAGAATATGGCTTCTTATATGGAATGTCTACTGACCCGTACGTAGAAAGGGAAGGTGAAAAATAAACCACCTTGGCACCTCTGCTGCACAACAATGTCCGTATTGGATCCTTTGGGGTAGTAAATGTAAGCTGCAGCTCAGCACCGTGTCCACCTGTCTGGACAGACAGTGGTAAAGAACAGCATAAATACGGAAAAAAAAACGGTAACACTTGAGCGCTGCTAATGTAAATAAATGGTGGCGTGACCAGTAAAGGGTGAATACTCAAACGCTTTACTGATCAAACCACCATTTATTTACATTAGTGGTGCTCAAACCTTATCGATTTTTTTCCATATTTTTGTTTTACTGACTTGTAGAGACTCTTTATACTGTCTAATTTCTTACACATAAACACTAAGGAATTATTTTTTTAAAAAAAGTGTGGCCATATCACAATTATTGCAATGTACCGAGCCTCAGAAATACAGGCCATAAATATTATCAGCCACTACAGAATTGCCAAATTACTTTATATTACTATACAACTGGAGTCAATATATCAATATTTTATTGTTTTTTAACTCAATCACGGACTTGTTACTTTTGATGAATAATATTTAATGAAACCAGTTCTACATTTGTAGATTATTGTAACATACGGTATATTAAATGGCACCAACTCTCATCTCTCATTGTCTCCTAGCTCTTCATATATATTTATGCATTCATTTTGTTGTCCGTTTCCTACTAGCGGACTCCTATCTTGGCCATTTGACTTCTATGAAGAGTTGAGTTGTTTGGCTGTGTAAAATATTAAACACTAGAACCTAGAATGCTATAAAATAATGAAAGATGTAATAATCACTCTTGCTCCCATTCCTCCTCTTCCTGGTCCCCTGGCAGTCTCTGCATTCTGGTCTCCAGTGATGATGCTCTAACATGGACATATGAGCAGTATAGTCTATCAGTAGCCTCAGTGGTGACCCCAGTGATGTTTGGGTTAGGCTGCAGTAGTCACCTATATGAGTCAGGATATCATCTCTAGATCAGAAAGACCAGAGACTGGTAGAACAAAAGTGGTGGGTGACCAGTAATGCATCAAGATTACTTGTATTATTTTATTCTTAGCAATTTTGTAAAAAAAAAAAAAAACACCCTTGGCTGTACAACCACTATAAAGCTGATGAGAACATTGACATGAGTGTAGAACCCCGGTAGGATCTTCACAATAGATGTAGCATTGATTGAAGCTTATGTACTAACTTAGAAAGATTGTTCCTGTATCACTAGAGGTACAACGTTACTGTATCTCTAGTGGATTGAATGTCCTGAGATGAAAGATTCCATGCGATCGGATAGTGCTTCTCCAACTTCTGTCCACTTTTTATTACATAGTAGTTTGTAGTATGTTTAGGCAGTAAAAACATCTCTGGATATGACAAATGAGGAACATTTCACTCCCAGGCACAATACACAGTGTAGTACAAGAGCAGCAGCAAACTCTTGATAAATAAAGTGACTCTTTCCGCAGACCTGCTAAATTACCCTTGAAACATTTGCTGTGTTAAACAAATAGAAAGCGCTGCTAAAGGTTTTACTTGTAGTATTTTATCAAATAATGAAATGGAAGCAAATTCAGACTCAGCGTAATACTAATATATATTTGTCCTGTTGAAAGCTAAAAAACAACAATCAGAAATATTGGCACCGAGGGGAAAAAATATATTATTTGAGAAATATCCTCCTGAAATATGGTATAGAAATCCATCTATTTCATCCAAGGGTCCCATTTTATATAAATAACTGGAATGTAAGTACAAAACTAACAAGGTTTTCCATTGTAGTAAATACACAGAAATTGTTCACCTCTCCTTGGTTAGTCTCAAATCCAATGCTTCAGAATGGCAGCCTTGTTAACAGGACCCAATGCAACAACTCTGTCTAACACAATTGCCATCCATATCACTCATGTAGTCGTAGCCTTGGGTAGAGGAATGTTAGTATACCTAGACTGACTCAAGCATCACGGCTGTAAGAAGTAGGCGAGAAACATTTTCCTTCCATGTGAAATATCTGAATATAACTGCATTAGTAGCGACAGTAATAATATACTAAAATAATAGGGTGATCTAAAGTATCATATTAATATAAGTCATATCATGAAAGTGCACCATTTAAGATGGATTTAAGGTGCATTCATTTAAGACCACGCATTGTTTATATGGTAGAAAATTTTGACATTATGTATCTTATTTTCTGACATATTTGTATAGATATTCGAAAATCCTATTATTTTTTTAATGGTGTCCAATAAGTAGAAGGCTTCACTTCAAAGTCAGTCTGTGGGTCTCATCCAGTGCCCCAGGAGACACCATTACTATAGAAGTTATGTTATTAGGATAATCCTGGCCTGTAATAGATAGATAAATGTTTTTAAAGAAAGCCTTCAATTTGATAAGGTGTAAATATGTCCCTAGACCTACTGAGAGGTTCTGAAGGAGTCCTTTACACGATTGCCTGGACTTTATGTTCTCGGGATCATTAAGATATCTACAATGAGTCTTTTTAAGGTTTATGCAGTGAGAGCTTTAAAACCGTATGTGTTCATTGAGTGCATTGTGAAATTCAATTAGAATCAATTTAATGCTAGTATTTACATCCAACAGTGTGTATATCAAACCTGAAAAAACCATGCAGATCGATTCGACATGTAGATTAGATCTGTGTGGTTTCCAAAATGTAAACCATAAAATCATCTGCACTGTGCTCTCCTGTAGTGCCAAATAAAAGTTATCATAACCTAAGGGGAATCTTATCGTAGAAAGGAAATGTGCAAAGACCAAAGTTATGCATCGCAAACAAAAAGTCAGAGGAAAAGTAAAGAACTAAGAGACATATAATGGGAATCTTAAGCAATGTAGCAGTTGCCTACCCAAATAGCTCCATTAGGCTAAGGCTCCACGTTGCAGATCTTTCTGCGGGTTTTGAGACAAAGTCAGGAGTGGATTTAAAGAGGACCTTTCAGGTCCTCAGCACCAGGGGTTTTATATACCATTAGAAAGCCGACAGTGCACTGAAATCAGCTTTCCTGTTATGTGCCCCCGGTGAAGAGCTATGTGCTATTACCGTAGCTCTTCACTGTCAGGAGGGCGTTTCTGACAGTCTGTGAGGAACACCCCTCCTGACAGTAGAGTCCATGGTGCTGTATTGTCAGAGGGGTGTTCCTTACCGCCCAGCCATGACAGTATCCCCCTGCCTCCTGACAGTACTCGCCCATAGACTAGTACTGGGGGTGGGTTCCTCACCGCTCAGTGTCATCTGTGGGCAGTAAGGAACACCCCTCTGAGAGTACAGTGCTATGGACTCTATTGTCAGCAGGGGCGTTCCTCACAGACTGTCAGAAACTCCCTTCTGACACTGAAGAGCTACGGTAACGGCATCAATAGCTCTTCACCGGGGGCACAAACCTATCAATTTCCTGTTTGTAGGGAGATAGTTGTCCTGTCCCTATACACTTGAGATTTTCAGTAGATTACATTCGACCCATGCAACTCACATGTCTCTTAAAAGATCAACTGCCTTCATACATCAAAGCTGATTGCGGCAGGTTCAGCTTTAGAAAGTGGGAGCGATTAGTTAATATTTTGCCACTCATGTCCGGTATATGGAGATTATTTGTGATCATGAGACAGCCCCTGTAAATATAGTAAAGGTAAAGCTCGAGGGCTGTGTGCGGGGGAGCCCTGTGGGGGTACTCAATAGACCATGGGAGGATGTATGCATGTATGCGTTTATGTATTATGAATATATAGATGTGTACATCTATTCATTCATTTATACATGACACATTTAATGATGTTACACAGAGCTAACCTACATCCATGTATGCAGTCTTATGACCTTATATATATATATATATATATATATATATATATATATATATATATATATATATATATATATATATATATATTGTTTATGAAAATAGGCCACAAGCTCCACACAGCATACATGGCTTAGGTTAGCGGTAACTCAGTAGTGACATTCTGCTTTGTTACCTTGTAAAATCTACTGACTGCTTTGTAGTAGTGTCCGCTATGTATAGTAAGCTATATATATATACTGTATATGCGGCGGGGCATGGCAGACATGATTTCAAGCTGTTGTTTTATCATTGACCTTTTAAACCCAGGAATACGGTCCCCGTTTTGATGTTAGTTTACATTCTGCATCGCCTTTCCTCTGCTGTAATAAAACTTTGTTCCCTTTATCGGCGAGGAGACTTATCTCTTTTTCATTTTCCTTTGGAAATAAAGTATTATGTTGTACATGAGCTATCGCAGAAACAGTTGTGTGCTGGCGATTGTCATTCATGCAGCTTTACAGCATCTGTTCAATACATAGCCCGGGTATCGTTGCCAAAATCAAACAGTATTGGATTTTATATTACACAAATTAAATATATTTATAAAGAGGTCACAGCGCATTGAGATGAATCAATACGTAGCCTATCTGAAACCACAAGTGTATTGCTTGATTAACTTATATTGCAAATCCTGTGTGCACATGCAAGCATTAATATTCGCTTTCTCTCTCTGTATTTACAGCGGCATGTCCAGTTTTGTGCAGTGGCAATGGGCAGTACTCCAAGGGCACGTGCATCTGCTACAGCGGCTGGAAAGGAGCAGAATGTGATGTACCCAGCAGCCAATGCATAGACCCCACCTGCAGCACCCATGGCTCTTGCATAGATGGAAACTGTGTATGCTCAGCAGGATTCAAAGGGGACAATTGTGAAGAAGGTAAATCCTATAGTAGGTATAACGCAGCAGAAAAGTGGGCAGCTGCGTGGTCATTTTTGTGCAGACATTACCATCAACTTGTCAACGAATATAGGCAAACACTTTATATTAGCATAGTAAAGTAAAGGTTGGACGAGCATAACTAGCATTTTTTCTATCAGACATATGGTAAATGGTAAAATAACCTTATGTTACCAGAGCATTTAAATACATTATATATCAATGAGAGCAGGACTACAAAGCATGCAGACATCACTCATCTAAATGCACTAGAACCTGCTGCCAAAGATACTCCAAATGATTATAGTATAGGATGATGAATGACTTCTTATGAAGTGTCCTGTATTAAGTGAAAGCCTGGATCCAGGCCACAGCTCTTCAGTCACAACATTGTATAGAAAAGCCGCCATTTCCAATAGCACTGAGCATCCTGCGCAAATCCCGGTGACTTCCAATAAAAGGTTAAATCGATGTCCACGCCACCTTTCACACCTACTTGTGACAGCCATTCTTATGTTTGACTAAACCCAATTTTACACATTACTATAATATTATGCAGCTGATCGTATTGATCGCTCCTCAAAAACTAATGAAGCCGTGTCATTCACGTGCCCTTATCACGGTACAGAATGGAAGCCGGAGCTCTGAGTCAGCGGGATTTTTTATTCAACTTAAGCTTTTTAGTTGGGATATTCATCATACTATGTCGTCCAAACAATTCACCTGAAATGAAAGTGGCATGGAAATCAATAGGATCCATATATTCTGCCGCATAAACACTGTTGCTCTATTAACAAATTTGCAATGGAAAATGAAATGGAACATTTGTCAGATTTTGCACTCTGTTGCGGCAGGGACCTAACTGAAATTGACAAATTAGGTTAACTTAGTACTGTTGTATTTGCCAGTCTTGTGGTCGAGTCATTTTTCAATGACATTTAACGTCATAAATGTAATTTACGGTTCAGTGGGGTTGTACAGTGTGTATTGCTCACATTGCTACTCTATATACCTACATTGGTCTGTTCCTGTAACCACTGGGTGGAAATTCCATATCCTGAAATATAAAGAAGTCCAGAAACCCTTTAAGTACTTGTTAATAGCTGCACTTTATTCCTTGCTGAAGGCTATGCAGTAATAATTCTGATTCTCACTTAATTCTACCACCGTACCATTTAAACATATTAATTTTATCGTTCTACATTGTGGTGACAGTGACATAAAATTTCAAGAGCCTCCTGTGACCATTCTGTTCTACCATGATTTTTAATAGATGAAGGTTTAAAATTTACATTCTGTCATAAAAAAAACAAATCGTGCTTGCGAAGATAGCTGGCGAGCATGTCAGTGACCGGAATTAAGAATGGGCCATGTTGGTGGTGAAAAAAAATAATCTAGTATCAGTATCTTAAAGATTACCGCCAGGTATTGCACAATGTCTCATAAGTGAACAGCACAAGAAAATTTATAATATATCTTATTATAAAATATGCTTTCCTTCTCCATGAATTAGGCTGTTTCCTCCTTCCTTTCACTGAGACTCTTATCCTCAACAACACCCATAACCATTTCTAGCCTCTTACAAGGAAGGATAAGGAATGGGGAGGAGGAGGAGGAAAAGGTCGCTGATCACTAGTAATTGATATATTGCCTAATTCTGTACCGTGGTAAACCATTGCCTTACTAGATATAGTAGACTGAACATGGAGCTGAGCATTCTGCCTCAAAATCAGCTTCAAATTCTTGGCATGAGCCTCCCCCAATGGGAGGCAGAAGCTGATATTTCCATTCTGCTTGTTCTTCAGACAAATTCTGTCGGTAACTCCCATTTAAATAAACAGGAGGCAGGTTTTGGAGCAGATTTTCAGAATCAGCATAAAATTCAATTTACAGATTATTTCTGCCTGGCCAAATTCCTTTGTGTGAACATACCCTATTCAACTAAGTATATTAGTGCTTAAAACCAGTGTAACAGTTTACATGTGTCTTTTCTATCAGCCTTTCCATAGACTTCTATTAGAATTAACTCAGCTTGATAAATGGAGAATTAAGTATTTTCCTTTAATAAGATACATTACAATTTTTTTTTATATTCACTTGTGCTACTCATCTATGAAAAGTTATTTTATAACTGGAGGTACCCTTTAAAGAATAATCTAGGGAAATTCAATTTCTGATTTTATATAAGGCCAAAACGGACATATCAGCCCACTTAGACACTAAGAGAGAAAAAATGTATAATGACCTTATGAGATGCATTCTTCCTGTATAAAAAGAACGTGACACTATGCTTTACTCCCACAAGCCATTGTAATGCCAGGATAGGGGAAGACTGATTATGTATATGTAATTGTTCTCTCGGTTCTCATCGGCATTCTTCTGTAGTCGACCTACAAAGGGTCAACGTGCTACATGATAAAGACTGCTCTACCTTGGACTGCCAAGCTTACAAACATAATCGAGAGGAAGTATTCCAGTGTAAGGACCTTTTGGGGGCTGAATTCAGAGGCACACCAGTGAGTGACGATATAACAATTACATATTCAGAGCCGCATCTTTTCACCTATCCAGCCATTTTAGCAGTTGTCAGGGTTAAAATATAGTAACAGATTTTCTGTTAACATGAACAAACTAAAAAGAAACAAGAACTGTAGAAAATCATACCATTGTAGAAGAATATATATTGCATAATTCAAATCAACACAAAAAGTTGAATAACTTTACATTTATTACATTTCTATGTGGTTTGCTATTTTTGTACGGTTTTATATTTAGTCGCTTTCCAAATTTTGCTGGTCAGACAGCATTTTTAGCTCCACTTCATTGTCAGACACAGGAATTTTAGGCTATGTTTAGACATGAATAAGACGAAAATAATATAACTCAAATTCTGCACAAGATGAGATACACAAAGTACTTGTATATTTTATGTGAAGATAATTGTGGTTGCAGATCCATTGTGTTTGATTGTGTTTTTTTTTTTTTTTTGCATTTTTGATGTAATCCATTCTTTGTCTGCCATTTTAGTGGATTGTATTGACCCAACATGCTCCAACCATGGAGTTTGTGTGAATAAAGAATGTCTCTGCAGTCCTGGCTGGGGTGGTCAGAACTGTGAATTACCAAGGACTCAATGTCCAGATCAATGCAGTGGACATGGCACCTACCTCACTGACACAGGTCTGTGTAGCTGTGATCCTAACTGGATGGGTCCTGATTGCTCTGTTGGTAAGAAAAATATTTCACACTTATTGCACGAGTACATCACGCATGTGTCATAAATAAGCAAAGGATTAACTGATGATTAAAAATTAAACTTCCATTTTACCACTTTGAATCACTATATATAGGACAAGCTTGCATTGACGTTGTAATGTTTCCACATCCTTGCACTTATCTTTTCACTACTGTACACTTATAGCATCTGCCTTTCTAAATGTTTTATCTATAAATTCATTAAAGGGAATCTATAACTCCCCCAGCTACCTTAAACCTCTCCAATTGTGCTGTAGGTGCTATTAGCAGAATAAAAACCATACCTTTCTTATGTTTCAGAGCCCCAGGGAAGTGTAGAAAAAAACACTTTTATTCTTTATTCAAATGAGGATCTTGGAGCTTCGGGGGGAGCTTTCTTTTATTACCGAGCACAGCTGCATCATCACTAAACACACCCATCCTGCATTCAGCTCCTCCCCCTGGGCACTGTGAGGATCAACTCACACTGGATCAACTGACATTACCCAGGATGACAAACTGAATGCAGGATGGGCGGTGTTTAGCAATGATTCAGCAGCTCAGTAATAGAAGAAAACTCTCCCTGTGCTTCAAGATCCTCATTTTCTCCCTCCACATCCATGGGGCTCTGAAACATAAGAAAGATATGGCTTTTGCTAACAGCATTTATAGCACTATGGGAACAGTTTAAAACAGCTGGGGGCAGCGATAGACTCCCTTTAATGTTCCAAAGCATTTGGACAGCAGTCCGGGATGTAACTGAGTTGGTTGCTTCCTGTACTCCTGTACTTCCTGTATGTTTATCTTTGGTCTCCATAAAACTACTATATATGTATTTCTTATTGATTTGTATGTCAGGTTGACATACAAAGTAAGAAACATTTAACCTTCTGTAAAGCAATTACAAGCGCACCGCAGATAAGTTAAAGGTGCATTAGAGACCAATGAAGGCAAACCTGTCTGAAACAATGGAGCATACAGCAGTCCTAGAAATATGAGCCATGGACCAAGTGGTCAGACCTATCAAGCTATGCTCTGGTGTAGAAAACCAAATAAATAAAAAATACTCTGAAAGGGAACCTGTCGAAAACCAGTGTGTTAAAGAGCGGATGAACGGAGCAGATAGTTATATCGTTTTTGAGAGTTTCAGTATAAGTTGTGCTCTATTCATTGAAATCTCTGACCATTTTCTGCTTGGAAATTCAGTGGGGTGTCCTAATTAGTGATTGACAGCTATCTGTGAGCGTACACTCATGCAGACAAGGCTGTTAGTCACTGACTAGGGCCACGACCATCAATACCGAGCCCAAAATGAATGGAGATTTAACATAATAAATGACAAGTTAGTGGTCGGCTAAACACAGAGTGGTCACAGCAGGTTAGCCACTGCAAGATAGCATAGGAGTAAAGAGTGGCCAAATGGCTTTCACTGCACTTTATAGGCACAATTTAGTATGGAGTTCTGACACATTCTGGTAAATTTCCCATAATACTCCTGTTCTTTATGGATACTAAACAGACTTTCATTCATTGTAATCCAGCACAATATTGTTCTCCTTGTGTGCCTATGCGCTAGAATACTGGCTCATTGAGGCAGTCATATGTGACATTAGCACAAACGGAAGACATAAAAACTGTTTTATAACCTACTGCAGGATGCTGACTGATAAAGTTGACCTGCAAGAATCCTCAGCAAGTAGCTCCCCTGCAGGTAGATGGATAACTTTGCAATGCACTTGAAGAACTAAACCCTCATCCGCTCCATAGAGGCTGCAGTTTCTGCTTGAATCCACAAACATCCATTCAGATTTTCAGCTGCGCATTTCTTCATAGCATTCGCCTCTTATCACTGAATACCCTACAAAGTCCCCTGCATTAATATATATGTAAAACTATTTGAGTCACTTGATGTATATATGGATGTGACTGCCTGGTGACACACTGGTGCAATCTCAAATTAAAGCTCTTCAGCATTTCCCTCCCCTTTAAATAGTAATGTGAACATAATTCCGCGAATAACTGAAAGCATATCCAATGTGTAGTATAATGGATTATGAATGATGCATAAGACAAAGCTCAATCATCACTTTACAGCAGAGGAGAGGTGAAGCGCTGAGCGAGAAAACAGGCAATGAGCACCTAATTGTATTTTACCACCAATGAGGGCTTTGCCTTGTTTATTTGGACTCGCAATCATTTTCCTGCCTCGCTTTCTGCAGCTTTACAAACAGATAAAAAGCTTAAAACTAACATTTGGATTTCAGTCCAAATATCCACGTATAAGATATTTTTAAAGCAGCTTCTTACATTACTAGAGTTGATAGACAGTGAAGTGTTATATCTGAATACAGATAGATGTCTGTCTGTCTCAATGTATCTGTCTATCTGGCAGTGGGCGTCAAGCTCTAGGTCTCTATAAAGTGCTCTGATATTTCTGTTTGGTCACCATACCCAGCTATATCCATTGTTACTGTTATTAGAACAGAGCGAGTATACACTTCTTGGATGTGACACCGGGTATAGGAGTTTATTTGCCTGCAATCACTATTAGGACGATATGGATGATGACATTGTGTCCATTGCAAACCTGTTGCAACACTGTCCGGGACCACATTAAAAGAAATAAACCCTTTATACTTACCTAGAATCTCTTGAGACTCAACTTTGGTGCCCCCACTGTTTAGTGGCGTTGGAGACATACACCCCCAACTTCGTTGTGCATGTGCTGGAGCTGAGGTGTACTGAAGAACATGGACCGATGGGTGCTCTAGTGTCCAAAGTCGAACTGACAGATTCCTTTTAAATGAGTTGTTCAGAACTATGATATTGAATGTTGGGGCCTCTTTACTACTTACCAAGCACAGCATCATACATGGTGTTTGTGCTTTGTATTGCAGTTTAGCCCCATTCATTTGAATGAGACTGAGCTAAAGTATGGCCATGTGAACCAATGGATACAAAGTCATTGGCCCACAGAAAAGGAAGTGGAGCTCAGTATCGCAGTCTGGACAGAATGGTAATAGCCTATCATTGGGATAGACCATTAATATCAAACCAGCGGTGGTCTGACTCTAAACTGTCGGCTTGAGGATAGATGGAAAATAAGAAGCCACAGTGCGATGTGATCAGAGGAAATTGACCACCATTGATGTGATATTGATGGTCTATACTTATTTTATGCCAAGACCCCACTGACTTGATATTGATGGTCTATCCTTATGGTATGCCACCAGTATTCTGATCCTGGAATATCACCTAGAAGCATTTCTTTGGAAGCAGCATTGTTGTATTTTTATTTGTTGTCCTTGTTTATTACAGAGGTATGCTCCGTGGACTGCGGCACTCATGGTGTTTGTGTTGGTGGAGCATGTCGTTGTGAAGAAGGGTGGACTGGGGTGGCATGTGACCAACGTGTTTGCCACCCTCGCTGCACTGAACATGGAACTTGCAAAGATGGAAAATGTGAATGCAGAGAGGGCTGGAATGGGGAGCACTGCACCATTGGTAGGCAAACGACGGGCATCGAAAGAGGCACATATTGCTTTATTCTCATACAACATATCGCTGTTGTGTTTTGTTCCATCAAGGGAGCCTTTATTTATCAACTGCAGAATACAAATTGAGTACAAGTAAATAAATGGTTAGTGAAATTCAGAGACATGCCATGTTTATACTGAATGGCATCAATTTTGTGTTACAATAAACCTGCCAACTGTAGCATTGTAAATTCCTTTCCACATGTAAAGACCAGTGTATAGTGCACAGTTATTATCTGCTTCTATAGTAGGTCAACAGGATTTGTATTACAGCAGTTGCGGCAGACCTTAATGGGGCATTGCTTTTGACAATGATCATATCTTGTAATGAAGAACTTTGGCCAAAGGCTTTTCAGCATGTGAGTTCGAATGAATAAAAGTAGTGTTTGACCATTGTTCTTAAGCTGAATGCCAATGTAGTATAATAGAATCTGGTACTAATAGCAACATGTAAGGGATTAAAACATTTCAGTATAAAGCAAATTTATATATATGTCTATTATAGTGGAAAGAGATTCAATATAACATCTAGTCATGGGGGTGGTACTAATAAGCACTGATAGCTCTCAGTATGAGACTACGCTGCATATAGAGAGACACTCAAACTGCCCACATAACTAGATGGCAGCCTGCAGATGTGATTGCAGATCATGGTGACAGGTTTGCTTTATGAAGACCACAGCTGTCCATATATCCTATTAGGGCAAATGGATGTCTTAGACGGGAGTTCCTTGCTAAGCTGTTCCCTCTGAGAGCTCTGCTAGGGATGGTCTCACTGTGATGGACTTAAGCCTTCCACATATTACATGGCTAACTATTCATCTGAATAACATCATCATGATATCACATTGGTCTGGCTGGACATAGTTTCCCTGGCAAAATCAGATGTTGCTGAGCTTAGTGAAGAACAGACCCATAAAAATCAGCTGTTCCCAGAGGGTTCCAATGTTCATTATTAGCATGTATTATGCTTGGTATTGAAGTATTTCTGGGAGTTAAAAAACATATTGTACTAATCTTTGTATTATTATTATTAATAATAATAATAATAATAATAACAATACATATTATTTATATAGCCCAGCATATTCGGCAGCGCTGTACAATTTGAAAAGTTCAAGTAAAGGCAAAAAGATACATTACAAAGAAATGGTCACTTCACACAATGGGACTGAGGGCCCTGCTCGCAAGAGCTTACAATCTATGAGATAGAGGGAGTGACACAAGAGGTAGCAGCGACGGCATTGGAGGTAGCATTGCTTATACAGTGGTCAGAGAATTTTGTAATAGAGGTTACTGTTATTACACAAACATAAAACTGTCACCAGTCGTGTCTGTTAACTTTATATGTCCAGGCACCATCTGCACGTTAGTCTCAAATGGCATCTTATTGTGTGGGGTAATGTGGGAGCGTGAACAGAGGAGGGTTTGTTTTATGGATTCTGATAACGGTACAGAAGGGTTTACATTAAGAATTGTGATAGGCCTGTCTAAAAAGATGTGTCTTTAGTTTGCACTGGAAGCTGTAGAATTTTGGAGTTAATCTGATTTTCCCAGAGTAGCGCATTCCAGCAAAGTGGTGCAACTCGGGAGAAGTCTTTTATACGATTGTGGGAGGTTCTGACAATAGAGGATCTAAGTAGCACGGGTTGGGCGATAGACAGAGATGAAGGAGGAAATGTAGGGAGGTGCAGCATTATGGAGAGCCTTGTGGATGAGGGTGGTAAGTTTATATTGTATTCTGTAATGAATAGGCAGCCAATGTAGTGACTCGCACAGACCAGAGGCATTGCGGTACCGTCTAGACTGATAGATGAGCCTGGCCACTGCATTCAGAATAGATTGTAGAGGGGAGAGTTTAGTAAGGGGAAGACCGATTAGTAAGGAGTTGTGAGAGTGAATCAGAGTAACAATAAGTGACTTTAATGTATCTCTGGTAAGAAAAGGGCGTATTCTGGAGATGGTTTTGAGGTGGAGATGGTTTTGAGGTGGAGATGACATGAGCATGCGAGTGATTGGATATGGGGGGTGAAGGAAAGGTCTGAGTCAAATACAACCCCAAGGTAGCAGGCATGCTGCCTAGGAGTTATAGTAAGGCCTGAAACTGCAATGGATATATCAGGGACAGATCTATTAGATGGTGGAAACAGCATTCTCTTAAAGGACAGTAAGAGCAGAAATATTGATTTGATATTGATATTGAGGCTGAATGTGCGGTCTTTTGCTTGACTAATATTAACCAGTCAACATTTATTAATTATTCGCCAAGAACTAGTTTAAAGGGAGTCTGTCACTGCAAGACAGCATATCAACCCAGCCCTGAAGATAGGTTAGGGTCGCCTGAATCAGTTGGTATTTTCTTCTTGTGAATTGTTTGCCAAGTAATCACTGTCTTTGTCAATATGAAATTGAGATATTAGAAGCATAGAGGGTGTTGGTGCTACCTCTTTGGAGTAAAAACAGTGATATCTTGGCAAGGGAGGAACTGATTCAGAATGTAAGAAAACAGTGTTTGAATCAGGTGACCCTAACCTATCTATCTGAAGGGTGGGGTCGATATGCTGGGTTCTGGTGACAGACTCCCTGTAATGTCTCATGGGATAATAGTTCAGATGTGTAATATGTATAGTGCCGTATGCCGAGTGAGGATAGACGCCTATTTGAATGTTTGAACACGACCACGTTTCATTCCTTTGCACTTTTCATATCATTCTATGTGATATACAATAAAGTTGTAGATACGTAGTGATAAAAATAGCTGTGCGATATAGTTGTATTAGAAAGGCAGTGTATAAATAGTAATAGCAGTTTGAGCTCAGCATTGTTCCAACCTCAGAAGAACATTACAGAGACCTGGAAATCCTAAATCATTAGATTGTATCATGAGATATAAGCTGCTGCGGAGTGGCCGAGCACAACTTGCTAAGGATGTGTGTGAATGTGTTTGGTATCAAGGACCTCTTTGTTGTATGATTAATTAGTAGGCTATGTGCTTACAGCGCCAGCAAAATAAATTATGGGAACAAGCAGCAAACACCGTAGCTTTCCTTTTTACAGATTAATTTAAATTTCCTCTTTCCGTTCCTATGCTTTGCATGGAAATATAGATTTTGTTTGCTTGAACAACCAAATGTGACTAAAAAGGTCAAATAGTGTCCCCAGTGCATTAGAACCAGATTGTTTCTCCTGGCAGATAAGGTTTTTGAGATTATTATAGTCTCTCTCCGCAGAATTCCTCACTCCAGCAACAGCGGGGTTACAAGCTTAATTTAAAAAATCTTGGTACTTTGAGTAAGAATATAATCAGTTTCAGGACATATCCTAAGGTATCTTTTCATAATTCAAATTTTATCAACAATCTTAATTGAAGCCATATATACACCAAGACATGATTAATAACTTTGCCCTACAAGTAACTTTCTCTGCTCATTTACATTCACGCATCCAGAATCCTTTGCACTTGCTTAACTCTGTATGAGTCAGTTCTAGAACACAATGTACCGGCCATGTGAGTAACCCCCAGAGACGAGCCTTCCTCCTATCTCCAAAAGGAAAATGAAACACTTTATTTAAAGAAGCAAATAACTTTTTTTATATATACATAAAGTAATTTTTCCTTGCCATGGGTGTTTGTTAAACCATTGTTTCAGGGAGGGAAACGTACTATGTGGAACGGATGCCCAAATGGCAGACGAAGCAGCGATGGTACTGTAGTGGTAACCTGAGCCCTGGTGGGATCCCAGAATTACTTGTGCAGGATACTGATATATGGTAGTACTGTAAGGTTAGGTTCACATTTATCTATACTGAAATAGTTGTCTGAAATGACGTCCATTTTATACATCTCTGGCGGGAGCGGTTTGACCAAAAAATAGATACAAATATATAGGTTTTATTTATGTAATATTTTTTTCCAATATTCTATCAAGTCTATGTAAAAATCCCTTTTCATGGCATCCATTTTTGGATGAATCCATAAATTTCTGGCGTATGTTTTTTTTTTTTTTATTAATTGGATCTGTCAAAAACATTATTATACCAGCCCCAGTACCTTATAGTGTTCAGAGCTGTAGGCACAATGCCTTTGTAGAATGGTAAATTCATTTGGACGAGAAGCTGAATTTAATTTCTACACAAATGAGCTAAGAGCACATGGCGGCATGTCCTGGGTAACTTGGCATGGCGGCAAGATCTTCCTCTTGATCAGGAGGAGGTGGGGAAAAGATCAGATTATTTAAGTGTTACTAAGGGGTGTATTGAGCAAGAAGATGATCTTCATGTGAAGCTCAGCTGGCCCAAAACACTCCCCCTGATGTGCTCTTAGCTCACTTGCATAAGAAGCTTTTTGTCACAAGTAAATGGCCATTATTTTTGGTGCTGACAGACTCCCTTAAAATTGATACATGAGCAGTATAGTAAAAACATGACGTGAACCTAACCTAAATGGAACAAGATGGTTGGGGAGGCCTATAAAGGCTTTATAATATAATGAGTGAATACCATTACAAAAATTAAGTGGAAGGTCCAGATTATTTCTAGAAATAGAATTGAGCACAAGCATGTAGCTATGGGGAGTGCAAAGATAGTAGATGAATCATTGCCTTTATAGGCCTCTCCACTTATCCTTATTATCCTGACTATACTGTAGACCCGTGGTGGTGAACCTATAGCACACCTGCCAGTGGTGGCATTCAGAGCCCTCTCAGTGGGGACCCATATGTGGAACAGATTGTACTGTGTGGGGATCACTGTGGGGCAGATTGTACTGTGTGGGGGCCCTTCACTATTTTTATTACACAGTATCTGTCTTAAAGCAGACATATGATATTGGTACAGGCTGTAATATCATTGCAAGGTCATTATAAAACAGATCCAGTGTAATGTAAATAGAAAACAAGTACAAAGTTGTTTTGTATCATTGAAAGCTCTTTAAAGCCCCATTTACACGACCATATTTTGCGGGTCTATAACTGTCTGCAGTTGTGGATCTGCAGAGTATTAAGGTTAAATTGCTGTGTTTGCACTTTATGATAAATTAGTGGGTTTGGGTTGCAGTTTGGGCACTCAGTCTCTAAAAGGTTTTCCCTCACTGCGATAGATGAGATTGGTGGGGATGTGACTCTGTGCCTCCTCACTAAACAGCCGCATCATCTACATCATTTTTTTTATCACCCCATTTAAATACATTGTTTCGACTTGGTTTTGGTTCAGCTTTATCCCATTCACTTTAATGAAATAAAGCTGCAGTACCCTCCACTACTACTACTTAGGAGATGGCAGCCTCTTCATTGTTTATATTACTTCATACACCTGCTTGCTATTAGAGATGAGCGAGTAGTATTCAAAACGGCCATTTCGAATAGCACGCACGCATAGGAATGAATGGAAGCGGCCGGTACGCAGGAGGTTAAGTGGCCGGCTGCCGGCAAAGTCTGCATGTCGGCCACTTCCATTCATTCCTATGGGTGCGTGCTATTCGAAACGGCCGTTTTGAATACTACTCGCTCATCTCTACTTGCCATCTGTGTAGTAGTGGCGGTGCAGGGTATTGCAACTATATCTCATTTACTGATATGCCCCTTTTTTTTCATACTGCACGCTCGCCATGTCCCCTTTTCAGATATGGCTAGCACAGACAGTGTTGTGACTGCTATGTAGGTATCTGAAGCAGTGTAAACATAAAAAAAATCTGTATGGCTTTTTCGAGCACCACTACACTTTAGTTACAACTGCTTATTGGGGAGGCGGAGATTTGGATCTGACATTTATGGGTTATACTAAAGATGGACCATAAATATTGTAAACCTGGAAAATTCTTTTAATCTGGCCTAGCGAAATAGTGGAGGCTAAAGGAATAATGAAGCCATGTATCACTTTATTTTTATTAATAAAAGCAATCATTATGCAAAACCAAACACATAAAAATCATATTATAAGTCGGGAGATAAATGGTTGCGATGTGTAAAGTTCTAAATTTACCTTAACATTGAGAAATTTACTCCTGACAAAATCTAATTATTATTTTATACATCTCCTCTGATAACTTTAGGCTTTGTAAAGTGAATAATGAAAAATGATCAAAGAAAAGCGCATCAGAATATTCTGCATTCTTTTGATCTAACAAGATACTGGGTTAATGGTAGGATTTGCAAGCTGAAGCATTAAAGTAATGGAAAATATCAGAAGATTGTTAATGTATGCGTCGCACCACTTACAGTAACTATTAATGTCTCCTAGCATTAAAGAAAAGGTTGACTGTCAAAATTGCTATTTCAAGATATGGTGAAGACATTATAGATGTATAAGAAAACGTGTCCCTCTCTTAGGGCTAGTTCACGCAGGATTGCACGTGAACACATTCCGTTGCGGCTTTCCGCTCCAGCTGGGGCTGAATCAGCTGCGGAATCCGCCTGAAGAAAGGGCAGCTCGCTTCTTTTTTTTTTTCAAGCGGGAACAAACCGCTCGCGGAAAAAGGAAATGATGGATTCCCATTGATTTCATTGGGATTCCACGTCAAAATCCTGACCATTTTGCCCCGTGTGAACTAGCCCTTAGTGACATCACTGCAGCAGATTCCTGACTGTGTTCAGGATGCATCGGCTTATTGCAGATTCATAGGCTGCTTCATCTGCACCAATAAAATGGTTATATATATGTATTGAGAATGCTACTGTACTGTAGGCTATTCCAAAGTAAGATCTAAGGGAACGCCATTGGTCTCCACTTGCCAGAATACTACCTTTACTTGCAGATCTAGCCTACTGGTTACCTCGGTGCTCACTCCAGTTTCTTTAAGGATTAGTATGCTAACCTGCAAGTGGATAAACAAGCGTTTTTGCTGTAGTTTTATCTACAGCATTTTTTTCCAGCAGTGTTTTTAAACTGTGTTTTACTATGTTTGGCTTTAGTATAAAAATCTACTTCGACTATTTGGACACGTGTGCTTCTGTTTGTATCCTTAGGCAATATTTTAGTTTCTGCTATGTACTTCTGTGTGCACACAAGTCCTTCTGTCTGTATGTCTAAGCAATGCTCTAGGTCAGGGATGTTTACACTTTGTCAGCATGTGAGCTACTTTATAATATGACTAAGTCGAAAGATCTACTACCCACTTCTTGTGGGCGGGGTCGGGGCGTGTCCGTGGGCGGGGCCTGGCATATGGGCAGGGCGGAACATGAGAGCAGGAGACAGCAGCGTTCTGTGGCCGCCCAGGGATCCCGCTCTTAGGGATGGAGGGGGCTGCTTGTTCACAGCGCAGGCTGAGTTATCTCTGGACACTGGCAGGCTGGGGCTGCGGCAGCCCCTCCTGCCAGTGTCCGTAGTTGACTCTCAGCCTGCGCTGTGAACAAGCAGCACCCCGGCCCCCTCCATCCCTAAGAGTGGCCTGCAAGTGTCCGGAGTGCTTGTTCACAGTGCAGGCTGAGAGTCTACTCTCAGCCTGCACTATGAACAAGCAAACACCGGGGATCCCTGGCTGCATCCCGCGATCGACGCATACGTCCATTGCGATCGACCGGTAGATCACGATCGACGTATTGGGCACCCCTGCTCTAGGTTGTCTGCATTTCAGTATGTCAAACTTTCATGTTTCGCTGGAGTTATGTTCTAAGGTCTGCATGTCTGAAATATGTTCTAGTTTTCAGGCACATATCCTTCTGTTATGTATGTAGTATCGTTCAATGTTGATGTTTTGATCCTTCTGCCATGTTTGCATTTCTGCTGCCATGTAGTGTATATGTCCTTCTGCTTCAATGTCTGTATCCTTGCATATGAGTAGTTACTCTGAGTCCTTGTCTTAGCTTAAATTCAAGGGATCTAATACAGGTCTATGTATCTTGTTCTAAGCCTTATTTATGTATCTGTCCTGTGGCCTGGAGCTTGGCTTATTTCTTGAACTTTGTATCTCTTATCCTAGAGTCAATGCCTATGGAGTCTTGGCTCACTTGTTATGTATTTCTGTGTATTGTATACACCTCTGCTAACTGTCTTAGTCTATGGAGTTTCTTGTCCTATACCCTGCCTTGAACTCCTGTGCACATACCCCTGCCATCTGTATGTTATTCCATCTTGTTGATTCGGTACTACCTACACTTTTATTTGTGCTTGCTCTCTGTATGTATGTTGCCTGACTCTGATTTTCATCTGTATTCACATTAAGGCTGGTCTTACACGACCGTAATGTAAGTCCGCAAATGGTCCACAATTGAGGGTTTTCAATTGCGGACACATTATAGTCAATGTGGCCTCTCACAGCACCGGATATTTTATCCATGGTGTGGCTGGGCCGGAACCGCGGTCCGCAATTTATAGAACATGTCCGTAATGGCTGTGAATTGCAGCACTGCACGGACTCGCCCATAGAGTGCGGCAGGACACGGACATCTGCGGAGCCTATGTTGCCGATCAGCAACTAGTGTTGCTGATCAGCAACTTGCGGACCGTACATTCAATACGGTCGTGTAAGACCAGCCTAAGTGTTTTCCTGATTCTGTGGTGCTCTGTACCATAGTCCTTGACCTTCCTAGTCAGTTGGCACCAACACCCAGACCAGTTCAAGAAGTAAAGAGCCAGCACTCTCTTCAGCAAAGTCCATATCCTTGAATGGGGGTTAAAGGGTAAACACTGGAGAGTCTGCTAAGCCATTGTCCTTACAGGTAGTCTACCTAGACAATGCACCTAGGAGTGGCCCACTACCACAATAAGTAAAATGTTGACTCATACAACAAAAGTGCAACAAAACACCTTTCTAGCTTCGAGACAGCACTTTGTTCACAACACTAAAATCTCTGTGGGATGTTTTATTACATAAAGGTGTTGAAGCTATAAGCTGGATACTTGTAGGTTTAGAGCTAGTACTATATTCCCTTAATGGTCACATTAATTGCATATGAATTTGTAATTTGGTTTCTCTTTTCCCAAGTTAAAGTTCTTTTTACTAAATCCACCATGTGTGAAGGCATATTATCCAACTGAATTGCCCCCTAACTTAGTCTAATAAACTTAAAATTGTTTTTATTGCTCCCCTTTGCAATCTGTTTGTTCTACAGAGCGTGGACCACATTTTACAACTGGGATTATAGTGAATCCTGTTGTGCAGTCTCATTGGTTACTAGAAAGCATTCTCTGAATCCCAGATGTTTGATTGAGAGACTAAGGCTGCCTTTCTCAAGCATTGTTTGTTTAATGGCAAGTCTTCCCCCTCCTGAACATACCGCTCCTCTCTCTTTTTATTATGGCGCGCATATTAAAAGGCTTTGGGTTTACCAAGTTTTGTGAGGAGGGAGCTGTAATTTTGAAAAACTGCCAATCAATGTCATGGATTATTGCGTTTGTGCTAATCCCTCTGTATATTCAGAATTATACCAGCTAAGGCAGTGAAGCTCAATCAACTGACAATAGCGAGGAGACCTGCCTTTTATATTGTGATGTGATTTAAAACACTTTGTAGTAGAAGACAACCGGCTTCATTGTTGTTGCAGAAGCAATGTATGAATACGAAAGTATATAAATATGGATAACTTCCCAAGTATGGACCAAAAAGAATAGAATAGCAATGCTGCGAGTGTAAACAAAAAAAAACAAAAAACTTTTTAATGTCTGCGATGTGGTTAAGGATCTGTCTGGTGAGGATAAATTTGTTAAAATAGGCTTAAAAGGGATGCAATGTCTCCTTACAGCGATGTTGCCTCCGAGAGCCCAATTTATTACATTACTACTTTTATATTGGTAGCTTTTTCTGAGCCTGTCCTAGCACGCGGACCCCTTATTATATCCTAGTGATTGTGCCATCAATAACTTAAAAGTACATAAACAAATCAAAACATTCTTAGTCATGCAAAAACTTTACATAAATTATTAGTACAGAGTGCACATAAGGAGTAATATTATTTCTGACCAGAATATGACTTTACATATTTGGCAGTTTTCCATACCGCAGGGTCCATCTAATTTTCAGTAGCCTCAGAGCTGGTGGAGTAATACTAGCTGCTATGATGACCACCATAAACAACACACAAAAAGTAGAAGAAAACCTGCTACAGAACTCGTTTTACCTCTGAAGCTGCAGTAGGAACACATAGAACGTTATAGAGATCTACTATCCTGTACTGATGACAGTAAAGTACTTGGGATAAGATAGAAACTTCCTATTCATCTCTAAAAGGCTCTGTGTGCTTCACTCCTCCAACACTTAGTAGCATTTCATTTCTCCCCATCCCCTCTTCATAGAAATCCACATACAGCAGTAATATGACACCCCGTGAGCTGCAGTCTTGTCTTTCTGTAGTAAGATGAATAAAGTAGATATATCAGAGTGATTGTCAGTTAAGGAGGGAGGAGGAGGAAAAGAGCTTGTAAATGATCAGGAGTTACATACTGAAAAACTGCACATGTATGCATGGAAAACCCGCAGTAACTGGGGTGAATTTTCATATAAAGGAATTCAGTCCGGATTTTGACATGTAGATTTTGACAATGTTTGCGTGATAGCTTGACATCTGGTGAAGATCTGTCCTAGGTCAATTCCTGTCCAAAAAAATAATCTGTTTCATGTGCATGAGAAATAGAATTTCTCATTGACTCTAATGCTGATAGATTATGGGGCAGAGTTTCCATGTTGAACACCGTGCTGAAAATCCCCATGTAATTTTGACTGTGTGTGTACCCTACAGAGAGGAAAGTATCTGATAAAAAAAATAACTTATAAAATGTCTTATATTTGCTAATATGTGCTAGTGACAACTTAAAAAAAAAAAAAAAAAAAAAAAAAAAAAAAAGAAATATACACTCACCGGCCACTTTATTAGGTACACCTGTCCAACTGCTCGTTAACACTTAATTTCTAATCAGCCAATCACATGGCGGCAACTCAGTGCATTTAGGCATGTAGACATGGTCAAGACAATCTCCTGCAGTTCAAACCGAGCATCAGTATGGGGAAGAAAGGTGATTTGAGTGCCTTTGAACGTGGCATGGTTGTTGGTGCCAGAAGGGCTGGTCTGAGTATTTCAGAAACTGCTGATCTACTGGGATTTTCACGCACAACCATCTCTAGGGTTTACAGAGAATGGTCCGAAAAAGAAAAAACATCCAGTGAGCGGCAGTTCTGTGGGCAGAAATGCGTTGTTGATGCCAGAGGTCAGAGGAGAATGGCCAGACTGGTTCGAGCTGATAGAAAGGCAACAGTGACTCAAATAGCCACCCGTTACAACCAAGGTAGCCAGAAGAGCATCTCTGAACGCACAGTACGTCGAACTTTGAGGCAAATGGGCTACAGCAGCAGAAGACCACACCGGGTGCCACTCCTTTCAGCTAAGAACAGGAAACTGAGGCTACAATTTGCACAAGCTCATCGAAATTGGACAATTGAAGATTGGAAAAACGTTGCCTGGTCTGATGAGTCTCGATTTCTGCTGCGACATTCGGATGGTAGGGTCAGAATTTGGCGTCAACAACATGAAAGCATGGATCCATCCTGCCTTGTATCGGTAACGGTTCAGGCTGGTGGTGGTGGTGTCATGGTGTGGGGAATATTTTCTTGGCACTCTTTGGGCCCCTTGGTACCAATTGAGCATTGTTGCAACGCCAAAGCCTACCTGAGTATTGTTGCTGACCATGTCCATCCCTTTATGACCACAATGTACCCAACATCTGATGGCTACTTTCAGCAGGATAATGCAATGCCATGTCATAAAGCTGGGATCATCTCAGACTGGTTTCTTGAACATGACAATGAGTTCACTGTACTCCAATGGCCTCCACAGTCACCAGATCTCAATCCAATAGAGCATCTTTGGGATGTGGTGGAACGGGAGATTCGCATCATGGATGTGCAGCCGACAATTCTGCGGCAACTGTGTGATGCCATCATGTCAATATGGACCAAAATCTCTGAGGAATGCTTCCAGCACCTTGTTGTATCTATGCCACGAAGAATTGAGGCAGTTCTGAAGGCAAAAGGGGGTTCAACCCGTTACTAGCATGGTGTACCTAATAAAGTGGCTGGTGAGTGTATATATATAAGTATTTGAATGCTATTCAGCCTTTACTTGGTAAATCAGATGACAATATCATACAGAAGGTTTTCAAGGTCTTACATTATTTTCTGATGGGGCTCAAATGGCTGTCACTTTAGTTACCGAGCATTGTGCAAAACCCGTACTGTATATCTAGAGGATGGCTGACCAATTCACCATATTTAAAGATGTATAAATATAACAACAAAAATATAACAACAAAACTGGTTTGGCAACATTATAGAATCCTCGCGAATACAGTTGTATTGAGAAGGGGACATGGTCATTCATCTTTGTAGACTTGGAGTAATGATCACAGCTAACTCTATAAAGTGTCAGGAATATCCCCTGGCAGGCTTCATGGGATGGAAACTGAGAAGTCTAAGGAACGGCTGGACACAAAGTCCGCGCCACATGTGCTGAGCTACGGCAGCAACTACATGACCTATTTCTAAGGCAGTTGCATGAAGCACCGTAAAAGAAACACGTTGAACCCTGTGCATGATATGAATATTCTTAACTTTAGCGCGGATGGCAAGGTGACAACTTGATGCACAGCGGTAATTTAGTCCAGTAACATTCTGCAGCAAACGATTTACACTTCGGCTTGTCATTTTTCACGAAAAAGCTCTTGTGTTGTGGGATTTCAGAAGAGAATTCTTCCCCAAAATGATCCCTTGTCATATTGCAGACGTGTTTTCCGCACTTCACCAAAGTCTAACAGTTTTTACTTAAAAATGTCACAGCAGGTCAAGTAGGAAGCAGAAAATAAAGTGCAATGAAAACACGTTTGCCTTGTCCCCTTAACTCCCGGGAGGCCCATACACTAAACCCAAAAGTGTCTGCTTAACTTGCTGTATTAGGCAGCAATAGAACAGACGACGGAAAGAAACTGCAGGAGCAGTCTCTACAAAGCTACTTTTTGCTATTCCCTAAAGAAATGAAAACAAGTCCCTTAATCTGTGATGATGTTTCCTTGACTTCAGAGGACTTGCAATCATCTGTAATATTTTATTTACACTGCATGGTAATACGTGCATTGACTTTGTGCTGCAGGGTTGGTTTTCTCAAGTCTGTACGTGTATTCCTAATAACTTGCTGTTAATAAAGTCAGTGTGGCTTAGTTTATATTGTGTGCATATATAAAAGTAATACTATTCACAGTATTGCACTATTGATTTTTTCAGAATTGTTAAAAGAGATGTGATCAAAATGTTAGTGGGTACTGAGGCATTAAAGTTTGGCTTAAACCAATTCATACAGCAGGCAATTTGTTTGGTCTCATGGGCCATGCATAGATACATAGCAAATTTATATATAGAAAAAACACCTAGACTTTTTGGGCACTCACATGGCTGAAGACGACATTACCCATCTACACGGGCTTAGAACTACTCATGATAAACCTAGATCAAGCCTCAATCTTTTTAGTCCTGGAAGCCTATGTTGCAATAAGTATAGAGAGGTCTACTCTTGACTAATCTTAAAGGTGTCATCCAGTTACTAATATTGATGGCCTATACTTTATACCACACAGTTAGTGAGCAGCATGGCTCCTGGCAAGTAAACATTACTGGAAGCCATGATGTCCATGAACAAGATAACTGTGGGGGTGTGGGGTGTTGGACCCTTGCAGGTTGTAATAAAGACCTATCCTAAGGTTCGGCCATCATTATTAGAAACAGGATCAGGGGCGTAACTACCTTTGATGCAGCAGAGACGGCTGCCACAGGGACCGGGCCATTAGGAGGCCCAGTGACAGCCACTACTGCTGCGTTTTGTTTTGTTTTTGTTTTTTCTTTTAATAGGCCGTTACTGGTTGAAGTTACTTCAGCCAGTAACGGGCCCTATTTACTTGCCGATCCTGGCTGGGCCGGGACCGGTAAGTGGCACCGCAGGCCCCACAAACACTATCATTATACTTGGCGGTCTTTTCAGTATATCTTTTTAGTATATTTTCAGAGTTTAATGATCGGAGGCCCGGGAGAGGTAAGGGAACATAACAAACAATGTTACTTACCTCTCCACGATCCGTGCTGGCCTCAGGCCTACGGTAGTTTTCTGACGTCACATGATCCCGGCCTGCGGGTCATGTGACATCCGACGTCATTAAAGAAGGACGAGAGCGGCGGCCGACAGCATAGAAGCCGGGGGACAGGTAAGCAACAGTGTGTGTGTGGGGGGGGGGTTATGTTTTTATTCCCCCAGGTCTCCGATTATTATACTCTGGGGTCTGTAAAGAACCCAGAGTATAATAATTGTTTATGGGTGTCCACAGTGGGACATAATACTGGGTGCAGGGGCCACTATGGGGTACAATACTGTGTGTAGGGGCCACTATGGGGTACAATACTGTGTGCAGGGGCCACGAAGGGACATAATAGTGTGTGCAGGGGCCACTAAGGAACATAATACTGTGTGCAGGGGCCACTAAGGGACATAATACTGTGTGCAGGGGCCACTAAGGGACATAATAGTGTGTGCAGGGGCCACTGAGGGACACAATACTGTGTGCAGGGGCCACTAAGGGACATAATAGTGTGTGCAGGGGCCACTGAGGGACACAATACTGTGTGCAGGGGCCACTAAGGGACATAATACTGTGTGCAGGGGCCACTGAGGGACATAATACTGTGTGCAGGGGCCACTAAGGGACATAATAGAGCGCGGAGGAGGGGTCAGTCGAGGTCATGGGGGGGGTATGTAAAAAGTTTGCCACGGGGCCCCACCATTCCTAGTTATGCCACTGAACAGGATAAACCCTTTAAAACATGATCAATAAAGATCTACATCGAGTTTACGCAGTCAAAAATTAGTTGACCGAGCAACAATGTATTTATAATGCCATCAGTAATATGGACAGGTCCATTATAAAATCTAAGATCCTTTCAAGAATGGTGTTCAGTGGGGTAGTCACCATGAATTCCTTAACATGTAAAACCTCAGAGCTGATAAACCTTGGGCTTATGGGATTGGAGGAAGTTCTCAATGTAATATCCATTCCCTGCAATGATCACTAGTAAGTAGTTTACAATCTATTCAGTGACTTTGGACCATAGTTTGCTATGAAATAGACTTGGGTTAACTGTCTGAGTCACTATTGCGATGTATAAGATTCCTACTTTGTGCCATCATTTTAGGGACTTAAATCGGCATTAAAAATATTTTTGCGCAGGCTCTTAAGGAAGGGGTTAACTAATGGTTGCTGCTGTCCAATTCACATCAGGGATCAGACCATTATGAAAAGGAAATGTCAATTCTGTGCTTTTGGCTGCAATATTTTCTCTTAGCACTGGGAATGAATTCAAAACTGCTGCGTTACTGTTGTTCGAAGCTTTTATCCTCCTAAGCAACTAAATATTTTAAGGCAGAAAGAAAAGTGTGAATGCTGTTGGTTTCTCAAAACTGCTGTCGTCTATTAACCCCATTCAGCGCCAGATGGCCTGGCTTCCCTACAAGTGAATGGGGTTAAGTGAGAAGTCCATTATAACTCACCAGTAGAAATTCCTATTTGTAAAAACAAGTGCACGAATACAATTAGACCTCAGTTCAGAAAACATAGACGCAGGAATCCATTTAAAAAGCCTAGAAATGCGCAAATGTGTTAGAACCTCAAGGAAGCTAGTTGTCATTTTCTTTCACATCACTCACTCACTATCAGATCACGTAGCTACGCAGGACTTTTGTTATTTTACAACTTGTACAACTTTTGATTCACATCACGGAGTACATACAACTTCATCTACTTAATTTGAGGAAGGGGAGTCACTATAAAAATAATCAATTTGCACATTTTTTTTTTTTCCTGTTACGGCACTCACCATACAAGACATATACCTTTATATTTTAATAGTCCAAACATTAATGGAGGTGGTAGTACCTGATATATTTATAGTTTTGGTTTATTTTATTTGTAAAATGGAGAAAAGGGTGATTATTTTAAATATTTTTTTAATTTTTTTTATAGTTTTACAACTTTATTTGCTGTTTAAAACTTTTACTTACTCTAGTGTGTTGGGCGAGTTGATCACTCATACAATATAGTGCACATCATATATACTAAAGTATATTGCATATATACTGTGCTTCTATTACAGCCTATGGCAGAGTGTAATATAAGTTCTATAGTGACATGCTTCTCAAGTAACATTCTAGTAGCGGTGATCTGCTGTAAAATTTGGCTAACGTGTATGATCAACAGCTACAATCTGTGCTCGCTTCGGCAGCACGTATAAAAAAAATTGGAACAATACAGAAAAGATTAGCATGGCCCCTGCGCAAGGATGACACACAAATTTGTCTAACATTCCATATTAAGACATAATTAAAAACAGCTGCAATCTTTGCTGTCACCATTCATGTATTAATGCATTATAATACAAGTGGCTCCCACTGTGTATGAAGAGACCACAACTCTTGAATCTGCTCCCTATTCCACACATATAAGTATATCAGATTATAAGAAAGGGTTAAAGAAGTTATCCTAATAGATATAGAATAGAAGTCTTTTCTTAGATCTAATAAAACAGTCATTCAGTCACAATCTTTCAAAAATGTTCCTGTGTGTAGATGTATCAGTAAGATACTATGGCTCCCCTGATGTTCTTTAAGATCATCCTTACATTATCTATATATTGTGTCAACTGCTGGAGGTCAGTCCATTTGTCTGGATACTTCTGTTCAAAGGCAGTAGAGCTTTTTTTTTTCTTTTTTGCAAGATCCCACCATATAATAGTTATCATCTTTTATAACTCCTTCCCGCTGCAGAATTTCTTTTACCTTCCAAAAAGCCATAGATTTTTTTTATTTTATTGTCCTCAGAGACTTATGAATTGCTTAATTTTTGCGAGACAAATTGTACTTTGTAATGGTACCATTTAAGCTTTTGTATGATGTACTGGGAAGCTGGGAAAAAAAAATCAGAATAGAGTAGAATTAGAGTTGTTTTTTGTTCTTACAGCTTTTACTGTCAAGACAAAATGCCAGGTTCCTTATAGTCTGTGGGTCGGCACAATTACAGGGATATCGCTTTTTTTTAATCTTTAAGATTCTGGGAATTGCCATACTCCATATATAGGGCTGCATATGGAATAATTTTTGCAGGGCCAGATGTACTTTTGATTTATACCACTATGGGGAATGTTTGATGTTATGGCGCTACAAAGTTCAGTGAATGGGAAAAAATATTTTTATAAATTTGTGGATCAGGCATTTTTGAACTTAAGATTTTATTTACTGTTTTGTTTTTTTTTACATTTATTTTTATCTTGAACTCCAGGGGGCCTGATCACTGATAGAAAACACTGAAATGCTAATACATTGCAGTGTATTGTAAAATACATAGACTTCTGTTACAAGCTTGGGAGTCTTCAATAGGCTCCAAGCCATCATAGCAATGGATCTCTTCCACTAAATTGCATTTCAGGGGATAGCGGTCACAGAGAAAATGGTGGTGCTAACAGTAAAATAGTACCTTGATTGGTTAGTTAATGCTCAAGATCAGTGTTGTCACTGATCATGGGCATTGCCACTGGGTCTCCACTGTATAATATCTAGCAGTGTTAGGCTTGGAAGTCACATTTATTGCTTATTTTAGCTCTTTTTTGCACCATATCCATCATGGAGAAATGGCTTAGCTTATACTGGGACTAAGGCAACCACATTGCAGAAACGCATCGTTTTTCCCACTACCGAAACATTGCGGGGGAAAAAAAGTACCCACTTTTAAAGAATGCAGCATGTCAATTATACTAGTGAAAACACTTGCCTTTTCCATTTAGGTTTAGCAAGGGAAGATAGAAAAACTCAATGAAAAACAATGCAGAAAAAAACACATTAATAGTGATCCGCAACATAGGAACTTAAAGTGAATCGGGGCGTGAATTACAATCTCGCACTGTATACCAAAAATGGCGCCATTATTTAGACACATTTGTTGGCGGTGATTAAATAGTATAAAAGAATCCTATTTATCATCCAGCATCTGTCACTGTCATAAATCGGGACATTTTTATACTGTCTAGCCTAAATCTCTAAATCTTACACCGTAATAGTAAATCTGCCCCACTACGTGGAAATCTGCCAGAAACCGCATAGTGGCCTAAAATTGAAATTTACTGACCAAGTATAATCTACCGTGCCAACATTACTGGATTGTCACATATATAAAATATAGACTTACTGCCTATGCTCATATTTGGATTGTACAATAAACCTTTTGCCACCAGATTGCTTTGCCATTTTGTTCCCTCTTGTAATCCAGATTTTTAAGGTCACATCTAATGTATACAGATCCTGGAAGTTTGTAAGACTAAACTGCAACCATTTCCAGAATTGTTCCCTTTCTTTGTGAGGTTTAAATCTTTAATGGTGTAAAACTTGAGGGCTTTCTATTTATGTAAGATTTTGTCTAAGCCACATTTCTTTTCTAACCCTACCAAGACAAAGTCTAATAGCTGACAATTGCTTGGCTGCCACATTGTGCCTTTCATTGAGAACTGTGTCTGGATTTTTAGAAACAGATTATCATCTTTTATGAACTACAAAAACAGGACTAAAGATACCACAAGGGGTGAGGGGGCAGCGGATATGGCATATGCTGCTGCGCTTCATCCCTGTGGCAGCATTGTGTCTAAAATAATCTGTTGCTTATGTGTCATTTATAGGTTGCCATTAAATTAAGAACACAAGCCACATGAAGCCGTGGCGTTTGTACTAATGTCCTAAACTCTGACATTTCTACTTACACAGCGTTTCATAAACATTTCATGAGAAATCACAGGAAATCAATAAAAGCCAAATGTGCACAAATCCAAGCGAATTTCTCAAGCCAAAAACAGAACATGAAAGAAGGAAGGTTGGAATCACTTGGAAAAAGGAATAAATGCAGCAACAAAGGAAAGGGCAAACAAAAACAACAATGTGCTAACTAGGATACAAAGTACAACTTTATAGAATACTGTGCAGAACAAGGGAGGGGAACAGTTAGGAACTAGATTGTATCCTATGAGTGAACAGATATTGATAAATGTTGCTTGTCTCATCCTGTCATATCAGGTTTATAATGAAACCCCTTCTGACCGGAGTGTCCTGACTTTCTCTCAATAATAAGCTGGAATGGGCTGATCCAATGGATGTGCTGCACAGAAAGGTTCACAGCTGGCTCTACCTGCTCCGGAGGCTGAGAGCCTTTGGAGACCATTGGGCACTTCTTAGGGCCTTCTTTAACTCTGTAGTGGCATCAACCATCACCTCTTTGAAGTGGCCTGCTAGGGGAGTAGCATAGCAGCCAGGTTGAGAAATAGACTTGACAGGCTGGTTAGAAGGGCTAGCTCTGTCCTAGGGAGCCCCTGATACCCAGTATAGGTGGTGGATAAGAGAATGATACTGTCCATGGTGAGCTCCATGCTGGAGAATAACTCCCATCCCATGTATGAGACCTTAACGGCACTTGGCAGTACTGTCAGTGACCGACTGCTTCACACCAAGTGTGAGAAGGAGCGCTATCGGAAATCCTTCCTCCCAACCGCAGTCACGCTGTACAATAAACATCAGGCTAAGCAAAGATCACTCTGCACAGAGAACCAAATGATCCTGAGTCTTTCTTTTTTTTCTTCTTAGTTGCTATGACCCCTAGTATATTTTCTATCTGCTATGAGCTTGTATGTGTTCTTTCTGGAATTATTTTACTGTATTATCTATGCTGCTGTAACACACTGAATTTCCCCATGGTGGGACTATTAACCCCTTCCCGACATGCGCTGTAATAGTACGGCGCATGTCGGGTCTGTAACTATGGCGACCGCCCGGGAGCCGGGCGGCCGCCATAGCCGCCGGGTGTCTACTGCTGACAACCGGCTCTCATGCCTCCAATCGGTCCCCGGAGGCGCCATTTTCCCGGCGGCGCATGGGCGCCGCCATTTTGCCCGGGATTGCCGGCTCCTGGAGCATGCTCCAGGGCTGACGTCCTGTTGCCATGACAGCCAGGAGCCTGTACAAGGCTCCCAGGCTTGTCTGCAAGTCCTCTCTTTTGCAGGCTGGTCTATGCAGCCTGCAAAAGAAAGGATGATTTTTTGCAATGCATTAGCATTGTAATGCATTGCATTAGTGATCAGACCCCCTGGGGTTCAACACCCCTAGGGGGTCTAATAAATGCAAAAAAAAAAAAGTTAAAAAAAAGTATAAAAAAGTATTAAAAGTTCAAATCACCCCCCTTTCCCTAGAACATATATATATATATATATATATATATATATAAATAATATATATATATATATATATATATATATATATATATATATATATATATATATATAAATTATATATATATATATATATATATATATATATATATATATATATATATATATATACACACACTCACCGGCCACTTTATTAGGTACACCATGCTAGTAATGGGTTGGACCCCCTTTTGCCTTCAGAACTGCCTCAATTCTTCGTGGCATAGATTCAACAAGGTGCTGGAAGCATTCCTCAGAGATTTTGGTCCATATTGACATGATGGCATCACACAGTTGCCGCAGATTTGTCGGCTGCACATCCATGATGCGAATCTCCCGTTCCACCACATCCCAAAGATGCTCTATTGGATTGAGATCTGGTGACTGTGGAGGCCATTGGAGTACAGTGAACTCATTGTCATGTTCAAGAAACCAGTCTGAGATGATTCCAGCTTTATGACATGGCGCATTATCCTGCTGAAAGTAGCCATCAGATGTTGGGTACATTGTGGTCATAAAGGGATGGACATGGTCAGCAACAATACTCAGGTAGGCTTTGGCGTTGCAACGATGCTCAATTGGTACCAAGGGGCCCAAAGAGTGCCAAGAAAATATTCCCCACACCATGACACCACCACCACCAGCCTGAACCGTTGATACAAGGCAGGATGGATCCATGCTTTCATGTTGTTGACGCCAAATTCTGACCCTACCATCCGAATGTCGCAGCAGAAATCGAGACTCATCAGACCAGGCAACGTTTTTCCAATCTTCAATTGTCCAATTTCGATGAGCTTGTGCAAATTGTAGCCTCAGTTTCCTGTTCTTAGCTGAAAGGAGTGCCACCCGGTGTGGTCTTCTGCTGCTGTAGCCCATCTGCCTCAAAGTTCGACATACTGTGCGTTCAGAGATGCTCTTCTGGCTACCTTGGTTGTAACGGGTGGCTATTTGAGTCACTGTTGCCTTTCTATCAGCTCGAACCAGTCTGGCCATTCTCCTCTGACCTCTGGCATCAACAACGCATTTCTGCCCACAGAACTGCCGCTCACTGGATGTTTTTTCTTTTTCGGACCATTCTCTGTAAACCCTAGAGATGGTTGTGCGTGAAAATCCCAGTAGATCAGCAGTTTCTGAAATACTCAGACCAGCCCTTCTGGCACCAACAACCATGCCACGTTCAAAGGCACTCAAATCACCTTTCTTCCCCATACTGATGCTCGGTTTGAACTGCAGGAGATTGTCTTGACCATGTCTACATGCCTAAATGCACTGAGTTGCCGCCATGTGATTGGCTGATTAGAAATTAAGTGTTAATGAGCAGTTGGACAGGTGTACCTAATAAAGTGGCCAGTGAGTGTATATATATATATATATATATATATATATATATATATATATATGTAGTTAAAAACTGTGAAACATATACATGTTAGCTATCCCCGCGTCCGAAATCGCCCACTCTACAAATCTATAAAAATAGTTTTCCTGTTCGGTAAACGCCGTAGCGGGAAAAATAGTCGAAAGTGCCAAACCGCCGTTTTTTCACCGTTTTGATTCTGATAAAAATTTGAATAAAAAGTGATCAAAGCAATAACATTTCCCGAAAATGGTAGAACTAAAAAGTACACCCGGCCCCACTAAAAAAGACGCCCTATGCATCCCCGTACACTTACGTATAAAAAAGTTACGGCCGTCGGAATATAGCGACTTTTAGAAAAAAAACACAGTTTTGAAATTTTTTTTAGGGGTCAAAATGTAAATAAAACCATATAAATTTGGTATCCCTGGAACCATACCGAAACACAGAATATAGAGGACATGTCATTTTGGCTGCACAGTGAACGCCGTAAAACCAAAGCCCGTAAGAAAGTCGCAGAAATGCATTTTTTCTTCAAATCCACCCCATTCTGAATTTTTTTTCCTGCTTCCCAGTACATTATATAGAATAATTAATGGTGGCATCATGAAGAAAAATTTGTCCCGCAAAAATTAAGACCTCATATGGCTCTGGGAGCGGAGAAATAAAAAAGTTATGGGGTTTAGAAGGAGGGGAGTCAAAAAACGAAAATCAAAAAATGCCATCGGCGGGAAGGGGTTAAAGGATTATCTTATATGATGGGGATAGAAACATTGGACCGCTTTAAACATGCCCATTCTTTTCCTCTTAAGAGAGATTAGCCACTGCCAGAGGGTCAGCACTTACTCCCATATACAGAGCAGAGACAAAAGTGTGTATATAAGAGAAGGTTCAAGGGCATACATGCCAACGTTTGGAGCTGGAAATATGGGAGAATTGTGCTAAAATTTTTGAGCGTGATCACATTTACTTTGGGGATGTGACACCTCACATTTGTGCATGTCACACACATAATGTGCCCATGTTTTATATATATATAATTACAGAGCAGTGTAAGAGCATTCCACAAAATAGGAAAATACACCCACTTTTCCAAGTCTCTGGGATGTCACAACTATGTTGGCATTATAGAGAGGGCTTAGTGAATAGCAACTCACATAGTATTGCATACAGTGGCAGCACATATACTCGATTGGTTTAATTTGTGCAATAGTCCAAATAGCAAGGGTCTGGCAGTTATCACCTATATTTTGGTTTGTGGAAAACCTGTGTAAAAAATTATCAACGTATCATTTTCTTGTTTCCTGCAGGATTGAGTAGTTGCTAATCTCATAAAATCGTAGAACTTCTGTTATACAGTATTTCAGGCGTTATAAAACATATAACAGTGGTTTTGGTGTCATATGGAAAAGGAAATTATCTTTCATGGGACACTAAGACTTCACTGAAATTCAATGATACAAACAAGTGAGAGAATTCCAAAGGGACAGAAAGTGCATTTCAGTGCAGGATTTCATGGAAAATTACATGTAAGCCTAGGTATGCTTTATCCCTCCTACCCATTCCTTCTGTACGGCTAAATGTGTGGTCTTTTAAGTAACTGGAAATTTATGACTAATATGTCTTATTAAATAATACAATCCTAACAATTTACAAAGTTTTCAGCGTCTCGATCAGGCTGCCAATAACAGTTAGCAGTTTTCAGAACGCAAAACTGTTACCTTAGCTAAACTTATAACCAATATAACCAGCCACGGGCATTGTGACATTGTACCATGTGAAAAAATAAAAAATGTTTGACCTATGAAAACGAGCAAGTCTTTGAAATGTTAAGTTACTGCTGCAGCCTTATTTAATATAGAACTTTAGATGTCCAGAAGGATTATAACTTAATGCCTTTGATCATACCCTTTTCAAGTTTTTCCTTTTTTTTTTTTTTTTTCCTTCCTCTTTTTGCAGCTTCCTTCATTTTAAAAGGGGTGCCACGGGCTCCCATGTAAGTTATGCCTTTGCTTAGCAACGTAAATCTCATTATACATCACTTCCATTTTTTAAACCTCTCAAGAATACCAAATGTAAAGATAAACTAAAATTAATTTCTTATAAATGTTAGCGCCCTCTTTTTTTTTCCGGAATATGAAACCTTGTTCAATTAAATGAAGATGCATACTCATAAAAGCTTGATTTCTTCCTTCATTTCTCTTCATCCCTTAATCCTTCTCGGATAGAAAGCATGTTGAGTTAAATTCCAATCATCAATTAACTCCCTTTTTATTTCCGATGTGTCTTTATTCTAAAATGTGGGGAAGCATTTTGATTTTTACAACTTAATTGAAAGAGATTACTTTATTGCACAAACCAGTCATTTTAATTTTTAAAATGAAAAATGGCTAAGCTGCCGAGCAGAAAATATTGCTGGAAGATTATTTGCAGTGGTCTCTGCTATGATTTTGGTGTTATAGAGTTTATATGCTCTCTGCCTTTTGCAATTTCTAATAAATTAAAGTTCTGCAACTCTTACTGGAAATAAGTATTTAGATCTATGGGCCTAGGAAATAGTTAGATTTAATGAACCGGTGAATTAATCAATACGGGGGCCTTTGCATATTATTTCCACCTAGTCAAAATGGTAGAGGAATGAACGTGTCAATGCTTCACACAGATCCCTTAGCAACCGGACCAGGGGAAGCGGCTGGTGCTTCATCATTAAATATCAAAAGGTGCTGAAGACAGTCCATGGCTCATTATGGGTAGGGGAGGAAAAGGTAGATATAAAGTTTCAGAGAATAACAAGATGGCAATAATAGTTTGGGGGTAGTTTACTCAGATCCCACAGCTCCAGCCTAAATCTTAAAATTGGGGTCCTCCATATGATCACATAGTAACCCATTACAGAATTATATCAATGGCAAAGCTTTTATGTCTATGGTTAATCATGAAGAAGATTTGTGTTCAGCGATCTCACAATAATAGGAATGTGATCTGGATTTACCCCTATATTTTGCTCCCAAAACCCCCTGTCTCCAGTTCTATCCATTAGCCAATTGTAGTGCTGTATACCATGCAAAAAGGACTTTGCAAAAGCTCCCGTGTCATATGCCAATGAAGGCTGAGGTGTCTGCTGGATATACTGTACTATAATGGAAGGTTTTGGTACGTGTGGAAAAAATCTGCAAAGTAAGAATACTTTCAAAAATAGAATTTTAAGAAAATGCAAAGTGAACTGACTAAAGAGGAATGTAAATCACATCAGTATTTGGTGTGACCTCCCTTTGCCTTCCATCAATTCTAGATACACTTGTGCACAGTTTTTGAAGAACCTCGGCAGGGAGGTTGTTCCAAACATGATGTAGAGGTAAGCACAGATCTTCTTTGGATGTAGACTTGATCAATCCTTCTATCTCTTCATATAGTCCCAGACAGACTGGATGATGTTGCCATTAGTGCTCTATGGAGGCCACATCATCACTTCCAGGATACTACCAAAGGACGTTCACACCAACTTTTGATTTGATTTAGATTTCTCTTTTTGTTAATTGACAATAATAACCATAAACTATTTCCAAAAGCATTTTTGCTTTGCTGCAATTTTTCCACACCTGGCTAAAACTTTTACACAGTACAGTACATCCCCTCCGTTTAAGTGCCCTGATTACTCTTTGTCATTTGAGGTAGAGCCCGTGTTCAGGCTGTATGATCAGTTTCGGTCTCCTCTCTCCAGTCCCCAGCTCACTTTGAATTTAATAAGATTATCACATGTGTAACCAAAAATTGAAGACTCTGCCCACACAAAGGCAAACACTCTGTCCATGTGGCGGTTTACAGCTGTGTCAGACTATATGCTCTTTTTGGGTTATTTAACTTACTGCACCATTAATTCACTGTAGACTTCATCCACTTCAACAACAGACCAAGGACAGGCTTAGTGGAGCTTGACCAGGACACTTGAGCCTAGGTAGGATATGCCCGACAGCTTTATTTCCATATCTTCTTGTGTTTTTCACATTACTTATTAAAAAGTATGGCTACCACAGTTGACTTAAGGATATAATGTTACACAGAAATGTTCAGGTCACATGGTGGTAGCAGTGGTTTATTAGGGTAAATCCTGCTGACAGGTTCCCTTTAAAGGGCATGAAGTTTTGTACAAATACATAATTTAGTGATGTTGCTGTCTCTTCAGGTTTCTCCCCCTTTAGAATTGATTTATGCTAAGGAACATCTACTCCCTAGACCCATGGACGGCAGCTAAGCAGTCGAGTGAAATGGGGGTAGAACCATTTAACCTCCTCCCCTTTCCCCATAAGCTGCATGGATTTGCATTGGACTCAGCCTCACTATTATTTGTAATCGTAAAAAGTCTAGTGTCCAAGCCGTCCTTCTCTCCTCCAAGGATACTGAAGGAGTATGATGAACCAGGGCTGATCTTGGGTTGGATCACACCGTGTGTGGAATCCACTTTTTATGCCCTTCACTCATCATAAATAATAAAAACATGTTACCTACAGTTTGTGGGTCAGTTTGATCAGTGCAATACCAAATTTCTACGGTTCTAATAAAGTATTTTGGGTCTCCATATTTTGACATCTGACAATTTTTTTAAATTTTCATGTACGGAGGTGTGTAATGCGGCTTTTTTTGTAGGACAAGTAGTAGGGGAATATGTATCTTTAATGCGTTTTTGGATAAGGTGGTACCGAATGTGTTTATCTTTATTATTTGTTTTCTAGGGAAAGGAAGATGACTTGAAATTATGTATTTTTGTATTTTTTACATTTATTTTTTTCTTTTTCTGAATGTAGGGGTCTGTCATTAGGAGTGTCATAACAGCGTTAGCCAGGGCCCCAGATGATGTAAATGCCGTGGTTTGGCTACGGCAGAAACACTGCAGCATTTTACAGTCACTGCAAAGTTCTCTCTAGAAACCCATCCACACATTGCAGAAAAATATGCGTGTCCATTATACCTATGAAAATCATGTTCTTTCTCGCAGTGCTTTTCACAGAAAGTCTGCAGATATTTTTGCTCGGGACATTCTGTGAAAATCTCTGCAGGAAAAACTTCAATGCATAGCCATCACGGTTTTTCCCGCAGTGCTTTGTTTGCTGCAGTAGCTCGCTATGTGGGGCCTTAGTCTTCATGTTTTTCCAGGAGCAGTGATGGGAATATTTGTGCAGGTTGGACTGGTACTGTAGTTGAGCGCCATATAAAAAGTATACAGTGCAGTTTATAATAAATGTATAACTTGCTGACCAAATGTAGCCGTCCTGGTGTCCATTTAACTTACATTACTTCATCAAAGTAATGGCTAAATGTAACTGATGTGACACGCAGTAAAGATTTATGTTAGTGAACATATGTAAATTCCGCCTCTCTCTATAATTCTCCACAATTTGTCACTATAATGTGAATTGCTTAATGTCTTTGGGGTTTTGGAAGCATATGGAAAAATAAATTACACTAGGGAATATGTTTTCCTTGTGTTTCCCTATTTATCTTTTTTTTTTACTTTTTTTCGTGGTTCAAGGTTATGGCTAATTTGTGTTGTTTCGGGGGAAAATATGTTATACAATATGTTGCTATGCTAGTTGTTAAATTTAGATTTTATTTATTAAAAAAAGTAAAAGTTCTTGTTACCCTATAGACCTTATTAAGTCCGTCACAACACGCTGACAAGTACAGTGCTGCGCTGTAGTGACATTATGTTAAGAATAGTCCAGTTTATTATATCATGCTATGGGTGAGATATATTATTAAAATTAATATAAATCCCAATTATATAAGTTTTTACTGTGCAGCAGTTGGCTGCTGAAGAGTCATATAAACAAGATATGTATATTACTGAATCACTCTTACTAACAATTACATAGAATGTGCCAGTAATGTATAAAAAATATTTCCATTTCGTTCAATTATCTAGCAGCAAACTTTTATTTTTTCAGAAAACTATATTTAAGATGAGTATAACACACAGTTCCTTTTTCACTTATCCCATTTAATATGTAAAGCGACCATACAAAGGCATAACTTAAGGATCACGGGCATTGGTGAAAAATCTTAGCTTGAGTTCCTTGGACAATGTCTCCTCACACCCATCAGCTGTGTCACATCTACATTTTAGAAAAATTTAGATTTCCTTCTCTGTCTGGGCCCAGGCTATGATAAAGACTTGTCAGTGCCCCCATACAGTAATCGTTACCCATTTTGTGCCACACTCTCCTCCACCTCATTGACTATATGCTGCTGCCCATTTGCTAAAGGGTTCATTTTCTTCTTTCTGACTGTAAATAGCTGTGTATTCTAAATCTCCTCATTTCAGTGCACCAGAGGGCAGGGGTAATTCATTTATGATACACAGACATCATAGGAAATAAGGAAGTTTATCAAAGACATTTCATCAGCTGTAGTGTGCTGAGGATAATCCATGGACCCCTCGTCTCATGGGTCTTCTCATAGATATGCCAGTGCTACCATGTATATTCAGTTCCTGAGTGCTTAAATATAAATTTACCACTATTAGAACCTCATTTAAGATAAGTAACTGGAGCAATTGCAAAATGTCCGAAATAAGAAAAACTAACACAACCATATTTAAATGTGTATTTTTGCTAATACAAATAAAAAAATGGTCCAGAGTTTTAAAGATTTCCACTAACCATCTTAGTGGTGACACTCCTTTGTCTTAATAGATGAATATGACCATGAACGCAGGAACTTTCTACAGTCTGGAACTTATCGCCTCAAGCTTGTAGAGTCCCATTCTGATAGACAGTCCACAATAAGGAAATCCTGCCTGCCAAGTCCCAGACCATAGAAAGTTTTAGCATTCACGATTGTATCAATTGACGACCACTCAAGATAACAGACTGTCTTTAGATGGAATAAAGAAATCTTTTAAATTATTAAAATTTTTTGATCATTTGTATTTATAAAACCGCGTTTAACTGTTAATTGTCTACACATTTATATACAGTTATGTTAGTGGCAGAAGCTTCAGGCACTAGAGTATGGCTGGAATAAGGGGTGATAAGTACACACTGGCCCTTTAAGAGGTAGGTCGCTACCAGAGCAATACTGTGCATGAAAAAAAAGCAGCAACCCAGAAAGTAATACCAGGCACCTAAGGTATTGTATAGATGAGGGTTCCAATTTCCAAGTAATTGAGACAAATTCAACATTTTATTAATCTAATGGTAATATTTGTAACATTAGTTTGTAGTATCTGTATACATTGAAGAAGCACTCCAGTGTAAAATATTACCCCCCCCCCCCCCCAACCCCCATTTGAAAATGAGCCTGTGGATAGTGTGATGTCGCTGAATAACTGAAGTTATTGTGAAGATATTTACCCATCTCTGGAGCTCTGACCTCATCTCAAGCACACAGTTTTTCTTACATAATCTGGAAGTCAATCTCACATTGCATGTCTATCATGTATTGGAATCAGATGGGGGCTGACATAGACTTGCATTGATAATTTGACTCCAAGTTCATACAGAAAACAGTGTGCATCAATGGAGCTAAGAGATTAGTGCTCCAGTGGGGAGCACATAACTTTACAACAATTAAGCTATTCAATAGCAATCAATTATACACAGACTCAACTTTCAATAGTGGAGACAAAAAAAAAATGTGGAGTGTTTCTTTAAGGAATTACTTATTGTTATCCTCCCTAGACATTGCACTATAGGATGTTGGTGCCAGGCATCTTTATAATAGGGGAAGCTGCCACAGGCTAACACTAATATGAAACATCTCACTTGTGTAGGAATTTGTTTTGGCTGAGAAACATGTGACTAATAGGTCACTATTGTATTTTGTCATATTTTTATTAGCTAACAAGTAACACTCCTCAGAGACTGCCTAGTAAAATTGAGGCTTGTCGTTTTCTTTAGATCCTACAGGATTTTAAATTCTACCCCAGTGTTTGAAATAATGAATTCTCAGAAGAACGCTGTGTTTCCTGTAATTAAGAATCCGGCAAGATCTGAAAAGAGCCGAGAATTCAGCCGAGCCCCTACTGTACAGTCAAATGGTTTTCTATGAATTATTAACAAGCCAGGCTATCGATAAGTGTCAGCTATTCCCAAACAAGGATGCATCATGCCTTTACTTTTTATAGCTCTTTGGATCGCAGTGTGAGCTACATCCTTGCTCAAAACATTAATCATACACTAGCAGAAAAGCTGTAAAGGCAGAATATTGGTCTAGTACACTCACAACAACTGCAGAGCTCTATGCCCTGACCTATTATCAGAGATCTTTGCTAGATGAAAGAATTGGAGACTGGATATTTATTTTCTAAGGGCAATTATTGTGTGCAGTGGTTGTTGTAATTCCGGGCTTTGTCCATAGTAAAGATTGAACGTTCCCGGGCTGTCAATAATACTCTCTTGTGGGGATGCTCTCTAGGCTTTGGTTGTGGTCTGGTTATTTCCCAATAAGATTTACTGATCTTATTGATAAAATCAGCTGGAGAGCGTGTTCTGCGTCTTAAGAGGGTCACACGTTCTATGATATACCGGCCATATCTGCAAATGCTGATGCGGCTTATTTAAAGCGTAATAAATATTCTGCATATTACATCACTCAAACTGAAATTATAGTGCGGTATGACAAGGGAAGAGAGGAAAGAATATATGGAAGTTCACTCGGGTCACGCAGCTAGATATATATAAGATGTTACTGCATACTGCTATAATAAAATACAACTGCCTATGATGTTTAAGTGAGCGTCTGCTAGTATGGGAATCATATCTGTACTTACTAGTATCTACTACATTGTGGATTTATAGATTTCACAAAACTTACATACTAATGGCTTGTATTTGAATTTCCATCTAATGGCCACAAGACAGAAATGGATGTGAAACTTCTGAACCAAATTAATTAACCAAATTCCAAAGTGGAATTTGATTCGAATTTCAGGAAATATTTGATTTGCATCGAATCCAGATTTCCTCACGCTTCGTGGTAACGAATCGCATTTTTTCCTAAAATGGCTGCTGCACGTGTTAGGACATGAAACAAGGAACTTTGGGAACGCAGAATCACCCACCATGTCATGCATGTAGCTTATCAACAGTGAGCCAGCCCTGTGATATACCCCCAGCTCTATAAATAGCTTCCATCTTGGATTCAGGTATTTTACAGTGTACTTAGACCAAGGAGTGAGCTTAGTGAGCAGGCGCTAGGGAAAGTGGTAGAAAAGAATTGAAAACTGATATATTGCTCAATCTAAGTTCAGGGAGAGAGCATTAGAAGTGTAGGGAAAGGATAGGGAGGAATTTATACACAGTATTGAAGCAGAAGAGGGTTCATTTCTGGTGTTTGCAGCCTCGATAATAGGAACAATCCTACTACACGTTGCTGCAATGCCTGTCATTATACTGCTGCTCACTGGCGAAATAAGTGAGTTTGCAGTGGTTCTAAGAGTGAAGCCTGCCATGTGCGTGTCCTACTGACTCACTGTCACTGTATTGTTTCACTACCACAGTAGACTCCCTATGTGTGTTACTGCAAGGCACAGTGTTCTACACCACTATACAGGCTCTCTGCAGCCAGAAAATAGCTGTTTTGTAATGCTATTCGCCACAAATGAATTCGGAGAAAAAAAGTGTTCACTCCAGCATGTCCAAAATAAAATCAAATTTAACTTTTACTCAAAAGGTTAAAAACATCTACAAAAAACATGGATCCAAACATGAAAAAAACAACAAAAACAGCTTATACGTTTCAGGCTTGGATCCATGTTTTTGTAGATGTTTTTAACCTTTTGAGTAAAAGTTAAATTTGATTCTATTTTGGACATGCTGGAGTGATCACTTTTTTTCTCTGCATCTTGTACCCCGTTAAACAGCCCGGTCGATACTCCGTGCAGTCAGCTTCTGCTTATATATGTTTCTATCTCTGGAGGATGCATTAATATGGTAGTAGCAACACACATTTTTGTTTTTTCACAAATTTATTCAAATTGAATCGTTTCGGAAAATTCTGCAAATTTGCTAGTCTCTAAACTACATGTTTGGCATTTTCTTGCCGTATCCATCAAAATAAACTCCATTTTCTACAATTCTACTTCAGATTCCTAGTGAGACAACTGTGTTGTGTGTCTTATACATTGTCGTATGTGACTACACTAGTATTAGTGTAGCTATAGAAGTCAGACCTGGGTCCTGATGCCAGACACCATTACTATACAGGTCATACAGTAGGTGGAGGTCACTGGTACAGAATTACAGTAACAGTTCTTGGTGCCCAAGTACTTCCCACTACTCTTCTTTTACCAGAGCTGTGGTGACAAAGTAAAGATTTATAAGCCATTTAAGGTCTTTAAAAAGCTCCCTGAAAACCCCTATGGCTATTATAATAACTCGACTCTAATAATACTTCAATATTAAGAAAATGTACATATAAAAAATAAGGGCTTTTGGGGTTTTGTAGGATAAATGGCGGGTTATAGCGGTTCTGGCTTTCCTTGTAATCTACACTTAGAAGCCTGATTGTATTTTGTTGCTAGCTTTATACTAGATGACTGATGTGGTGACAGCAATCCATGGGTTACAGTTACTATCAGCATATTACATTGATTTAGCACATAAATCCTGTTATCTGATCAAGCCAATATCATTGTTCAAAGGCAAGTCAGCAGGCATAGGAAAGAGAGCAGTGTTATGAATGTGAGCTATTGATTCCAACATTAATTCTCTATATATGTTATTGGTATCTGAATGAGAAATGAGAAGATGTTTTTATGCTTTTATTATTAACTGGTTTCACCCTGTGTCCTATATGGATCATTTCTATCTTTAAATTACAACCCAGAACTGACCTGAAATCCTGTTTTTCTCTCACCTACCCAGCATGCACCGCTTCCCTCGTCCTTTATTCCTCTTGAAGTTTTCTTCCTAAATTATTTATGAGAAATATGAAACTCAAAGATAAAACTGAAAACTAATAACTCAGAGAGAGGATAAGGGTGCGTCCTCAAATCTAATCTGCGCAACTATTATTTACACTATATTATATCTGCATTTTGCTTACATTTGTCATTGATTTAGCCCATTAGAACCCAAACACTGGCAGATTCTGATTTTTATTTGGTTCATTACAGATATTCCCAATGGCACAATTGGTGTTTCAGTTGAAAAGTGTCTGCATTGTTCTAATGCACCATCCAAATCTGATATTTTTATGCCATATCATTCCCGTGACTTATGTCAGAGCTTGTCCAAAAATAAAAAAAAGTTTGACAGCATCCATGCAGGCAAGAAGAATACAACCAGCACGGATTATATATATATATATATATATATATATATATATATATATATATATATATATATATATATATATATATATATATATACACACATTTATATTGTTTTGCACTAATAACGCTTTCTAAATAAAAATATGTATTAACCAAAAATTGCATTAAACTATCAACACCATGTAACATCTAAACTACGATAACATTTATCTCTAGGAAGGGTTCGCTGGTAATGAAGCATTTGTCTTCAGAGATAATGATCAAAGAATGGAGTACATATTAACACAATATGCAGAGAATGTTCTTCTTGCCATAGTAATTATGTGAAAATGGTTCTGGTTGAATAGCTCTCCGAGAAGTTAGTCGTTTGAAGGCATTGATCTATCTTTCATAGACTCCTTTTATTATAACAACAATAAAATCAAGCATAATCAGTTCTAACTTACAAGTGGAATAACTCTCAGCCTGTGAAGTATTGCACAATGAATTAAATCATTCCTAAACCATTTAAAGTGCTTTTGTAACATAAAAGCCATTTGAGGTGCTCTCTGTACTCCACAACTTCGAGGTCTCATTGACTTGCTTTATACACGACGTGTCTCGGTGATAATTAGGTCACCAAGTAAAGAGATCCTCTCAGTTGGGAAGCTCCGGCACACGCCGATCACAGTCAGCGCTTCTACAACTCACTTTGCCTACCGTCAGGTGCCTGTGAGGTTGGACAGTATCTGTATTATCAAACTTCTGTATGAAGATCGGGTATATCTTTTGCAGCAGTTTTTACATTTTCGGAATCTTAAGTATTTTGGGCTAAAAATCAATTTCGTATTTGGGTTGATGAAAAAAAAACAAAAACTTAATTTGGCTTCTACAGCTGTATGTGTAAGCATTACAGTATAAGGTATAGAATACTATTAGCGAATCTGTCAGAATTACCACCTGGTCACTTGCTCTCCAGACCTTCTCTGACCTCTCCAGAAGGACCTTTTAGGGTATGTTCACACAGAGTTTTTTGCAGGTGCATTTTGACGCAGAATCCACCTCAAATGCCAACTGCAAAAAAGGCTCCCATTCACTTCAATGGGAGAAGAAGAAAAAGAAGCAACATGCCCTATCTTGCTGCAGATTCCGTCTATTGCTGAAGACTCATTATCAATTAGGCCCATTCATTCAGGCCTATTCATGAGCAGCTGACCGCGCAGAGAATTCACATGGCAGAAAAGATTTCCACTGTGTGAACAGACCCTTAGGCCTCCTGCACCCAGGAAAATATGGTAGAAGTACATGGTAGAATTGTGGGGAGGCTGAGACACCTAGCAGCAAATATAGCTATGATGCTTGGAGTCAGAATCCGCAGATCGGGGCTTGGCTTTCTACAGTGTAGTTGCACTTACAATCGAGGGTAAAGCACCCCTTGTTTTCAGGATAGGTGGCGTTTTCCATATAGGCATAATAGTGACAGAAAGTCCAGAGACGAAAACTCTGTAGACTTTCAGTGAAAAGCGTTGTGGAAAAAAATGCTATCTGTTAACATGGGGCATGAGTCTAAAAGTTTGCTCAGAAGGGTGGAGAACAAGAAGTTAAAATACTTGGTTAAATCAAGTATTTATGGCAAACATTTTTCCATGTTTAACACTGTGAAAAAGAAGAAATGATCTCCCAACTACAGACTCCATAACCCAAATGGCTGCTGTAAAGCATAGCTCTGAATGCTCAGGCAAGGGGACAGTCTACAGTAAACGTGCAAAAAATGAATAAAGGAATTTACGTGAAGACTACAGACAAACCTGTACTGCATGTTACATAGTGAGTGCCCTGTGTGAATGGCACAGTATTGCAAGTGTGACTACTGCGCTTTAGGTCTGTTGTTGACTACGGTTTTATTTGTTGTACTTCTAGGGAATTCACTGAAATTTCTAAGTACAGTACTTCATCAATCCCATACACTGGGGCGTCGGGGACCGCCATTCTCATGATGAGTTGGGGTTGTGCCAGCAATCGGACACTTTTATCCCCTATTCTGTGTTGTTCATTGGAAATCCCTTTAATATCTTTCTCTTCTGAGATATAGCTGATGATGATACGGCTTGAAGTTATGGGACCAGTTACTACTTAGAGATTATAGTGACATTTCTTGCTTTGATTTCGGTCACGTGCATTATTATGGAAACTCTCTATGGGTTTCCCAGTTAATTCACTTTGTATGTAAATATGTGACTTCTACAAAATTAATTTATTTTAATAGAAAAATTGTATCATATTCAATGTTGTTGCAAAGCAACATGCTACATGATAGTGGCCAATTGTATGACTGTGTAAGCCTGCCAAGACATAAATAAAGATGACCACAGCCATGAAGATGAATAAATCCTGTGCCTTAGATTGCAATAACCTTGTCACCTCTACGCTAGATTATTTCCTGCAACAGAATATTTTCTACCTCGACGGTCCCTGTATTTTTGTGTTTGGTTGTGGATTTTATTGGTGCACAGCAAACCCATAATTTTATGCAATATTCACATTTTTACTACACTCCACCATAAACTCATTTGTCTCTATCAGCACACTGCAGGCACAAGCATACCATCATTATAATTATTTATAATTATCTAGCCTGGTTACTATCGAGCTGCAAATACATGTGACATCGCACATAAAAGCCCTGAGGTTCACATTGGAGGTAGCAACTGAGTTCTGCAGATAATATTTTCCCAGGTGTTGGAGCAGTAAAATCACCTTCTCTGTCACTGGAGATTATGACAGGGTAGGGGAAAGGCATCACACATGTAAATTACACGCTTTACATTCATGCTACATGTGAAAGGCAAATAAACTTGATGTTTTAATATAGCATACTGTAAAATATGCCATTACACGTCTTGTTGAAAAACAAGAAAACTCAATCATGGAGAAGATTCCTATCAGGATATTATTCCAAAGAGTCAATTCCCAATGTTAGTGATATTCTATTAACAGAAATATAGTATACAAGTATACAGATAGATAAATAGAAAATATATTAAAGGCGGTTTCCAATCAAAGTAAACCAATGGCTTATTATTAGGACAAACCGTGAATATTAAATCAGTGGGCGTCCGAGTCATGGCACCCCCACCAATCAGCTGTTTGATGGGGTCATGGCACACAGGTTGATGCTGTAGCCTTCTCATTCTTTACTTGTATTGCGGCACATGGTGTGCACTGTTGGAAGTCATACTTTTTAAAGTAACCATTCAGTTCAGTTCAGTCTTAGGCCCGGTTCACATCTTCATTCGGTATCCCATTTGGGGAGTCCACTTGGGGATCCCCCAAATGGAGTACCGAACGCATTGAGAAGCGGTGAGCTTATCAAAGCACATGGACCCCATAGACTATAATGGAGTCCGTGTGTTTTCTGCATAAGTCATATGGAGAGGAAAGTAGTTCATGAAGTACTTTTCTCTCTGTATGACTCAAGTGGAGACCGCACAGAAAACACACGGACCCCATTATAGTCTATGGGTCTATGTGCTTTCATAAGTTCACTGCTTGTCAATGCATTAGGTATTCTGTTCAGGGATCCCCATGAAGACTTCCCGAATGGAATACCGAACACAGATGTGAAGCAGGCCTTAGGTTAGGCCATCAATATTTAATTGTCTGCCATTTGGCGATGTCAACCCTACCGATCATCTATTAAAAGGGTCCATGATGTTAAACAAGCACTGACCTCTTCATTGTTTATATTGGTCCAGATACTAGGAGTACTGCAGAACATCATACTTTTTGTAGTGTGTGGTACAGAGGATTGCAGCTACGTCCCAATCAAGTGAGTTAAGAAACGCTGCAATACTCTGTACAGCCTCTACTAAAAGTATGGTGTTCTGCAGTACTCCTAGTAGTCCTAGTATCTGGACTGATATAAACAATGAAGTGACAGTGCTTGTTTAACACGGTGACTAGCAGTTGTAAAAGACTTGTTAACCTTTTTAAGATTTTTGGCGTTATAGCTATTATTGATCACAACCAGCAATCAATATGTAAAGATACAAAGATACATCCAACATACAGGCCTGTACGCTAATCCAGACTTGGAGACAGGTTATGCCATAAAAATGAGTGATATGGGGGGCACTGGTGGCAAATTGCCTTTTCCTAGTGTCAATCCCAAATGCAATCAGTATTTTGGGCAGTGGTAGTATAGGTGTAATCTGTTTTTATAAAATTTTTCATAAGAAAACAGGAATACAGGCAATGGTGCAAACATCATAACAACACGTGTGCTGGTGGACATACAAGTCCAAAACAGGCAAGCGAGAAGAACAGGGATAAGAGAAAGAAGGAGTGGGGAGATAAAAAGACACCGGGGGGGACACAGACATCGAAGGGGGAAACAAGAGGAAAGGGCAGAGGTTGCCAGGGCAGAGGGGTGGGGAGATCGAGGATAGTTATGAGAGTAGGTTACAGAACTCGGATGACTCCCGAAACACCACCCACAGCTGCCAGAGGGTGGGAGTGGTAGTTTAGTGCGTACCCTACAATGCACCGGATTTTATTTTTCCATTTCTAGTTTGCCTGCATATGTATATAGATAAGACTGAGTTCACATCTGCTATTCTCTTATAAATGCAGGAAAATGGACGACATCGATTTGGAATCTGTCAGGTTCCATAATGGTGTTATATTTTACCATAAAAAAATACACCTACATGCTGTGCTAATTTTTTGGGTAAATATTATTCCTCGCTGGAGGCTCCAATACAACTGTGAACAGCGCCTAAAGTGCATGTAGAACTACATTTGCCGTATATTGTTGTGGATGCTGCGGCAGGAGCTAAATCTAATAGATACTGTACATTAGGAGTACAAACACGAAGTTAGAAGCTTCTATCTGTGCCTCTCCTATAGATATCATGAAAACAACCCCTGGCAACAGCTATTTTACTAATTTCTAGCAGGGATTTAATTGATGTGCATAGCTTTTCCTTTTGTTCCATAAAAACTTGTTTTCAGCTTTTGTGTTTAGTTCAATTACATGTTGCTATTAAACAAGAATTCTCAAATGTTTCTATCCAACTGAGCGCTTGTTTTCCTGAATGTCTTAGGGCTGGTGCTTGCACCGGAGTTTCTAATACAGGCAAGAGTGAATTATATTGGATTTCTAAAGTATACAGTACATAGTTGATATGGCTGCCTAATGTTGATTTAAGATGCATCCAACCAAGCATAGCTGTGGCTGATGGAAGATCAATTTTCAGGCATGGATTCATTCTATCATCTATGCAGACCACAGTCATCTAGTCCAGATCGCTATCTTTTATACTTATCTTCTTCCTTTCTTCAACCAGATGGCTGCCCTGATCTGTGCAATGGCAATGGGAGATGCACACTTGGTCAGAACAGCTGGCAGTGTATCTGCCAGACCGGCTGGAGAGGGTCTGGATGCAATGTTGCCATGGAAACTTCTTGTGCTGATAACAAGGATAATGAGGGAGGTGAGCAAAAGTCTTCCATTTAAAATCCCTAAAGAACAGAAGGTTATATGTTCACTTTAGATGAGAGTGATTTACTGACAAAAATCTGTTACATTTCCAAAAATACTGATTTATGAAAGAACTTCGGTAAATATATTCCAGTCATCAAAATTATACAGTACCGTGCTAGTCAAATCTCGTTCAATGATTTCCAGAGATGGGAAATTCTAACAAAATTGCTGACAAGAGTCGAAAGCAACACCATTTGTACAAAATAAGTTACATTACATTCACATAAACTGTGACAAACATATTTTTGTTATACATGTCTTCAAAGTGTATTCAAAGAGATTGCCGGGGATAAGGAAAAAGGTTTGTATTCTCTGGAATGAGTGCAATTCACATGCACACGGGGTGAAATGTAATGAAAATCGCATCCATTAAAAGGAATGGGGCTGTGATACTATCAGAAGTGTAAGAAACAGCAGTCACTACCGGGCCCTGGGAGCTGAGGGGGCCCAAAGATCTCTCCACGGAATAAAACGGTAAGTAGGGGCACTATTACAGGTTTTACATTGAGACCCCAGAGCTTCCAGTTAGGCCTCTGTCTATAACTCTACATAGACAAAATCCAGACACGCCACAATACCTTGTTTTAGTTCACACATACAAACACATAGCCAGCGTGTGAATGAGTATAACAAATTGTTAAAAAAACGTCACCTGGAACCAGACAATTCGGGGTAGGTTGAACCAAGAGAAAAGGTAAGGAAAAAAATGTCTGTGTATCTATTCAAGAACATATGGAGCCCATTGAGAGTCAGGTCATTGCAGTATAGATCCAGCTAGTCTCTAAAACATAGTAATAGTCAAATGTCTGCAAATAAAATAAAAAGCACATGTAGAAAAAGATTATATTTGTTAATAAGTAGACGTGCAGTTGTTTTACAATGAACTTACACTGGTCTCTAATCCTCCACGCAGATATAGTTATAGTGCTTGACTTTGTTTATGTTAGAAGCCGAAAAGATCAGACAGACCATCTGCTTTGGATGCCAATGTGCCATTGATATACAAACATTTTTTTTCCAAAATTCAGCTTCAACTAATCCATCTTATGCGCTGCCATTTGAAGCTAAAATTGCTCCTCCATGCACTATGAATCAACAGATTGTGTTCAGGAATAAAACAAATCTGCTAAGTTCCCTCTTGTTTATGAGCTTAGATGAGAACTTTAGACTGATGGGGGATCAGGAAGACTCAGACTAGCGTGTTATCAATGTGTTAAATTATCCGAATGCGCTAGAGAAAACACAGCAAAAAAACAAAAACCCTAAATTCTTTGAATAGAAGCTTCTTGATGCGGACTGGATGCCAAGACATTTCCTAAGCCTTTAGTTGTAATCTTTTCTTTTAATGGATATAGGAATTATTCCAATTTCTGAGTAATAAAGATGACCTAATGTCGGGGGATATAGTAGAGGTGAAGAAGACATGGGACAGATTTCTTTCAAAAAGTTTCTATAAAGTTATTTGATAAATCAATATCAGATAAAACATTGTCAATATATAGCAGGACAACTGAATTTATATATAGCGATCTACTGGCGGGGCTCACAGCAAAGTCAATATAGAGTAGCCCTTCAGGATACAGTATACACCCATATTCTGCATTGATAAGAATGAAAAAGATCTCTGTAAAGCTACTAATTCTGACAGTCAGGGCACAATGTAATGACAAACAGTGTCCCTAGGGGTTCATATTATGGTCCTGTAAGCATTTTGTTTTGCCATCGTATGGTCCCTAGGTATTGTCTCCTTGAAGCATGTTATGACAAGGTATAGTTATTTTTATAGTTACATAAAGTATTCTAGGTATTCTATTCCATTGTATTCCATATTCTTTTAGGCAGGCTAGTATACAGGGTGTCCGGTAAGTAAGTACACTAAATGAAAGGATGGACTTTAGCCAGTATATGAAGCGTTTTTATTAATGAACATGTGACCGGAAATCCACCATGATGACGCTATAGGTAGACCGAGATGTCGGTCTCCTATCCCTCGCTGCGCCATGTGAAAGGAGAAACGAAGAAGAGAGAAAACGCTTTAATGGAAATCAGTTTAATTAATGTTACTGGTGCTGGAAGTCCTGGCCGCCTGCCTCGATGCAAGCAGCGCAACGCCGGGAGATGGATTGACGCATCGGTTCACAGACTCCTGGCATGGCCCTCACCACGACGAAAACGCAGCCTGGATATGGTTCATGAGCTCTTCGTGGAATGGCACAGGCGTTGCGTACACAACGGACTTGACATGTCCCCACTAGAAAAATTCTTGTTCATTTCTCCTTTCACATGGCGCAACAAAGGATAGGAAACCAACATCTCAGTTCATTAATAAAAAATGCTTCATATACCGGCTAAAGTCCACCCTTTCATTTTGTTACTTACTTTCCGGACACCCTGTATGTTTTTGCCCTAAAATAGTGCCATTCTTCACCATGTCTGATATCACATTATATGCACCTCTTGTAGAGATTTTGGTAAACGTGCAACCTACTGTTGCTGCTGGCAATACCAGAAACATCCTGTGCATAAGAGTGGCACTCTTGCTGAAAAACAAAACAAAGGCTGTTAAGAAACAGTTGCAGCCATCTTTAATTTGACCATTTCAGAGTTACTGTAAAGAGGGATGATTTTTAGATGAGGATGATGGCATCATAAGAAATGTACCATCTTAGTTGACATTAAAAGGTTTCAAAAATGATCTGCAAATACATCCACAGCAGTGCTAAATACTCACTGACTCCTTGTATCACTGTTATTTACATGCAGTGAATCTGTGAATTTCCGATGATGCATCTCCCTGCTCTCACTTCATGTTTCCTGCTCACAGAGGGTAGGGGAGAATGAGCTTGCAAACAAAACATCACAGCATCATGTGACCTCATATGTGGGAGTGATTTATTACCTATGATTTCTTTGGAGGGGAGAACAGGTAGATGCATCATGGGAAATGTAGTTTGTTCAAAGATTCATTGCATGTGAATAAAAGTGATCCTAGAAGCAGGGTCGTTTTAATGCATTGGAGGCCCTATTCAAACTTTCTGAAAGTGGGCCCCCTAATGCCCCCTCATAATTTAATATCCCCCGCCCCCTCAACCACAAATGTTACATTAAGAAAATAAAAATGCTTACTCATCTTACCATGTTCCCATGGACCTGTAGGCTCCGACTATAATGTCTGTGACTCAATGCTCATTGATCTACCCTGACGCAGACATTATCAGCTGAAGACTGAATAATGGAGCTAGCAGCTTCGTGTTCCACTATCACTATAGTATTCAACCTCTATTTGTGTCCTAAGGACATAGATAGAGGTGAAATCACTGCCTGCTGCCCAAAACAGCAGGACTGTCCCGCTCGATCCGGGGGCAGCTAAGGGGGTCCCTGCAACCATGGGGCCCGGTGCAGTTGCACTTATGGTTAAAGCGGCCCCGACACGATGTAAAATAAAGGCAAGAAACGGGTACAAAAGGAGTCAGTGTTTAGCACTGCTACTGCTGTGAATGTATTTATAGATACTCTTTAAAAGCTGGAAAACCCCTTTAATTTCCCATTTGCCTTTAAAAACTTGTAGAAAATGTCTTGAGACATACTGATACCAGAAGAGATTAGTAGTAGTCTTCCATCAACAGGTCTCCAATAGGTCTGAACTGAGCAATATAAACAGCTAGTATGTTATCTGCCGTGTAACCCTGTGTCTGCTGGTGCAAATCAAAGTACACTTGTAGATATAAGAACAATTAAAATCAAGGTAAATAAAAGCGCCCGGTGAAACAAATGATTGGGATTGTCTCGCCTTATTGTGCTCAGGAAAGTGATAATGTAAGAATCAGCGATTGAGGTTTCCATTGCATAAACCATTCCAAAGCCTTATCTTAGTTTTTTCAATTTTCAAAGTGCCAGATTTAATGGAACATGAAGAGTGTGTGTGCAGGTCCAGCAGGCTGAAATGTGGCCGGCTTTGTGCTGAAAATTAAATTCTGAGTACATTTTAATAACTGTAGCTTATCCTGATTATAGACATAGAAAGCTCCTACGCTGCTGAAAGAAAAAAAAAAATGTTATTTCTGGGAACACCAGAACTGAATCACTTTTGGACCACCAGGTCAAGGGTGGTTTTGCACTAGAAGATTTCTGCATTAGAAAGAAAGAGAAAATCTTTGATGAAAACATCACTGCTTCAGTCGGATGGAACTCTCTTTATATTGTCTTGTTTTAGTGGCAGTTGGAATGTACTTTGTAGCAGTCAAGGGTTAGAGAGAGAATAATGGATGAGTAAGTCTGATGACCTGCAAGTCTCTAGAGGAAAGTCTACGAGTCTTGTGGGACCATCCTTCAGACACCAAAGGTGTACAAAGCAGTGTGCAGCATATACTTGCCTGCAGGTATATTTTATTATTTATACATTTATGATGCTGCAAGGACATATTTTTACAAAGTGAGAAAATCTCTCTGCGGCAGTGGATTTATCCAGTACGGTGGTATCTTTAATTATATTACCGTCCAAGTCAATTAACAGCATGTTATTATTGTATAGAGATACATTTTAATTATAGCAGGACTGAAAATACAAAGCAGATTACTCAGAACTGAATATGATTATGGAAAAATGGCAATATAGCTGATCTAATGTTTTGTGTTTCAGTGAATAGCAAAGGTTTTATAGCGTCATTTATAACGCCGCCATATGTATATAAAAATATACATAGTATGAGCTTCAGATAGGAATACAGATTATGCTCACATATGGATCTACCAAAAACAGAGCTGCAATGGATATATATTAGGTAGATTACATTTCCAAATACTTTATTACAAGATAACTAAACATACCCCTTCTTCTTCTATACATATAGCAGAACTACACATGTAAAAAAAAAAAATTGAGGTGGCCCTGCAGCGTCCCTCCTGTTCCCCAATAAATGACAATCCAGTTACACAAAAGAAATGGACATAAGGCCTCATCTACTAAATACAGAGATTTTTTTTGTTGATACTGATACAAGGGCAGGCTTAGAGGGTAACCATTTTGTGATGTAGCCCATTTCTACGGACTCTGTCGGGGTGATGAAGAAGACTAAACCATTCACATGTCCTTATGAATTGGGGTTTAGTGTCCCAAATCACAGTGGGGAGATAATGGCACTTATATTTCCAGCGCTGGGGCTCATACTGGGAAGGCAGACAGTGCACCGTATTCAGCTCCGGCTTTCTAGCGGTATATACCACATGTCTATGAGGTGAAACGTCCACTTCAAGCACCATAGTATACACACACAAACTACAGTTTGCATGTAGATACAGATGTGTCCTTCCTTACCATAAGTGGACATATCTGAATGTGTGTTATAACTCAACCAGCTTTTCAAGACAACAATATATCACATTATTCTACCCATTGTAGAATACAATTACAGTCTTTTAATCGTTTTGCTAGCATGCTACAATATTGTATTGAAAAGCTAAGGGTGGATGCATCTCTATACAATAACGCAAAATAGTGTATAACCCAATTTTGGACAGGCATGACATAGAATGAAGGGCCCAAATTGGGTGTCTCTTCGTTTTCCCCACACATTTTGCCGCTGTGTTATATAGCACTTACTGATCTTGCCACTAAATGCAACTGATTTAGCTTTACATTATGTAATTTTACATGGTTTCCCAATACAAACAGAGATGATCCGCTTAAGCCCCAACTCTCATCCATTCCCTCTCCTATATCAATATCTCTGCATACTGGATAGCAGGCTAAACACTGCCAAGCATAAAATCTGTTGTTTTTTCTAATTTCTCATCACTTGTCTTATTGCAATGTAAAACCCATTAGAGTAAGAAGATGTACGGTATATTGGTAAAATGGTGCAGATTGTAGGGCCTATTGTGGAAATTACTTCTCAGCCTACAGCCTCAGGAGACTTTAGTGGAGTGATAAAGTGAACTCCATAGAGATGCAGTGTCCTGGAGAAACAACTGTGTGGAACATTAGTTCATTTTTATCAAGGTATTCAAAGACAAGAATTTCCTATTACTTTCGATATCTTCAAATTGGTCTTGTTTTTTTAGTGGCAGCTTGTATGAAATGTCATGTCCTCCTCCCCATCATTCAGTATGTTAGACAAGGTGAAGAGATAGCTAAAGCGTATTATCTGTAAAGTAAATAATTGACTAAGAAATGTATTTTATTCAGCATGCATTAAAATTAATAGTGTTATGTCAACCATATATTTCAGAATGGTTAAGTTTAGCCATGACTAAGAACTGACTATATATATATATATATATATATATATATATATATATATATATATATATATATGACATTATATATAATGTCATGGGGAAAGTACTAGGAAGTAGCTAAAGTAGCTAGAATACATGTCAACGCCATTCTTTACAAATTTGGCACATTCAACTTCAATATAATTTGGTTTAAGAGGCGCACACCTTAATGTATTTCACAAAGAAAGACACCAGCAATGAGTAGAGTTGCAATACAATCTAGCATTATATTTAATTATTAATTATATTTAATTATCTAGCATTAATATTTTATTATATTTATTTTCTATATATAAAAATAAAAATTCCTTACTCATATCATATAATAAATGACAACAATTGAAATCTGTTATGGGCAGACATAGATCTGCACCATAAGGGTCTGTTCATATGGTGGAAAAAGTGGCAGAAACCTTTTCCAACTTGTGAACTTAATGCGCAGCTAGCCGCGACACATCAGCATTCCGTCGCCGAATGAATGGGCCTAAACAGGAGTGTGTCTCGAACCTCGGCAAGATAGGTCATGTCGCTTCTTTCTTTTGCTACTAGCAAGTGGGAAAAAAAAAGCGAGCGGCTCTCATTGAAGTCAATGGGAGCCATTTTTGCAGGCGGATTTTGAGGCAGATTAAGCATCAAAATCCGCCTGCAAAACTCTGTGTGAACATACCTTAAATTGTTGCCAAATTCTGTTGTAAGTTATAATAAATGTGTTGCACAGATGGACATAGAACCACCGCCTAGGGTAACCCATCCACTTTTCACCGTTTTCAAAATTTACGCTTAAAAACCTTCACAAGTCGTATGAAAAAAACTGCCATTATTGATTGATCATTCCTTACAATAACTTCTGAAGTCAGTTCCTAGAAATCATAAAAACACATTGTACAAGTCACTTTGGCTTTGGGGAGATTAGCCCTTACTGTATATCACTGAACATGTCAGGTTTTATTGTGAGATTTCAGATATATTGCGAGCTGAGGTCATATGCAAAGAGAGAGTGTTTTCAAGCAGATTCCAGTTATCCGGGCCATTTCCAGGTTTATCTGCGTTGTATTATACTACATAGTGACAGAAGTGGCTTATTCATCCTGAAAGGGACTAACAAAAATAGGGAAGTTGATTTTAATGAGAAATTACATTGCACCATGATGGGGTTTTTTTTTAGCATCTTAGAAACTGACAAACATTTTGGACAAAGATTTTGGGGATATGCTGTGGTCCTCACCTTTTATAGAAGCTGAACATTGCAATTTTAAGAAAATCGGAGAAAGAAAACACCAAAAAGCGGCCTCCTAGAATAAGCATATAGACAAGCTTTGCACCAATCACACCAAGAATCCTGTGATTTTGTACTGTGAAGCTCGGTGACATTTAAGATAATACACGTTTTTCACAGTACAAAAGCAAATCATGTCATTTAGTTTTTTCAACAAGCTTCGACTCAGCGGGGGGCTGATATTCAGCGCTGACAAAGGAGGTATTTTTCTATATCAGGGAGAAGTATAAAGGGCCATACTACTCCTGGCTTACTGACTAGACATTCGAGATGGCCAGTATTTGGATAATGATTTTGGAAAGATCTATAGTAATTGGGAGCCATTGACCACATTGTTCATTCCAGTAACTTCTTCTCATTTCTATTATTGTGAAAGGCAAAATATGCATTCAAAATATAACATCAAGGTCTTGACAATTTTGACTTAGAAATCCAAGGGAGAGAAGCGCTGTAGCTTTTAAGATTTCTCTTTCTTAGCATTTTGTTTGAAAAAAAAAAAAAAAAAAAAATTCTGCGGTGCCAAAATAATAGGAAGAACAACAAAAGCAAAGCCATGGGAGATTAGGAGGATGACTGACCGTGGGGGCGGTACTGCCTAATAGTACACGATATTCCAAATTCATCAGGCTTAAAATAACTTTATCAACAAAACAACAACAACTTTTACAAAAGATATTAAAGAATATTCGGCCTTCTCTGTATCCACAGTCCAGGAAAGGCTGTAATTCATATGCAAAAAGAGAGAAGTTGGTGGGGCGACCATAGCAGTATAATAGAAGGTACAATAGTGGGTACTAACCAAATTCTTTTATTTACACAATTTTGGGGTTGAAACTATCAAGTATTTTTTAACCCCTTTGTCCAAGTTACCATATTGTACCACGTATCATCCATGGTCCAGGCACTCCATTTTATACTTAAAGGGGCTGATCAGTTTCAGCAAATAAATGTTATCGTTTATGTAATGAAAAGTGATACAATTTTCTAATATACTTTCATTATCAATTCCTCATGGTTCCCTAGGTCTCTGCTTGCTGTCATTCTTTGTTTACTTCCAGTGGATAGAAATATGTCCATGGTCATGTGATGCACAGTCCATGGTCATGTGACGCATGGCTCGTTACAAGACAGAGCACCGATTGTGTTAAGGCTATACCAAGCTGTGCACATGTGTGTTCATCACATGACAGTGGATTATATATCACGAGTCACGACCATAGATTGATTTTTATTATATTTTTTTCACTGGAAGTTAACAGAGAATGACAGCAACAGAGATTTAGAAAACCATGAAGAATTGATGCAGAAAGTATATTGCTGTAACTTTTCATTATCCCAATATACTTCCTCCTCATGTAAGTGACCAAGCCTGACTTGGTGCCTAGAGGCAAAAGGAGGAATAGCCTGACTCTTCATCATTACTGCTAATACTCTAGAGTTGATAAAGAAGAACAAGAGACATGCAGCAATTTAATGGTCTGCCGTTACATTCTGATATTTAAGGAGTTTAGAACTGTTGTTCTTAGCTGGTCTTGATACTTCCTTGGCCGCCAGAGGATTAGCCTGATTTATGACATGTGCAGACCTTGTCCTAGATTAGGCACATCCCATGACAGGCTGGAATCTTCTCCAGCTCAGAAAACTAGTAAATGATGATGTATCACACAGCACGCAGCATGCCCCTAAACACCCTCTTTACAGAAAGTGATGAGAACACGTAAAAATGGCAATTGTGACAATATTAGTTGCAAATATCATTTTAAAAGCTGCAATCCAAAGGTTTTTGACATTTTCACCCCTCAAGTGGTACAGGGGCTTGATGAATCTTCTCTTTTGCATTTATCCACATTATACGATAGTAACTGTGGTCCAACTTGGGAGTTGGTTGTTTTATATGTAAACGTATTGTCAGTTTGGGGATTATTAAAACTTGATCCCCTTCAGCAGGCTCCCTAGAAACTGAGCTGAAGTGATTGAATCGACATTGTGTAGAACAGTGACCCTTAACTATTTATACCTCGTGGTCAGGACTTGTGGCTAGTAATCCCACCCAAAGAATGCCAAAATAACTCTTTAAGATTCACATGTAATCTTAATTTAGAAAAGGATAAAGTATTTGGGATAAGTAACCAGTCTGAGGGTGGTTACACACATTAGATTAAGGTTGGCTGAATCCACTGACTTTATTAGGACTAACCAACCATCTAATGGTGTCCCAGTGTTCCTGCAATGGCAGATGTTGGAAGAAAACAAGGACTCAACCGGTAGACTTCAGTACACCCAATCCTTATGTTCTTGAGGAAGGTAACTCACTACCAGAGAGACTAAGAGTTACTAGTCGCTCCCTATTCAGAATACATACATTCTTAATTCAATTAAATATTAGTAAAAAGGTAGTTTATAAAATAGAATAAGGTAATATAGGATACTAGTAGTATACACACTTACGCGATTCCTTCTAATGAACATATCCGCTTACCATTTCAATAGTGTTAAAGAGGATGTCCAGGCAACAAAATAATCTTTAAAATATTCCAGGAGAGGTGAAATTAAAAAAAGGAAAAAATTAATATTACACTCTCCTGTCCCACGGTTCGGTTCTGTGGTGTCTTCTAGAAGTGAAACTCCTTGCTGGATGTGATGTCCCAGATCCCTTCCACTGAAGGCGCCGATTGACCTTAGCGGTCACGTGACTGCATCAGGAAGTGGCCCCGAAGACATCACAGGGAGTGACATCACGTGTCCTTCACTGGTTGGTCTCATTGGTCACTTCCACTAGAACAAAAACAAAGGACCATCAGTATTCGGACCGTGCAGGGAGGCATCAGAGCACCAGGGAAAGGAGAGGAGCATTTTGGTTTTTAAATCGATCTATTTAAAATATTAAATGTTTGCCCGGACATCGCCCCTATAATGATTATGCATTTTTACATAGTCTCAATTATATGATAAAATACCAAACAATATACCAGATAGTATACCAACATTTCCATTTATTAATCAATCAAGATGACAAATCGGTTACTGCAGCAAAGCTCACAGTGTCACAAGTGCTAGATACTAAGCAGACAACGGCTGTCATCTGCAGATCTTTTCTCAGGCCTGGTAAGTTAAGTGACTACCATATTACTCCTAATTATGGTGACCAGATGGATCTAAGGACATGGGGTGAGTCAGCAGAGCTTGACAGCAAGTCATTATTTTATTACTCACTTCTTGTATCCAGAAATACCTGTACTTTGGGGAAAACAGCCAAGAAGGATGGATCAGTCACATAATGATTGGCATGTGTTCTACCTGCTGGAGGAAAGCCTAGAGCCTACACTTGTATGGGATTGCACACTTTGCAATGGAGGAATTAACTCCTTCTCTGTCAAAATTGTCAGCAAGCAAAGATCACAGGGCAGCGCAGTAGTGTGGGTTGGCTACGCTAGGAAGCCTTCAGAGGAAACTAAAGAGGACTTCAGCTGTATGGTAGCGATTATACGGCAACTCTTCAGGTAACCATTTATCATCATCTGTTCCCTTGACTCTTCATCGTATTGAAGATTCATTTCAGCTTTAAGGACGAAATTCACGTCATTGCCATGAAATGTTAGAGCGAGACTAGAAAGTGATAGAAATGTGTTGAAGAATATGGGAATGTGTGCTACCTGCTCTAAAAGTGATGGAAGTGTATGATAAAACAAGCCATTAAAGTGAGCTTTCTGCCTATGTGCCATACTAGTCCGTGAGAAATGTCCCTCCTGACAGTCCATAGCGCTGTACTATCAGAGGGGGGTGTTCCTTCCACCCAGTCTATGGACAAGTACACTCAAACGCCCTTCTGACAGTGAAGAGCTATGGTAACGGCACCAATAGCTCTTCTATCGGCTTTCTAGCGTTATATAAAACCGCACGTGCCCAAGGACATCAAAGGTCCTCTTTAAGTCTAAGGGTGAGTTCACACTGAATTTTTCTGCAGGAGTATTTTGAGACAAATCTTGAAAGTGACCTTGAAACATGTTATTTTCAGTCTGCATAAAACTCCACGTGAACCTAAAGAAATAGTTAATATAAAGGAAGCATTTCTACATCCTGCTACCTCCACTCCTGCAGAATCTGCAGCAAAAGGATTTTCTGAGACTGTAATATTGATTGCTGTGGCCTATTCATCAATTGCGTAGCACAGCATTGTATAGTGGCTGTGCTTGATATTGCAGCTTAGTTGAATAAAATTGATTTGTAGCATGGCCATATGATGTCAATGACCGGAAAAGAGGAAATGGAGCTCAATATCCTAGTCTTGGAAAACCCCTTTAAGGCTAAGACCTCACTTTGTGGAAATGCAGCTTTTTTGTTGCATATTTTGTTGCGTTTTTTGGGGCCAAAGCCAGGAGTGGATTGAGCAGAAGGTAGAAGTATAAGAACTCCTTATATATGTCCCATTCCTTTTGTAGATGTTATTGTCTTTGGCTCAAAAACTGCAACCATAAAAGCTATGTTTCCGCAACGTGGAGCCTCAGACTAACCATGCCACTTAATGATGTCTAGCTGCACCTCTAAAGTGGCAAGTTTTCTTGGGTGTTCTTAGTATGCCGGGGTTACTATCTACCTAAACTGGTCTGAGGATTCGGAATCATCTGAATATATAGATTAAGCTATACACATGTCAGTCTGAAAACTGAAACCGAATACTAGAAGATTAGAACACCTAGTTTCTCAGAAAACTGATACCATATAACCTGAATTTCAGAAACAATCTCACTTACTTGATATATTGCAAATAATAATAATAATAATCTAAAATACCCATCTTTTACAACCAGAAAGTGGGTTATTTTGTGATTCATGCTCCGGAATAGAATTCATATGTTCCATTTTGAAATCCTGTGGAAACCTCCAATTTAGTGAAATACTCCACAATCTCATAGCCTAGCCCAATAAAAGAAGTAAATGTACACAATTGCTGACAATGTAAAACTCTGTTATGAGCTTAGCTTTTATGTTACTATATATTTATATAGTAAAAATATATAGCGAAAGTCTACAGGAACACAACTTCTTACTAACCATAGATTCTACAAGCTGCTCTGCTTTATCTAAGTAATGCAGCCTTACATACATTGTATGGTAAGTTAGTGTTACGGATTACCAAGCAGTAATAATAATATGATTTTTTTATGTGTTCAGATTTGTTTTCCCTTTTTAGGCATAAAAATTTCATTTTATTCTTACCTTTATGTATTGAGCATTGTGAGTCAGGAACACACCAGCATCCCTAGGTCTAGAGTAATTCCAATAAATAACATTACGTATAATAACTTAGCGCGTCTAGCCCATTCTTAATACTACTTAGATCCTGAGGACTGAGATACTATTTGATATGATGTGTGTTTGGTACATAAAACTCCCCATCTCCTATGCATCCTCCTGGGAGCTAAATGCAAGAAAACAAGATTAGGAATCTATTTCCATTAATCCTGTTAATCCATTGATGTCACAGGTTGAAACTTCAGCAAAATCATTCCGTAAGAAAGAATATCAGAGGAAGAAGTTTAAGTGTATTGGTAGTCTTCGCTTGACGCAAATGTGTCTATGTGGTCTGGATTTGTCCTTGTGCCATTTACTTAGACCTACGCCATTAAAGTCTGTAAATATCAGTGACACTGAAAAGCGAATGCACAAACAGATGCTAAACTATGTGTCAGTGCCTCTTACCCACGGCCATTGTTCTTGTAAGCAGAGAGTTGATGATATGATCATACTACCTGCAGTATACAGGAACTCGGACACTCTACCACATGCCCAAAAGATAAAAGTATAAGAAATCCTCCCTTAGTTCCCAGACCACCAGCCATACATCAACTAAGAATGTAAAAAAAGAATATCTAGTACGTAATGCACCATCCACTGTTGGGTCCTACCTGCCACCATTTTTTTTTGCAGAATCGCAAACGATACAAAGATCATGATAATCCTGCCCGGCTACTCATTGCTGAGCCTTCTAGTATGACCACCCAGCAAACAGCATAGCTGAGAAATATTTTATCAGATTTTAGAGAATTCCCAAATAAAACCATTTCCTATTAATGTATGTATATTTTATAGTAAGCTACTAAGGTAGTATGTGTCACACTGCTCCTGGCACTGCTGGTAACCACAGAATAAGAAGTGTATAATCTGTTAGATGCAATCTGTCACCATGTTTATGTTGCCCTCCTTGAGGACAATATGAAGTAATCAATGGACACACAGATTCCCTGTAGTTCGCTCAGTCTTTTGCACAAATGCCAAGTCTTTAGTATCTGTGAGTGGCAGGCAATCCCTTTCTTCCAGCCCCTGATTGACAGCATTCTCCTTATGTGTAGAAATAGGGAGAAATCTGTCTATCAGGAGATGGAGGGCGGGGTTTGTCCTCTACTAAAGACTTTACATTTGGGTATAAGATTCTGATGACTCTGATGCTCCAACCATGTTATAAATTTCTATTAAAAGACACCATACACATAAACCAGACCCCACCTTGTGCTGCCCTTTCTGAGCACATTCCCTTTAATGGCAGTAATTCCTTTACTTTCCATTATAAGTATTCCCAGTAACTAATGCATACTACACAAATTGAAAAAAATGACAATCCATTGGTCCCTTCTGTCACGTTTTTGACGGTTAAAAAATGTGTAGGTTACCAAAAATCTACATATAGAAAAGTTTGGAAAGAATTATCAGGATTCTCCAGACCCCTGAATAGAAAATCTTCCTCACTGTACAGGGATATATCCACCGTCACCTTATTTCACAGGTCAGCAATTTATTTTGTGCATTAATTGTTGGATGATAATAGCATCATGCTGGCTGTTACCCAGCTTTCCCAGAAACAGATATAACTAAGATATGGCTAAATATACATAAATTGCATATATGGACCTACCAGAATTATATTCTACAGATAGGTCCTTTAAGCAGTGGAAATTAAAGGGGTATTGACCTATTATAAATAGTGTGTATAGCTAGAATATCTGATCAGTTTATGATTTTGGGGGTCCTCTGATTTCCATAAGTGCTAAGAATGAAGGGGCCATTATGCTAGTTTAGTGCTGTGTCCCTTTCACACTTTACATATAATGAGGATGAATTTTATCTTATCCATTATAACAAAGTTCTATTTCATTGTCCTCCAGACATTTGTCCGTGCTGCTTTACTAGTTGAACATCCTGAAAAATTCCAAAAGTCCAGTTAATGTTGGAAATTTGGACATTTAGAGTTCTTAAAGAGTCCTAGGCCATTATTACTACTTCTACTACTCAGTTGCTCGGTGCACACTGACCTCTCAGCACCAATGTCGAGGAGAACAGCAGCACCGCCTGATTCGTGTGAATGGGGCCAGTTGCACAGCCAGGAAGATAGGAGCTATATAGGGAAAGACTGTAACGGGGACACTTATCTGCATCAGCTCTGCAGTCCCTTCATCCTTAGCGTCAGCGACTGTCCTAGTGATATGTCACTTTGGGATTACTCCTTCAAGAAGTGAGAATTTTACTGAGCAACTTTACATTTTCATAGTTGGACAGTTCATTTTCCACTCCCCAATTTTTTCTGCCCGAGGAAAAGAATTCAATCAGGCTTATATGTCCCCATGAAAATAACCATCAACTACATATCACAGGGAGCGATATAACTGCCATGCTTTCAAGAGGAGGTGGCAAAACAATTTTCTATAAGAGACACAGCCCGACCTGTGCACCAATAAAACTTGTAAAACCTAATATGATGCTTTTATTTATTGTGCCTCATTTTTTTCTAATCTGAGCATTTTTCATCTCAGAAAATATATTCCTTCCTAATGTGCAAAACTTGGGCGCTTTGCATGGACTAGTGAAATAGTTTAGGCCTACGCTATAACTTGCAGAGAATGCAGAGATTTCTTTCCCCCTGTCTCCATTTCCTACATTGATTGCAATACTTATATATGTAAATCCAGGTTTATGAATATGCAGCGGAAACTTGGGAGACGAAGAGCCCTTCACTTCATCGCGTCTTACGTCGGATATTGGCAGCTCGCCAGCGCCGAAGGAGTTAATGTAATCAGTGTCCAAAATGTTTTATATCCCCCTGCGCGGCTATAAGTCTAGTAAATAGCAATGCGCTAATGGGTTGCAGAGAATGCATTTATCTTTGGAAGTGGGAGGGAAGCTTTTGTAATTCAGTAGTTATGGAAATCAACCATAGTATCGAGCAAAATCTATTATCCCAGTGCAGCCCATTTGTATTCGTGGGATATTTATGAAAATTACTACAGATATACTAATATATGGGTTAAAATTAGATGAGCTAGATTTATCTTGATTTGATACTTCATTGGTCGGAAAAGTTGTACATTTGGATGGACTTTCTGCTTTCAAATGCAGCGGCCTAATTAAATCTCACTTAACGGCAGATTACATTACGGCTACATTTATTAACAAACGTAGGGGGCTGCAAATGAACATTCTGTCAGAGGATTCTACAACTTGCATAAATCATGACTTTCAAAGAATGGAATAGAAAAACGGTTATGCATCGCCAGCTCATATCATTTATGTTGTGTAGTGTTGCAAACGTGATCTGCTTCTGAAGCATGCATTCATCCACACCGCATTTACTACAAAGCCCCAAATTATAGGGACACAACAGCCTGCTTATTTTATCTCCCTACACACCTACAATGGGACCAGACAGCCGGGTCACTCGGTGTCAGGCTGCTTTTGTTTCCCACAAAATGGAAACTAATATGTAAACAAAGTACCGTGTACGATGATCAATAGGCGGAATAGTCTGCCGCTTCCTGCCTACACCAACAGCCACTTTATGCAGCGAAGTACGCTCAGGATATCAAGTAAAACCCTTCTGTGAATCTGCAGATTTTGCTTCTCACTTAACTATTATATTAGGCAACTTGTATTAAAAGCCATTTACCAATATAATGTTAATAAATTTCCTGAATCTTCCCTGCAGCCAGGACTTTGTAAAGGGAGTTATTGTATAAAAGAAAGCAGTTGCGGAGCAACAAACATTGCAGAAGTCACCATGAGCATGACTGTTATATAATATAGCTGTGTTATTGTAAAAGTATAGATCACATCGCAGTACTCTCTCTTATTTAGTGTGAAATATTAAAAAAAAAAAAAAACTTGATCGTCTTCAGTAGTTGATACCTTTTGAATGGCTAACTAATAATGATGACAGATTACGTTTTGGAACTCTAGGCTTCTTTCTCAAGTAAATTTAAAAACCATTTCTGAAGGATGCATATTTATGTACAAAAGGACACATAGGGATTCTAGGAGGAAGGGGGGGTAGAGGGTTATTACTTATTGGTAGAAACAATGTAAACAATTCCAGGTTTTTATCAGTTCTCAGGGTCTCAGGTCAGTGGTTTCTGTAAGATGCCATAAACCCATGTGACAGATTTAACCCCTTCTCCAGTGTTTGAAGCAAGGTCATAAGTTTATACTCATAAATCCGTCGCTCTTTCCTTGATTTAAAATTCCCCCTTAAAACCAAAATATTCATGTGATCGGTGATATTATGATCCTCATTGCAGAAATGTTTTGACACAGGAAGGTCCATTCTCTGTTCTCTAATTGTATGGCCATGTGCGTTCATTCTCATTCTGAGCTTCTGACCGGTCTCTCCAACATACAGATTTTCAGTGGGACATTTGGTGCACATTATTAAATACAGTACATTAGGTGTATTACAGGTGAACGTACCTCGGATTTGATATTCACTGTTAGAGTTTGGTATCTCTATCCTGTCAGTGGTCAGTATGTGAGGGCATGGTTTGCATTTCTGTCCACATGGAATGTTTCTGTGTTAGTTGGAGGTGACAGTGAGCTACTGACCACCATATTCCTGAGGTTTGGTGGTTGTCTGTAGCACAGGTGAGGGGGGTCTGGAAAAATGGATTTTAGATGGTGGTCTTTTTGCAGTAGTGGATGTAATTTGCGTGTGATTCCTCTCAGCGTCTCCAGGTGTGGGTTATATGTGACGACCAGGGGCACCCGATTGTTTTCCTGTTTGGTATTGTATTTTAATAAATCTGATCTTGGCATTCTGGTGGCCCTAGTGATTTGGTTATCAATTGTTCTTGGATGGCAACCTTGCCTCAAGAATGTGTTTTTGAGGCCTCCAAGGTGTTCATCTCTATCTGCAGGGTTTGAACATATGCGATGGTATCTGATAGCCTGGCTGTAGACAATGGAGTTATTTATGTGTTTAGGATGAAAGCTATCCCATCTTAGGTAGGTTGGTCGGTCAGTCAATCGGCTTCCGATACAGCGATGCCTCGATTTTGTTATCCTGTATCTTGATGACTGCGTCCAGGAAGTTTATTTCAGAGAAGGAGTAATTGAGCGTCAGGTTGATGGTGGGATGGAACTGGTTGAATTATTCATGGAAGGTTTACAGCTCTTGTTCAGACCCAACATTTTCCTTATTTAGTGTCAGGAAGGTAGCATAGTAGCAGCAACGGTGTGGATCCAACCAGTCAGAGACAGGGATGAAAATGTGATGTAACCAGGTTTATTTAGAAAAAATGGCAAAATAAATAAACCTTCACATCTGGTACAAACATAAGCAAAATAAAATATAGCCTTAACTTCAGGGAAAAAAAGGCAAAACTCCTGCTCATCCGAGCTGTAACTAATACAATATAAAGCTACAACAACTCAGCTTTCCATGACAGACCCAGGCGCTTCCTCTCACTCCCAGGATAGGCCCTTAAGTGTAGGCTCTGCAGCCTTTTATGGCCCAGTAATAAGCTTGAGACCCACACCTGGGGCATAGGTTTATAACAAGACCCGCAATGGACCACACATATGTCAGAAACCTGGGGGATTACTTTCTCACACTAGACATAATTCTATACGAAAAGCAAAACAGGAACAGGCATATAACTACTTCTGCTCTCAATTAAAAAGTTGTATCCAGATTAGACAATGCTCTGTGACAGACAGGACTCTAGTCTTATATTTTGTGTAGGAGGTTATCATAGATTTTTGATGATGATGATGATGATAATCTTTATCTGCACTGGGGCAATTGTCTCCTCTTCTCACTTGCAATCAAGACTAGAAATATATGGATTTTCCACGAATCTAAGGTTTTCAACATACAATGGTCAGCCATTTCATGAGTAACCCTCCTACAGTCCTATGAAAAAGTTTGGGCACCCCTATTAATCTTAATCATTTTTAGTTCTAAATATTTTGGTATTTGCAACAGCCATTTCAGTTTGATATATCTAATAACTGATGGACACAGTAATATTTCAGGATTGAAATGAGGTTTATTGTACTAACAGAAAATGTGCAATATGCATTAAACCAAAATTTGACCGGTGCAAAAGTATGGGCACCTCAACAGAAAAGTGACATTAATATTTAGTAGATCCTCCTTTTGCAAAGATAACAGCCTCTAGTCGCTTCCTGTAGCTTTTAATCAGTTCCTGGATCCTGGATAAAGGTATTTTGGACAAACAATTCAAGTTCAGTTAAGTTAGATGGTCGCCGAGCATGGACAGCCCGCTTCAAATCATCCCACAGATGTTCAATGATATTCAGGTCTGGGGACTGGGATGGCCATTCCAGAACATTGTAATTGTTCCTCTGCATGAATGCCTGAGGATTTGGAGCGGTTTTTTGGATCATTGTCTTGCTGAAATATCCATCCCCGGCGTAACTTCAACTTCGTCACTGATTCTTGAACATTATTCTCAAGAATCTGCTGATACTGAGTGGAATCCATGCGACCCTCAACTTTAACAAGATTCCCGATGCCGGCATTGGCCACACAGCCCCAAAGCATGATGGAACCTCCACCAAATTTTACAGTGGGTAGCATGTGTTTTTCTTGGAATGCTGTTTCTTTTTGGACGCCGTGCATAACGCCTTTTTTATAACCAAACAACTCAATTTTTGTTTCCAAAATGAAGCTGCCTTGTCCAAATGTGCTTTTTCATACCTCAGGCAACTCTATTTGTGGCGTACGTGCAGAAACGGCTTCTTTCTCATCACTCTCCCATACAGCTTCTATTTGTGCAAAGTGCGCTGTATAGTTGACCGATGCACAGTGACACCATCTGCAGCAAGATGATGCTGCAGCTCTTTGGAGGTGGTCTGTGGATTGTCCTTGACTGTTCTCACCATTCTTCTTCTCTGCCTTTCTGATATTTTTCTTGGTCTGCCACTTCTGGGCTTAACAAGAACTGTCCCTGTGGTCTTCCATTTCCTTACTATGTTCCTCACAGTGGAAACTGACAGGTTAAATCTATGAGACAACTTTTTGTATCCTTCCCCTGAACAACTATGTTGAACAATCTTTGTTTTCAGATCATTTGAGAGTTGTTTTGAGTAGCCCATGATGCCACTCTTCAGAGGAGATTCAAATAGGAGAACAACTTGCAATTGGCCACCTTAAATACCTTTTCTTATGATTGGATACATCTGGTTATGAAGGTCAAAGCTCACTGAGGTTACAAAACCAATTTTGTGCTTCAGTAAGTCAGTAAAAAGTAGTTAGGGGAATTCAAATCAATAAAATGATAAGGGTGCCCATACTTTCGCACCGGTCAAATTTTGGTTTAATGCATATTGCACATTTTCTGTTAGTACAATAAACCTCATTTCAATCCTGAAATATTACTGTGTCCATCAGTTATTAGATACATCAAACTGAAATGGCTGTTGCAAACACCAAAATATTTAGAACTAAAAATGATTAAGATTAATAGGGGTGCCCAAACTTTTTCATAGGACTGTATATTAGTAAAGTGCATGTATGGCTTGGCTGAATTGTAACGCCACTCTATACATAGTGCAGTAATACATGTTCTGTACTTTACATACTGTATGTCTGATGAGCTGTTCCTTTGGACACCACGTAAGAACATCTAGCCATGTTTCACTGAAAATAAGACACGGTCTTATATTATTTTTTCTCTCCGGAAAAAGGGCTAGGGCTTATAGGGGTAGGTCTCGCTCCAGACAAATCTTGCAAAATGGTTAGGGCTAGAGTTGAAACCCTAACTTAAATTCACAATTTATGTTACAGTGTCAGTTGGGTCTTAAACAAACTTACTGGCATTCTCTCTCTCTCTCTCTCTCTCTGAACATTTTGTGTGTCAGTGACACTGCGCCCTCTCAATCTCCTGTCCTTTACGATAAGGTAGAGGTGCTGTAGTGGATTGGCTTTATCTATGGAAGTGAGCAGTGGTGGCACCTGATGTCTGGTCACAAAAGTTGCCAAGCCCCCAGTATAGTAGCGGCCAGGAGGCAGCACTTAGAAGGCAGGAGATGGGACTCAGTAGCGGGTGAGCAGGGCACTTGTCCTGGACGGTTGGGAGTTATGGTATGCCTATTCTCTGATGTCACGAGACATCACCAAGTGCTAGAGGCACTGACTGTAACTAGCGCTTATTTTTGGAGTAGGGCTTATTTTTCAAGCCTATTTCAAAAACTGTACAAAATCAGGCTAGGGATTATTTTCATCCTATCACCATGGTAGAGAGTGATTTACACCTTTGAGCAGGACTTTCTGACATTTATGTGTAAAGTTTTGTTATATCTATATTAGTTAACTGATAATTTTCCTTTATTTTTTTTTTTTGTTTTTTTTTTTAATTCTTTTGTGACATTTTGGAATTTTCAGAACAAATTATTAGTTTTCCATAGAGTTATAGTCACAGGTTACAAAAGTTGAAACTTACAATGGTTGTCTCAGGGCCAATTAATATTGTAACTTGAGAGACCATTATATAGCCTACCTGTGTTCTTCCAGCAGCATAGAATTAGATTCCACTTCAATAATTTGATCTATTATTAGACATAATTTAATAAGTAAAAAATGAAGTAAAACCACGTTGAGGGATTAAGACCAGGCAACAAAGAAGTAACTTGAAGCTCCTGGGTACCAATGCTAAATTTGTAATCTATCTTGCACCTTTTAGACTGGTGGTATATTTTTTTTTTGTGGGAGAAGGACCTTTGGGGCCCCTCTTAGGGTCTAGAGACCAGTCTCATCTTCTACTGCTGCATCCCCTATAGTTATACTTCTGAGACAAAAGCTTTATGCCACTGCAGAGAGGGTTGGACAACTGAAGAAAGAACAGTCTTTTGCATATAAACTTAATTCACAACCAGTTATATGTGGTACCAAGATAACGTTTGTTATTGTACACCCACATGGATGCCAGGATCCAAAGTTTCCCAATAAATCCTTGCCCAAAACATTACACGACCTCCTCCAGGTTGCCTTCTTACACATAGCGTTTTCTGGTACAGTCTCTTCTTCAGGAAAGTAATGGACACACCTGGCCATCCACATCATGCAGCAGAAAATGTGATCTCCAGGCCCGGGCACTAACTATCACTACAATGAATGATAGAAATATCTCACCACAAACAGGTGACTACAACACCATCACTTATTATTCCCTGACCTGACTAACCCTAATAAACCATTGAGAACAAAGTGGAAGGAGCATTTCACACCTAGTATTTTAAATGGGGCGATTTCCAGATTTATATAAAAATTTAAATTTCTGCAACTTTGCATTATACTCCATTTGCTTAAATTTTCTAGCATTTTCAGCTGCTTGCTGTCAGTGAATATAACCACTATTGTTCGTATTCATAGGTTATAAGCTTGCACATATCTGCTTCCAACTAAGAAGTGGATACAGCTATATTCAGTACAAATAAAGCTCAATATCCTGGACTCCAGACTAATACTTTCTGCAAACTATCAGATATTTGTACACTCAATGATGAAGCATTTTACTCAGAGATCTTTACCTGTCCTGGAAGGCGACTGTCTCCCCGTCTCATGCGGAATGTATGGGTTGTCTGCTTTGAATGTACATACCATCTTCTCTGATAAAGAAAGTGTTTCTGTAAAATAGATACTTGGTTTCCAGCACAGTGTAGCACAGCTTTACTTTAACCCATCCGCTGCGGGCTAAAGGTTACATAGTGATCATAGTACTAGAGGTTACTCGCAGAATCATACAGCCACCTGTAAGGGTAGTGTCCCCACAGGCAGGTTTTGATCAGACTCTTTGATTCATCTTTTGAAGCCAAATCAGGGAATGGATTAAAAAAAGATAAGTAGCATCTGTCCTCTATACTTGCTCTTTTTTTTTTTTTTTTTTTTAATATAAGTGTCACCTTCAAAATATTGCATAAGATTCTACTTCTTGACTGTATGGGAATTTTATTCTAGATACTAGTTAATTCATAGGTGACAACTAATATAGACTCGCCATCTATACCTATATACAGCCATATAAGAGAATGTGTACTGTGTGTATGGTCTATGGGATTTGCCTTTTAACTTGCTGCTCCGCTTTTAGATCCTCCAGTTTCTTCCCGTATTAATTGTGATTTTGTGTTGAGAAACATTTGTAAGTTTTGTGTTTTCGCTGTTGTGTAAAGGGCATTATCTATGCAGAAAGCTGCATGATATGTAGGTTAGAAATAGAAAACTGGCACCAAAGTGCTGTGTGCATGCATTCAATGTTATACAATAGATTTATAAGCCCAATAACATAGGGCAGCTGATGCAGATGAGAATAAACAGGACTGATTTACATAACTATATACAATTAGCATCCCACTAACCTAGATACTATTTTAAGCATCTTTGTGATGGATCATTGCATAAAGAAGACTAGACTTCTAGAAGATGCTGCTTAAACGCTTTACAGTCACTCCATTAGGAATCTTGGCTTCTGTTAATTGGCAACGAGGCAATGGTAACTATTCTGCTTATATGTTAAACAATGTCTTCTATACATTTACAAGTAAGCTAGCCTTATTACTCAGAAAATATTCAGACTGATGCAGTTGAGGTGAGCATGCAAAATCCTGAGAATTGTGGTTGAAAAATACAAAACCGCACAGTGGTCCATAGACCTTGAGTAAAGTGCATAATGGACAATACGTAATAGGTCAATACCATTACAGGATGAGTGAAAACAGTAGCCTGTAGTCTGGTGACACATTCATCAGGCGCTGCAGAGAGTTTGATGTTTTCCCAGCTCTGCTCCTGTTTGTAAATGGAAGATTCCTACAAGGCTATATTACCTGGTAACCCAACTGGTCTACTAATGTACAGTAAATATATGTATGTGTGTATATATACACACACACATTACTGCTTGCTCTGGGGTTGTCATGGTTCCATCAGCAGAATAATAGATTGTGGTCCTGCTGTATAGAGTGACAGAGAGTCCACATATGGGATACTAGGTCCAGTTCTGGAGACCCCCCCCCCCCCATAAAAAGACATAGATAAAATGGAACAAGTGGTGGGTATAAAATTGGTGGAGGCTCTAGAACATGTGGCAAATCAGGAGAAACTTGAGGAACTTATTGTGGCAAATTTACTAATTGTGCCTAAGTGTTAGAAGGCGCAAACTTTGACCAGATAGTCTTAAGAAATGCCAGATTTATGGAAGAGTCAAATGCTGTTTGATAAATCTGTCATATTATTAGACTGTCTGGTCCACCATTAACACCACTTACTAGTTGGCTTTGTTTTATTCAACAAAAAGCAACAAAATTTTAAATGGGATGATGATGATAATACATTCTAGTATTGCACCCTATCATGAATGTCCTTGCACAGCAAGCACTCTAGCCATTGCCTGTATAGCATGGCCCCAACCCCCCCAAAATAGGCCATCAAGTAGGAAGTAGGTGCTCTTAAAGGGAATCTGTCGGCAGAACCCAGCCCTGCATATAGACAGTTTGATTCAGGTGACTCTGACCTATTTTTCCCCAGGTCGATCGATGCCTCCATTGCTGTACGTTCACTGTACGTTTTTTGTAAATATAGAGATAAGCTATTTGAAGCCAGGAGTGTTCTGCCAAAGAGGTGAGCGGTAACATCCTCGTTGCTCCAAATAGCTCATTTTCATTTTGGCTAAACATAGCAGTGATATCTCAGCAATGGAGGCATCGCTCACAAGGGAAAATCTCTGCTTTATTCAGGTGACTCCAATCTACCTGCTTGCAGAGCTGGGTGGATATCCTGGGTTCTGGTGACAAACTCCCTTTAAACAGCCATAGGATATTACTCCTCCTCCACCAAATGTCACAGCTGGCATTACACATTAGACAGGAAACATTTTCCTGGCACCACACAAAGCCAGATTTGTTATGACTGCTGCTATATCTTAATAGAACAGTTGTATCTGGCAGACTAACATTACTGTATACCAGATCTCCACAGTCATCTGAAATCTGAAATGAGACTTCTGTTGGAAATACTGTATATATACTGTATACATGAGGGATAACCCGAAGTCAGAAAGGTAATGTGATATTATACATGTGTGGGGCAAACAGAATGACTTTGTGTCTGCAGGGAATAAGACAAGCATGTACATCAGCGACTCGCACTGCTTGTTCTAAGGGGGCAGTACACATAACAAATAAGTGGTCCTGCCCTACATATAACACAGTGAGGGAGACTTATCTTAAAGGGACATTTGCATTGCCTTAATTTGCACCAAAGTTATGAAATGTCATATTACGCTTAGTAACTTTGGTGAAAGGTGAGACCTGGTTCACTTCTGTGCTTGGTATTCCAGTTCACTTGGGTACCCCCCTGAGCAGAATACCGACCACATTGACAAGCGGTGAGCAATGAAAGCACATGGACCCCAAAGACTATAATGGGGTCCATGTGTTTTCCGTGCAGTGTCCGTATGAGTCATGTGAAGACGAAAGTAGTTCATGAAGTACTTTTCTCTGCGCATGTTCTTTGCGGATAACACGCCGAAAACACACGGACCCCAGTATAGTCTATGGGGTCCATGTGCTTTCATAAGCTCACCACTTGTCAGTGCATTCGGTATTCCATTCAGGGGGACCCCAAGCGGACTCTCCAAATGGAATACCGAACGCAGATGTGACCCGGCCTCACACTTGTCTTGAGAGGTTACTCAACCGTTTCCCTTACTAGAGAGAATTTGTGTGTACAATTTTTGCAACATTTTCAATAAATGTCACCCATCTGCTCACTAGGCCAACAATGCCCATATACTTGCTCAGTTTTTAAAAGAGGGATAAGTGGCGTAAAAAAGTTTTTCGCAACTTGTTGAAGCCTGAATTCTTTGACAGCATTTAACAAATGCCTTCTATTGTACGAGTTTTGCTCAGAGTTTTCATTGAATAGAAAATTGCTGCATCATTGATCATGTAAAATACACGCAGAGTAAAAGAGTAGCAGATACTGCATGGACACGCTAGACCCTGTGTGCTCTCGTAAGGAAGGATCTACGACACAAGCTGCTTGTTTGCTGTTTTAATCATATTTTCAATAATTTTTTTTGACTCCCCCATACTACCTTAACACACCCTGCGAATTACATGATCTTAATGTTAATGGCAGTATTTGTGAATGACAGCTTTATACATTTACAGTGTTTACAGGGGAAATGTGTTCATGCTTGTAATGTCTTTACAATTTGTCATTGCACAGAAGGAGTCGGCTGCATTGCTATGGATCATATTTTTTTTTTCAATTATTTTTCACTTGATTCGCACCTGTCAGTTTCTGCTTTTCCACAGCGGCACCTAAAATTTAATTGCTTCCTCGTGTTTTCAGTGAATAATAGAAATCCTCAGCACCGTTAATCTTATATTACAAAAGGAATGTGTAAACCGACATTTATACCCAGTCTACACTCTACCCTTCACAATAGCTGCAACAAAATCTATAAGAATTAAATAGAACTTGGCAACACTAGTCTTTAAATAAAATGATGTGTTATAACGCAATAATGTAATTCTAGCAAATCATGTTATCTTACAGCGGTATAGTTAACCTCGTGGATGTTCAGATTCACAACAGCAGAATACCATGAGCCGTTTCCAAAAATGAACATCACCTTATATTGTTTATTTACCATCCTGCAAACCCGTAGCCCTCAAAAATATTTCTTACCTCTATTATTTTTGAATCACTAAAAATTTCTTCTTTCCCCACATAGGATACTTGTACAGTACATACTCCATTGTGGACTCAATCTAACATTGTTGCATTCTTGCAATCTACCCAGATAAAAGGTTGTTTTTTTTAACTAAAAAACCCGAGATCTTCTCGATCTCCATTGACCATTTCTTCTTGGTGTCTTGGCTTACACAGGAGATCCCTGAACATGCCTGCTGGTAACCCCATTATTCTACATTACCCTCGGTTCTTCCACTACCAATATTTTACTGCCTAACCATAAGTAGACGAACATATAATTTGTGGCCTTCACAAGCTCTGGTCTTGACTCCGTCTCAAGTGATCTTCTCTAGAGATGAGCGAGTACTGTTCGGATCAGCCGATCCGAACAGCACGCTCCATAGAAATGAATGGATGCACCTGGTACTTCCGCTTTGATGGCAGCCGGCCACTTTACCCCCGCGTGCCGGCTACGTTCATTCATTTCTATGCGAGAGTGCTGTTCGGATCGGCTGATCCGAATAGTACTTGCTCATCTCTAATCTTCTCCAAGATTTCTCCCATGCAACCCCATACTCTGGAACTTTCAAGCACATCAGTATCTTTCCTACTGTTCAGATTTTCAAAAGCAACTCCAAAATTTTTTCCATAGAGATGTTTTTGGACAGCAATGATGCATCCGTTCAAGTGTACAAAAGATCGCACCATCAACATTAACAACTAAGCTGCATCATCGAAGGGTAGTTCAGTTGTTAATGCTGATGGTTGGATAGCTTATATGACTGAACGGCAGTGAGTCTGCACATATTGGCACGTGATTGGCCAAACAGTCATCACCTTAAACACGCTTATTTTTGGTGGACCACCGGCTAAGAATTTTCAACATTTCCTGCTAAAGTTGGACAGTTTTCATAGAAAGCCAGTTAAGGATTAATTCGCAAAGCTGTGATACATAGCTGCAGTGAAAAATTCACATTGTTCACAGCCAATTTGCATCCATGCAACATCTCTTGTCATAGATTCCTCATAGACTTGATCCTATTGAGTAATCCGTGAAAACGGACAAATATAAAGCCCTTTTTTTGACAGATCATTCACACGGTCCATAAAAAATAAGCCCATAGGAATGCATTGATTTTAGTGCAATGTGACGGGCCTTAAAACAAACATTTGTTATGTGGTTGTTTTACACGTTTGTGTGAATAAAGCCTAACCTATCAGTATGTTTTTGAAGTGTGCCAGGAAATCAGAGTAAGCGGAACCTACAGAAACACCGGAAGAGCATATAACCTCCATATAGATGTAGTCATGTTCAAATCCAAGAGCCTTGTGCAGGAAAGCAACAGTGCTATCCTATGAAACTGAGGTGCAGATTTTAGTTACTTCAAGACAGATTTCCTTTAATAAAATAATTTTCCTATGTATTTTTTTAGAAGAAAATTATCTTTACAGGTCCAGTTAGTGATCTGTATCCTTGTTGAAGCAATAGTGATGTTGCTTGTTACAGCCATATCTGAAGGGTATTCTAGTGGGTGTGTAAGTTCAGGTTTCCTAGCTGGCAACCATTTAACCTTCTGCTTGGATGATTGGCATGTGATCGTAAGCGGTTACAGATAAACGATCACTTTAGTAGTTTGCTATACAGTACACTGCATCTCCTTGATACACAGACTTGTTGTAGCTGACTCTTACTCAGGCGCAAACAGTAATGAGATTACATGAGAAAGCATAGGGTTTATGTTTGGCTCAGCTCTCTATTACAGGTGTCCCGGAGTGTAATTCACTTGTTATGTTAACCCAAGCCCTATATTTAATGACTATTATGGCATAAAGGTATATAGATAACTTAGCCTTTGAGAACAGATGTTCTTAGTGTAGCATGAATCCACTCACTATGTAAATTATCCACATTTACCAAGTACAATCCTTATTCCAGTCAAATCTATTTATTTCCTTCATGCGTATGGAAATAGGAAGATTGTTATGCACATTTTTAAATTACCCCTTGCTGAATTTCTCTTGATTTCGCATTTTAGTTTAATTGTATAAGCGACCAGAATCTTAGTGGATTCCAGTAAAAGCTATAATTATCATAAGATTCTTTATGCGGTTTTTCATTGACCAACGAATATCATGAATTATTTTGTGTTTAAAAAAAGCTGAATAGCACTTCATGAGAATATTTTGCAAGTTACATGTGGCTTGCTAAAATTATAGTGCATCGTTCCTTAAATAACAAGAAGAATGAGAAAATAATACTTTGCTCTACTCGGGGAAACAAGTTAACCCAATGTTTGACTTTTTCTTTTTTTTTTAAACCCAATATAGGGAGATAGAAGAGAAAATTATAGTCTGGATTTTTAGTGCTAAAATACAGAAATCAGAGGTTGATAAAGTAGATGTAGTTGTTCAGGGCAGTCAGGCTGGGTCTGGGTCTCATGACTGCGGCTTAAGTTTGGGTTAGCCATTGTTGGCTACCAAACCTATTTACAGGAATGCTTTAAAGTGAGTTTATTACCAGAAAACTCAATATCAAACTAGCCATAGTACTTTGTAGAGGATGTTATGTTGAGCACCATCATACCATTAGCTAGTCCAATAGATGCACCATTTCTATGAAAAAAGCTGGGGGTTTTTAAAAATAAAAGTGCAAATGACGCTTAAAGGGATTGTCCAGGTTAATTTTTTTTTAATAGCCTATCTTCAGGATAGGCCATAAATATATGATCAGTAGTTGGTGAACATCCAGTCCCGAGACCAATCAACTATACAGAGCCACTTCCAACGCCTGTCCAGTACACAATACAGGAGCAGAAGCAGAAAGCCCTGTCCACTGTCTAGCAATATGGCACCTTCACTGCAGCTCAGCTCCCACTGAAGTAATTAGCAACTGAGAGCTGCAATGAAGATGAAGGAGCTTTCTGCTTCCAGGCCCATATTGTTTACAGGACGGACACCAGAAGCCTCTCCGTACAGCAGATCGGTCTGGGGGCTGGGTGTTGACCCCCTATTAATCAGATATTTATGGCCTATCCTGGATAGGTGATAGGATATGATTGTGGCACAACCCATTCAAGACCCAAAATGGCAGGCAGCATGGTGGCTCAGTGGTTAGCACTGCAGGCTTGCAGTGCTGGAGTCCTGGGTTTGAATCCTGCCAAGGACAACATCTGCAATGAGTTTGAATGTTCTCCCCATGCTTGTGTGAGTTTCCTCCCACATTCCAAAGACATACTGATAGAGAAAAAGAAAGCAGTAGGTATCAGCTTTACTTACAACTTCTTTAGCTACTGACCAGCAACTATGTACATGTCTTTTTATTCTCCATTACTCTACTTTTGTCTAGATTTATGAGATGTCTGTCCATTTGGTGTATTGTTTACTGGCACCCCAGTTGTGGTTACCTTGGAGAAAATCTATTTGAACTGTTAACATTGTTAGACAGAACATGCAGGTGCTGAGCTGCTGTAATCTATTGTGTTGCAATCGCTGCAACATCCGTTATGCGAGTATACCCAAAAGAATGTACAGGACAGCCAGATCGCTGCAACTCCAGTGCTTTTAGAAGGCCAAATAATCCAACTCACAGGCCGTTTTGTAACTCAATACTTTGCTGAAGTAGTTTTTTTAGATACAGCAGTTTTTGGATAGAGCATTAGTTGTTAACAGCAATTTTCTGGAAGTTTCACAGACTGTAGACAGCAACGGTTCCTGCTCGTACAGTGGTTGCGCTGAGTTCTTATGGGCCCTGCTACTCGAAACACATGGTAAAGGTTTACTCAGCTGACTTTTGGGTTGGATTCCAGCCTACTTTCAGACTTCCTAGACGGTCCACAAGGAATGAATTTCTGGACTGGACTCAACCATCAAAAACCCGGGGAAAACTCCTTTTAAAAGGGGCTATACCCCCTTTGGCATGGCAGAAAGCATCAGGACTCAGTATTCTAAGGATGCACATTGAGTGGTGAAAAAGGCACCACATGCTGCACAACCAATGGGCACAACAGCGTTCCACTTGTTTGGGAATCATTGTGCAACCATCTATCCAGAAAATATCTGCTCAATGACTTAAGTAGCAACAATATATAAAGTGGCAGCGGCACACAAACCTTATGCTGTAAGTCATCAGTATAAACAATACAATACACAGTGAACATTACACTATAACACACAAGTGTAATGCACAAGAACTACTGCAAATAACAGTATACAAGAGCACAGCAAGATGATCTTGAGAAGGGACTTTTATGTCAAACACCTATCAAAGGTTAAACTTATGGTAGAGGATGGCTTTTATACAGTGTTTTTGTGGGAAACAGACTATCCACGTAATACTTAATATGAGTGAATGAATACAGAGTATGGGTTTCTGTGACTATTGTCTGAAGTTCCTTGGTGTTTGTGTAACGCTCAAAGCTATTTTAATGTGTGAATGAAAATGATTTCTGTACCTGAAAATTTTTTGGGAATTGGAAAAAGCCATTAATGTCAGCGAGCCAAGCCTAGGGTAGCCACTGTATGATATATTTGTAATGAGTGGTGACACGCTCCCAATATTCCATTCACACTCTATGAATTGCCTCTGATATATATGTTATATACGTAATGTTCTGTGACACTGACAGAACAAAGTCACGGTGGTCTTGAAGGGTATATTCAGATGTTATAGAGTGCTGCCCTTTGCTATAAAGGAAATGAGAAATAAATATATAAGTCTCTCATCCAATGTCAAAAGAATGATATTCTTTTTTACTGGTATTGAATGGAGACATACTAACCTCCCAGGTCCTGAACTGGCAATTCTGAGCAGTTTGATTGCCTACTTGATTGTTTGCAAGATAACTGTAAGATTGGCAGTGACAGGGTAATTTAGTGGAGATTGCAATGTCAGACTATATCCAAAGGGGCTCACTGGCACAATGATGTGATTCTCCTGACTGACAGGCCACTGGGAGATTGGTGTGCCAATTTAAAGTTCAGTGTCTTCAAAAAGTGCCTGCCTGTAGAAGCCCATTATCATGCTGCCGTTATGAGGTCATGTGGGAATAATAGGTTCACACGTATTAATAGACATGAAGAGTGGAATGGAACATATATGTGTTCAGAAAGGAGACAATTACACCTTAACGGAGCCAAGCATAGTCATTAAGACGTGCAAACCAGTGTGTGTAAGAACGACTCCCGCTCTGGATATACATAAACATTACTTGGAATAACTATTTAGTATTGTACATACACCTACTAAATAGCACCGCCAGAGCTGTCTGAAAGTTGTCAGGATACATGACTTCTGTGCATGATTCCTTGCCATTGTGTCGCGTGCTCCTGCTAGTTTCAAATCCCCAAGTGCAAAGACTTGGTTGAAAGCTGCATTAGCCGTGTGAGATAACATCTAGTGGATTGGTTGTCGGTAGAATTCTTAGCAATGGGTCCAATTTATCTGTGTCATTATGTATCAATCATATGCAAACAGCTTAACAGAATCGCTTCTGTCTTTAATTACCTTAAGAAGAACCTAATTTACCAGACATGGCCACTTTATTGTGGAGTTATTGATTTCACATTTAAAGGATTAGTTACGAAAAAAAAAGTTACAAAAAAAAGTAAAAGCACTTAATTGAACAACCTGTAGTGAGAGATGAGCTGTCTACAGCGCTATGGGGTATATATTCTTAACCACTGTCCGGCAGGATATAAGATAGTATGTCCTGTATAAAATGATATGATCGGTGAGTATTATCATTGTGCATTTGTAGAGATATGGAGTAGAAGAAGTGATGTCACCCATGTCAAGTAAGGTAAATCACGCAAGTTTTCGGATAGCTGCAATGCGCTATGATTGTACAAATAATCCCACCATCAACATTAACAACTATACTGCCCGATCAGGTTGGTGTTTCAGTAGATAAAATAACATTGGCTAAGCGCACTGACTTCCATCAAACACCTAGTATGTATGAAAGCCTCCTGACCCCCCACCCTCTGGCAGAGGTAATGGGATAGAAGCACAGGGGAGTCGGAGGACGCAGTGCCTGATCCTTCTGTTCTCAGGGAAATAAGCCACCATCAGAGGTGTCTGCTAACAATTTGCTCTCCTCTCTTTATTCATATCAAATGCATCTTCGGCGAGCGCTCAAGTGAGCAATGTAACTAGAAGGTTTTAAGGTTAGGTTCACACCTGCACCAGCTCTTTGTTCAGGATTCCCATTACTTGCAAGCAGGACTTTTCTCTCTACATTTTTTGGGCATAAACCCAGCGGACCCCATTATAGTCTATACACTCCACAGGGAAATCCAAACACAAGTGTGAGCCTATCATCATGCAAGAGGAAACATTGTATAAACTCCTTCTATTAAGTCATATGGTTTACAGAGTGTGTCATATAAACTAGTCTTGTAGGTTGGTGAAGGGTCTCTTATAACCTGTTTGCTGAGTGTACTGGAATTATTGGTGGGTGAAAAGATAAATATCCTCATACTGTTAATATCGACAGGTCGTGTCATATTTTATGCTCTATTTTACAGATACGTTTTAGGTAGCGCTCTCCCTATTTATTATGTTTTTGCTTTAATTTGACCTTACTTGCAAAAGCAACATCCTAGAATCCTTGTTTGGTTGATATTCCTTTATAATCCAGTTTACTAACTAAAAAAAAATACAGATGCCGTGATACTTTTATATGAGCACTTCACAACTATCATTCCTTTTTTTAGCATATGATGATTCCGTCCTTGTACCAATATGTTATTGTAGTTTTATGTTATGTTACACTACACATAAAAGAAGCCCTATTCCCATTTGCTTAGGGAGCTTGTAGAATACAGAAGTCATTTATGGGGCCGTATATTAATGCTTGGTAAGGTTCTTTCTCCACGAGTTGTTATTCATGCCGAAGTTAAGACTCCCTGGAAGCTAGAAATGGTTAACAACTCGCGAGCTGGAAGACTTCTTATACTCTGCTCTACAACACTGTCACTTATTGTTATGTATATCTGTTAAAGTTGCTGTTATTCATTCACCTCTATTACATTCTTTCAGATGGGCTTGTGGACTGCCTGGACCCAGACTGTTGTCTGCAAACAACTTGTCAGTCGAGTTTACTTTGCCGTGGATCACGTGATCCTCTTGATATCATCCAACAAAGCCAGTCAGGCTCACCAGCAGTAAAGTCTTTTTATGATCGAATCAAACTTCTGGTAGGAAAAGACAGCACGCACATCATTCCTGGAGAAAATCCTTTCAACAGCAGGTACAAAATAGAAAGATTAATACAGATTTAGAGGATCATGTGAAGTTAAAAGAAGAATCCTTTAGCAGCTTTGGTATCCATCTTAAAAAAAAATAAAAAATAAATAACCCTCAAGTTTGTAGTTGCCATATAGCCAAGGTGTTTTACATCTTATTATGTATACTTTATTTCTGCACTGCACTAAATATATAATATAACACCCTTTATATTCCGTTGTATCCACACTTAACTGATCTCCAGTCAGGAACACATTTATTATTATACTAATTCAACAATATCATGGAGTGCTGACAAAATTCACTGCCTCAGCACTCACAGGATGGCTACATATAGCATAACACCTTGTGACAAAGTATCATGAAATCATGTTGTTTCTAGAAAAGCTGCTTAACTAGTGATGCGCATATCTGCATGTGTCCAACCAAAGAAGGAAGGTCACATTAATGGTTATATCCAGTGAATTTTATAATATGGAGCAGAAGACTGGGGGTTAATATGTACAGACCAAAGCACACTTGAAACTGCATTCTACAGTAGGCTTAGAAATGGAGAGCAATTCATCTGGGAATATTTTGTTATACAGTTGTTATGTATAATATAAAACATTTCATGAGGTCCTTGTGAATATATAAATATATGAGAGATAAATAAGAGATAATCCTTTAATAGTCCCACCATGGGCAAATTTCAGTGTGTTACAGCAGCATGGTAATACAGATACAGGATAATAACAGTAATATATTACAGAAGGACACACACATAAGCTCAGAATAGCAGATAGGAGAAAAATACTGGGAGTCATAGTAGCTAATGAAAAAGGAAAAGACTTCAGGATCATTTAGTTCTCTGTGCCGAGTGATCTTCGCTTGGCCTGATATTATGTAGATTATACAGCCTGATTGTGGTTGGGAGGAAGGACCTACAATAGCGCTCCTACTCACACTTGGGGTGAAGCAGTCGGTCACTGACAATGCTTTCATACGTGGAGTAGGATTTATTCTTCAGCATGGAGCTCACCACGGACAGTGTCCTTCTGTCATCCACCACCTGTACTGGGTCCAGGGGGCTCCCCAGGACAGAACTGGCCCTTCCAATCAGCCTGTCAAGTCTATTTCTGTCCCTGGTTGGTATACTACTCCCCCTTATTATATATACACAAACACACAAATATGTAGTGTAAAGTTGTTTGTGAACGCATGACTTGAGAACTATATACAATCCATATCGAAGTATCATGCTGATGCCCATTGGCATATCATTACCTGTCAGTTTTGCTATTCGACCAAATATATGACCAATATACTGTAGATTTACTGAGTTATCTCATTGATAAATATGTATGCGATTATAAATTCTGAAGCAACAAAGAAAACTGTGAAATATCCCCTAGAGAGCTAGATGTCATTGCGAGGTGCAGCTATTATTGTACTATTGTTTATTGGCAGTACTTAGCAGTATCAGCAGACAGGCCATTGACAGTGTTTATTTTACTGTATTACTGAGACAAATGGTTTAGCTAGATTGAGTTTATTGTGGCTATGAGACATCCGGCAGGGGTTTTTGAACTGTCAATCTGAGCTACAAGGTCAATTGAGATCAGTCAGGCCCCTCGAGACCATTAAGACCTGTTAAAGCTGGTAATAGCTTGACAGTACACTTTCCTCCACCATCAACTTCTACTTAAGTTGCTAAAGAAAGAAATATAAATTGATAGTTTTCATTTCAGCAGAGAAAACTGCATAGCTTTCCCAGAACATTATGTGAGGAGATAGAATAAAAGGAGGTTAAAGACTTAGTTTTTGGCAGTGATATAATATTCCTTCTTAATTGTAACTTAAAAGGAGATGGCCATGTCCCCATGTCTATAGTAATGTGCCACATTGTAGAATTATCCCTGTGTTTACAGGCACCACATAAGTGCGCAGGTTCTACTAGTATTTCGGCTCTGGGATTGACTGATAGGGAGTAAGTAATGGTAAAACAGGGAGAGACACTAACTGCATAAGATTGATTTCCAGGCGGTGACAGGGATTCCATTATCTGCGATGAGGCACAGGTCATTTTGATCCTTTTGCTTTAAGCCTGGGAGCCAGTCCAAGAGTTTTCGGTGTCAAGAAGCACTGCTTGTACAGAATTACCTTTAAACTATTAAATCCAGCTCCAGAGCGTCCTACCTGCCAATTTGCCATCTCTGAAAGATGCAGTGCTTTCCTCTATGTGCCTTTTATTAGCCCTTACAAAGAAAGCCTGTTTTTATAGTAAATGTAAACAGAGAAACTCATGGCTTTCAAACAATAATGGCAGAAAATGACTAAAGGCTATAGCGCCGCAATATAATCAATAGCAAGAGCAACACTGCCACCAAGGAGAGTGGGCTTATTGTTTATCTCAGGGAAAAGCTTTCAGAACAATTTCTTATATGTACATTTAGAGGAGACAGCGATTTGAAGCTGCCTTTGTCATTGGTGTCTACAAATACCAAATTGGCAAAACAGAAATGGTTCCACTTGCATGTGCTCTATTGGCTCAGTACGCTTTATCTGTATCTACTATACTTAACTCTCTACTCAACAAAGCAAACCCTAAAACTAAAGTAGGGTAGCAGCACCATTGACAATGTAGTAACTTTTTAGCAAGAATAGCTAAATAAATATAAATATATATATATATATATATATATATATATATATATATATATATATATATATATATGAAGAGCTCAACGGAAAAATGGCCTAAGTCCAAAAATCAATATTATGAGAAAAACGAAATTTAAAGTTTTAGCCTAAAGCAAACGGGCATTATTGTGGAATATATCTATCCAATGTAATCAGCTAATGAACACCGTTAATCCTAATCATAAATTGTATTATTTATTAAAAAAATTGCAGCTTCATGTATAAATATTATTTATTTAATATTATTAATTACTACTATTATTAAACGATGAAGAATAATAATTACCTGCCTCCCTTTTCGGCGCTAAATATGTGCAAAAGTCGATTTAGAGCCTTTTAAACAATAAGACAAAGTTTTTACACTAATATAAACAACAGACCGGAAGTCACGATTTCAATGAAAAAATGACCAACGAGAGTGAAGTAAGTTTGTATTGGACTTAGGCCATTATTCCATTGAATGTAAATTCTTCTGCATTGAAATATATGGACTTAGGTCATTAATCCTAGGTACCTTGTAAACCCAATGCATAGAACGAGGTACAAAGAAGCTTTCTAGGTAATAATTTGAAATATGACAAAATGTGGACTTGGGCCATTTTTCCGTTGAGCTCTTCATATATATATATATATATATATATATATATATATATATATATATATATATATATATATATATATATATATATATACAGTCCTATGAAAAAGTTTGGGCACCCCTATTAATTGTAATAATTTTTAGTTCTAAATATTTTGGTGTTTACAGCAGCCATTTCAGTTTGATATATCTAATAACTAATGGACACAGTAATATTTCAGGATTGAAATGAGGTTTATTGTACTAACAGAAAATGCGCAATATGCATTAAACCAAAATTTGACCAGTGCAAAAGTATGGGCACCTCAACAGAAAAGTGACATTGATATTTAGTAGATCCTCCTTTTGCAAAGATAACAGCCTCTAGTCGCTTCCTGTAGCTTTTAATCAGTTCCTGGATAAAGGTATTTTGGACCATTCCTCTTTACAAAACAATTCAAGTTCAGTTAAGTTTGATGGTCACCGAGCATGGACAACCCGCTCTCAAATGATCTGAAAACAAAGATTGTTCAACATAGTTGTTCAGGGGAAGGATACAAAAAGTTGTCTCAGAGATTTAACCTGTCAGTTTCCACTGTGAGGAACATAGTAAGGAAATGGAAGACCACAGGGACAGTTCTTGTTAAGCCCAGAAGTGGCAGGCCAAGAAAAATATCAGAAAGGCAGAGAAGAAGAATGGTGAGAAGAGTCAAGGACAATCCACAGACCACCTCCAAAGAGCTGCAGCATCATCTTGCTACAGATGGTGTCACTGTGCATCGGTCAACAATACAGCGCACTTTGCACAAGGAGAAGCTGTATGGGAGAGTGATGAGAAAGAAGCCGTTTCTGCAAGCACGCCACAAACAGAGTCGCCTGAGGTATGCAAAAGCACATTTGGATAAGCCAGCTTCATTTTGGAAGAAGGTCCTGTGGACTGAAAAAACAAAGATTGAGTTGTTTGGTCATACAAAAATGTGTTATGCATGGTGTCCAAAAAAAAGCATTCCAAGAAAAACACTTGCTACCCACTGTAAAATTTGGTGGAGGTTCCATCATGCTTTGGGGCTGTGTGGCCAATGCTGGCACCGGGAATCTTGTTAAAGTTGAGGGTCGCATGGATTCCACTCAGTATCAGCAGATTCTTGAGAATAATGTTCAAGAATCAGTGACGAAGTTGAAGTTACGCCGGGGATGGATATTTCAGCAAGACAATGATCCAAAACACCGCTCCAAAGCGACTCAGGCATTCATGCAGAGGAACAATTACAATGTTCTGGAATGGCCATCTCAGTCCCCAGACCTGAATATCATTGAACATCTGTGGGATGATTTGAAGCGGGCTGTCCATGCTCAGCGACCATCAAACTTAACTGAACTTGAATTGTTTTGTAAAGAGGAATGGTCCAAAATACCTTCATCCAGGATCCAGGAACTGATTTAAAGCTACAGGAAGCGACTAGAGGCTGTTATATTTGCAAAACGAGGATCTACTAAATATTAATGTCACTTTTCTGTTGAGGTGCCCATACTTTTGCACTGGTCAAATTTTGGTTTAATGCATATTGCACATTTTCTGTTAGTACAATAAACCTCATTTCTATCCTGAAATATTACTGTGTCCATCAGTTATTAGATATATCAAACTGAAATGGCTGTTGCAAACACCAAAATATTTAGAACTAAAAATGATTAAGATTAATAGGGGTGCCCAAACTTTTTCATAGGACTGTATATATATATATATATATATATATATATATATATATATATATATATATAATGTATTTTAGGGAAGGTAGCTCAGTAGAAGTAATGATGCAGACCCAAACAGTAAAGACAGGGACACAAAATATACAGCAAACTGGTTTATTTAGAAAAAAACAGGAAAATAAATAAACCTTGATTTCACCTTGGCACAAAATGAGCAAAATACAGCCTTAACTTCAGCCAAAAACAAAATAAAAATCTGCTCGTCTGAGTAACTAACTAGATAGAACTGATAACCTAAATATACATGTGGCTTACTTCCAGCCACACGAACCAAACAGGAGCAATATTGTCTCTAATGTCCGCGCAAGATTTTGCACGAACATGAGCATCGGACACTAGCTGTCGGACACCGACGCTAGTGTGAACCCTGCCTATGCAGATAGAGATACTGACATATATAATGGAGCACATACTAAGGTGGTATCACATGCATACCCTTGCCTTTAGCTCTAAGGGCTAAAATAAACCTAATAATGTATTATCTGAGGTTTCCATAAAGGTGTGGGTAATTTAATGAGATTTTAGAAATTTCAGTTATCAATTTCCATGTAAGTGCTCAATATATATTTAGCCCCACTACATCTGCAGTAGTTGATCCGGTGCCCCCAGAGCTAAACGCAATGAGTCTTGTAAGGTTTGTTTAAGCCAATATTCTGTAGGTTGTGTGTTCTTGAAATTCATTACATTTCATGGCTGTCACTAGCTCGGCATAAAAGTTGTGTGATGATGTGACATGCTGTAAGACATGGTTGCCATTACACATCTGGACCCCTATGCTCATGGGTCTTTCATAGGCTTTGTGACCCAAGGAATTATGCAAATTTATCTGGAAGATTTGTTACTGCCAAATCATTTTGTTTAATCCAATATGTCTGCATCATTTATCTTATATTTCTGTAAACCTCACTGGCAGTATTGAAAATAACATGCATAGCATAAAATGCAAAGACCATGAATACTTTAATTTAACACATTTAGTGTCATTAGTTTTTACAACAGAAGATATATGTATCTTAAGATGATTGCAGGAAATTCTGAAAAAAACATGTCCATAACCTCAAGAGATGTTACATATGGGTCATATACTAGTGCTATACATAGAAGCGAAAACCTAGACCTATAACATAGGTATTCCTTATATGATGATAAATACTAGCCAGCAGTAAAGGTAAGGGAGGCTAAGCAAGATGTCTTATTATGCGGATCTGTGGCTTTATGTAAAGAGAATATCTTAAGCCATTTGGGATGGGGGACTTTATAGAGTATGCTCTCCTTTTGTGATGCTAGAGCATGAGTTCTTATTCATTACGTATAGGTGTCAACTATAATGATGGCACATGGGGCCAATTTTATACAAAATGTAGCCCTGAGCAAAATTAAAATTTGATTTCCAGACGCTGGATAGTACCTACAACACAGAAGGTGATGTGCAGTGTGCCCCAAGACTCTAGCATTTCTAGGGTTTTAAAGGAGATCTCCAAGAGTGATAATTAATGGCCTTAGAATAAGTAATAAGTTAGAGATCAGCAAGGATCCGACACACAAGACCCCACCAAATGACATTAGCAGATTATACAAAGCCAGATGCAGCGGGCTCTATACACTGTATATTATTTTTTGTGCAGTGGAAGGGGGCGCTTCCAGAGGCATACTCTCGACTCTTGAGCCCCAAGGCAAAATCTAAAATCTATCTACCTTGTGCCATTGACGGCTACCCCCTCATTCCCTATGGCTATTTCCCTGGGTCCATCTGTGAACAATCAGCAGCTTAGTGTATGGAGAGGGCTGAAGTGACCTCCATTCTGACTGCAGAGGGTGTGAGCTTACAGCAGTGGAGACAGAAGTCAGCCCTAAAGTGGAGATGGGGAGAGGGCGAGTTGTTAAAGGAGCACAGTGAATTGCAATTAATAGGACCATATCAGTATTTTTTTTAATGCATTTATTAAACCAAATAGTAAAATCTATCACTTTTTTCTAATCTGTTTTTATTTTCTGTCTGTAAATTTATGTATTCTATGTTCTGTATATGATTTTTATGGCCGTCTACTTGTGCCTATTTTTTCTCTTCTGCTCTGTTAACATTTAGAAATAGGCCATAGTCATGGCCATAGGCAGCAATAGTTTGAAACTGACTCATTGAGGGATATGGGAGAGTTTTCTAGGCAAGGAAGGGTGACAAAATCATAAAAAAATGTTTATATATATATATATATATATATATATATATTTCACATGAAAGTTTGGTTTAAAAAATAGGCAACTTTTTCAATCGCTGAAGGTATAGCAAACAGATATGTCCATTGTTACTTTAGAGTGAATTTGCTGGAGGTTTCCCCCTGAAACCAGTTTGGTCCAACATTGTGTCTTGCAAAAACCCTGACAGGCTACAGTCCACAGCACGAAAATTGGTTTGTTACATAAAGACATGTAAGATAGACATCTCTCAAGAATTATAAACTAATGTTTAGGGTTCTTTTTAGAAAAGCTGGTCATCTTGTGCCACATATCTTGGAATGTGTTGAGTGAAGAGGAAAGTTAAGGAAGGACAGCTCTCTTTATTGATATCAGTGCTTTGGCCACAGATTGGGAGACACATGCCTTTGTACAACGCACCACCAATATAAAAAAAAAAAAAAAGGGAGTCTGATTAAGGGTATAGCCTAAAAGTCGGAGAACCTATTTAGCATGCTGCTTAATCCAACATTAAAGATGACCTTTCATCAGATTGGGCACAGGCAGTTCTATATACTGCTGGAAAGCTGACAGTGCGCTGAAATCTGTGCCCCGGGTAACGCGCTATCGGTCCCGGTACCGTAGCGCTTTACAGTCAGAAGGGCGTTTCTGACATTTAGCCAGGAACGTCCTTCTCCACAGCAGCGCCTATCGCGCTGTGCTGTGTGAGCGGGGAGGAACGCCCCCTCCCCTCCTGATAATACTCATCTATGGACGAGCTGTGTGAACAGAGGGAGGGGGTGTTCCTCCCCACTCCACAGTACAGCGTGATAGGCGCTGCTGGGCAGAAGGACGTTCTTGGCTAAGTGTCAGAAACACCCTTCTGACTGTAAAGCGCAACGGTACCGGAACTGATAGCGCTTTACCCAGGGGCACAGATCGGGAAAGCCAACAGTGCGCTGAATTCAGCGCACTGTCAGCTTTCCAGCAGTATATAGAACTGCCTGTGCCCAATCTGATGAAAGGTCCTCTTTAACTAATGGAAATGTAACACTGAGCAAATGTGTTTGACAAAAATATGTGCTCTTTCCTGGTTTCCCATATGTTGTATGTTTGTGAACACGTCTGAGAAAGCAAATAACAGAATATTATATTTTCTTTTACAAGAAAGCAAAACACTGTATTCTTGTGGAATTACAGAAAGCCGTCATTTTCAAAAGCATACATATATATTATTAACTGTAATGTCTTCCAAGAAATAGATTTCTTCTTTGTTGTCTTTGTTTACTAGACGGCCGATCAATCACAATCTGTCTTATCACGTAGAAATGGAGGTTAACATTCACAGTACAAGAGTTGTCCAAGAAGTGCTAATTCCTAATAATGCAAAAAGTGGAAGCTTTTCTTGCTTCTTCATATATATGAAGTTCTTTTCGCTCATTATCACTTTCTTACTGTGCAATTATTTTTTTCCAGCCTGGTCTCATTAATAAGAGGACAAGTCATGACCGGAGATGGAACTCCTCTTGTTGGAGTGAATGTGTCATTTGTGAAATATCCAAAGTATGGTTATACTATAACACGTCAGGATGGCACGTAAGTAGCATACTATTTTTTTTATGTTATGGCAGCTGGGGCCGGGCACTTGAATTGTGATGTTTTCAATTTGAGATATCACAGGATGCTAGGGCCGACCTCCAGTCAATTCACATATATTTACCAACTCTTTGGCATCGGCCACAATAGGGTACATACTATATACTTTGCATATACTATATACCTTGCACCCCAACAGTGTCCATAAAATTTCTAATTGTATGAGCCCAAAGAGTGTTTTTATTTAATATGTTTAAAAATCTAAAAGATTTCCCCTGAAAAACTTGTAGTTTTGTCAAATTTTCTTAGGTTTGATTGTCGAATTAAAAGGTACATGCTATGTGACTGAGTTCTGCCAAAGAGGAGGTGTGGCTGCCTGTCATCTTGTCTACTTTCATAATAATACCACTGATAATTTATTCAAAATATAGATTATGCTAAATCAACTCCGTGAAATGACTGTATTTTCTTTTGTGATGTGCAGCATCGGGGTTTGTTTTTTTTTAGAAAAGAACATAGAAGCTCAACAATTGCCAAAAGACAAAGACTGACTACAATATTCAGTTTGACATGCTAGGGAGCTGCTAAAAAATGTTATTTTTATTGTTTTTCATTGTTTTATAGGTTTGATTTAATAGCCAATGGCGGGGCATCTCTAACGCTTCACTTTGAGAGGGCTCCTTTTATTAGTCAAGAGAAAACTGTGTGGTTGCCATGGAACAGCTTTTATGCGATGGACACTCTGGCGATGAAGACGGAGGAAAACACTATTCCTAGCTGTGACTTAAGTGGTTTTGTGAGGCCAGATCCAGTTATTATCTCTTCACCTCTTTCCACCTTCTTCAGTTCTTCACCCAGAAGAAACCCTATAGTTCCAGAAACACAGGTACTCAAACTGTACTTCAATTGAAAAAGCATAAAACTAAGCAATGTACAATAATAATGCACACCAGAATACTTAACAAACAAATTACCATTTCAGAGTAGCTACTTGTATGGTTTCAAAGGGATCACAAGACAGTATTCCTGTTTATTTCCCTTGAAATGCGGAGGTTCAGCTAAAGGTTTGCAATACAATGTAATCTCGGCAGAATTGCATTTCCCATAGATACATTAAACCTTGAAATGCTAAGGGGTTAGTACAAAAAGTCACAAACAGATAATAAGAAAAAAGATATATTCTTTTGTAATTCACGTTTATCATTTATCTTAAACCGTTACATTATGAAGTGAATCACAAAATCTTCTAACTTTGTAATAACTTTTTTTTTTTATGGATGCGGAGTAATTTTACCATTATAGTTTTTATTGTGTGAAAATAAAACATACAAGCCAATGAATAATATGCACAAAAATACTGTAAAAAAAACCCTTAAAATTTGTTCTGCTATTCTCTAAGGGAAACCATATGATATATGAAATTTTATAGAATGTAGAATTATAGAATTTCATAGAATGTAAGCTCTCGTGAGCAGAGCCCTCACTCCTATTGTTTGATAAAGTTATTATTATTATTATTATTATTATTATTATTATTATTATTATTATTATTATTATTATTATGTTCCCAGAAACATGGGTATAACTATAGGGCAATTACCTTACAAGTCTCAGGTCCCGGTCATGATTTCATTATTGCGTCCAGGTTAGTGTATAGGCACCTTTGAGTAAACACTTCAAATTTTAAAGAGGGTTTCCCACAAATAACTATATATTAATATGAAAAATGAACCTTTCACCACTCTTTGCATCCTGTAATCCTCACCATTCACTTCTATTACTTTTGGTACACTCATACTATCTACTCTCGGGTTGGGTGGTCCTTGGCTGGAGTAGACAGACATAGACAGCCCACCTGACAGTAGAGAGCATAATTGTACTAAAACCAACAATGTTTTGCTCTGGGATGCTGGGGACTCTAAATCCAACTCAAAATCAATGGAGTGGCACCTATTGAAGGATGTCTAGAGCTGGCAAAAGGTCGTCTTTAAACGTTTTTTGAAATATAGATAAGTTGAAAAGTTTCTAAGATTTTCTTTAACCATCTTTGTGGTGACAGTCTTTTGTCTAGAGGGGTTGCTAATGGATGTGACATGAATGCAGAATGTGGATACATCATATATTTCCTTTACTTCTAGAAAAATCCTATACATCCTGCTTCATCCTACATGCAAGCTGACTGTTTTATACAAGTTTTGCATAGAATGAGTTTTGTCAATCAGCAATGTATAGGCGGGCAACGGGACAGTATTCAGCAGTTCTCGTAGAATATTTTAGGAGACCTTACCCATCTACTTTATGGATTATAAATATTGTTAGGGTTTGTTAAAAGTCACAATACTCGAGCAAAGGCTGTACTGTCTCATGGATATAAATAGGCCCAAACAGAAAACAAGGTGGCTCCACACTGGTACAGATCGTCATCGTCATCTTTGTCAAGGCAATTCCTAAAATGAACACAGCAGCCTCCAGTGGTGAGGAGTGGAAGTGCAACAATATTTCAAATTGAGAGAAATAGTGGCCACTAGTGGTAGATTAGGAAAGTACAGAATTCTCAAAGCTTGGCTCTCCACGTCCCTTCTTATGACTGCAAGGAAAGTATTTTACATGCCGGGCAACAGACAACAGATCTGAAGAATCTAACGGAACAGTGTTCCATTGTATTGTCTTTCTAGACAACAAGTCATTACAGCTCTTCCTTATACATTCTTATAGATAAGTATGCAGGAAATTGTAAATATAGACAATGTTTGTAAGAGTTGAGAGAAATATGACAACTTTATTCCTCTGCATTGGTAATCCTAGTCAAAGAATGCCCTAGTTGCATGAAACCAACTGTGCTGCACAAAGCACTTCTGAGCATGATGGTATTTGGCTCATAGGTATAGGTAGACACATTTAGGTACTTTTCTGGGGGGGGGGGGGTTGTTTGTTTTTTTGCATTTCTACCATATTTTTTCTTGTTTTGAGAATTCCTTGTAGAAAATATTTTATTATAAATAAGTATGGTGGTTGCCTGATGAAAATGTAAAACTAGTGTAAACTAAGGATAAAGTAAGTAATTAATGGTTTCATGTTTTGCTTCCTATTATTTATAAAGGAAGGATAGGCAGCTGAGAAAAGCATCCTGCTTGTACTATATTTTATTGATTTGTGAAATTGATTTAAAATGTCTTCACGTTTCAGGTTCTCCATGAGGAGGTAGAGATGCCAGGCTCCAACCTAAGACTTTGTTATCTGAGTTCTCGAACTCCAGGATACAAGTCGTTGCTAAAGATCACTATGACTCAGTCGACTGTTCCACTTAACCTTATTAAAGTACATTTGATGGTAGCAGTTGAAGGACATCTATTCCAGAAGACTTTTCAGGCTTCACCAAACTTGGCCTATACATTTGTTTGGGACAAAAATGATGCGTATGGTCAGAAAGTGTATGGACTATCAGATGCCGTAGGTATGTACTACTGCCGAAAGAACGATATGGAGATATGATATGGAGATCAATCCAGTAGCAAAAAGTAAGATATTGGTTTTGTATAGGCCAGGTAATGAGTTAGTAAGGACATTTACAATATCAGGACTTATTTTCTCATGTCATTATATAGAAGCAAAGTTAAATTTTTGTAGTGGAATACTAACATTTTTTCCGTTCACTGAAATAGGTCACATATATTGTTAGCTCAATATCAGTTTCCTTAAAGGGAAATCCCTACACTATTCTAAACACCCTCCCCCCTCCTACTATCTAAATAACATTAGTAATAAAAAGGTATATTTACCCATATCGATTATATTATACATTTCCGGAAACGGATCGTCACTAGAGATGAGCGAACACTAAAATGTTCGAGGTTCGAAATTCGATTCGAACAGCCGCTCAATGTTCGTGTGTTCGAACGGGTTTCGAACCCCATTATAGTCTATGGGGAACAGATACTCGTTAAGGGGGAAACCCAAATCCGTGTCTGGAGGGTCACCAAGTCCACTATGACACCCCAGGAAATGATGCCAACACCTCTGGAATGACACTGGGACAGCAGGGGAAGCATGTCTGGGGGCATCTAACACACCAAAGACCCTCTATTACCCCAACATCACAGCCTAACAACTACACACTTTACACACTCAATACCACCTCTCTGACAGTAGGAAAACACCTTGAAACATGTGTATTTGGCACTTGCAGTGAGGAGAGCTTGTCACCAGCAGTGAATTTGGCCCTTGTAGTAAGTTGAGGTTGGCACCAACATTTGTTTTGAAAATCAGGGTGGATTGAGCCTCTAACCAGCAGAGTTTGGGCAAATTCATGGTGGAGGGAGCCTCTAAAAACCCCAGTTTGGACCAATTCATGGTGGAGGGAGCCTCTAACCAGCCCAGTTTGGGCAAATTCATGGTGGAGGGAGCCTCTAAAAAACCCAGTTTGGACCAATTCATGGTGGAGGGAGCCTCTAACCAGCCCAGTTTGGGCAAATTCATGGTGGAGGGAGCCTCTAACCAGCCCAGTTTGGACCAATTAATGGTGGAGGGAGCCTCTAACCAGCCCAGTTTGGACCAATTAATGGTGGAGGGAGCCTCTAAAAAACCCAGTTTGGACCAATTCATGGTGGAGGGAGCCTCTAAACAGCCCAGTTTGGGCAAATTCATGGTGGAGGGAGCCTCTAAAAAACCCAGTTTGGACCAATTCATGGTGGAGGGAGCCTCTAACCAGCCCAGTTTGGACCAATTAATGGTGGAGGGAGCCTCTAAACAGCCAAGTTTGGACCAATTCATGGTGGAGGGAGCCTCTAAAAAACCCAGTTTGGACCAATTCATGGTGGAGGGAGCCTCTAAACAGCCCAGTTTGGGCAAATTCATGGTGGAGGGAGCCTCTAAAAAACCCAGTTTGGACCAATTCATGGTGGAGGGAGCCTCTAACCAGCCCAGTTTGGACCAATTAATGGTGGAGGGAGCCTCTAAACAGCCAAGTTTGGACCAATTCATGGTGGAGGGAGCCTCTAAAAACCCCAGTTTGGACCAATTCATGGTGGAGGGAGCCTCTAACCAGCCCAGTTTGGACCAATTAATGGTGGAGGGAGCCTCTAACCACCCCAGTTTGGACCAATTCATGGTGGAGGGAGCCTCTAAACAGCCAAGTTTGGACCAATTCATGGTGGAGGGAGCCTCTAAAAACCCCAGTTTGGACCAATTCATGGTGGAGGGAGCCTCTAACCAACCCAGTTTGGGCAAATTCATGGTGGAGGGAGCCTCTAAACAGCCCAGTTTGGGCAAATTCATGGTGGAGGGAGCCTCTAACCAGCCCAGTTTGGACCAATTAATGGTGGAGGGAGCCTCTAACCAGCCCAGTTTGGACCAATTAATGGTGGAGGGAGCCTCTAACCACCCCAGTTTGGACCAATTCATGGTGGAGGGAGCCTCTAAAAACCCCAGTTTGGACCAATTCATGGTGGAGGGAGCCTCTAACCAGCCCAGTTTGGGCAAATTCATGGTGGAGGGAGCCTCTAAACAGCCCAGTTTGGGCAAATTCATGGTGGAGGGAGCCTCTAACCAGCCCAGTTTGGACCAATTAATGGTGGAGGGAGCCTCTAACCAGCCCAGTTTGGACCAATTAATGGTGGAGGGAGCCTCTAACCACCCCAGTTTGGACCAATTCATGGTGGAGGGAGCCTCTAAACAGCCAAGTTTGGACCAATTCATGGTGGAGGGAGCCTCTAAAAACCCCAGTTTGGACCAATTCATGGTGGAGGGAGCCTCTAACCAGCCCAGTTTGGGCAAATTCATGGTGGAGGGAGCCTCTAAACAGCCCAGTTTGGGCAAATTCATGGTGGAGGGAGCCTCTAACCAGCCCAGTTTGGACCAATTAATGGTGGAGGGAGCCTCTAACCAGCCCAGTTTGGACCAATTAATGGTGGAGGGAGCCTCTAACCAGCCCAGTTTGGACCAATTAATGGTGGAGGGAGCCTCTAACCACCCCAGTTTGGACAAATTCATGGTGGAGGGAGCCTCTAAAAAACCCAGTTTGGACCAATTCATGGTGGAGGGAGCCTCTAAACAGCCCAGTTTGGGCAAATTCATGGTGGAGGGAGCCTCTAAACAGCCCAGTTTGGGCAAATTCATGGTGGAGGGAGCCTCTAACCAGCCCAGTTTGGACCAATTAATGGTGGAGGGAGCCTCTAACCAGCCCAGTTTGGACCAATTAATGGTGGAGGGAGCCTCTAACCACCCCAGTTTGGACCAATTCATGGTGGAGGGAGCCTCTAAAAACCCCAGTTTGGACCAATTCATGGTGGAGGGAGCCTCTAACCAGCCCAGTTTGGGCAAATTCATGGTGGAGGGAGCCTCTAAACAGCCCAGTTTGGGCAAATTCATGGTGGAGGGAGCCTCTAACCAGCCCAGTTTGGACCAATTAATGGTGGAGGGAGCCTCTAACCAGCCCAGTTTGGACCAATTAATGGTGGAGGGAGCCTCTAAAAACCCCAGTTTGGACCAATTCATGGTGGAGGGAGCCTCTAACCAGCCCAGTTTGGGCAAATTCATGGTGGAGGGAGCCTCTAAACAGCCCAGTTTGGGCAAATTCATGGTGGAGGGAGCCTCTAACCAGCCCAGTTTGGACCAATTAATGGTGGAGGGAGCCTCTAACCAGCCCAGTTTGGACCAATTAATGGTGGAGGGAGCCTCTAACCAGCCCAGTTTGGACCAATTAATGGTGGAGGGAGCCTCTAACCACCCCAGTTTGGACAAATTCATGGTGGAGGGAGCCTCTAAAAAACCCAGTTTGGACCAATTCATGGTGGAGGGAGCCTCTAAACAGCCCAGTTTGGGCAAATTCATGGTGGAGGGAGCCTCTAAACAGCCCAGTTTGGGCAAATTCATGGTGGAGGGAGCCTCTAACCAGCCCAGTTTGGACCAATTAATGGTGGAGGGAGCCTCTAACCAGCCCAGTTTGGACCAATTCATGGTGGAGGGAGCCTCTAAACAGCCCAGTTTGGGCAAATTCATGGTGGAAGGAGCCTCTAACCAGCAGAGTTGTGGGAAAGCAGGGTGGAGGGAGCCTCTAACCAGCAGAGTTGGTGGAAATCAGGGTGGAGGGAGCCTCTAACCAGCAGAGTTGGGGGAAATCATGTTGGAGGGAGCCTAGTATTAGCAGAATTGTGCAACGCTTATGGTGGATGAGTATGAGGATGCGGAGGAATTGGAGAGGTTGAGTACAGACATGGAGTTTCATGTTGGGGTGCTTTACACAGGTGGGCACAAAAATGAAGGCTCTATCCAGTGGTGGTTCATTTTTATCAAAGTGAGCCGGTCGGCACTCTCAGCTGACAGACGGGTGCGCTTGTCAGTGATGATGCCACCGGCTGCACTGAACACCCTCTCAGATAGGACGCTGGCGGCAGGACAGGACAGCACCTCCAAGGCATATAGGGCAAGTTCAAGCCACAGGTCCAACTTCGACACCCAATACGTGTAGGGCGCAGAGGGGTCGGAGAGGACAGGGCTGTGGTCGGAAAGGTATTCCCGCAACATGCGCCTATACTTCTCACGCCTGGTGACACTAGGACCCTCCGTGGCGGCACTTTGGCGAGGGGGTGCCATCAAGGTGTCCCAGACCTTAGACAGTGTGCCCCTCGTTTGTGTGGACCGGTGAGAACTTGGTTGCCTACTGGAGGAACTGCCCTCCCTGCCGCCACTGTCACATGCTGGAAACATCTCCATCATATTCTGCACCAATTGCCTGTGGCAAGCATTGATGCGATTGGCCCTCCCCTCTACCGGAATAAAAGACGAGATGTTGTTTTTATACCGGGGGTCAAGGATAGCAAAGATCCAGTACTGGTTGTCCTCCATGATTTTGACAATACGCTTGTCGGTTGTAAAGCACCCCAACATGAACTCAGCCATGTCTGCCACAGTGTTAGTTGGCATGACTCCTCTGGCCCCACCGGAAAGTTCAATCTCCATTTCCTCCTCATCCTCCATGTCTACCCATCCGCGCTGCAACAATGGGACGATTCGAAGTTGCCCGGAAGCCTCCTGTATCACCATCACATCATCGGACAACTCTTCTTCCTCCTCCTCCTCCTCCTCCTCCTCCTCCATTAAACGCAGTGAAGCGGACAGATGTGTGGACCTACTCTCCAGCTGTGACGGATCGGATGCTATCCCTAACTCCTCTGTGTGATCTGAGTTATCCCTGATGTCAATCAGGGATTCTCTCAGAACACACAAGAGCGGGATTGTAAGGCTCACCATCGCATCCTCAGAGCTCACCCTCCTTGTGGACTCCTCAAAGACCCGTAGGATGTCACAAAGGTCTCTCATCCATGGCCACTCATGGATGTGAAACTGAGGCAGCTGACTTTGTGGCACCCTAGGGTTTTGTAGCTGGTATTCCATCAAAGGTCTCTGCTGCTCAACCACTCTATTCAACATCTGAAACGTTGAGTTCCAGCGTGTGGGGACGTCGCACAAAAGCCGGTGTTGTGGCACATGCAGGCGTTGCTGGAGAGATTTTAAGCTAGCAGCGGCTACTGTCGACTTGCGAAAGTGGGCGCACATGCGCCGCACTTTCACCAGTAGCTCTGGAACATTGGGGTAGCTCTTTAGGAAACGTTGCACCACTAGGTTGAAGACGTGGGCCAGGCATGGAACATGTTGGAGTCCGGCAAGCTCCAGAGCTGCTACCAGGTTCCGGCCGTTATCACAAACGACCATGCCTGGGCCCAGGTGCAGCGGCTCAAACCATATTGCCGTCTCATCGAGGAGGGCATCCCTCACCTCGGAGGCAGTGTGCTGTCTGTCCCCCAAGCTGATCAGCTTCAGCACAGCCTGCTGACGTCTACCAACGCCAGTGCTGCAACGTTTCCAACTCGTAGCTGGGGTCAATCTAACAGCGGAGGAGGAGGCGGTGGCGGAGGAGGAGGCGGTGGCGGAGGAGGAGGCGGTAGAGGAGGAGGAGGAGGGGGGTGTTCTTCTCGTGTCCCTGCCAGGAATGTTAGGCGGGGAGACGAGGTACACCGGGCCAGTTTGGGAAGCAGTCCCAGCCTCAACTACATTCACCCAGTGTGCCGTCAGTGAAATGTAGCGTCCCTGTCCGCATGCACTTGTCCACGCGTCGGTGGTCAAGTGGACCTTTGTGCAAAGCGCGGAACTAAGGGCCCGCCTGATGTTGAGTGACACGTGCTGGTGCAAGGCGGGGACGGCACACCGGGAGAAGTAGTGACGGCTAGGGACGGCATAGCGAGGTGCCGCAGTTGCCATCAGGTCCAGGAAGGCGGGAGTTTCAACAAGCCGGAACGCCAACATCTCCTGGGCCAGCAGTTTAGCGATGTTGGCGTTCAAGGCTTGCGCGTGTGGGTGGTTAGCAGTGTATTTCTGCCGCCGCTCCAATGTCTGAGAGATGGTGGGTTGTTGTAAAGAAACGCCTGATGGTGCCTTTGATGGTGCAGGAGAAGGAGATAAGACAGGACCAGGGGAGGATGAGGTAGAAGTCAACAAAGTGGCGGAGGCAGATGAAGTGGTGTCCTGGCTCGTCCTCTGGAGTGCATCGCCAGCACAGTCAGCAGTGGCAGTGGCAGAGGCAGAGGCAGAGGCAGTGGCAGTGGCGTGAACGGCAGGCGGCCTTTGTCCTGCCGTTGCTGCCTGCCACTGATTCCAGTGCTTGGATTCCAAATGACGGCGCATTGAAGTGGTGGACAGGTTGCTCTTCTCAGAGCCCCTAATCAATTTCGAGAGGCAAATTGTGCAGACAACACTATATCTGTCCTCGGCGCATTCCTTGAAAAAACTCCACACCTTCGAGAAACGTGCCCTCGAGGTGGGAGTTTTTCGGGGCTGGGTACGAACTGGAACATCTTGGGAGATTCCGGGTGTGGCCTGGCTTCGCCTAAGCTGCTGACCTCTGCCTCTGCCTCTAGCTACCCTTTTTGGTGCTGCACCTGCCTCAACATCCACACTACTTTCCCCGCTTGACATCCCCCCTGTCCAGGTCGGGTCAGTGTCCTCATCATCCACCACTTCCTCTTCCAACTCCTGTCTCATCTCCTCCTCCCGCACAATGCGCCAGTCAACTGGATGCCCTGACGGCAACTGCGTCACATCATCGTCGATGAGGGTGGGTTGCTGGTCATCCACCACCAAATCGAACGGAGATGGAGGAGACTCTAGTGTTTGAGCATCTGGACACAGATGCTCCTCTGTTAGGTTCGTGGAATCGTGACGTGGAGAGGCAGGTTGAGGGACAATGAAAGGAGCGGAGAACAGCTCTGGGGAGCAGGGACAGTTTGGGTTATTGTTCTGTAAAGCTTCGGAATTTTGGGAGGAAGGAAGACAAGACTGTTGGGTAATAGGAGGAGAGGAGGCAGAGTCTGACTGGCTGCTGGACAATGTGCTGTAAGCGTTCTCTGACAGCCATTGCAAGACCTGTTCCTGGTTCTCGGGCCTACTAAGGTTTGTACCCTGCAGTTTAGTTAATGTGGCAAGCAACCCTGGCACTGTGGAGTGGCGCAATGCTTGCTGCCCCACAGGAGTAGGCACGGGACGCCCTGTGGCTTCACTGCTACCTTGCTCCCCAGAACCATTCCCCCGACCTCGCCCACGGCCTCGTCCACGTCCCTTTCCGGGAGCCTTGCGCATTTTGAATTCCTAGTTAGAAATTGGCACTGTATACCAGTAGTAAAAATTGTGGGTGCACGTAACCCCAATATATTCTTTGAATTCCCAGTCAGACAATGGCACTGTATACCAGTAGTAAAAATTGTGGGTGCACGTAACCCCAATATATTCTTTGAATTCCCAGTCAGACACTGGCACTATATGGCAGTAGCAAGAAATGAGGGTATTTGTATTCCCAATATACTCTTTGAATTCCCAGTCAGACAATGGCACTGTATACCAGTAGTAAAAATTGTGGGTGCACGTAACCCCAATATATTCTTTGAATTACCAGTCAGAAACTGGCACTATATGGCAGTAGCAAGAAATGAGGGTATTTATAACCCCAATATATTCTTTGAATTCCCAGTCAGACAATGGCACTGTATACCAGTAGTAAAAATTGTGGGTGCACGTAACCCCAATATATTCTTTGAATTCCCAGTCAGACACTGGCACTATATGGCAGTAGCAAGAAATGAGGGTATTTGTATTCCCAATATACTCTTTGAATTCCCAGTCAGACAATGGCACTGTATACCAGTAGTAAAAATTGTGGGTGCACGTAACCCCAATATATTCTTTGAATTACCAGTCAGAAACTGGCACTATATGGCAGTAGCAAGAAATGAGGGTATTTATAACCCCAATATATTCTTTGAATTCCCAGTCAGACAATGGCACTGTATACCAGTAGTAAAAATTGTGGGTGCACGTAACCCCAATATATTCTTTGAATTCCCAGTCAGACACTGGCACTATATGGCAGTAGCAAGAAATGAGGGTATTTGTATTCCCAATATACTCTTTGAATTCCCAGTCAGACAATGGCACTGTATACCAGTAGTAAAAATTGTGGGTGCACGTAACCCCAATATATTCTTTGAATTCCCAGTCAGACACTGGCACTATATGGCAGTAGCAAGAAATGAGGGTATTTGTATTCCCAATATACTCTTTGAATTCCCAGTCAGACAATGGCACTGTATACCAGTAGTAAAAATTGTGGGTGCACGTAACCCCAATATATTCTTTGAATTACCAGTCAGAAACTGGCACTATATGGCAGTAGCAAGAAATGAGGGTATTTATAACCCCAATATATTCTTTGAATTCCCAGTCAGACAATGGCACTGTATACCAGTAGTAAAAATTGTGGGTGCACGTAACCCCAATATATTCTTTGAATTCCCAGTCAGACACTGGCACTATATGGCAGTAGCAAGAAATGAGGGTATTTGTATTCCCAATATATTCTTTGAATTCCCAGTCAGACAATGGCACTGTATACCAGTAGTAAAAATTGTGGGTGCACGTAACCCCAATATATTCTTTGAATTCCCAGTCAGAAACTGGCACTATATGGCAGTAGCAAGAAATGAGGGTATTTGTATTCCCAATATATTCTTTGAATTCCCAGTCAGACAATGGCACTGTATACCAGTAGTAAAAATTGTGGGTGCACGTAACCCCAATATATTCTTTGAATTACCAGTCAGAAACTGGCACTATATGGCAGTAGCAAGAAATGAGGGTATTTATAACCCCAATATATTCTTTGAATTCCCAGTCAGACAATGGCACTGTATACCAGTAGTAAAAATTGTGGGTGCACGTAACCCCAATATATTCTTTGAATTACCAGTCAGAAACTGGCACTATATGGCAGTAGCAAGAAATGAGGGTATTTGTATTCCCAATATATTCTTTGAATTCCCAGTCAGACAATGGCACTGTATACCAGTAGTAAAAATTGTGGGTGCACGTAACCCCAATATATTCTTTGAATTACCAGTCAGAAACTGGCACTATATGGCAGTAGCAAGAAATGAGGGTATTTATAACCCCAATATATTCTTTGAATTCCCAGTCAGACAATGGCACTGTATACCAGTAGTAAAAATTGTGGGTGCACGTAACCCCAATATATTCTTTGAATTACCAGTCAGAAACTGGCACTATATGGCAGTAGCAAGAAATGAGGGTATTTGTATTCCCAATATATTCTTTGAATTCCCAGTCAGACAATGGCACTGTATACCAGTAGTAAAAATTGTGGGTGCACGTAACCCCAATATATTCTTTGAATTCCCAGTCAGAAACTGGCACTATATGGCAGTAGCAAGAAATGAGGGTATTTGTATTCCCAATATATTCTTTGAATTCCCAGTCAGACAATGGCACTGTATACCAGTAGTAAAAATTGTGGGTGCACGTAACCCCAATATATTCTTTGAATTACCAGTCAGAAACTGGCACTATATGGCAGTAGCAAGAAATGAGGGTATTTATAACCCCAATATATTCTTTGAATTCCCAGTCAGACAATGGCACTGTATACCAGTAGTAAAAATTGTGGGTGCACGTAACCCCAATATATTCTTTGAATTACCAGTCAGAAACTGGCACTATATGGCAGTAGCAAGAAATGAGGGTATTTGTATTCCCAATATACTCTTTGAATTCCCAGTCAGACAATGGCACTGTATACCAGTAGTAAAAATTGTGGGTGCACGTAACCCCAATATATTCTTTGAATTCCCAGTCAGAAACTGGCACTATATGGCAGTAGCAAGAAATGAGGGTATTTGTATTCCCAATATATTCTTTGAATTCCCAGTCAGACAATGGCACTGTATACCAGTAGTAAAAATTGTGGGTGCACGTAACCCCAATATATTCTTTGAATTACCAGTCAGAAACTGGCACTATATGGCAGTAGCAAGAAATGAGGGTATTTATAACCCCAATATATTCTTTGAATTCCCAGTCAGACAATGGCACTGTATACCAGTAGTAAAAATTGTGGGTGCACGTAACCCCAATATATTCTTTGAATTACCAGTCAGAAACTGGCACTATATGGCAGTAGCAAGAAATGAGGGTATTTGTATTCCCAATATACTCTTTGAATTCCCAGTCAGACAATGGCACTGTATACCAGTAGTAAAAATTGTGGGTGCACGTAACCCCAATATATTCTTTGAATTCCAAGTCAGAAACTGGCACTATATGGCAGTAGCAAGAAATGAGGGTATTTGTATTCCCAATATATTCTTTGAATTCCCAGTCAGACAATGGCACTGTATACCAGTAGTAAAAATTGTGGGTGCACGTAACCCCAATATATTCTTTGAATTACCAGTCAGACACTGGCACTATATGGCAGTAGCAAGAAATGAGGGTATTTGTATTCCCAATATATTCTTTGAATTCCCAGTCAGACAATGGCACTGTATACCAGTAGTAAAAATTGTGGGTGCACGTAACCCCAATATATTCTTTGAATTACCAGTCAGAAACTGGCACTATATGGCAGTAGCAAGAAATGAGGGTATTTGTATTCCCAATATATTCTTTGAATTCCCAGTCAGACAATGGCACTGTATACCAGTAGTAAAAATTGTGGGTGTATATAGCCCCAATTCTATTGCTAGGGGACTTGCAGGGTATTTCTGGGGTGAAGGTGGGGGGGCACACCGTTGGAACGGGTATCGGGGTATATATCGGGTATACGGGAATACACTGACAGTGTATTCCATTCAGGATCCTGGGAAAGCTGGGTTGCGGCGATTGAGCCCGTCAGTGCCACGTTACACTGACAAGCTTCTCCCTGGAATTTAGCTCTTACAAGAGCTGTTGGTTGTCTTCTCCTTCCTATCCTAGCCTGTCCCTGCCTACCCAGAATCTAAGCCCTAGCTAGCTGGACGGAAACCTCCGTCCTCGGTGAATTGCAAGCTCAGAATGACGCGAAGCTGGGCGTCGCTGTTCTTTTAAATTAGAGGTCACATGTTTTCGGCAGCCAATGGGTTTTGCCTACTTTTTTCAACGTCACCGGTGTCGTAGTTCCTGTCCCACCTACCCTGCGCTGTTATTGGAGCAAAAAAGGCGCCAGGGAAGGTGGGAGGGGAATCGAGTAATGGCGCACTTTACCACGCGGTGTTCGATTCGATTCGAACATGCCGAACAGCCTAATATCCGATCGAACATGAGTTCGATAGAACACTGTTCGCTCATCTCTAATCGTCACTACAACTACTCCCACCTCATCCACTTCATTATACTTACCCTCCAGGCTTCTTCCAGTGAGATGGCTCCTCCCTCTGTAATAATTCGGCAGGGTGCGTGCTCTGCTCCTGTTCTCCAAGCACTGTGCTTCCATGCTTGCGCAATAGAGTTGGATCATCACTGGAGAAGACTGAATCAGTACAGAAGGAGGCGGGGCCTGTGTTTTATTTTTGTGACATTTCTTATTTGGCCCAAATTATAGCCGGCCACCTACTAGTGCTTGTAACATATTGCCATTGGTCAGATCCATTTTGTATTAGACACCACTGATTTTTTTTTTTAAGGCTCCGAGGTGCAGATTTTTTTTATTGTTATGTATAGTTACTGGCAATTACTTGATTTAAAGAAAAAAATCAGCTTGAAATTACAGATCAAGGTAAATTGTAACTTCTGATATAGTCCTGAATGACCATCTTGACATACCATCCATAAAACAGTGAATTGCTCAGAAAATTATATCTGAAATCTCTACTGTTTGGCCAGTTATGTTTTCTGGTAGGTTATTGTATAAAAGGAGGTTTGTAAGTATGGACCAGAGTGGTTAATAACCTCTTATCATTAAAAGTCTTCCTATTAGTCTTTCACGCGCATCTATTTTTATAACCACAAACACAACAGTCAATTATAGCCCTTTCTAAGTCGACAATGCTAACAAGATATTATTGTAAAATTCCACTTAAGACCTTTGGGGAGAGAGAATCTCCAAATTACTGCTTCACAAATTAATTGGAAAGGAAAATGAATTAAGATATATATTTGTGATGTTAAAACCTCCAAAATTGCCATTAGATCTCTTCTTTAGGAAATTCAGCTTCAGCTCAACCTCTGTGTAGAATACAAAAGTACAAAAGGAAGATAGCATCATTTATCACAATACAGCAAATGTTCTAAGCAATTGAAAGAAGATGAACTATTAAACTGTAAGCGTAAAAAAAGGGGGGTGAAAGTAGCGGCAGTTCTCCATTATTCAAAATGTTCTGATTTATATATTATCTCCTGTTAGATTATTCACCATGTTCTGGTGTACGCCTCGGCTTCCATCTCTTCTGCTGGTAAAGCCGCACACACCGCTCCTGTCATTCTATAATTAAAAAGGGCTGTGACTTTTACTAATATGTATTATTTTTGTCTTGTCATATTTACAATTCACATGTTGGAATGGAGCTTGGTTTCTGTCTTCATTGCGAGATTTAATGCTTTCCTTTGCGCTTTTTTTAGTCTCCGTTGGCTTTGAATATGAAACGTGCCTCGGTCTTATTCTATGGGAGAAAAGAACAGCAGTCTTGCAGGGATTTGAGCTGGATCCATCGAACCTTGGAGGCTGGTCCCTGGACAAGCACCACATACTAAATGTTAAAAGTGGTGAGTTTAGTTTCTTCAAAATAAATTATGTAATCGTCTCAATAAAATTGTCATTTTATATTAAAACTCATGTAATTCGTAAATATCAGATATAAAAATACAGTTAATGTATAAGTAGGCAGGGGTGGGATTGAAATCTAAGTGGCTATGTCTTCTTTAAAGCAAAGCCATGCACCTTTTGGTGATGCGGAAGCTCAATATACCTGCCCAAAAAGCACCTCATGCGTACCCTTTCCCGCACATTAACATTCCCCTTATGTAAGTGACGTCTCTTTGTACTAATATTCCTCCCAATGCCCCTTATATAATAATCCATTAATGTACCCTGATTCCCCAATATAATAATAATCCCTCAACGAACCATGATGCCCCCCATATTAAATAAAATCCATAAGTATTATACCCGCCTAACTCCAATGCTCTGATGCACTAAGCCTCTACATCCAGAACAAAAACTACTTTAAAAGGGTTGTCCCGTTATACACACTTCTACTTTATTCACAGGCCAGGGTACGCAAGATATTGATATCTTGTATCGACAGCTGAATCCAACACTTGTATGGGTCCCCCACTATGAGATCATACTTACCATCATACTTACCCTGACTGTGTTATAGGCTTTCTCCAATAGAAGACGGCTGTATCTTGTTTCTAACAACGCGCGCATGCGCATACCTGAGATCTTGCCACCGAACCCACGGCCCCGCCCTCTAGAGTCCTGTCTCCAGGATGTAGGGGATTGGCCAGCGGGACGTATGGGTGTGATGAGTGGGTGGAGATTGGGCAGGCTGAATGCTATTTAAAGTCCGCTCAGACAACGCAGTGTGTCAAACCTACACTAGTACCGGGGTCTACCACAAAGGCCCTGGGAATTGCTGTTTTTACCGCACAACATCTTAATCTAGTATATCATCATCCTCCTGATGAGCCTAGCGGTGAAACGCGTTGAGGAAGTTCTTATTAGGGGATGTATTTGGTTGGATAAAATTCACTGTGTTGTGAACTGCAGATCTATAAACTGGCCCTTTCATTGTGAAATACTGGTACATGTAACAGAGTATTGACCATTTCTGCATGATTTATTACCATGCATAGATTTCTTTTTCTGCAGAGCATGCCACCATTAAATAACCATTATATTTGATGTTTATGCTTATATTTGCATTGGTTATGGTTTCTTCTACAAGAAAATGGTTATTTCCCTCTAATAGCCCTATTTGACACACTGCTTTTTTTTTTTTAACCCAGAGACGATTGCTGTTTTACTCCACTATATGGCATGTAAAAACTGGCAGCCAGAATTCCAGATTTAGTGGTGAATGTAATATCCCCTGACGTAACATCCAAGCGTGGTTCCACCTCTCTATGTGTGTTTTGGTTTTCTAATCCCAAGATACCAGACGACAACCACCATTCCCATACTTTAATTTTACCTCCAGGCAGACAATTCAGCTAATTATGTGCAGTATTCTGCGCCTCTAGTCTCCAGTGCTGGGATATTGTAAAGTCAGACACTGTAGTGTTCATTCATGACATATTAATGTAATGGTGTCAACTATAATTGTGGCTTTATGGAGGTTTGAGGAGTAGCTGGTGGGTATAGCTATACTTATTGGATTCTAAATGACATTTAGGTGTTAATTTACTTCCACACTGTTTTGACTAAGGACATTATTTTCCAAGTGCTTTTTTCTCATTGCACATCTGTGGATACAATCTCAGGACTGAGGCTTATGCTTTTACTGTAGCTGTACCCAGCTTCTGCTTCCTCCTGCTAACCAAACACTATTATTTCCTAGTCACACAAGTGCCATAGGACACTGGGCCGCTTCATTGTCTTAATTAAGTAGTGTCCTGAATTTATCACATTGGTTACAGATGCCATATTTGTTATTACAGTAACTCCTCCCTGGAGAACGCTACTATGTGCAATATATATATATATATATATATATATATATATATATATATATATATATATATATATATATATATATATATATCTTGTCAATCTGGTCTGCTTTCTGTATGTCAATCATTGATTCATTACCTTGCAGGCATCCTGCATAAAGGCAGTGGAGAAAATCAGTTTCTTTCACAACAACCTGCAGTCATTACGAGCATTATGGGTAACGGGCGCAGGAGAAGTATATCTTGCCCGAGCTGCAATGGCCTCGCTGAAGGGAACAAGCTATTGGCTCCGGTGGCTCTTGCAGTTGGAATTGATGGAAGCCTCTTTGTGGGAGATTTTAATTATATACGACGCATCTTTCCCTCCAGAAATGTCACCAGTATTCTGGAACTTCGGTGAGATTTTAATCTTGACATAAAAGTTAGCTGGAATGTCAGGCAGCATGCTTTTATTAATATGAATTTTATAGTTGACCTGACACAACTCACAACCACTAAGGTTTTAGTTTGTCACAAGCTAAATACACAGAGACACTGAAGTCTTGTAATTGTGTGTTTTCCCAAACTGTTTGTGCGACTGATAGCAAATAAGAGAAATCCAGCAGAAGGAGCGCCGCGACTCCATGATTAAAATATTCCAAACTCTTTGGAAAGGGTATTTCCGCAGGAGGGGGAGTCCTTTGTTGTGTTACAGAGGGACGCGCTAGCGGCCGCCTCATCACTGAAGGAGAAAGTGACACTTTGAACAGATGTTTTGAGCTTTGCTAATGTCCTATGGACTGAGAATGACATTTATCTCTGTCAGAAGACAATCCATTAAGTGTACAGCACATTTACTTTCTGTACATGATTTGTGTCGCTTGTTTATTCTGCGTTGCCCTCTGCAGGATGAAAATCTCATTTTAAGTCTCTGAACAGTTTTTTTGTACTGGTTTCTTTAGCCTATATTCTTTATATCTAACCTATATAGAGGAAATTTATACAGTCATTAAAATTTTCTAAAAAACACTTTTATATAAAGAAGATTTTTGTCAATAATAATAATAATGATGTGAGGACAAGTCCTTGAGGTGTCACCTACAAAGCCGATAAAGAGTCTGTCAACCATTTCTTTATTACCTACATCTGAAGATGTGAGTTACAGCTAGAATGACCTGCATTATAGCTCCCAAGGTTGTTTCTTTTGTCTTTCCTAGAATTCTTAATGGAAATTGACTTAGCTAAAAAATATTATATATATATATATATATATATATATATATATATATATATATATACACACACCAAGAGCAACAAAAAAATGTAAGCGGATGTCCATATCTTTCCAGTGCCACTCTGCTACTCCCCTCTAGACATGACTGACTATGGCACGCCACTAACACCAACAATCACTTTAGTAGTCGTCGGGTATAACATTGTTGCAGTACCAGAAACAAAGTAGGGAGCACCAGAGTGGTGGCCCTGTAACAGTGGTGGATCAAACAGGCTTCTTTAAAAAGTATAAGTAACTAAAATAACAATGGATTCTCTGAATATTATAGTCATTGTAAAACAGCTTGGAACTGGTAACTTAGCCAAAGGTTTATGTTGTTACAGTATGTTCATTAGTGTATAGGGAGTATAGCTGTAAAAGTCATGCCCAAGCCTGGAGCCTGAATGTGAAGACGGCAGTGTAATGTATGGCATGTGGCCAGTTTCCTGCCCATTATGCCCAGTTGGTCTGATCTGACAATATTACAGATCCAACTGGGGTGATTTGTGACCCACCACCCAACATACCCAGAATACTTTCCTAGACAAGAGCTTCAGTTACACAAGGTCCAGGCTATGCGTTTTACAATCATATCATGGATTACTCTGGGTGTAAAGGTTTGTTATTTGGCCTAGCATTTCTATCATTTTACCTGGGCAGACATTGTTTATAGTGGTAGACTATCGGCCCCTGGGATCTTAAACTCTTGAAGATTCCTTGATGGTCATTCAGTAATCTTATCTTAGGTGAAGGCCCCAAGTAGTGAGCTGCAGCCATAAAGCGAAGCACTTGTACATCTCCCTTCTACACAATCCACACCTGTCTTTGGCTCAAAAAAATGTAGCAAAATCTGCAATGAAAAAAGCTGTTTTTCTGCAACGCAGGGGCGGATCCAGGGCCGGGCGAGCCGGGCAACCGCCCGGGGCCCGCGGCGCGGCCGGGACCTAACAAAATGGTCCCGGTCGGCATGTCCCGACTCCAACAGAGCTCAGCGTTAAAGCAGGAGCTGAGCTCACAGCTCCTGCTTTAAACGCCTATGTATTTCATCTCATCGGCGGTAGGACGCCGATGAGATGAAATACATAGTCGTTTAAAGCCGGAGCTGTCACAGCTCAGCTCCGGCTTTAACGCTGAGCTCCGGCCTCCGGCATTTGTAGCCGCGATGTGATGACGTCATCACATCGTGGCTACAATATGTGTCTGAGGGAGAGAGCTGCGAGGGAACGAGGAATGGTGAGTGTGTGAGTGTGTGTGAGTGAGAATGGCATGACAGTGGGACAGATGGAGGGGGAGAACGGCATGACACTGGGGCAGATGGAGGGGGGGGGAGAACAGCATGACACTGGGGCAGATGGAGGGGGAGAACGGCATGGCACTGGGGCAGATGGAGGAGGGAGAACGGCATGGCACTGGGGCAGATGGAGGGGGGAGAACGGCATGGCACTGGGGCAGATGGAGGGGGGAGAACGGCATGGCACTGGCACAGATGGAGGGGGGAGAATGGCATGACACTGGGGCAGATGGAGGGGGGAGAATGGCATGACACTGGTGCAGATGGAGGGGGAGAACGGCATGACACTGGGGCAGATGGAGGGGGAGAACGGCATGACACTGGGGCAGATGAAGGGGGGAGAACGGCATGACACTGGGGCAGATGAAGGGGGGAGAATGGCATGACACTGGGGCAGATGAAGGGGGGAAGAACAGAATGACACTGGGGCAGATGGAGGGGGGAGAACGGCATGACACTGGGGCAGATGGAGGGGGGAGAACGGCATGACACTTGGGCAGATGGAGGGGGGAGAACGGCATGACACTGGGGCAGATGGAGGGGGGAGAACGGCATGACACTGGGGCAGAGACGGGGGGGGGAATGAAACTGTGGGCAGATAAAGGGGGAGAATGGCATGAAACTGGGGACAGAGATAGAGGGGGGGGACATGAAACTAGGGATAGATGAAGGGTGTATATGAAAATGGGGGGGGAGATATAATTTACGGGTGACTGTAGGAGGATTATACTGTGTGGAATCACATGAAAATTGAATGAGAATGGGTGGAGTCAACATAAAAGTGGGTGGGGCCTAATTTGCTGCGGCGCGCTGCGCGCGCCACACGTTTTGTTCCCTCTTTCTAGTCTTCAACAGTTGGGAAGTACAGGTTAGAAGTGCGAGACCCCCAGTAAGTAGGGCCCCACCAAAGTCAATTGCCCAGGGCCCCGCAAACCCTGGATCCGCCACTGCTGCAACGTGGGGCATTAGACTAAAGAGGTGTCCAGTTCAGCTCGCTCCCTGAATCTTATAAATGTCTGTGTGCATACAAGACTACTACTCCTGTATATCAGATAGCTGGGGACTAGGTCCTGGAGGTGGACAAGGGTTTTGCCCATGGGCCTGCACCAGCCATTATTCATTTGCACCATGTCCCAGATAGCCATACTGTGCATTATTGTACACAGTGGGTGTCTAGGAGAACCCATGACCATTACTGACTTAATATTTGTCTTCATTGCTATTACCAAGAGGCCCGGATGATTGAAGTGATTGCAATAAACAGTCTCCTGTATGTCCCCTATTTATGGACGTAACTGCTTTAATATCATTATCTGGCATTTCCCCTATTTCTAGATGATTCATTGACCAATCATAGGAAGCTGTGCTTTGCTCACTTACACTATTTTTTTTTTAAATAACCTTGTGCAAATTACCTGTAATTTTTAAGCTAATGAAATACGTGTATTATCCTTTGTACTTTCTGTGCCTTTATAAATTGTCTCACTATTTTTCTCTTTTTTTTTTTTTTCCAATCCATTTCTCTGGCTAAAGAAACAAAGAATTTAAACATAGGTAAGGCTTTGGCTTTGAATCGCACAATGGCGCATTTCTTTTCATTTGCTCTTTGTCCATCTCGTTGCGATAGAATGAAACGTTTCTAAATGAGGGATCGCTGCTGTTAATGACTGCCCCCTCCTCCTGCAGATAGTCATTGTTTTGTACTTAATGTTAGTGGTAAAGTTGTTTCATGCCATTATCATTGTTCATTATTATATTGGCTCAGTACACCAAACATATAATTGTGCTACTCAAACATCCTCCTCAGCCACATTCATTTATTTCTGCTATTACTTGTGTCACAAAACTGTTTTATTAGCACATAAGCCGACTAAGTGGCAGTTGTATTGTTCATAAGTAATTATGAAAAGGAGCAAATTAAACCATTGTTAAGGGTAAAAGATGGAAGCCAGCTTTTCAATAAGCCAAGAGCGTGAGCGCTGACAGTAAAACAACATTGCCAGTCTCCAGTCTAATGTTGTCAGCTGACACTGGTCTAACGTCACAAATGTCCTACTTTACAATATATTCCATTGCCTTCCTTCCTGGATGCTGGTGGGATGCACATCAGGGATAGCTCTTACCTTGTAAGACGTGTTGTGTCCCATAGGAATAAAAATTTAGACAAAATGCCACGTACTTGGTTTCTTTCTCTAAGTATATGTATACTGTATGTGAGACTGTCTGATAAATACATATTAGACTGTGAGCTCCACTGGGAATAGAGTTGATATAATTAGTATGCAGAACTGTGTGTATGTATATATAGTATATAAGGCCTACCTGACATCAATGTAATGTGAAGAAAGAATTGCCACTATGTTTGGGATCTTGGACACTAAATCGAAAAAACACGATGAGCTCTTAATGTGCAGCTTAATGTGCAGGTTCACATTCCTTGAGATATTCTGCATGCAAATCTTAAATTCTTTTAGTTGAATCTTTCCTGTAGTTGACAATTTGCCACAGTCTTAGCATGTACTGTAGGAAAAGATTATCAGCTTTCTAAAAGTGTGTGGTACATGACCGAGTCAACACCCAAGCCAAATTCACTAACCTCTGGGAAAGAATAGACCAGTACTTGCCATGAATCTGGTGAATTTTCCATTGTTTCAGGGCTTTGGGCTTCAAACCTTCCATATAAACTGCAGTGTTGTCCTGAAAAACAGGGTGCGAGAATCCACCATAAAGGGGGTTAAAGGAATGAGGTAACTGTACGTCACTCATTGTGTAATGTCTATGGGAAGAATAGGGTCTAGGATTGCTGCTTGCATCAGCAGCCGTACCATCAGATTGGAAGGAATATATGGGGACAATCCCTTTAATAAACTTTATTGGACTAGGCACAGAATATGCGTTCTAGTTGTTGAGATCCATTTTATAATATAAGGGTTCAACATGACGTTGCAAATTCGTGCACAATAGTATCTGAAGCCGCAAGCGACTCTCACCCCTCTGTTTGGAGTACATTGTACCGAAGGTTTAGAAATAGGACTACAGACTATGAAAGTGATGTTGGGATTATCAGAAGCCATTGCAATCCTTTTTCTTATTTTTTATTTTTTTTATTGTAATCCCTAATTAAAGCTGCGTTCTGGCGACAACACACCAAGCAGATATTCTGCAGCTACTTAATTGTCAGGGGCTTTATGTTTTGCTCAGTTTTTCATCTTGCGCTTTGCTATTTAGCAATGTTGGATTGTAAGTCTGATTACTATGGTTAAATGAAACAGACTTTCTCTGATCATTTAGCGAACCTTTCACTTAACTAAATACAGGCAGTGACATTATCACAGAGCTAACTCTTCAGCTTAATTAACTCCAATTTTTAGAAGCAGATGGCTTAGTCCTAGTTTTTAACTCAAATCCACAAGCATTTGATAATTTGTAGGGTTTTTATATATATATTATTTTTGGAACTATGATAATCCCAAATTGTGATGTTAGCCATGCAATGCGAAGCATGATGAAATGGTTTTTCAGTACCCTACAATTTGACTCTATCCTTTCAATGTATTATTAAATCATGGTTTGTCTTTATCATTTCCGTAATCACTTCTCTCCATATAACTCTTTCATTACCACCCAGAGATATCGCTTTTATCTCTAATCCTGAAGCTGTCAGAATTGCTATTATCCAGCATTTCATCATGAAATGGGATATATCTCGCTGGGATCTAATGTCACCATGACATTGAGTTAGAAGAAGATGACATTTTATTTATTTGCTACATATATTGACCTTAAAGGGGTCCTCTGCCAAAATTCATTTACAAAAATTTTTAGTTACATTAAACGCCTGATAAATCTTATTAATATGTTCTACAACTGTACACATGTGGGACAGATATTGAGCTACAGTATATGGCCATTTCTTTATTCACATGTTAAAATACATTCAATTACTGATATTTTTTTGTTTCCAGACAGCAATGCATTAAAAGGTGCCCAAGTTGTTTCTGTAGGTCACGTTTTGACGGCAAAGAGTAGGTAAAATACTGTCTGTTTCCAATGGCAACTAACACAACTCTAAAGTCAAACTGTATGCATAGTCAAGCTGGACATTTACTTCAATATCCGTTGGTCTTTATTCAGCCAACAACCAAGTCTTGGGCAACATTATTGGTTTTTAGTTGGCCATATTGTGCTTGCATTTTAAAGTCTACGTTCTGGACGTAACACCTGGGTCTATAGAGATATATGATGCTGTAGGTTTGTAGGGTTGAAGAGTACGTTTGTAAAATATGGGTACAACTGGAAACATTACTGTCCTTAATTTAGACAGGATAAGGCCCGGTTCACATCTGTACTGGGGCTTTCATTTGGGTAGTCCACTTAGGGACCCCCAAAAGGAAACCAATATGCATAAAAAAGTGGTTGCCCAAGGAAAACCACGGACCCCATAGACTAGAATGGGATCCGTGTGGTTTCTGCTCGGTTTCCGCACGAAACATGCGGAGAGAAAAGTGCTGCTTGCATCAGGATGTAATATGATAGGTCAGAACTGGCACTTTCCATTAGGTGAAAGCTGTTTGGTTGCCATTCCAAACCCCTACAAGACAATGGCATTAGGGTAAGTTCAGATTCAAGACTTCAAAACACACTACAACTAGAATCAGCTTTATTTTACCAGGTTATAGCAGCATATAAAAAATAGCACTTTTTATAGAATGAAAAATTTTCCCTGAAAATGCCAGAAATCTGCAACGTGACAGCGATTGTCCTCTTCAGCACAGGGACGGCTTCATCATGTATCATCCCAAACATTATGCATTAAAATATAACAGATGGTAACATGGAGGCATTTCTAGGGCTTAAGTCTCCAACAATGTTTGCTTCTATTAGAAAACAACGCAGGCAGCATGAGCTCTTCTTTGCCATTGACCCTGAGAGTGGGTGTATATTTTGCTATAGCTATATTCATGGCCTTGGACTCTTGTGTATAATTTACTTTCCTTGACGCTATAGAACAAGCTCAAAAGCACTTGCGCCATCTGCGATTCTGTGAATCGCTTGAATACTGACACTTCATAATAACCAAGGTGAATGACACTAAATTCCAAGAAGAACGAAATGAAGATTTCTTCAGTCTATAGAACAATGGTCTCTCTTTATGTTCTTGCAGTGATACACACTTCTAAAATTCATATACAGAAAATATCACAACACCATCAGACTAGCAAACAATATGAGTAATTGTCACACATATTCATGAGAGCTATGAGAAGAATAACTCTTATTCTAGTCATGTAGTTACATATTGGTTCACAATGACTCTAGGGTCAAAGCTTTGGAAACACACAGACCTGAATCCATTCAGCTCAGCCACAGACCTTGACTCGGGCCAAACTTACACAAAAACACATTACAAATTTTGTGCCATTTCTGGCTCTGTTCTGTAGACAATGATTTTAATGGGAATTGTGTAAGTGCGATATTCTAGAACATACAAACTCGGCTCTTCATACCTCGAATATTCACCATGTGTCGCAGCTAAAACCTTGTTTGCAGCTTAATTTGATTAAAAGAAAACATGAAAAGTGAAGGCAGGCGGTGTGGACAAATGTGGTGGAATTAAAGATGCTCGCAACGTCTTCTGTAAAGTGGATGCGTTTTACGTGATTTACAGCTACTGTAACAGTGAATTAACGCCTTTTCCCTCTCTACTTTCAACATATGCTTCTTTTCCAAAACTTTCCATCAACTGACCAGCAAGGCTAAAAAATAGTTCAAGTAGAATTAATTACAATTTGCATTTGATGAAGCGATGTAAGCACAGATGTTCTATGTTACATTTCAATGGAAATTTGATGAGAGATTAAGATTGGATTTCACACTTTTTTTGGATTAGCAGATGGTAGACGGAAATAGATGCCATCTCCTTATGAGAAACAAATTGGGGCAGAGGTCTTGAACCGCCAACTTACTGACCAGTTTTTGCTAATTTTTGCCAGCGGATGTTACAGCAATCAAGACATAAGTGCTATGTTACTCCACCAGGCTGATTTCACCATAGTCCGGCAACTCTGTTGTCCTGGATTCAAGAATAACTTTAGATGAGTCGACGTCAAGGATTATGTCGGCTTCAAAATAATGGAAGATGATAAACCGTTCTGTATCCGTCTATAATAAATGTGCAGACAACTGTATCATGGTACCACTGATGAGGGATTGAGCCATTCATGTGTAAATGTTGGTCTTCGTCATGGTTATGATAATGGTATAGGGTAGGTTAAAGTGTGTATAAATGTGTGTATGTGAGTGGTTGTGTAGTTTAATCTATGGTGGTTTATAATCAATTAATCGTTAATATTCGCTATTCTGCAAATGTTACATCTAGCAATTGTCAGATCTTTACGATTTAGATTTCTATCGTTGTCTTTTTCTATTACCATTGCTACCTGGAAATAGCTGTTATAGCATCCTATATACCATTAGAAATCTGCTGCTCTACTGAATAGGAGGATGTGCTTCATCTTTTGGTAGCTGCTCCATCTTACAGATATCAATGGTGCTAGTTATCAGTGCTGAGCGTAGGAGAAGCCCTTCACAATCCAAGATCATATAAGACCACTTAGTGATGATGCTGGAAAGTAAAGACCTCCCACCTGTCAGTACAGAGATAGCGTAAACTGTATTTATTGCACCAATATGTGACGCTACTAAAAGCTTAAGCACATCATCTAATTCAGCAGAGCGGCAGCTTTCTAACATTACATAAGAGTCCATGGTTTAGAGGACCTGACCCCATTTATCCAGCAGAGCTATATTAGGTATTCACACAAACCCTCAAAGCAATAAATACACAGAAAAGGTTGCATTTTCCATTTAGAAAAACAATCCTTTATTCACAAGCAAAAATATAAATCTTTTCAGTCCCCGCCATTTTGCTGGCCCCACGCATCTCTGCTTTCTTGTCCTGTGATGACTTCATATCATACATTGACATGACCACTGAAGCCCATCATAGGGTAGGACATTTCTTATTTCTGCATGCTGTAATAACAAGCATCTGTCACTGCCTTCAGCTTTTTCCATGGTGAAGAAGGTAATTTTCCAATAACCCTAAATGCAGCATGAAATAGACCCAGTGTAGGGTCGAAACTTTACTGCCAATATTCACGTGAATAAACTATTTTTCTAATTGGAAGCTCCATATTTTGCATCTATGGTCACGTTGCATAGCACTCAGCTACATATGTGAACCAGGGAAAGTGTACTGATGACCTGGTATGGTGGATTTGCAACAAATCATATAAAGACCTTTGCCCCAGGGCTGAAGATCCCCTATACAGACGGGTGATAATACACAGGCCAAGAAAATAATGAGTTAGTGTGCGATATATCACAACCACAGCTAGCACATGTTCATGTGTATGGACCATAAGTCTACACTGCACATTAATATCAAGTAATATATTACCTAGATTTTACATATGCTGAATGTATAGATAATGGCAGTCCACAACAGACCGCCACCACATCGCATGTTATGAACACACTATATAATGCACTAGAATAATATAAAATAATAGGAGGCAATTGCTTTCGTGTACAAGTTTTAGAGTTTCGTCAAGCAATGTCGATGTATACTTTTGATAGTGTTTGTATAGTTGCTGCTGTAACATAAATGTCCATTTTTTTTTTTCTTTCGTATTGTGTATTCTTCGTCCTACACTCAAGCAGTGCGAATTATCTGCAAAGCTTTCCTAGTGTCTGTCAGGATACTATCACACAGAAAATGCCCTTATCTTCAAAAGGTGTTTCTGTCGGATAGCGCCCTTACTGGCACTCCCACATCTTAAGGAGTCATGCAGCTTGTGTCACATAGTGGCTTTTTATAACCTCATCTATTCTCGTACTGCTCCACTATATATTCCATGTCCTTCCGATTAACTGATCTTTGTCTTTTCTTCTCTTTCAAAGCAACAACATAGGACATAAATATTATCTGGCAGTTGATCCTGTGTCAGGCTCAATATATCTGTCTGACACAAACAGTCGCAGGATCTTCAAAATCAAGTCCCTGACAGGGGCCAAGGATATTACAACCAACCTAGAAGTCATTGCTGGCAATGGAGAACAATGTATGCCCTTTGATGAGGCCAGATGTGGCAATGGAGGGAAGGCAGTGGATGCCATTCTGACTAATCCACGAGGTGAGTAGAGCCAGTCTCACAGTATTCATATTAACAATGATGTGTACCCATCAAGGTATAAGGTGGGATAGCCGCAAAGCATCATTATGGGTTTCTATAATAATAAGCTTCGTATATATTAGTAAGCTGCCCATTATATCACGTACACATCTTATTAATCTGAATACAGTATGGGTGGTCAACTTATTATTCATTCTAAGAATTAGCTAAAGGACCTGGAGAGATTTCTGACCAAACAAGACCGTAATAGCAGATGCAACTGCAGTCTTCAGTATAGGGCTAGATGCAATAATTTAGCTTTTTTATGTCTATTATTTTAGAGTTTGGTGTTTTAATGTTAGTAATATATTACTAATATATTATTATTATTATTATTACTACTACTACTACTATTTGTAGTTTGGTGTTTTTAGAATGTGAGTATAATATTTATGGTTAGTTATGTGTCCAGGTTTGTAGTAACAATAGATCTATTCAGAAATTGGTACTTAGAGCCCAATGCAGATTGGAACATTGCGGCTAATAATAAATCTACCTTTTATCCTTTGAAGGGAGTCAGTCATATTGCAAATATAGTATAATCTGCAGAAACTATGTACAGTAGTAACACATTGAAGAGATTGATATATAGCTTTTTGGGAAATAATCTGTATAACTTGACAGTGATTGATATGAAACAGTGTTGATTTTGTGCGTGGGAGTCCAGTGGGCGGTCCTACGCATTCTCAGTACACACTGTAGGCACACATTGTTTCCCATAAAACTGTATTTCAATGTGCTCAACTCCTGCTCTGTAACAAGATGCCATAAGTCACATCTGTTGTAAATGAGAGCTTCTTTAGTAGTGAGTAGTGGCATAACTAACGGGGTCGCAGGGGTAGCGGCTGCCACAGGGCCCAGGACATTAGGAGCCCAACGACTACCGCTGCAGTTTTTTTTCTTTTCTTAATAGGCCGGTACCAGCTGGAGTTACTCTAATGGGGCATAATAGTGTGTGCAGGGGCCACTATAGGGCATAATACTGTGTGCAGGGGCCACTATGGGTTATAATAGTGTGTACAGGGGCCACTGTGGAGAATAATAGAGAGCGCAGGAATGTGTGTGTGTGTGGGGGGGGTGGTCGGGGTCTTTGGCGGGCGTCGGGGGGCCCATGTCAAAAGTTTTCCACGGGGCCCCGCCTTTCCTAGTTACGCCACTGGTACTGAGCACTGGTAGGCTCCATTTAAAACCATGCACTGTTATTTTTTTACAATAATATGGCTAATATAGCAGTACATAAAGATCCTGCCATTTCTTGATACTCATTAAGTGCCCTGAGTTTAGTAGCATCACAAGACCTGATTGACAGGTATCAGACTGGTTACTGGTAAAATGCCCCCTACCCCCTACATTGAAGGTCTATAATTGTAAAGCAGTATATCCCTAGTGACCAACCTGACACAAGACTCATCTACTCACCTTAAAGCTGGATTGGTTCTGTGCTGATACCAGAAAGTGAAAAAAAGTTTGGCAGCAGTCACCCATATATTCCTGACCTCTATTTGTGAATAGCAGGTACTGAACATGGCTAAAGAACATCTCCTGGCTGCCGAAAAGTGATCCGAAGTCATGGGCACATGCAGATTTAGGAGAGACTCAACCCCATAAAAACTGAATGTGTAGGCCTACAAATGAGCTCAATGTGTTCAGATTGTATTAGGGCCACAAATTCCATCCTGACAGTGGACCAACTGGCCTAGACTTATATCGTTATATAATATATTAGAGATCCAGGATACTGCATGTCTAAGTGCTTAGGCCCGAGACTGGAAACATATTTGCTTTGGTAATATGTCACCGAAGGACACCTTACAGCTGTGTGCAGAAGATCGAAAAACTTTGATGACTTAAAGAGACAAAAAACCAAACACCAAGCAGCACAAGTGTAATAGGTGATTGTGAAAATGTCACAAGAACAATCTGAGCTTGTAAACAACAGAGATGAGGGTGGAAGCAGAGGTATCCATGTCAGGGCTCCAACAGGAGACGGCAAGAAATGGAGAAGATTTTCAGTGATCATATACTGACTCACTTGTATGGAAAAAAAGACTCTGCGCTCACCAACTGGTCCAATGAAAATTCATGTATTCAAATCCAAAGACACACAATACGTTTTGGGGAATTGATCCCCCTTATCAAGTGTAAACATTTGGAGGATAAACTAACCAGTGGCCTTCCTCAGATACATATATATAATTTATTTATATGCAAAAAATTGACCCCAATCACTCCCATAGGGTCAGCACATAGTAACACATGAGAAACCCTCAAACATACAGTTGTGATGTATGAACTCATGTCATGAGACGCTATTGTCTAGGACAGTCTTTCTGCAGAAGGCCTATGTGAACTAGGCACACATATATAAATGTAATGTGGTGCATTGGTTTAGCAGAAGAAAAAAGACAGTAAGGCTTGCATTCATTATATATATATATATATATATATATATATATATATATATATATATATATATATATATATATATATATATATACTGTGTGTCACAGCTACTGTACACTACCTGCAGAAGCTGACTTCTATTTGAACACTTTAGTAATTCTAAGTCCAAGATTCAAGTTTCTTCAGTTCATTGCATTTGCTACATAGATACGCATTTGCAGCATAAAATGTTTCCTCTTTTGCTCAGGAATTGCCGTTGATAAGAATGGATTCATTTACTTTGTTGATGCAACAATGATTCGTAAAGTAGACCCGAATGGAATCATTTCTACACTGTTGGGATCAAATGACCTGGCGGCGGGACGACCTCTAAGCTGTGATTCTAGCATGGACATCACTCAGGTAGGAGATTATGTGCAACCTACAGCCCTGTTCTGTGTAGCCTCTAACTTGTCATACTAATGGGAAAAGACCTAGGTAGTCACAGAGGGCAGGGTAAATGTTCAGCCTAGTCTCGCTGTCTGCTTAGTAATCTCATCTCCTGGACATCTCCTTCATGACGTCAGGGAGTGAGGGGACTGAGGGAGAGGTCAGTCATATATGGCAGTATATAGTGGAATTCACCTGACAGGCTCCCATTAAACTGAATAGGATTCACTGGTCCATTGAACTGCATAGAAGCAGATGCTGTAACCCACATAAATAATAAAATGAATAATATAAGCAATAGTAATAGCATTCATAACAGAGGGAAAAGCTTACAGGTGTAGCAACAATAAGCAATTCAGGAAAGTTCTGTATAGAAGATGGAGTAGAATATGATAAAATACTACACCGGTTGTTGGCTATTACAGGACTACTGGTTTTACCGATTTAGACACTTGAAGTATAACATCATTCAGACTCACGCTACAGATCCCGCTGCCTTTTTATTGTGGCCCCGTCACACTGTGACATTGTGGATCCTGGACCAGTAAAGGCTGTGCACACGTGATCTACTATTTCTGCTACATTTATGAAACATCACACATTATGAACTACTTTTTTCCCCCCAAGACTATAGTATCGATGGCCAGTATTTTGGTTTGGCCATCAGTATCACATCTGTGGCTATCCAAGTTCTGGCACTGTATCCCCGTCTTGTTTTACAAGGCATTACTCTGTACTTGTGGTATTGCAGTTCAGTGCCAATTTCCTGAATGGGACTGAGCAGTGAGTTACAATACCAGGCGCATTCACTACCAAAAACAAGCATCTATTATCTAACTGGGTAGCGTTTTTGGGAGTTGAATGCCCATTGCTCTAATACTGATGGCCTAAGGATAAGCCCTAGGAAACCCCTTCAACTATTAAAATTAAATGAGATGGCTCATATTTCAATTTGAAATCAATGAATGTTTTTCGTACAAAAGGGGTAGGATCCATAAAGAGCTTCTGTAATAAGAAGAAGTCATTATGGGGGTTAATATTATGTTGAACTTGTTGGTATTGTTGGGTAATTCTATAACATATTTTTCAGGTTCGCATGGAATGGCCGACAGATTTAGCTGTTAACCCAATGGACAACTCTCTCTATGTCTTAGAGAACAATGTTATTTTACGTATAACCGAAAACCACCAGGTCAGCATCATAGCTGGGCGTCCTATGCACTGCCAGGTGCCAGGCATAGACTATTCCCTGAGCAAACTGGCTATTCATTCTGCACTCGAATCTGCCAGTGCCATAGCTATTTCCCACACTGGGATCCTTTACATTGCAGAAACAAATGAAAAGAAGATTAATCGAATTAGACAAGTGACGACCAATGGTGAAATCTCCCTTTTAGCTGGTGCAGCTTCAGACTGCAACTGCAAAGACGACGTCAATTGCAATTGTTATGCTGGAGATGATGGCTATGCCACAGATGCGTTCTTAAATTCTCCGTCATCTCTAGCTGTGGCACCTGACGGCACAGTGTATATTGCAGATCTTGGAAATATCCGTATAAGAGCCGTACTTCAAAACAAGCCTGTTCTCACTTCGTTTAATCAGTATGAAGTTGCATCCCCAGGGGAACAAGAGCTATACATATTTAATATCAATGGGATTCATCAGTACACTCAGAGCCTGGTCACAGGAGAATACCTTTACAATTTTACTTACAGTGCCGACAATGATGTGATAGAAGTTATCGATAATAGCGGGAACTCTCTGAAAATCCGCAGGGACTCTAATGGCACCCCGCGACACTTCTTGATGCCAGACAATCAGATAATCACCCTAACACTCACTACCGGCGGCGCGCTGAAGCTGGTATCCACACAGAGTCTGGAGCTGTCTTTGATGACATATGACGGGAATACTGGCCTGCTGGCAACAAAGAGTGATGAGACTGGCTGGACAATGTTTTATGAGTAAGTATACACAGAAAAGCTTCTGGAAGTTTATTTTCAGATTGTTTGGTTATGTACAATGACATAACAGCCCCATACATGTACTGTAGCTAATACAACAAAAGGTGAGACATGGCTTCTCCATGACTGATGGAGATCCTCCATGCCCCTAAGACCAACACCCTGCGGTGCCCTGGAAACCCACCAGGGCTCTGCATCCTTAGGATGTTTTTTTGTCTTTTGGTAAGAATTATTTAGTAGGGGTGCTACCAAATAGGCGGCCTGAGCCTGAAGAGGTTGGGAAGCATTAACCTACGCATATGACACATACATGGTTAAACACAGGCATACTTTACTTTAGCGACAACCCACATAACCTGGCACCAGCACTACATGTCCCAGAACTATCTCACGTTCATGTTGCAATAGTATAAAATGACTAAATGAAAAAAGGAACCAAAAACCAGAAACCACCCCCATTACTTGATAAAGTTTACTCTGACAATATCCATTCAGACTGTGTTAGCAAGACAAGAGGAATGGTAGTGCCCATTTGTCATTTACTCAGACATAACCAGGAAGAATAATAGAGGAGCCACACAGGGTTCTATGAAAATACGTATTATTTCGTATCATATACAAGCAGTGGAGGTAACCGATCTTATGTAAAGGTAGATAGAATTCTCAGAATTTTGACAAGATAACTTCCCCAGTACAATTCTGAATATTAATATTCTTAGCGTTTGTTAAATCATATGAACCAGTTTCCCTGCTGTAACACATGTTGGAAATCTCTTCTACCTTACAGGTTGGAAGCAAAGTGCACACTTAGGGCTAGTTCACACGGGGCAAAATGGTCAGGATTTTGACGCAGAATCCACGTCAAAATCCTGCCACCTCCCATTGAAATCAATGGGAGTCGGTCATTTCCTTTTTCCGTGAGAGGTTTGTTGCCACTTGCGGAAAAAAAGAAGCGAGCTGTCCTTTCTTTAGGCAGATTCAGCCACGGACATCCACCTTGCGACACCACCCTCCGGACTAGGTCCATTCATTTGGGCCTAATCCGGAGCAGAAAGCCGCGACTGGATGCCGGTGCACTGCGACGGAATGTGTCACGCGGAACCCTGTGTGAACTAGCCCTTAGAGGTTGCTAGTATGCCGCATAGCCTATTTCCAGATAGTAAAATTGCACCTTTACTTGGAATTTGATACAGTGTTGTGCAGTAGTAACTGGATGACCAAGAACCGAACCGCAAATCCACACCACTTCATTGATAGAATATGCGCGGTGTTATAGAAGGGTAATTGGCCATGCAGAGTGTAAACCCAGGCAAACTGATAATCTCCTGAAAATGTCTGAGACTGAAGTGTACCTATAGAAGTTATCAAGAGCGGGCAAAATCCTGCATGGTTAAAAGCCTCTCCTTGTTTGTGTTCGAAGACAATCATTTAGACCATTAAAATCTTTCAGCGAGTTTTCGGCATCATAGCGATCTAGTCAACAAGTAGCTATTTATATAGAAGACCGCCCCATTGTCCCATAATGTGCAGATAATCCGCAGCTCTGCTATCAAGGTACATTCTACTTTGCTGCTCCCTTTTTGTACATTACGAGAATTATTTTAGCCAGTTTCTCACCTCTCGCAGCACTGGGGTTACTATGACAACATTTGTGGAGCGACTGTGTTAGAATTTCGGCTGTCATTTAAATATCCCAAGGAGATATATTCTAGCTGAAAACGCGAGCGTACAACTGAAGGAGAAAAAAAAAAATCCAGGCAATGCTTATATATTAGTACGGGGACAATTTTTTTTCTCTTTTGAGGGAAGTGTAAAATGTGTTTAGACAGCAGTCATACTACCGAATGCTCATTTCATGCCACCAGCTAATGAGGTTTATGATATTGCATTTTTTTGCCATGTAATTCACAATTCAGTCGAAACTGTACGGGAAGCATATGTGTTCTCATGAATTTTCCCAAAATTGTCAGTAGACATTCCTAGCAGTGATCTGTAAGATGCAAATCAGGGCGGCAACTTAAATAATGTGCACAGCCTCGGCAATGATAATGGAAGATCTTCATTGCTGTCAATGTGATTCCCATGAGCGTTATCAGCAGGCACGCGTGTGCAGATCGCATACGTGAGGACATAATGTGGGCCCTGACTGTACTTCATTAACATGTTAATTAAATGTTTTACCGCTTGTTGATAGTTTTATATTCACCACTTTAATAGAAAAAGTGTGATCACTGTCACATTCTCTCCAAGATACTTTACCAACTTCACAGATCCACAAATTGCTTGTTTATGCATTTTACATTGTAATCCCAACTTTTTTTCTGCTCAGCACAACAAGAAAAGCCGCCTTTAAAAAGACAAGTATTTGGTTCCCGTACCAGGAATTGTAATTTTCCATAATAACTTTTATAATTAATTGTCATCATTTGTCAGTTAAAAAAAAACAAAAAAAAACAGGTGTCATAATTATGGGAATTTATAATCTGTCACATTTACATTTTTATAGAGTGGAAAATATATGTGATGTGTACGCCCCCACTCTCCAAATGTTATGTACATTTATTCATGTAAAACAACTGACAGGAATCTATACGGAGCTCTGCAGATTGTTTAGGAAGAATCACCAATCTATATATAAAGCCAAGTTAACACTTTGCAGTATAGGTGCAATTTTCTCATGTGTATTGGCCAACAGGTGTAGCCTAAAGGGACAAAAAATGGAATCTAAGGCTTCCGGCTATACGTGGCGTAGTTGTTGCCATGTGTGCAAAGTATAAAACCCCATACACGGAAAAAGATTCATAGCACAATGTATGGGGCAGATTTCTACTGGTTTTCTATTATCAATTTCGCCCCTTTGAAGAGCAATGTAACACATGAGGATTTCACTACGGACCTCAGACTGTATCTGCAGTGGACATTTTAGCTATGAATTACAAACTTGTTTTTGCTTTGTAGTTTTGTCAGAATCAGTTTTTGCTTAAGGAAATAACGCGCTGTATTAAAAAGGTTTAAAGCTAGTACACTATGGATAAGACTTGTAGAATACGGATTTATAGTATTTAAAGAGGACCCGTCGGCTCTCGAAAAATCTACACAGTAAGTATGTGCAGTCCTCATAAAATAGACAGTCAGACCCCCACTGATCACTAGAACTGAAGTGTTTTACATGTTAGGTTTATTATGGGAAGAATATACAAATATGTTTCCCATGATGTAAATACGGAAATACTGCCTCTGTATGCTGCCCTCTATGGGAAGCACCCTTGAACTTCATGCCTGACTTTTCAACAAGCCTTTAATTGCAGAGGTGACTTGGCAGAGGTGAGAGACTTCTAGACCAGATTATGGGGATATTGTCCCTCCATAAAGCCTGATGATGTTCAAGGGTGCTTCCCATAGAGGGCAGCATATAGAGGCAGTGTTTACCTATTTACATCCTGGGAAACACATTTACTTATTCTTCCCATAATCTCCGACAGTGGAGCGAAAATGGCTTTATAAGACTCCACACACCTACATGGTGGTCTCTCCCTAAGGAGTGACAATATCCCCATAATCTGGTCTAGAAGTCTCTCACCTCTGCCAAGTCAGTTCTCCCTAGACTGTGCTGATGAGATCCAATCAGATCGAAGCTGCGCCGTCCACAGTTGGGATGATACTGACTTGGCAAAACCCCGCATCATCGCAATTAAAGGCTTGTTGAAAAGTCGGGCATCATGTTCAAGGGTGCTACCCATAGAGGGCAGCATACAGAGACAGTGTATCCCTATTTACATCCTGGGAAACATATTTGCATATTCTTCCCATAATCCCCCACAGTGGGGCGAAAATGGCTTTATAAGACTCCACATACCCACATGATCTCTCACTAAGGAGTGACAATATCCCCATATGCAAGGGTGAATACAGGCAGTGATCAGAAATGAGCGCCCCCTAATGCAAACATTTCATTGAGGCCATCAGACAGTTGAGTGCTGTACGTGGCCATCTCTGGGAGTCCCACTAAGATATACTCATATGTGTCGTCGCATCCACCTGGGATGCAGAATACTCCAGTTCTTGTGATTGGCAGGATTTCAGTCGATCATCAGGTTATACCCTATACCCTAACCCTGTTGGACCGGAATTCATTTACATTATAATTGTGTAAAGAGCCATAAAGGGTTCTGAGGCTTCTTCCTACAAAAGAATATATTATGAAATGAGGATTACAAGTAATGGCAATATCTGTTAAATACTAGTAAACGTGTTGGTGATCAATAGGTGACTAAAATTACCGGTAAACCATTTTACCAAAATAATAAAATAAAAAAATTAAAAATTAAACTACTGGTAGCTCCAATGTTAGCCCCTGCCATTATATCACTGTAATACAGTGGTGGCGCTGCCTTCACAATAGGTTGTCCCACCTACTCTATGACAGGGAGATGTAGGACTTCTGTTCTGGAGGTCCTAGAAGCAAGATTATTCTTCTATAAATATGCTCGTGGCCATTCTGAAAGTGACCTGATCCTACATAAATACCTGCTCAGCATTATTGGTGGTTCAGTGGTTTCTGTCCCAGGCCTTGCCTATAGATCACATATGCTGCTGGGACATCTCAGCATGTTACACGCTCTACCAGTCAGGCCAGTCAAGGATTTGCTTCACATGGGGTCCACATCTAAGTCTCTGAGCTCTGCCTACCTTCAGTGCGACATAGGTGCCATCTGTGCATAACATGTCCGCCACGTAGCTGCTCTATATGACAGCTACAGGAGACATATATAGCCGGATACCAATTGTCAATTTAACACTGTCTTTCTCTTCTAGAATATTTTGTTTTTTTCCTACACACACGTATTGTGTGTGTGTGTGTGTATATATATATATATATATATATATATATATATATATATATATATACACACACACACACATATACACACACAATCTATGACCATAATCATAAAATGCGGGTAATGATAAAAGTAAGTGAATCAAAATACAACCCTTTGTACTTCATGATAAAGGAGTAGCGGACTGCATAGTGTATGTATCCCATACATTGCCTTTGCTGTTGCAGGTTTCATTGCTTAGAGGGACATCTAGTGGTGAAGCTTGATGCTGCATTGTGCCTTCTTGCAGAGATATTGCACTGTGAAGCCAAATCTACTGTGGCAATAGAGAATAAAAATCAATAGCACTCTATTCTAAATATCATTCTCAAATTAGATATGTGAAAGTTAACTGTGATATAAAGTTTCTTTCAAAACAGCATGTAAAGTGCGAGGATATAATGGGTAATTTGCTGGCTCTGTGATGAGAATAATTAGCTTTAATGTCTGGTAAGTCAGTGTATTAATTAGCAAATCATAGCGTTCACAACTGTAACATTGCGTTCAGAACTTAATGTCAGAGCCGGCAACATAATGACACCCAGACAAGTGTGCTGCACTCTACCATATGCGTATAGAGAACATTTACATGGAAAATAGGACCGTCTGAGAAATATTCCATCCCCCTCTTTCCTTCATGTGGAAGACATGCTGAATAAATATTTCATTCTCCTCATTATTTGTAGCGTCAGAATGTTTATGGCTATTCAGCCGGTTTATTTAACATAAAAAAAGAAAATAGAACATATTGCAGGGCACATAGCAACAATGACAGTGGCGCTCGGGGTCACACAAGCTGGCATGGTCTCATTCCACTGTCCTGAGCCTTAATAAAGGGGGATGGGTGTTGGTGTTCTAGGTCATACAGGTCATATGAGGACCATAGGCCTGGTATGAGGTATAACAAAGTTGCAAAATCTGTAATGGGGCCCATGCTTACATGTCTTATGTTGTCAAGAGGCCTATATTCCAGGGACCAGTAGCAATTGCTACCTCTGATCCCCCTATTGCTACTACCCTGGCTCTAATAGCGTATACAGACAGAGATTTCTTCATGAGACAACCTATTTCCTCCTAGAGATGTATAAACACTTCATAACTGGCCATTGCTTTTGTCAAATGGGTGTGTCCTTACACCTATTTGACAAATTTGGGCAGCAGTAATTGTTCAGTCTACTAGTGTGCTGGGACACCCCCTAACATAGTTATTTATACATTTCTAGGAAGAATAATATAATACAGTCAGTGACATGTAAGCTATGGGGCCCATGAGGGGAGGGGGCCCTGCGGTTTACTGTACCAGCTCCTGCACGACATAAATCAACTGTGTTTTCTTAAATCCACCACTAGTGGGAGCGTAGTGCAAACAGTTTCACCAAGTTCTATGGTACCTACAATAATTCCTATGTACTAGGCTCCCCCTAGTGGTGACTGCAGGCAGACAGTTTTATCAATTACTATGTAAAGAGAACCAAGAAATATCTATCTGCCTAGAAGAGAATTAGCAGGCCATTTGTGTCTTTTGTCAAGTGAAAATACATTGAATAATATTGCGTTCAGAGTGAGCACCAGCCGCCATATTTATAAATCACTGGCGGGAGGGCTAAGTTTTACTATAGAACCCTAGGATATCTGGGTACGCCCCTAAATACAAAGTTACAAGAAATATAGTTATCCTCAGTGTGGTATTCTATACCAGGAGCATGATATAGTAAAATACACCAAATACTCTCAAAGTAGATGGTGAACAATATGGGACTATTTGTGTATTACCTGATCCAGATACATTAGATGGTTTCAATGCGGTTTTTAAGTAATATTCTGTAATTAATTTAATTTTAGTTATGACAACGAAGGTCGCCTGACTAACGTAACAAGACCAACTGGAGTTGTAACCAGCCTTCATCGAGAAATGGAAAAATCCATTACTATCGACATTGAAAACTCCAACCGGGATGATGATGTCACCGTTATAACCAATCTGTCCTCGGTGGAGGCATCATACACTGTTGTTCAAGGTATTGTACCATATATAGCCACAACTTACAGCTCTTTATTGACATTTTTTTTTCCTAAAATTGTCCAACCATCCTCAGATCAAGTTATTTTTAGAGATGAGCGAGTACTGTTCGGATCAGCCGATCCGAACAGCACGCTCCATAGAAATGAATGGATGCACCTGGTACTTCCGCTTTGACGGCGGCCGGCCGATTAACACCCCGCGTGCCGGCTACGTCCATTCATTTCTATGCGAGCGTGCTGTTCAGATCGGCTGATCCGAACAGTACTCGCTCATCTCTAGTTATTTTATCAGTCTTATTATTTTGGTTTTAAAATATCATAGGTTTCTATATGGACAACTATGGTCTGAACTGTGCCCTTATTGGATACATATCACTGGTTCTTGGCATAATATCTGATGTAGTACAATAGGAGTCAATGAGCAGATTGTTTGAAACGATTGGTATTTTTTTTTTATTTTAACTTCCTGAGATATATATATATATATATATATATATATATATATATATATATATACACACACACACAAACACACACAAACACATACAAACACACACGCACGCACCTTTATAAGCTAATGATGATATGAACAAAGCTTCATGTTGTGTCTGAGTCACCAAATCCACTATACTATGGGTCCTGTATTCTGGACCCTAATGGGTTACTGTTGCACTTAGACTGAAACACATAAAAGCATCATATCCAACAACAGTATAAAATGCACAAAAAATATCATTTGTTCTGATGCACAATACCTTTTCCAACGTACTGTAGCTGAAGAACATCTTTTATCTGCAGAGGTCACTGGCTATGCAACATTTCAAGATTGCTTTTTTTCTAAAGCTGAGAAATTCTTTAGCTAATGTGGGCACTTTGGCTTTATATGGAGACTGGAGAAAGTAAAAGGTAGCACATCGGAGAGATACCCTGTAATAAACAGACATACTCCAAGGCTCATACGGGCATGGACCAGTAGACTAGGTGACTTTAATATATGTTATTCTGTGCAGGAAATCTTTTGTTGTCATTATGCAACGCGCGTTTTTCTATAGGTAATGGAAACCCCGTATATAGCCTGCCTGAAAAATTCACTTTGCACCTGTTTGTGTAAATATCCCATATACTTGCCATGGGGAGAAGGTGGTGTTGCTGGTGGCTAGCAATCTGACTCTGTGATTCTCAAGTGAAGCTTCAGCACTGACAGGAAACATATGGAAATAGCACCTTGTGTCCTGAAGCCAGATTTGATAAATGTGTTCCCATGGCATTCAGGCATGAAAAAAAGGATTTTATTTGAATAATATAGCCTTTAACATATATTTTATTCGGTTTTAGAGGATTTTTCTCTGAGACACCTATCCTCTATTTTACATAGGATTTCATATAATATGACAACGCTTATAAAATTCTTTATAGTGAAATTTACATTTTTAAGGTGTAACATGGTGTGTGAATGTAATGGTGTAATAGACTTGTTTTCTTTTGTCACTTGTATACATGCAATGTCTATTGAGATTACACATAGCCTGTTATTTCAAGGTCATTGTAGCCACCAGTTAATAATTAAAGCAATAGGGGTCTTCCCAACTGGTATATTATACAAGAGTTGATGGGCATGGACACAGCTGTACGTCCTATGCAGTTACAGTAGATCAAGCTCTCTGAATCTGGAACTATAATTAACATTCTAATGTACTTAATGGGGAGGAATTCCTAAGTGTAAGTGACACATTTCTCTACTCTATCTCCCCCATACTACACAACAGTTTACTCTACAGAATGTGTTATTGCTAAAAACTGATAACAAGTTACCATCTTATAGGTTCGCTTGTTTTTTAAAGGGAAGACGACACTGGGAAAGTGGTTGACTCAGTTATTTAATGATGAGCCCAACACTAGGGATCATTATGGCTGCAGTGATGAGGTCATCCTCTTGGCTGCAGCAGTAATGTGCCTCTTTACTGCGCCAGTAATGTGCCCCTATAAGGGCTCGTCCACATCTGCGTTCTCCTCTCCGTACTACAGGTTTCCATTTCCTGCATAAAACAGAGCAGGAGACGGAAACCTGCAGGAGTCTTTCTCACCCATTCATTTGAATGGGTGAGAAAGCTGTCCGGCCGTGAGCGGCGGTGAGCGTTTTATGCTCTCCGCCGCGAAACCGGGTTTTATAATCCGGACACAGAGTCGGACATGCAGTACTCTGTGTCCGGATTTAAAAAACCGGTTTCGCGGTGGAGAGCATAAAACGCTCACCGCTGCTCATGGCCGGACCCGGTCTGTGGTTTCCGTCTTCTGGCATGCAGAAGACGGAAACCACAGAACGGAGACCCTGAACGCAGGTGTGAACCTAGCGTAATATGTCGGTAATGTGCCCCTAGACTGCACAGGTAATGTCCACCTATACTGCGCCGATAATGTGCCCCTACACTGCGCCGGTAATGTGCCCCTAGACTGTGCCAGTAATGTGCCCCTATACTGCACCGGTAATGTGCCTCCATACTGCAGCCAATCACAGGCCTCAGCAGTATACAGATCATAATTTCTAAGGTCGTTAACTGACTGCAGTGGTAATATGGTGTATACGGGGATGTCACTCCAACACTCAGATATACACTGACAAGGAGCATCACAGCCTGGTGCTGAAAGCAGGAGGAGAAAAGTTAAGTTAAGTATTTCTTCTTTTGTTGCTTTGAAACAATTCATAGTGCTGGGCTGTTTATTAAATAAATTGGACAATCCCTTTAAGGTGGCCATATACTTTTAATACCTGTCTGCTGAACAACTATGTGTTCCTAATAGGGAAAGAAGAGTACGATCTTGGCACACACGTCTTGCAGGTGCTTATATCCTTGGGGGGAGGGGGGGTCTGACTGCTAAGACACCGCTGATCCTGAAAAGAGGGGGTGTTTTCTCCTACCTCATATTTAGCCTGACCACATCCAGGCTGAATATAGGCGTGTTTCTTGATGGATGGATGAACCCACGCTCCTTCTCACTTCAATGGTTATCTTCAGCACTCCCATTGAAGTGAATGAGAACACTATCCACCAAGTGGTCAGGCTGAACATACAGCGGAGTCAGGTATTTGTCCTCTATCCTATGGATTGAAGATTAATGCTTTTTTGGGCATAGATCCTTTAAAATAGCTTGTAGAAATGTATACTTATCTTTATAGACATTGTAGTTATAGCCTTATATACATCAGTGATAAAAACTTCACTGTGAAACTTCACTGTGTTCCCTAAGGTAGTCTGAAAGGTAGTCCTCACTATTTACCTGCAGGTAATATGTGCTTTGAATGCTATAGTGACATTTTCAGTGATTAGTCACTACAGTCATTATATGGGTAGTCTGGTCTTCCCCTCTTTCAGAGTGTTGAGCTGTGGTCAGGGTACAGATTACTACTAGGGATGTGAGTGCTACATGTAAGTACAGTGCCCACAGCCAGCAGAATATGGTTACAACAGCCAGAAGCTACAGCAATCCAAAGCTCTGTATAGGCTGAACCCAGGCACAACTACCACAGGACCTGCTTCTACTTGTATAAAATAAAGCACATTTACATTCATGAGATAGGTCAATATCATCTATTTTCCATATACATGACTCAGGTTTTGATTCCCCTTTGCGTTTCGGGCTGTGATGGACAGTATCACAATGCATTTTGTATAGGGCGTACTGGTGTCTCCGATGCACACTGCATGTTGAAGACAGACTGTGCTAAATTAAATATTATAGCCTTTGCAGGGATTTACGAGCGGTGGAAGCCACAGCAATGTTGTTAGTGGAGATTGTCTGTAACCGGTCTTGCTTGATGTCAGTGGTGTAGAAATAATTCTCAGGAAGAGCATGTCAGTTTTATCCGATGACAGCAAGCGGATGACCACAAACTTCAAACAGACAATGAGATAGTCAACAAGATAGCCAAGGCTTCATATTGATGTATTGGCCTGTGAAAACGGGTGATTATCAGATAGTATTGTCTGTAAGCTGCAGCAATAGCACAGTAGATCCCTTCTTCAAATGTTAGCTTCTACATGCTATCCCCTAGGGCACATATCTAAATGTCTAAGAATAAAGGAAACATAAGCAATTGATCTTCTTGTACTAATCTGTTTTGTTCTGCTGATCTCAGCTCTGTGAAAAGAGCCCTTTGAGCAAAAGCGGTTTCTTCCTTTTTATTTAATTCTATTTAGAAATGAAAGTGGAGAGAAAATCTATAAAAAGTAGATGCTCTCAATACAGGTGTATTGTGTCAGCGGAATCGACACTGGCGAATGTGAGGTAAATGGGAAAGCCCGGCACAAAGTATACACCTGTGTTTCTCTATTTTATCTTCACAGAAAGGGAAACAACAATCATTTTAATAGACATCTGGCAACCAGATAAGAGCGAGAGTGCATTAAAGTCAGCGTGAGACATTCTGCCGCTGCAATTTAGGGAAATGAAAATCTCTATGCTTCAAATTTAAAGTGAACTTTCACCTTTTTCATTCATTGTGGTGGAGTGTCTATGTATGCATGTATCATGTAATATGCATTAAGTACACATTTATTATAGAATATGCTACCCACTTATTAAGGAATATATATCTGCTATTCATTTATTAAAGGGATTTTTTTCAGGTTAAAAATATTGATGACCTATCCTAAGGAAAGGTCATCAATATCAGATTGTCTGACACTTGGCACCCCCACCAGTCTTATGTTCTCAGCAGATGATACATAAAAAATAGGCAGTGCTATTCTCTGTGTAGTGGCCAAACCAGGTACTGCAGCTTAGGTTCGATGTCATGTAAAAGGGAGTTGATCTGCAGTAACCTGGTCTGGCCATGACACAGATAACAGAGCTGTCTGCTGCCTGCTCCATTATCTGTATAGGTCAGCAATGTTTTTAGGCTGTAAAAACCCAATTAATGTGCATTTACTAAGTAATATGTATTTACTACCAACTTATGTAGTTCTGTTAACTGTAGATAGCAGTTGTCAATAGTTCTTCAGCATATTACATGTATAAAGTGAACTCATTTCATGATATCACTAGCACAATGCTGACAGTCTTTCAGCAGTTCTATTCAGCAGAACATTACTAGGTTAGCAATGATCTGTCCAATAATATTATGGCCACACATCCCCTTCCAACCTTGGGTCTAATGGCCAAACTCTCAGCATCCTCGATCCCTCTGATATTTGGGTGATTTGATCCATGGTTGGGATGACATTGGCAGCCGTAATATGGTCTGGGAAATGCAGACCCATTATGACCGTGTGCAAGGGGCCTTAGGGTGGTTTACCCGTAAAATAGCTCAGCAACCCTGATATGTCTGTACAAGTAAAAATTTGTAGTTCCCATCAAATAACTCAAAGAATCATTTTTTTCCAATTCTATGGCGTATCATTCCTCTGTTCCTCCACCTAGACATATCTGAATAAATTAACCCCTGGTTTCACCTGTCTGAGATGTGTCCTTACACTGACCAATGAGTGCTGATAGTACTGAGAGGTCAATGAATTCAGAAATTTCTCTAAGGAATGATAGAGGAAGCCCGCAGACTGCACTTATAAAACCTGTGCTCCAAAATTGTTATTTCATGGGGAAAGCAAGTGACAGGTCCTCTAGAGGATTGTGCCAATTGCAATCTATAAAACCTATAAAATTGGTAACACAACACACCATAGAATAGTCTGCTAATAAGAATTTGAAATTTAATATTTTAAGTGAAAGGTTTTTTTCCAAAATGTTTATATTAAAAAAATAATAATTTGGTAATAAACATAAAATTTATGAACATTCGTTGAATTTTCATTTGCTATCACTTAGAAGATACTTCATAAATATGTATCTGCATCTCTGGAAGAGCCAGTATTGCTGCCATTGGAGAGATTACAAAAGAATTTCACAGCCAGCATGGATTTTGAAGTAGCCATAACAGTAGCCACATTAGGTGTCCGTCAACATACACAATTTGCAGTATATAGTTAGAAATAATATTTATAAAGTGTTGGGGAATATAGGAACTCTCTATATAGAATACTGTCACTCAATATGAGGATGTTCTGGTCATATAATATGATTGATATTTGGGTTTATCTACCGTAAGCAATGTCTTCAGTTTTCTAATAGTAATATTTGGTTTTTCCCCAGATCAAGTAAGAAACAGCTACCAGTTATGTAGTAATGGAACGTTACGAGTGATGTATGCTAATGGGATGGGGATCAGTTTCCATAGTGAACCCCATATTCTTGCCGGTACGGTGACCCCTACAATCGGTAGGCGTAATATTTCCTTACCCATGGAGAATGGACTGAACTCCATTGAGTGGAGGTTACGAAAAGAACAGACAAAAGGCAAAGTGACTGTATTTGGAAGGAAGCTGCGGGTAAGTGTTATCTGTGTTGACTTACTACTGTATAGTTAACTGAGAAAGTCTATTTCTCTCCTAAAGAACATTGTGTGTTGCTCTTTTTATTAAAAGGAATTTGGACAAATATATGACAGATGCTTATTGACCAGATACAATTGAAAAATGTTCAGTTATGTGCACAGAGCCTGGAGTATTTCATTTTTACATTTAGCATAAATCACAGAAATGAATTGAATAAATACAGAAAGACAGGGAGGCAATATATTCCAATAATGAGAAAACCAATATAAATGACAATGACATGGGGATATTAATATAGGATCACACGGTACTACCTTTGTAGGATGGAATGTACTGTAGCTTTCAAATCATTTTATGTTATTGAATTTTAGGATCTGCTTTATGGTCTCATGGCATATTAAAGGTAATACATAGCAGTAGCACTAGACAATTTAGTCAATGTCAGATCCCAGAGCTTTTACGGCATAAGAGACTAGCCCTCCAGGTCGATTCTCTATATAATATGATTTGTTGATGTTCTGGAATTCTGAAGTTACTTGTTCTACAGTCCTATAGATGCATGACCCAAACCAAGCAGCCTCATTACAAGGGAAGAAAGTGAAATATAACTCTTCTTTTTGGTGATATATTTTACAGTGGATACATATTGTCTTTCCATCCATAACACAGAAGTTTATGGCCTATAATTACACCACTGCCTCATATACCGGATGAGCAAGACTATCTTGTATAAATCGGGGGGGGGGGGGGGGGGGGGTTTGTCTTTATTGGGCCTCACCAAGTCCATGTCGTAATTTAAAATATTGCTCAATTCAATTATTATTTGTTTCCTAACTTCTGCATAATCTTTTAAAAAAGCCCCAAAAGGAGTCAATTAAATATGTAGCTTGTATTATATCTACAGAAGACACGCTATACTATTAACGTATCATGCCACAACGTAGCTACAGAATGAACATAGTACTTAGTAGGCATAAGCTAAAAATACTTCCATTTAGAACAATAGTGTTAATAGTACAGCACAACTTCTGCCAATTTAAAGGGGTAAAGACTTCTATATAAATGACCTATACTTTAGAATAGGACAGATTGGTGGGGGTCTGACTGAAGGAGTCATTCTACTCTTCACATAACTCTGATGTCACATCCGTAACAAGCTTCTGCAGCTCATTCCTATTCAAATGCAGTACCAGGTACAGCCACTAGGCTATGTACTGCACTGTGTCTGGTATACAATGACGAGGCTGCAGTGGTCCTCCAAAGGCTGATTAAAAGGAGCGCTGCAAACCAGACCCCCAATGACCTGATATGGATCTCAGAAAACGCTTTTGACAGTTTCACAACCTGCGACATATTATGTGAGGAGTAGGTGCCTGTCCCCATGTTTGGGACTAATAAACATGTAAAAAAAAAAATACTGCAAAATATGAAAGAAATAAAATAATAAATCAAATACTTAATATTTTAAGTATTTGATTTATTTTATTTCTTTGATATTTTGCAGTATTTTTTTTTTTTTTTTTTTACATGTTTATTAGTCCCAAACATGGGGACAGGCACCTACTCCTCACATAATACTACAAATATCTATTTTCTCAATATGTTTTTCTAAAAGAAAAATAGTAATAATAAATATTTGGTATTAATTAGAGATGAGCGAACAGTGTTCTATCGAACACATGTTTGATCGGATATCAGGCTGTTCGATGTGTTCGATTCGAATCGAACATCACGTGGCAAACTCCAAAAAAATTTGATTCCCCTCCCACCTTCCCTGGCGCTTTTTTTGCACCAATAACAGCGCAGGGGAGGTGGGACAGGAACTACGACACCGGAGGCATTGAAAAAAATCGGAAAAAGTCATTGGCTGCCGAAATCAGGTGACCTCCATTTTAGACGAATAGCGGATTTCAAATCCGGGTCATATGAGAATGTGAACTTTGTGACTATGAGACAGGGAAAGCTGTACAGGCAGGGATAGCTAGAGATAACCTTTATTTAGGTAGGAATATTATTAAAAATAACTTTTTGGGGCTCTATCGGGTGTGTAATTGTGATTTTTGTGAGATAAACTTTTTCCCATAGGAATGCATTGGACAGCGCTGATTGGCCAGAGTACGGAATTCGACCAATCAGCGCTGGCTCTGCTGGAGCAGGCGGAGTCTAAGATCGCTGCACACCAGTCTCCATTCAGGTCCGACCTTAGACTCCGCCTCCTCCGGCAGAGCCAGCGCTGATTGGTCGAAGGCTGGCCAATGCATTCCTATGGGAATGCAGAGACTTAGCAGTGTTGAGCCAGTTCTGCTCAACTACACCGTGTGCCGGTCAGCCCATCAGATGTAGCAGAGCCGAGTGTGCATAAGGGTTCTAGTGCACCCTCGGCTCTGCTACATCTGATGGGCTGACCGGCACACGGTGTAGTTGAGCAGAACTGGCTCAACACTGCTAAGTCTCTGCATACCCATAGGAATGCATTGGCCAGCCTTCAGCCAATCAGCGCTGGCTCTGCCGGAGGAGGTGGAGTCTAAGGTCGGACCTGAATGGAGACTGGTGTGGAGCGATCTTAGACTCCGCCTCTTCCAGCAGAGCCAGCGCTGATTGGTCAAATTTCGTACTCTGGCCAATCAGTGCTGTCCAATGCATTCCTATGGGGAAAAGTTAGCTTGCGAAAATCACAAGCTGACAGGGATTTCCATGAAATAAAGTGACTTTTATGCCCCCAGACATGCTTCCCCTGCTGTCCCAGTGTCATTCCAGGGTGTTGGTATCATTTCCTGGGGTGTCATAGTGGACTTGGTGACCCTCCAGACACGGATTTGGGTTTCCCCCTTAACGAGTATATGTTCCCCATAGACTATAATGGGGTTCGAAACCCGTTCGAACACTCGAACAGTGAGCGGCTGTTCGAATCGAATTTCGAACCTCGAACATTTTAGTGTTCGCTCATCTCTAGTATTGATGTGTCCATACCAACAAAATTGCTGGTCGCATATAACCCAAAATGGTACCAACAGCAGTGGATCCTGCAAAAAACAAGACCTCACTCAATCACAGTGATTGAAATATACGATTATGGCTCTCAGAATACGATACGTTGATCCTAAAACAAATAATTTTAGGCATTTAAAGAGGACCTGTCACCATCTGGGGCACATGCGGAGAGCGCTGAATTCAGCACACTACCAGATTTCACATTCTTTGCCCCTCATGAAGAGATATCGGTGCCGGTACTGTAGCTCTTCAATGTCAGAAGGGCATTTCTGACAGTCAGTCAGGAATGCCCTTCCTCACAGCAGCGTCTATAGCGCTGTACTGTGAGAGGAGGTGTTCCTTACCGCCCAGCGATGCCACTGAGTGGTATGGAACGCCCCTCCAGTACTCATCTATGGACGAGTACTAACAGGAGAGGGAGGTGTTCCTCCCCACTCTCACTGTACAGTGCTATAGAAGCTGCTGTGAGGAAGGGTGTTCCTGACTGACTGTCAGAAACGCCCTTCTGACAGTGAAGGGCTACGATAAAAGCACTGATAGCTCTTCACCGGGGGCACAGAACAGGAAAGCCAACGGCTAGCAGTGTATAAAACCGCATGTGTCCCAAGTGGTGAGAGGTCTTCTTTAATTTATTGTGCAAAATTAATAATATACATATATATATATATATATATATATATATATATATCTAACGCAAAATAAAATAAATATATTATACATATATAAATTTGGTTTCATTATAATCGTACTAATCAGCAAAATAAAGGTCATATGTTAGTCATGATGCCCAGCGCACCACACTAAATTTAGAACTTAAAAAAAAAGAGTTGTGCATCTTGTGATCACTTTTATAAATTCTGTTAGTTGAGTTTATCGAAAAATAAGAGGACAACTCACTGACGCTCTCCTTGTTTGATAATCACTAGTATAGAGCAGTCTTATCTCTAATCAGACATTGGCGCCTAGGCATTGATTTAATTTTATTCCTACTCTTTAATGCTTTCTATCTAGCTTTCTAGTATTTTCATGATATTTATCATTTGCTGACGCACTGGAAAAAAAATGTCAAAATTGTCGTACCATCAGATGCTGGAATAAAGCCATTTTCCTTTAGTAAAATTGCGAAGTAAAAAAAAAGAAATAAAATAAAGTCGGTAGAATTGAGTGAACTGGTGGGAAATTGGGTCTGTTTTATAGAGATACATTTACTAATACTTCTATTTTAAGTTGTTCCCAGGTAAACGTTAAAATCCATTCTGTGCCGTATTTCTGTTGAGGTCACATTTTTATCTGAATTTAAATTATTCATTATAGTTTCCAAAAAAGTAATACAATTTATCTGCCTGTGGCATGAACAAAAAAGTGCACCTATTCCACATTGTGCAGAGCTCTTTGAAGGAGAAAAAGTGGGGAAGCAAAATAAAAGCTTGTTATAAAAGTAATCAAAATATACTACTGTTGTAAAATATTTAGCATGTGCCCTTTTAAAAAATATTTTCTTGCATTAGCAGTTTAATAAACAGGGGGAGATGCAATTTATTGTTGTCAGAGAATGAATGTACAATAAAAAGAATCTTTATCCTTATTATATCCAGCACCTTTACAGCTCCTGGCAAGGTACAAATAATCCGCGGCTGCAAAGTGCGAACTGCTGATTTGCGATTTTTTTTTTTAATTTTTTTTTTTTTAATTGGGACTTTAGTATGATTCAGTTCATAGACATTAAAAATGATGAAAAGAAAATATGGTATTGAAGGACATAATAATCATTTCATGTTCTTCCAGTAAGGAGAATGTTACAAAAAAAATGCAGTAAAATATAATGTTAGGACATGACTAGAATGCCACAAAATTTTAACTGGTTTAGATTCATGTAGAATATGCAATTGTTTTATAAGAAATTCCTTGATATAATCTATTTTGCACATTGTGAAGTAATCTGACAATAAGCTCTGAGGGCTTTGGAGACTTATATTATCCAGGCTTCATGCATAGAGAACAGCAGGCCTCATAGTTTCTGGGTTCTTGAGTTAGAGATTGTTGTTCCCAGGGAGTGGCTTTGGAGGAGTCTTGCCCTGGGCTCATTTGTGGGGGCACTTGAAGGTCAAGATGTACAAGGAAAATGTAGAATACATGAATCACTTGAAGGAATACATTATAATTCCAATCACATTTATAATACCAGGTGTCATGTTAGCGGTACATGATATAGTGCACATTCATGTATATGTATGTTTATACCCATGTTTTTATTGTAAGCATAAGATGAGATGAGAATTTTAACATTCTAACAGGACAGTAGATTTTGTAGCTACAAATGATATTGTGCTGGCTAGACTGGAGTGTGGAGTCTAAGGGATCCCCTGAATTTAATTCAAACGCCTACAAGGAGGTCTAGTCTTTGCTGCACAAGGATCTCCAGGTCGTGGTTCACAGTTAGCAGTGTTAAAAAACAGGAATGACAGGAAAACAAGACCAGACATATGGGAAACAGTACAGTCAAGCATGGGATAGAAACATGGACACCAGGAACAGACCAGAATGTGGAATCAAGAACATAGACACTTGGAATAGATCAGGAGCTGGACCTTACTCACAGCACAGGAAGTCTGACATACTATTGTATACAAATGACAATGAAAAGTAGACTGCCCCCAGCATCAAACATCGCTGTCATCTACAATGTTGCTCATGACCAAATTGAGTAACACCTTAGTAATATAACAGTCTGCAAGCCAGGTGTCAGGATTGAAACCCAGAAACTCCTATGTCCTAGGCCAGTGATGGCGAACCTTTTTGAGACCGAGTGCCTAAACTGCAACCCAAAACCAAATAAATTATCACGGAGTGCCAACACGGCAATTTAACCTTAAAACTCTGTGGGTCCACAATTGCGGACCCACAAATTACAGTCATGTGACTGGGGCTTTACAGATCTTGTACTGAAAGGTAAAGGTCTCTGCATTCTGTACTTTTAAACAATTAATTTTCACTATTTACATCGCACAGGATCTGTTTTATAGTTACCGTGCAATGTTATTACATCCTGTACTAATTTCACGTCTGCTATAAAACAAATACTGTGTGATATACATAGTGAGGGGACCCCACACAGTACAATCTGCCCCTCAGTGGTCCCCCCACACAGTACAATCTGCCCCTCAGTGGCCCCCCACACAGTACAATCTGGCCCACAGTGACCCCCACACAGGATTATACCTGTATACTCCACAGTAGCCCCCTCCCACACAGCATGAACTGGTCCACAGTAGAACCCTCCCACACAGCATGAACTGGTCCACAGTAGCCCCCTCCCACACAACATGAACTGGTCCACAGTAGCCCCCTCCCACACAACATGAAATGGTCCACAATAGCCCCCTCCCACACAACATGAAATGGTCCACAGTAGCCCCCTCCCACAGAGCATGAAAGATCCACAGTAGCCCCCTCCCACACAACATGAAATGGTCCACAGTAGCCCCCTCCCACACAACATGAAATGGTCCAGAGTAGCCCCCTCCCACACAACATGAACTGGTCCACAGTAGCCCCCTCCCACAGAGCATGAAAGATCCACAGTAGCAGCATAAAATGGTCCACAGTAGCCCCCTACCCGCACAGCATGAAAGGTCCACAGTAGCCCCCTCCCATACAGCATAAAATGGTCCACAGTAGCCCCCTACCCACACAGCATGAAAGTCTACAGTAGCCCCCTCCTACACAACATGAAATGTCTACCGTTGCCCCCCTCCCCTGACAGTGCAAACAAACACAATATAGTTACCTGAAGAGCTGCCGGGTGTTCTCTCTTCTGTTCACTGCGCGCGCTGATGACTTACGTCATCACACCCGCGCTTGTTCAGAGGTCACACTCTGTAGTCAGTGTAGGCCGCGTAGTACGCGTGGCCTACACTGAGCTACACTGACAGCTTTCAGCTGGATGCGCATTTGCACAACCAGCTGAAGGCAGCGATCGCTCACTAACGGGGAATCCTGCATCGGATTTGCCGTTAGTGAGCGATCAGGGCGACAGCACGCGTGCCAGCAGAGGGGGCTCTGCGTGCCCTCTCTGGCACGCGTGCCATAGGTTCGCCATCACTGTCCTAGGCAGTAGCTCTACTCACAGAGTTCCTGGGGATTCTAGACAGCTTTCCTAAACCTATCGGGTAGTGTCTTGGTTTCTGATATTCTTGCTTCATTTGAATTCAGATGATCAACCCATTGCATTTATTTTGTCTGACAAATGGCTGAAAATGTCATCAATCTTCTGGAATGTTTTGCCAAGAACTTGATGGACCTGTAGACTTCATCTACTATGTATGCTGGTTGATAAATCTGGTGCATCTTTATACTATCTACTGTCGTCTCACTTCACAATATCTATTTGTTGGCTTAGTATATGCCAAAATATGCAGCCACATTTTTGCGCACAATGTTGCATCTTCAGACATAGCCTTTCTACTAAGGTTGGGTTCAGCCTTCAGTGTAGATCTGTCATAACTAGGATAAAAAATCCTGCAGGCCTAATTGTTTTTCATCTGGCGATTTCATTTAAAAAAAAAGACGGACAATTGACGGAACCCATTATAGTCACTGGGGTCCCTCAGGCTCCATTAGTGTTCATCAAAGAACTGAATTGTTTTTTTCTGATGGATTAGAAGAATGGAAACAACTACGCAGGAGTGACGCTAGTTAATGCCATGCCCCCTTGTCAAACGAGGCACAAATAATGTCAAACACTAAATGTGGTATAACGTATGTAACAAGATTTTGGGGCCAAATTGCTGAAGAATCCTGGAGCATTTTCATTAGTAAACCTACTCCAGTGTCTACAGAAATTCTCCTATTGACTACAAGCAAACATCTGACTCTACAGAAGAAAGTAATAAAGTAATAGCCTATTGAAAATACATAAATGTGCACAAATATGGTGATTTGAAAGGAACATAAAGCATGTGTATTGCTCATTTATGAGGAGGCGACTATGACCATCATATCCCAATAAAGCATTGATATGATTTATGGTGACACGTCTTTGCTGACTTGTAACCATTTCCTTGTTGCTGTTTAGCCTTTTAAGTGCTTTTGATAGCCATTAGGCTCGGAGGGATATTGTAGCCTTATAATCTGCCATACAATTATGGAGAGCAGTTAACCTTCCATGTACATGACATGAGTCACAGGGAATCAATCTGTGGTTATCATTAGCTACCGTCCATTGGCGACCGGTTTCTACTACTTGACTTTGAGAAGAAATAAAATGAATATTGTTTTACATGCAGGTGCTGCGCCTTGAAAGAGAAAAATAGGGCACATCTGGCAATCCAATCATTAACAATGGGATTTTAGCAAAGCATAATTGATTTTGGACTTAGCAGTTGATTATTTGCAATAATTAATCTGTTTGCCTGAGAAGTGAGCTCGGCATTTTCACTTTTATTCCCTTTTTTTTTTGGAGAAAGTAGCAGCCGCCAGCAAAATCCTGACACTGATTATTAAAAAGTTAATAGAGGTACTTGTGGTAATTAACCAAAGTTAAATGCACAAGTCTTCCAAGTGAAACCTCGCTACAGGTTAGATTTCCTGGCGTCATGTTTATGCAAATGAAAACATTGCTTTATCTATCAACACCTCAGAATTTAATTGTCTGGTGTTAGTTCCCGTTAAAGTAATCACATCTCTGTTTAGCTCTTCTTAAATGAAAATCACTATGAGATTATAGAAGGATGAGTGGACTGAAAATGTAATTTGAAATGAAGTAGAAAGTCTAGAGTTAATTTGCATACAGGCAATTTGCATATTACGTTCACAGAATCCTACTTTAGGTCTCGACAGTTTCTGCACAAGACGGCGGCATCATTTGCTCTGTGACGTCTCCATCTTTAACGTTCCGGCTTCTAACGCCGTGGAAGAATCGAGGAGAGCGGTTCTGCTGTGGAGTGTAATGACTTAAAGTGAAAGCCTACTTCAAAGTGTATTGGGCTGCTGTAGATTCAAATTACAATGACACTTTTCCCCCCAGTTCTCCTTTTTGCTTTTATGAATCAGGGAGATGAATTAGCTCTTGATACATTTCTCCTAGTTTGACTTCTATAGTTTCCATGACAACCTCGGTGGACATTTTAGGCCATCTACTGAATTCTGTTTTTTAGCTGTAAACAGCGACATAAAGATAAAGAAAAGCTAAAAACAACTGGAGTGCCATTTTCCGAGGAATAAAACCAAATATAGATTTTCTGTCGGCATGGGGAACCAGTACCTTCCAAGAGCCGTGTCTTGCTAACTGTAACAGAAAGATATGAGGCATGTGGCAAGCCATAAGAGTTTAATGAATCTTCTGAATAACTGGCTCTATTCCTGCCAATTAATAATGCTGCCTTACAGAGGCCAGACTGAAAATACAGAAATGGGGAAAGATAAAATATGTCAAGTATTACGATGTCGGGTACACTGTAGTGTCATGCATTTACAAAGCTGCCTTCATCCTGTAAAGAAATTAAATCTGAGTCGTTCCTCCTCTTCTGAACTCCACAGTCTATTGCTATACAGTAACTGTAGTGATCTGGCCACAAGCAGACTAGAAGTAACCGTACACATTACATTTACCTAGGCCAGAACTGACTATTTTAGAAGAGCCTGCCAACTATCTGATGTGTATGGGGGGTTGGGCCTCCAAATTGTTAACGCTTATATGTCTGATCTTGTAAACCCACTGGCAGAGATGTCTTACAGGGGCCAACCCGAGTGTGTACATATATATATAGGTCAGATAGGAAGAAATAGTTGTTTACCAAACACAAATCTGTTGCTCTTTCAATCAAAAGCTTTTAAGGGTGAGGATATATCCCCAGTACTCCTGATCTGTCGGAATGTCTACTGATCTGCATATTATCCCCTTTCCTATAGATATGGGATAACGTGCTTAGAAGTGAAAATCCCTTTAACCCCTTCCAGGCTGTCCATAGACAATATACGTCCAGAAGATGGCTGCCTTGTACCAGTACGTCCAAGCAGAGCACTGCAGAGGACATGCAGCAGCTGAAACTGGGAGCCGGCTATAACTTCAGCCGGAGCTCCCAGAGAGAAAGCAGGGAAGGTTTATTACCTTCCCTGCCTTCTCAATCGCTGTGTATACTGTATACACAGCTATGAAAGCCGCCATAATGCAGCCGCCCTCTGACCCGGTGGTCACGTGATCCGCCGGGCTCAGCGTCTTCTAAGAGCTGCTGAGTCCTACAGGACCCAAATCAGCTCTATAAGTCTAAGAACAGTGTGCAAGAGGCTGCATTCCTGCTACAACTGGGGTTAAATGTACAAGCCCCAGTTGCAGGGGAAATCAGCCTCCCTAACAAAGAAAAACGTGATCAGATGTCCCCAAAGGTCTCTTATGACATTATGGGGACACAATCTGGAAAAAAATATATATATAGAAAAGTTTTATTAAAAAAGTAAATAATTTAAAAAAGTAAAAATACACCAATAAAACACCGTTATTAAAGGTTATAGCCCCATACCCGATGACACCATACAAAATAAAAATTACAGTAACGGAGAGGAAAAACTATTTTATAAAGTTTATCAGAACTTTGTGTTATTAAATAAAATTAAAAAAAAAAAAAAAAGTGAAAACCAGACACGATTTCCCTACTATTTTGTTTATATTTTCCCAGATATATTTTTTTTTTTAAATACATTCAAAAATAAAAACAACATAAAAATAAAGCCCTATGTGTCCCTGAAAAAAGACGCAAAAATTATTTGAATGAGACATATGAGAAAAATGTTACAGCCCTCAAAACTGCACATACAAAATTAGAAAAAAAAAACAAAAAACTAAAATGTGTTTGGTCCTGGACCACAAATTGGCCCGGTACTGAAGTGGTTAAATATCCTCCTGTCATGGCTGTGTGAAAGCAGTTTTGGCTCAAAATAAAAAAAAAACTGCAAAAAGGTTGCATGTGTCATTCCAGTCCTTCTACCCTCAATAGTTGATAGAAAAGAAGGGTATACAACATTGACGTTTTCTGGAAAAATTTAACATGTAATTTCATCATATTTGTCACATTTACTAAAAAAAAACAAAACCTGAAATCACAAAGAAGGGAAATATTGAAAATCCAACTGTGCGGCTGCCGGCTCTCGCCTTCGTTTTTCAATTTCTCTCCATGCAAATTACATTTCCTTTATAAGACAAAAAAAACCTTCCATACCAGCCAGAAATGTTCTCCAGAAGGCAGAGGAACCCATTTACAGTGGGCAGTTTCAGGACTCTTGATCCTCATAAGATTAGGGTATAGGGTCTTACCCTGCTGTAATAGCAGTAGCACCTGTAATACAGCTGTAAAATACCAACTGTAGGTCCGATCATCCAAACTAACATTATACCATTTTAGGTACCTTGTTCCTTATTTCTGTGCTATGTTACACTAGTGTCAAATTTTCCTTATTCCTGCTGAAATCCCTTCCATAACTGACAAAAAGAAACAAAAATTTAGCAATTTGACATTAGCATCAAATATTCTCATGTACAAAAACCTCATCGCTATCTTTAAATGGGAACTCTCAACAGGATGGCAATAACTTGACCACTGAGACGCCTTCAAATCAGATGAATTGGGGTATTTTGTTCTCCATTCTGGATGAAGCAGTGGTCAATCATTGCACACATTGCTCCATTCATTGAAATGGGAATGCTGGATAGCGCTATACAGCTTACTCAGATGAAAAACCCTTTTTTAACTATCCTGACTTATTCTTATTAAAGGGCATGTTATACCTGTTCTGACATCTCCAGTTCTTTACTTCCACTGATAGGTGCTGTTCCACTGATTGCAACAGAGCTGGAATTTTTCTCTTGCCCCTGTTTTTGCCAACCAATCTGGTGGTGCCCGATTTCATAATTAGGCTCTGTGCTTTAAAATGGGTGGTCTTGGGGAAGAGCAAACAAGGGGATGGGATTCTGAATTCTGATACAGTCTGCATCTGATTGAACAGTGTCACAGAGCTCTAAATCTGGCCCCCTTGTCTCCTCCTGCCTGACACCATCCACTTTACAGAACAGAGCCTAACTATCATAGGCACCAAAACTAACTGCACCGATTTCTTGGGAATGGTGAGGGCTAGAGAAAAATTTCCAACTGCGCCAGAATTAGTGGAGCAGCAGCTATAAAATGATGGAGTTGGTTTAGAAATTTCTTCTTAAAAAAGGGTTATAGTTACCTTCCATAAAAGATCAACATTAAGAGACTGTTTAGCCATAACATGGCTATTAATGTTCTGAGCGAAAGTAGGAGTTTGATTTTTTTTGTTTTGGCTCCCCATATAATTAATATGACATGGTAATTACGCCGTACGGCGCTATTTCCTTTAGATATCACAATGAAAATGCTCAATTAAGTAAGCACAACCTCTCATAAGCTTTCTTCTCTTTAATAATGTGTATGTATTCTTTTGTGAAACTGTTACAGGAAGCTATATTTAAGTGTGTTCAGGAAGGACAACTGTAAAACACTTTCCATAGAAAAGCAGTAGGTAGAAGTAAAATCAAAGCATAATACACAATCCCACAGCAGACTCGAGAGAAGAGCAGATTATCTTTTGATTTGAGAATATCGCTGAAGACTGAGTGGGAGTTCAGTGTTCAGCTTCAGAGGAGTCTTCTCTTAATGTCAGATGTTTAATGCATCATTAGTGAATATAAAGTCAGTATAGCAAAATAATAATCTCCCAACTCCTTTCTATCACTAGACAAAAAACCTGACAGTAAAGGGATTTTCTGGGGTTTAATGTCCAGTATGTTAAGTATCAGTGTGGAATTATGAAGAACTCTAGGGATAAATATAATAAAAAAAATGTTATATTATCATAAGCAATTCAATTTATTTATCCTAAGCAAAACCTATTTAAACCCTTCCTAGCCTGTGACATAACCGTATGGCGGATATCGAAACTCTACATGGTTGGTGCCGAGTTACACAACTGACACCAGCCTGCAGATAATCCTGCATGAATAATGTACTGTAATAGGCGGTCCTATCAATGACTGACACTTATCTCTGTATACACAGTCATAGACAGTCACTGATAAGACCGACTCCATGACTAGATGACTGTTTCTAAGCATAGAAAGATCAGAAGATATAAATTCCAGATTGTGCTGAATCTTCTCCCATGCATTTTCCCGGTGACAGGTTCCCTTTAATCCATCATGTGTAACATAACATGGTTCCATTAAATACACAATTTGTCTTGCAAAAATGTCAACGTAAAAATAAAAGAGCAATTATTTGTGGAAGATGGGGATGAAAAAAATAAAACTAAATACGACAAGAAGTGGACTAAGGATAGGGCATTAATACTAGCAGGCGGATAACCCCTTTAACTACCATTGGCTAAATTATCTTTCATTCTTTAATAAATCTAAAGGTTTTATGATAAAAATTTGTATTATGTGTGCTTATGTACTAATAGAGACCACCTTCAATCCCAGTTGCCATAAGTTATAGAACAGTAATAAACTGGATGTACAAAAACTTGATATTTATGATGATGGATTCTTTTTTTTTTCCCTTTAGGTGCATGGGAGAAACTTGCTGTCAATAGATTTTGATAGAAATTCCCATACAGAAAAAATATATGATGATCATCGGAAGTTCACTCTAAGGATCGTCTATGATCAGCTAGGACGGCCACTTTTATGGCTTCCAAGCAGTGGACTTGCACCTGTCAACGTATCATATTTTTTCAATGGCCGCTTATCTGGACTTCAGCGTGGAGCAATGAGTGAAAGAACCGAGATGGATAAACAGGGAAGAATCATTTCTCGCGCTTTTGCAGATGGCAAGACGTGGAGTTATACTTATCTCGAAAAGGTAAGCAGTGCTTGCTGCTCTGATGTAGCCATTAAAGAGAAGTTTCCCAGTGACTTACAGGTGTATAACTTGACTTTCTGCATGGTGATAGATTATCACAGAAGATAATAACAACTGAAACCAGTTGAAAGAGTTAAGTTAACACTCTGTGCTAGTGTCAAGTTAAACTTTGCTACATCTGTATTCTGCAGAATCTGTGAGCAAGGTGTATGAAGAGAAGCTCAGCTCTGTGGTACATAGGTGATTTAGTGCATTATGTCTGATTGAACAACAGAGTAAGTCCTGATGAGAAACAGTAAGGCTGTGTTCACACGGAGGAATTTCCCGCTGATTTGGAGCGGTCTTCACCCCCGAATTCGGGGCAGACTCCTCCCTGAATCCGCCTCCCATTGGTTTCAATAGGAGGCAGAGATCGCAGTAGGACACAGAAAAAAGAAGCATCCTGCTAGATCTTGCAGTGCATCAAGGCTCCGCGTCTCAAGACTCCCTCCTAGTTAGGCCCATTCATCCGAGCCTAATCAGCATCACGTTGCAGCTAGACCGCAGCGCAAATGCCAGTGGTGGAAAATGAAGAGGAATTCCTCTTCATTTTCCTGCCATGTGAACATACCTTAAGTGTCCCAATTCCCCCAGCCAAACAGGATGAATGACATCCTTTTCTGTACACACATTGAAAGAAAAAAACTCTCAATTACTATGTGAATGCTGGATAAATAGGACTCTGCCTGTCTCTCATAGTAGGCCTCTTAGGATGATTTTTTCATAACGTAACAACAAGGCATAGCCTCCAAGCTCATTACATAGGAATATACATTTCCATATATTCCATATGTGTTTATACTACTAGTGAACACTTCTAAAGTAATTGAGACATGAGTTGGTAGCAATGTTAGCCCAGGTTCTAAGACGCCTAACAGTTGCTTTAATGTAGGCCACAAGCCATTGGCTTTCCCGCACATCATGCGGCGTGCTGAAGATGGACCATTTACAGTATATTGCCTGTCTTCAGCCTTATTGTTGTATACCAAGGAAGGTGGCACTCAAGGCAGGGAAGCCTTTGTGTCTCAATTGTTCTCATAAAAAGAATGGGTCACAAGGACTTTGCTGAACGTCCTGCTAGACTAAGGTCTCAGAACCCAGATCTCCGTGATTGTATCTACTGACACGTCTCTAAGAAATAACAGAAGTGGGTCTGGAGTTGACTCTTCTTGGATAATAGCGGTCAGAGAAAGTTAACATTTTTCTTGTAGCAGAAGCCGATTGCCAGAGTCATAACTTTAATCTTGCAGGCAGAAGTTCACGCTGTTTTATATATGTATTTGTAATAAAATGTGATAGAACTTTTTAAGTCTACAAGTGTGATTGTTTTTCAAAAATATAAAATTCAACTGAACTACATTTTGTGGAAATAACGGTCGTAAAATTTTATGTACCAAGTATTGTGCATTCAAGTAATAAAATGAGTAGTCTTTACCATCAAAATTTACAGTTCAAAATGTTATTTCCTGATGGCGGACATATCTCTCAAAAATATTCTTCAGTGCACTGAGCATTTTACTATTTGATTACTGATTTCATTTATATCCACATATATATTTTGAGTCTCTAGTGTTTACTGTTAAATAATGTAATATATAATGTTTTATTTTGTTTGCAGTCTATGGTGCTTCTTCTTCAAAGTCAGCGGCAGTACATCTTTGAGTACGACTCATCAGATCGTCTTTATTCTGTAACCATGCCAAGTGTAGCTCGACATAGTATGTCAACCCATACGTCCATCGGCTACGTCAGGAACATATACAATCCTCCAGAAAGCAATGCATCCATTATTTTTGACTACAGTGAAGACGGTCGGATTCTAAAAACATCCTATCTTGGTACTGGCCGGCAAGTGTTCTATAAGTATGGAAAACTTTCCAAGTTGTCAGAGATTATTTATGACAGTACTGCAGTGACTTTTGGTTACGATGAAACTACGGGCGTTTTAAAAATGGTCAACCTTCAAAGCGGTGGTTTTTCTTGCACTATACGTTATCGGAAAATCGGACCCTTAGTGGACAAACAAATATACAGGTTTTCTGAAGAAGGCATGGTGAATGCAAGGTTTGACTACACATACCATGACAACAGTTTTCGTGTTGCAAGCATTAAGCCTATTATAAGTGAAACCCCACTTCCTGTTGAACTCTACCGCTACGACGACATTTCTGGCAAAATTGAACATTTTGGTAAATTTGGAGTAATCTACTATGATGTTAACCAAATCATTACTACTGCTGTAATGACACTGACAAAGCATTTTGACACCCATGGCCGCATCAAAGAAGTCCAGTATGAAATATTTAGATCACTCATGTATTGGATGACTGTGCAGTATGACAGTATGGGCCGAGTTATAAAAAGAGAACTGAAGCTTGGTCCCTATGCTAACACAACTAAGTATACGTATGAATATGATGGAGATGGTCAACTGCTGACTGTTGCAGTTAACGACAGGCAAACATGGCGCTACAACTATGATCTAAATGGTAACCTATACTTGTTGACCCCTGGTAATGGTGTACGTCTTCTGCCATTGAGGTACGATCTGAGAGACAGAATAACACGTCTGGGGGATGTACAGTATAAAATAGATGATGATGGGTTCTTGTGCCAAAGAGGTGCAGATATTTTTGATTACAACTCAAAAGGTCTTCTCACCAGAGCGTACAACAAGGTCCTCGGATGGAATGTACAATATCGCTATGATGGACTGGGCCGTAGAGCATCATGTAAAACCAACCTTGGCCTCCATCTTCAGTTTTTCTATGCTGATCTTCACAACCCAACACGAGTTACCCATGTTTATAATCACTCAAACTCAGAAATTATTTCTTTATATTATGATTTGCAAGGCCATCTTTTTGCAATGGAGAGCAGCAGTGGGGAGGAATATTACATTGCCTCTGATAACACCGGCACACCCCTAGCAGCTTTCAGCATCAATGGGGTGATGATAAAACAGCTACAGTATACACCCTTTGGTGAAATTTATTTTGATTCCAATCCAAACTTTCAGCTTGTCATTGGGTTTCATGGAGGACTATACGATCCTTTAACAAAACTTGTGCATTTTGCCCAGAGAGATTATGATGTGTTGGCTGGACGTTGGATATCTCCAGATTATACAATGTGGAAGAAAATTGGAAGAGACCCTTCGCCTTTCAATTTATACATGTTTAAGAACAATAATCCTTTGAGTACGGAGATGGACTTGAAAAACTATGTAACAGGTAAGTGATTGCTGTCAAAAGAAGCATGTAAAGAGAATCTGTCTAATAGTCATTTCATTCTTTCCATTGCATTGAACAATATGGAGTCTTAGTGTTAAAAATCCATCCACACATTTAAAAAGATACGGCCCCTGGAAGATTACACGTAAACTAGCTCTGATTCTCCATGTGGGCAGAACCTTGCACCACATGAACCACATGGAGAATGATATAAAGATGAACTATCACAAAAAGGGCCAGCCCCTAGCTTAAAGATCAGTTTTACCCCAATACACAGGGAAGACCTAAAACAACTACACGCAATGATCAGAAAAATCCAAAGCTAGCAACCAGTGGTGAGAGCCAAACATATGCCACATCCATTTTGCTAATGGAGCTGAAAAGAGTATCATTTTGTCCTACATAAGGCTGGTATACTGTCTGACATCCTCCATAAAAAAACAATAAAGAGACATCTTACAAAAACTGCTTTTGTTTTTACAATAAGAGTCAATAGGAGATGTATGGCATCCTATGCCTTAACATCAGCATATGTCAGAGGTATACATTGACATTCACACATCCGTTTTTCACAGATGTATTCAGTCTGTGCTTTCCATAGACAGCACATGATGAGATATATGTGATCTATTTTTCCTGATCTATTTTTTTAATTTTTTTTTTTTACAAAACGTCTATATTTTGTGAATGCTTTGGATCGGATAAAAACAGATCTATAGACTATAATGGGGATGACTGGTCTACAAAATGGATCAAAATATGACGTCTCCGTTTTTTATTTCCATATGAAAAGGGGACATAAGAGTGAATGCTAAAAATAAGTAGGATTGTATGGGGTCCATGAAAAATTTTTGTGTGACTAAAAGGTTTGTATGCAATGAAACTAAAAGCAAGTGGCTTACTATCACACAATACATACAACCAACAACCACTTGATACCAAGGGATAAAAGTCTTTATCTAGGAAACGTCTTACTACAGACTAATATGAAATCCAGCACTTAAAAAAGGTGATTCCTCGTAATAAGGATGTTAAGCCATTATAAAAAGAAGTGTGTAATTTTTTTAATAGTGTAATCTGTATCATCTGTGAGTGGGAAAAGACGAACTGATTAGTACAACTTAGATGGCGCAAATTGTCACTAAATGGCCATTTATGTCGTAAGGAAGAAACTCACTAATTTTCCATTATGAAATGTGAGATAAGACATTACAGAAAGGAACAAGTACATTGGATTTCTTCTGTGATTACAAGCCAGAAATAGGATCTTTGAAGAAGAAAAAAATCCCACAGAACGTGACTGTGAGAAAGGAGGCCGAGCGTTTCCGTCAAGTGGGGTCACGGGCGTTTTAAATGCTTAGCGGCTCCATCCAGCCATTGTCTTGCTAATGAAACTTTATTAAATAAGACTGCTTCATATCTAAGTAGTCATGTTAAATTACCGCACTTATGTAGGCACAACTAAGACCCTTCAAAATTATCCTCTAAAATTGTATCTTAATTTTACTTCTTTAAGGAGGTCACAGATCACATCACAGTGTTATAAGCGTTAAAATGAAGTAGTATCTGCTCTGTAATTTGCACAAGTCTAACTAGCAATTAAACTCAATACTCGACATTACTATATAGAAGATCTTATGGAAGGTGGGAATGTTTAGTCCTTCTAGTACACCTTCACCTTCAGTGCCATTGTATTACACCCTCAAGTATCGCACAGCTATTGTTTGCCTGCATTTAAAGAGGCACTGATGTTTCATAAAATTTTGCATAAATGGCACAGGTGATTTTAAGAAACTTTGTAATTAGAGATGAGCGAGTAGTTAAATACTCGATATTCGTTTCGAGTAGCCCCTCAATATTCGACTACTCGAATCGAATATTGAATCCTATTATACTCAATGGGGGAAAATGCTCGTTTCAGGGGTAGGCAACATTCGATCAAATTGAACTTACCAAGTCCACAAGTGAGGGTCGGGATGGATTCTCCGAGAAGTCTTCTCCGTGCAGTGTCCCCGCGGCGTCTTCCGACTCTGAATTCACTCTGCCAGGCATCGGGCCTGGGCAAAGCCAACTGCGCATGCCTGCACTACAAGAAAATGGCCGCTGACAGCCATTTTCTTGTAGCGCGGGCATGCGCAGTCGGCTCTGCCCAGGCCCGATGCCTGGCAGAGTGAATTCAGAGCCGGAAGACGCCGCGGGGACGCTGCGCAGAGAAGACTTCTAAAGGTAGAAGAAGAACCGGTGTTGATTGGCCGACTGTATAGCATTCGGCCAATCAACGCTGGTTCCGCATCAAATTTTTCCGTTCAAATGGCGAGTAGTATTCGATCGAGTATGAGTATTTCGATCGAATACTACTCGCTCATCTCTATTTGTAATATAACTTATAAAAGAAAAATGCCTCTTTTTGCCCTTATCATGCTGTTTTCTTGCTCCCCTCCCTCTGCTACACTGACTTTCACTCTGAAAATCTCCATGTATCTGGAGGCAGACCGCAGGTCACATGACACAGATTAGTTAGGTCTATAGAAGTCCAAGGGGAGGGGGAGAAGTGGGAAGGAAGTGCAACAACTAATGGAGGAAACATGCTGAATAGAAGCTTTCTGTCACAACCAAAAACATTTTACTCATACCAACACGTCATTGCTTCTCTATACTATCCTGCATAGTCCTGGGGCTGTTTTTGCATGTGAGAGAGACAATTATACAATCCTGTACTCCCATTGTACAGTGTATGGCACCCACCAGTCTGGACAGAACTGGAAACTATAGATAGAGCATGTCGAGTTAAAAACTTCTAAAAAAAAACCCACCCAAAACAAAAAAAGAACAAACAAACTACAGAATGTAAGTCATATAATGAACAAAAATTAGTGTTAACACTGATTTATACACATAACATTTTTCATCCTGAAAAATCAAAACATCTTACTCTAACTATAGGGCTATATGATTCTCCATGGTGACACCTAGCACAACATCACAACAATGGCAGCAGTGTATACTAGAACTCTTAGTTATAAAGAAAAGTGAATGGCAGCTAAAAGGCAGTGTATTATAGGGGTATACTGGGGATAAATATGCCAAAATTCATTACAATTCATATAAACATGTCTAAGCCTATTAACCCATTAGCCAACTCCATACAAGAGAAAGTAGGATCTGGGTAACGTCACCATTTTCCTGGTGAGACCTGTTCTTGTTTGTTGTAACGTATGAATATGTTATGATATGCTGGATATGATATGAATCTCCATAGATACAGATGTAGCAGAGCTAACCCAAACGTCTGCAATTGGTTAAACTACTGCAGGTGATATTCCATGACAGAATACAACAAAAAAAACCATGAAAAGTCATTAGAAACAAATTTTTCAATGACTTTTGAATGTTTTTTTGCTGTTTTTCTGTAAATAAGATATCACACTGCAGCAGTTTAACCCATTGCATTAGTTCGGGTTAACCCGTGCCGATCTGTGCAATTTAAAAAGAAAGTTGAAATATCAGTCACTTCTGCTACCAAGTAGGAGAACCAAGATAAACTTCGATAAGATCACAGCCTGTAGAAACAGCAGATCAGTAGGGTGCGGTGAGGTGGATTCTCACCAATGTGTGATTGACTACAGAATAGGTCATTGGTATCATGCTCTCAGACCCCTTTGTTACCAAAACCCAGCCCTACAGATAGACGGCTTAGGGCACCTGAATCTAACTGCGAATAAGTCCCAAAAAGCTCATTATCATATTGACAAAAACAGCAATATCTCCTCAAAAGAATAATTGGCTCACAAAGGAAAACACTGTGATTCAGGTGACTCTAACCTGTCTGTCTGAGGGGCTGCTGTTTGGCATTGCTGCTACTTTTACATATTTGCTAATTTGCATATTCTGGTGACATCATCATAATAAAGGCATCAATTCACAAGGGGAGAATACGGATTCAGGTGACCTGGGTTCTAGTGAGCAGAGATGAAGTTGTGATCGTGCTGCTACTAGAGTTCCCGTATAAGAATAAAATATAGCTTTTGATGATAAATATTTCATTATTTTTGCAAGCTGCTCCTTTCCTGTCAGTTCGGCAGCTTACTGAATCCATTCAATAGAACATTTGCTTGGGGAATGCGGATAATAATTTCCTGTGGCACAGCAGATCAGACTAATGTTACATACAGTATGTACGCCATAAAACAGCATCTCATCACATGCATATACACAAACTAAGTGATGATTATATATTTTATGTCCATTCAACAGATGTGCAGAGCTGGCTTGTAATGTTTGGATTTCAACTGAGCAATATAATTCCCGGCTTCCCAAGATCCAAACTGCATTTTGTGCCACCTCCGTATGAATTGACTGAAAGTCAAGAATGTGAGAATGGACAGGTACGTCTCGTCTCCTTCACTTCTATGAGCTGCTGTGGCTCGGTGCGATATCTTACATTTCCACTTGTATCACTTGAAGATGGGATTTTTATTCTAATGATCTTATGCACAATGTGCGTTTTGCCTGCCTAGATAGTTATGTTAATTGCGGTATCATTAGCTCTTTGTGTGTATACCCTTGAGTTGTTTCTTGATTAACAATAGTACAGGGAAATTTAAAGGTAGCCTGCCATCTGTTCATCTACAGTATAACAGCCTACCCCTTTGGGATTTTATGGCTCGAAATAAAAATATAGCTCACAGCTACTGTAATGCATATGTGTTTTATATATATGCAATAAAAACAGGGTATGCATTATAAGAAACTGAGAAATGTTTCCTTTTATGTGGAATATCACATTTTCAGCCTCACTGACTCCCCTTTTATTTAAAGGACATGCAGTGCATTGGCAGGCGAGTTCAAGCAGGCACCTGTCATAAGGAAAACCTGCATTAAAGGGTCTGAGAATGTAACTGCGGGATCCTAAAAGCATCTGCATGGATTAATGTGCAATAAACATTTCATTAAGAAAAATAGTAAGACAACATCAGAGCTCGGCCGGTTTATGTCCTAAGCCGCAGGCCGCCACATGTCTGGTACCGCTCTGAAGCATGCAGAATGCAATCATGTAGTTGGAGTCTAGTGCCAAATATCCCTTCTGCTGGCACGTGAGCGATACAGCTCTGTTAGAAGCTCCTTACCAACACAAACTGCATTAATGTAATATTTATGGTATGGTGTGTGTCTTTGGTGATAAAGGACATTAGTGCTAGCAGAAAATTACATGCCCTGACTGATGATAAAAGGAAATGATTATGACAGAGTGTTCCATGTACATGTTTGTGCATTCATATATATTCATAAAGGCGTAAATACAAATCATATCCCCAAAGCAAAAATCAGAAAGCGTCCCCAGCTAAAGATGTACAAAAGAAGTAAAAAGATTATTTCTAAAAGCCTAAAAAGTGTACTTTGCTTACAAAATATGCCCCTGTACGCCACCACAACCCTCCTATATCTGACTGGCACATGACTTGACCTTGGCCATCCGGTGCCAGTATAGTTTCTGAGCAGCAGATGGCTGTGTAATAGGAGCGCTCCTACTATATGCAAACATTTATCTACTGAATCGGCAGTACATAAAAATAATATAAACACCCAAAGTGCTGATAAAGTCCAGAGAGGTTACTATATAGAAAAACAAATCCACACGGAGGGGAAGTAGGTGCCTTGGCACAATGAAGCAATGTTTCAGGCGACTTTCCACTCTCTTAAGTCTGTCATATCCTAGTTAAATAACACTCTGTACCTGGTGGCTATATTCATTATGAGAATTACTCATGTAAAACACTCTATGAAACACTATATCAAATGAATATAGAAATATGCACAAAAGGCTTAATAGATTAATATTCCCTTACATGAGTATAGTAGATGCCCCTCAGCACCTGGTTTAAAGGCATGTGCATGAACAACCCTTTCAGGTTTAAAGGGGTGTTTTCATCCCAGTCTTAATATCTACATCTCCAGCCTTCTGCTCTGGTCAGGATATAAGTAACTATCTGAACACGGCTCTTCTGGGAGGTTTCTGTAACTCTCATACAACTAAGTAGGAGTTAAGGAAACTGTGTAACACATTGAGATACTTTGTTTTCCTAAAGGGAACCTATCCCAAGGATTTTAACCGCTAATGTATGTTATATCACTAACTTTATGCCTAAAATCACCTCAGAAATTTGTATCCTAGGTGGCTGAGAGGAGTCACACAGGCCTGTTTTCTGAGGAAATGTGTCACACTAAAAGGCTGGAGGGGATGTTGGGCTATGTAGAGCCTAGAACCATAATTCTGGACTTGTTCTACTACATGCTACAGAAATAGAGATAGTGGAAAATAAAAACGCAGTTAGGATTGGGAGCGGTAGGACGCTGATAGCTCTGCATTTATAGCACAGCAAGACTGGTGTGGCATTTAAGTTGAGATGCTCATCCTGGCAAAAACAAAGAAACATGGCTATAAGTGCTACATAAATCAGCAAATCTCAAGTAATCGCCCCAACAGCCTCTCAGCATGACACCTCAGCAAACAGGCCAGTGTGGTGACTCTTCTCCTCAGAACGCGGTCCTGTGTGACTCTTCTCAGCTATTTTGCATACAGACTTCTGGGGTGATTTTTATGAATAAATAGGCAATTTTTAACATAATGGAGGAAAAGCTAAAAACGATATTGCACACCCTACCTGACAGTTCTATGGATTTAGAGGTGTAAGTCCTGGTGACAAGTTCCCTTTACCTCTTAAGCTATGTAAACACTGAGCTGACTGTGCTATGCTGTTTCCATAACCCCAGTTTACTTTCTGAAGCCATAGAGTATTACAGCTACATCTGGCCGTATCCATAACTCTCGGCCTGGGGGTCTGGACTTATAGCAGTGTGTTCCTATCTCAGCCTGTTAATACCCCTTTAAGGAGTCTAAATAATGGATCATCTTTGGACATGGCAACTCTTAATCTGCTTTTCATCCTTTCTTTCAGTCTCTTCAAAGAACAAACCAAAGTAAATTAAAGACCTTCTGTCCCAAATTAAAAATGCATGAGCCAACAGAAGTATCACTAAACATTTCAGCTACCTAAAATATCTACTTTCCATTTTCTTTGTGTTAGAGATACAATAAGGCATCACAATTGTACCCAATAGTAGCAGGAGGGATGTTGCTGTGAGAGGGGACAATTTTCCTACTTTACATATTGAAGATTTTCATATGATAAAATATTTATGAAATAAACCAGGTTATAAATATCTAAAACTATCCGGACAACATTTCTAGTGTTAGTTATCACCTGGAATCCAGCCAAGAAGTTTTCTGAAAAAGCACAAACAAATTTGGACCATGGCTGTCTCTGTAACCAGCTGAAAATCATGCATGCACAATTCCTATAACTTTCCACTAAATTGCCATTCACACTGATGTTTCTATGAGCAGCAGTCATGCAGGCCTTACTATTAGCGATCCTGATGCTTGCAAATTTTTCTGTGCGCTTTGCCGTCATCATGTTCAATTTGGAACACTGCGTGAGCAACTTCTGCAGAGGCACTCAGCTGTAATAGCCCTTAGACTTGTTTTATGTGTACTGAATAAACAAGGAGCTATACTAAAACCATTATATCTTATATACACTGTGCAAATAATTGTATCTATGCAAATACAGGTTTATTTCTGATTCATGCCTGACTGCATGTGGTTAGCAGGTTTATTTGTAGATAGCAGGAAACTCATAATGAACTTGCCTAATAAACAAGCCCGCATTAGAGCGATGCCCTCTTGCAGGACAACAGACTTAATATGTGCCCGTATCTTATCACAATGTAGCTACAAACAATTAGGCTGTAATTCTCTGTATTTCTGAAACATTCAGCTGAAAAGTCTAAGAAAGGCAACGGATTGTGTGCATTCTGCCGGTCCTTAATACTTCACATTTCATGCTTTTTTTGTACTAATCTCACGGCAGAGTACCATATAAATCGAAAATGTTTTTCACATTTATTTGTGAACCGTCTCGTTCGTAATATAAGACTTTAGTTTTCTCAAATAGCTGGATAACTTTTCTAATTTCATGTGATTTACTTTTATACTAAATTAAGGGCAAAATGTAATTAAGTCAGTATTGCATGACCTTCAGAAATCTGTACAGTCTAGTTACCATGGTTCACTGCATTACTTTTTAACTTTCTACAACTAATTCATTTTTCTGTCTTACAGCTAATTACGGGTGTTCAACAGACCACTGAAAGACATAATCAGGCATTTATGGCATTGGAGGGTCAAACCATCGTCAAGCGACTGCACGCAAACATAAGGGAAAAACTAGGACACTGGTTCGCAACTACGGTTCCTATAATTGGTAAAGGAATAATGTTTGCAATCAAAGAAGGAAAAGTGACAACAGGGATGTCTAGCATTGCCAGTGAAGACAGCCGGAAAATTGCTCTTGTGCTCAACGGAGCCCACTATCTGGAAAAAATGTACTACAACATAGAAGGAAAGGACACCCATTATTTTGTCAAAATCGGATCCTCCGACAGTGATCTTGTCACCTTGGGTTTGACAACAGGTCGCAAAACACTAGACAGTGGAGTCAATGTCACAGTCTCTCAGCCAACCCTGCTGATAAATGGAAGGACTCGCAGGTTTACAAACATAGAATTCCAACATTCATCTCTCATTTTAAACATCCGCTATGGGTTGACTGTCGACACCCTGGATGAAGAGAGAGCGCGAGTTCTTGACCAAGCACGTCAGCGGGCATTGAGCGCAGCTTGGGCAAAAGAGCAGCAAAAGGCACGAGATGGGAAAGAAGGCAGTCGCTTATGGACTGAGGGTGAAAAGCAGCAACTTCTAAGCACAGGAAGAGTTCAAGGATACGAAGGGTACTATGTCCTTCCAGTGGAGCAGTACCCAGAATTAGCAGACAGCAGCAGTAACATCCAGTTCTTGAGACAGAATGAAATGGGAAAGAGGTAACAAATTAATCTGCTGTCATCCGTCCCTGGATGAATCAGTAGTAGAACTGTTATCTCCTCTCCTAAGGAGATGAAGACCTAAATGGGGCACTAGGCTGAATTGTTTTGAGACAGTTACGCAGCAGGAAAGCTCACATTTTTTGAGTTAAATGCTGCTGACAACCACAAATCGAAGTGGACTTAAAGCCTGACTTAAAGTAAAACACAAGTAAACACAAAGTACCCCTGTGATATTACCCACTTCTTCTGGGTCTCTGTTACAAATAAGAATTTAGGCCTCCGATTACCCCCACCACTTTGACGTGGGGGGAAAAAATACAGAAACACAAAAATCCAAGCGGCCGCCTTTGCAAGATCTTTTGCTGAAACCTACTGAGACTGCTTCTTTGATAAAGTATTCCAACATTTTGATTTACGACGAATGCTTACTGCATTGACAAAAAAAAACAAAACAAAAAAAAAAACTAAGACTATGGAGTGATTTGTAGAAACAAGTCTAAAACTAAGAGCACTGGATAGACTCTGACAAGAAAACACAAACTTTACTTGCACTCTTATCCCAAAATGCTCTTACTTAATTTATTCATCAAGTGGGTAGAGTGTGACGTGTGAGTCAAATGGCTTTCACTACAGTTAAATTCATCCTCTTGTTTGTATTTGAGAAATCCATTGTGGACAATACAGTATAACACAGTTACAGGGTGTAGTCTGTTTAGAATCAGTAGTTTGTTGGTATCAGTTTCAGTAGAGATGTGGGCATTGTGACACTATCGCAAATGGGCACCACTTCTGATCACCCTGTTCATATAAGAAGGCCAGATGGCACAATCACTGTTTCAGATTAAAACTAGAAATGTGTTTGTTTGGTCAAAACAATAAACTGAGACAATCACCTTACAGTCACCACAAAATGATTATGAACTTTGGTATTTTTTTTTTTTTTTTTTTGTAATATACATGTATGAACTGTTCATTGAGTTTTTATATTATTTTAATTTGCTGCTAAATGAAAATTAGAGACAGGCAAAGATAATTTATGGCAAAGTGTTTAAATTGTTTATACATAAATAAAGTCTCTAAAACTGTGGATGGGTTTTTCTCAAATGTGGACAATTTTTTGGAACCTGAAATGACTCTGCACTGGGTGTGATATTTATGACAGATTTCTTCCTAAAATTTTTTTATCATTTTCAATTTCATATGCAGGACTATACACTAGGTAAAGACCCTGAAAGTGTGAAAAGGGCCTAAAGTATATTTTAATTGGCAGGTCTCATGATACCACTAAGCTTACTAAAGAATATAACAGAGAACAAGACGTTCTGGGTCACACAGAGTCAAGTCACATCTGTACATTTACAAGAATATGCCATGGCTGTTTCTTGGATAGGATGGACATCAATTCTTCACTACCATTTCTGTATGTACATCATATCTATTTTTGCTCTCAGATTTCACATTCAGGATATTGACCAGTCATGCTATTATATATTAAGCTTACTTATATAGCGCCATCATATTCCACAGCACTTTTTACAGACATTGCGGTCACTGTCTCATGTAGGGCTCACAATCTACATTTGGGAGGAAACTGGAGTACCCGGAGGAAATCCACGCAAACTCGGGGAGAACATACAAACTCCTTACAGATGTTGTCCATGGTAGGATTCAAACTCAGGACTCCAGCGCTGCAAGGCTATGACAAGTGCACATACTGATAAAGTCTACAACTATACATAAAAGTCATGGAGCACCAAATACCATGCTTAGGGCTCGTTCACATCTGCGTCACCCTCTCCGTACTGCAGGTTTCCGTTTCCTGCCTAAAACAGAGGCAGGAGACGGAAACCTGCAGGAGTCTCTCTCACCCATTCATTTGAATGGGTGAGAGAGATGTCCGGCCGTGAGCGGCGGTGAGCGTTTTGTGCTCTCCGCCGCGAAACCGGGTTTTATAATCCGGACACAGAGTCGGACATGCAGTACTCTGTGTCCGGATAAAAAAATCCGGTTTCGCGGCGGAGAGCATAAAACGCTCACCGCCGCTCACGGCCGAACCCGGTCTGTGCTTTGCGTCTTCTGGCATGCAGAAGACGGAAAGCACAGAACGGAAAGAAGAACGCAGGTGTGAACCCAGCGTCAGATGTATTGTACACAAATGCGGGTGGTTTACACTCAGCACTACAGGGAGTGTAGGAGCTTGTTTTACTACTATATTCTTACCAATATAATATTATTTCATAGCATTCAATATATAAACAAATTGTAGAACGCACTTTGTAGTGGTGACAGCACTAAAAATCTGAATATATGTAGGGAATGTCACACTCTGTCACTAATAAGATATGTTATTGACACGGATATGTCAATTCACACTGAGTTTGTTGGCAAGTATTTTGGTGCTGAATCCGTCAGGATCCACATGGGAAAGAAAAACATAACACAACACCTCCCCATAACACAACACCTCCCCACAACACAACACCTCCCCATAGAGTTCTGTGGGTTCTGCTAGCTTTTTTTTCTGCTAGCAGATTTTCTCCTTTAGCAGAAAAAAAAGCTTCCTTCAAGCTGAAGCCCCACGTTGCGGAAATGCTGCTTTTTTTTTTTGTTGTTGCAGATTTAGTTGCGTTTTTTTGAGCCAAAATAAGGAGTGGATTGAGAAGTACAAGAACTTTTTATAGAGCTGTCATTCCTTTTGTAGACATTTTTGGTTTTGGCTCAAAAAACTGCAACAAAAAAAAGCTGCGTTTCTGCAACGTGGGGCCTTAGCCTCAGGCGGATTCCGCCTGCAAAAACTAACACAGTCAATGGAAGGCGAAAAATCCACGTGGAATTGGCAAATTTCCTAATTCCTGAAGCAGATTTTTTCCTCGACAAAAAACTCTGTGTGAATGGACCCATAAAGGGATGAACTAAAGATGAAAAGCTAAGGCAGGGGGATAGTAGAAAACAAAAACAACATTACTTAAAGGGACACCTGTCAGGTGTTTTTATGACCCTAAACTGACCACAGTTTAGCATCCAGTAATGACTAGAGATGAGCGAGTACTATTCGAAACTCCCGTTTCGAATAGCACACACCCATAGGAATGAATGGACACAGGCGGAACAGAGGGGGTTAAGCGGCCAGCCGCCGGCAAAGTCTGCGTTCCGGCCGCTTCCATTCATTCCTATGGGTGCGTGCTATTCGAAACGGCCGTTTCAAATAGTACTTGCTCATCTCTAGTAATGACCTTTCCTATGGTGCCCCTCACTAAGTTTTTGTTGCTGGAAAGTCAAATTACAATCTTGAATGGAATATGCAAACTTACCTTAACTAGTGACAGGGGTAGGAACAGGTTTGCCTGGTCAAGTGGGTATTGCACTAAATCACATCCTGTGAGGTGTAATTGACTTGTTCCTCACCCGTTTTAGGTCCATAGACACAGGTCTAGGATTTCACATTTGTAAAAATAATATTACCCTGCATTGCACCAAATGACATATGGTGTAGTCCCATTACAGAAACGTATCCTCTAGCCAGTCCCAAATGGAGCACTGGTCAGTACTCCGGTGCTTCAATCACAAGGAAAATGCAAGGGGGCTATTTGTCTCCCTGTTCTCCTGATCTCTGGAGCGCAGTAGTCAGACCACCAGCAATGTGATACTTTTCCTGTATCCTATGGCTAGGGCATAACTGTCTGTAATGGGAAAAATCACTTAAATAAAAAGAGAATGGATATCTGAAAAACTAATGCCTGCTATATATTAAATATTCAAATCTGGTCAGTATATTGATAAATGAGGAACATCTAATAGTATTCTTGAGCATGACATATCAAAGAGTCAGTACATAGTACTCTAGAAATAACTTCATTACATTTGCCTCATAGAAAGGAGTTTCAGATCCAGGATCATAGGTTTGTTACATCAGAAACTGTGCATAAAAAAATCTTATCAATCTTTCATGAAGCCAGTCCAATTTACATGCCCTTGAATTATAGTTAAGAGTTGCTGTCACCTCTGGATTTACCTCATAGTACCCAATAGTTATGGATAGAAACCAAAAGCTGGATGCCTTAATCTTGATCTACAACCCCCACAGTTAAAGAAGAAAGCTGGTAATAGCTCTATACTGCATTACTAATGGAATTACTTGTGAGTTTAGGGGCTTCTACATGAAGATATGAAAGGGACAGTTATCTGAAAATCCCAAAATATACTGCTGAAAATATACTATAGGTTCATGTCAGATGTACACATGGCTGGCTGAATATACTTGAGTTTTGCATAGGGGGAATGCGATAGGTTTCTTCCAGAGTTTTTACTCTGAGATCTAAGTCAAAATTAAAAACCTACATACCAGCCTTGTTTATTTTCACGACAGATATGAAAGTGCTATTGGGTTACCCTCATACACATTCAATTATTGATGGATCCTGCCCAAATATGCAGGTAACCGTTCACAGTGATCTAGTGTGTAAACTTGGACATATGTACAACGAATGCTCCCTACTACCGTATGCATATTAATGTCAAGACACACAATTACTAGTGAATTGCTATAAGAACTTACGTGTGCAGGTATATGCGGAGTCAATTCTCCAAATTATAACAACTCTGGATCATAAGTGATGTCCGGAGTGGTCACAAGAGCAAGGGACCTATATACAGTTTTTGATGCCTTCTGGGGGCTGTCAATTAAGAAGAGTTAAGAAAAAAAACAAAAAACAGGGAGTCAGCTAGTTTAGCCAAGTTCACACTGCCACACTTTTTTCATTTAAAACATTAATAAAGCAAGACACAAAAAACCTTCCATCTGGTTTTTAACATTACAGAGATTGGAACAGGATTCAGACAAAGGGTATTCCTTATACTTCAGTCATTACATTTTACATATGGACATGTCCTCTTTTAGTGTGCTTTTGAGGTGTACCATGCCTCTTTTGGGGTGCCACAGCCATTTTTGTGATGTATGCCGCACTAAAGTGATCATGTCACAGAATCCAGGAGATGCAGGAGCGTTCCACCTGGCCTGAGAGAGTTGCCCACTGTTCCAGGAGACTGGAAGATCACCAGTGGCTACAAGATGGACTGGAATATTTATATGTAGTTACTGCCAATACTGACTGTTTTCAATCAGTGATATCTCTGGAAATAATAGAAGAAGAAGAACTGCAACCTTATTTAGTATGAAAGATGAGAATCTTCTCTTACATTGTATAATGCCAGAGAGACAGACTAAAAACGTCAATTCTGGCTTAGTCTTTTAAATTTTTCTATGTTCTTCACTGTCTGCGAAAAATAACATTGTAGTTGAATTTAGAGATGAGCGAGTACTGTTCAGATCAGCCGATCCGAACAGCATGCTCGCATAGAAATGAATAGACGTAGCCGACACGCGGGGGGTTAAGCGGCCGGCCGCCGTCAAAGCGGAAGTACCAGGTGCATCCATTCATTTCTATGGAGCGTGCTGTTCGGATCGGCTGATCCAAACAGTACTCGCTCATCTCTAGTTGAATTGCCAATGCCTAATAGATGCTAACCCCGCCCTCTGGAGCCATTTGAATGATGTGGTCACCATGAAAGGCAGCATCTACCCCAATGTCGGATGCTGTAGCCATTACACCCCAGTTTCTAGTGGCAAATTCCGTCTCGCCCATAACAGCCTTGATGTGAGCCTCATAGGAAAAAAATAGAGAAACTGACTTCCTAGGCATACATAAAATACACATTGTTGCTTAATTCACTACAATTCACATAATGTACCAGAGAATAAAATATTGTGGGAGTTCTACTCTGAATAGCATGGTTTTATGGATAAGGAAGGACTTTCCACAAAGGGAGTGTGACCAATATGTGACAAAGTGTGTCGAACTTTGGTGTGTTTATTTGCAGATGCCTAAACCAACAAATAAGTGATATAGATTTGGACAAGACTGAATAAAGATGTGCAGATTCTTGCATCAGTCACTGTCAGAAATTTGTAAAAATTATAGTCACCCTGTAAACTGGGAATCTTCGGACAGTGAGAACTACATGGTACACTGAAAGTGGATGTTTCTTAGTAACCACTTCTTGTAGTCATTGTTAAGCCCACCTTATTTACGGCTACCAATTTTGGCACAATATCTGACCACCGTGATGTGTCATTGACCAACTCAATATCTGATGGTCAAATTACTGTCTGTATGAAACCAGGGTAACAAAAAATGGGCCACATGTTGAAAATATCCAAGACGTCTATGAAATGTACATTCTATCTTACAGCAGAAAAGATAGCTCAAGGTCAGTAAAAGACAAGATAACTCAAACACCAGAAGTAAAGAAATTGTTACTTTATAAAAGGTAGTGACATTACAGTAGTTGTGGGTAAATATGTCCCTAAATCCTTGTAGTCCTTGAAGGAACAGTTTGTTGTATCTTGTTATCTTGTCACATAGCAGTATACTGGAAGGAGGACGTCCATGAGGATACAGGTCTATAAACCACCTATTCTGAACTGTGCGCTGACATCTCCCTCTTGTCTCTCCGCTATTCTCTCAATCCTTTCTTCAACACCCACAAGAACCAATTAAACTATTAGTTTACCAGCTCACGGCACAAAAACTCTCAAAGCATCACAAAATGTTTTGTTATATTGAAATTTCCAGAATCAAGTCAATAAAATAGAAAATATAACAGGCTAAAACCCCTCAAGCTTCACTATTGCTTTTATACGGAAAAAGCAAGAAGGACCTGAAGAAACCCAAGACAGGGAGAGAAGCTAAACCGTCCCGTCAATAGAGGTTACTGTTGCGAGAACGAAGAGAATGTCACAAATCTGATGCGTCTAATATTCCGCTTGTGTTGTGAATGAGTAATGTGCTGTCACTTCACACACAATATGGTAATTGGAAGTAAATCCTTTATGCAGCACTGTGGAGTAAATGTATCAGTGTATGAACATATACAGTATCCATATACAGTACAAATACAGGATTTTTTTTCTCTCAATGGAATTTACTTTAAAGACCATATCCTATGACGAGGAAAAGTGATTTTTACATTTGCTAGTTGTTACCTTGAGGGTAAAATATTGTGTTAGGTTCCCATTCATTATATGCTCGTATCAACAAGCTTAGACTCTATTCAGATGAAAGTTTATAATGGCAGTCATGTGGATGCATTACCATTTTTATCATGGTCAGGCCATCAAAAATTGGACAAAAATCCCTCAAACTCAAATCTATGAGGCATCCATGAAAACAGGCATTATGTCCCTATTTTCATGACTTGGTCATCTGAATAGAGCTGTTACGATACTGGTATACACGGCTGGATGAAATAAGCCAGGAGCAGATAGGTACTGAAAAGTAGTAGTTGTAGGTGCGGCTTGAAGTGTAGATCGCAAGGATAATACAGCAAGGAGTAGAAACAGTCTGGGAAAGACAGTTCTGAGGAGCAAGAGACTGGAACCAGTCACAATACTCGAGCAAAGGCTGTACTGCCTCATGGGTATAAATAGGCCCAAACAGAAAACAAGATGGCTTCACACTGGTACAGATTGGTCATCTTTAGAGATGAGCGAGTAGTATTCAAAACAGCAGTTTCGAATAACACGCACCCATAGCAATGAATGGAGCTGGCCGGCACGCAGACGGCACACTGCATCCATTCATTCCTATGGGTGTGTGCTATTCGAAACTGCCATTTCGAACAGTACTCATCTCTAGTCATCTTTGTTAAGGCAATTACTAAGATGAACACAGCAGTCTCCAGTGGTGAGTAGTGGAAGTGCAACAATATTTCAGAGTGAGAGAAATAGATACTACTAGTGGTAGATTAGAAAAATACATAAGATGCTGATAAGAGCTTTATGTGAGCAATGTGATGAACAGCAAAATTCGTAATCAGTTCCTTTACCAAAACTAATGCTTTGTACCAAAACTACCACAGTAAGTGCCAGCTACTAAGGAACCCTTTCCCATTTTTAGTCCACTGACTTGCTGTTAAAGGGGTTCTCCAGCTCCTTTTTTGATAACCAATCCTACCAACAGATCATCAATATATCATCCATGTTATCTAATTACAGTTTTGACCCATAGACAGTAATGCAAGTTGGCTGGCCATGTGGCCATGTATATTCCTGGATTTTACCTGACATATTTAGTATTTTTATTACCACTTTCCCCCTCTGCAGGCATCCTTCTGTAGTAGCTCTATTACACTGTACACAGTAAGAACAGAAAATCAGCCCCTTACTTTCTCTCTCACACTCATAAATAGTGCCAGGAGAAGTACTGACCTATACTGATATGAACAGAGTACTTGAGCTGTGATAGAAAGTTTTTATTTAGCTGCAGCATCAGCTTAGGTCTAAGCTCCTGCTAACTGCTCTCCCTACCCCCCTCCATAATCTTCTACAGACGCTGTGGGGGAGGTAGCTCAGTAGTAGCAGTGATGCGGACCCAACCAGTCAAAGACAGGGACACAAAATATGCAGGAAACTGGTTCACTTAGAAAAAAAAAGAGGAACATAAATAAACCTTGACTTCAGGCACAAAATGAGCAAAATAAAATACAGCCTTAACTTCAGGCAAAAACAACACAAAACAAAATCGTGCTCACCTGAGCAACTAACTAAAGACTAATAATAAGCTAACTACAGTGCCTTGCGAAAGTATTCGCCCCCCTTTAACTTTTTAACCTTTTGCCCCATTTCAGGCTTCAAACATAAAGATATCAAATTTTAATTTTTTGGGGAAGAATCAACAACAAGTGGGACACAATTGTCTTCATGACGCTCTCTGCGCTTTTAACAGAACCCTGTCGTCACAGAGCAGGTGCCTTTATACGGAGACTTGGTTACACACAGAGGTGGATTCTATTTATCCTCATCAGTCATTTACAACAACATTGAATCATTCAGAGATCCTCACTGAACTGAACGGAGTGAGTTTGCTGCACTGAAAGTAAAGGGGCCGAATAATTTTGCACGCCCCACTTTTCAGTTTTTTATTTGTTAAAAAAGTTTAATATATCCAATAAATTTCCTTCAATTTCGCAATTGTGTCCGACTTGTTGTTGATTCTTCGCCAAAAAATTTAAATGTGATATCTTTATGATTGAAGCCTGAAATATGGCAAAAGGTTGAAAAGTTTAAGGGGGCAAAATATTTTCGCAAGGCACTGTATATATGTGGCTTACTACCAGCCACATGAACAAACCAATAGGCACGATACAGTCACACTGGACTCAGGGTAACAAGACAGACCCAGGCACCTCCTCTCACTCCCTGGATCTGCCCTGAAGAGCAGGTTCTGCAACCTTTTATGGGCCAGTAATGCGCCCAGGATCTACACCTGGGCTGAAGCCTGCTCCAGATCCGCCATGTACCATACATAGGTCAGACACCTGGGGCTGATATAGCAGGACTCCAGCACTCTGCCTGTCACCTTCTCACATAGTATAATTGAAATGTGAGCTGCAGGATGTCTTGAGACAGATATAGTTGAGAATACAGAGTGAAAGTCAGTTTAGCCAGGTAGGGGGAGAAAACAGCCTGATAAGTGTAGAAAGTAAAATATTCTGTCATAAGATCTATTACAACGTTTCTTATGTTCATCTGTTCTATTGTTTGTTGAGACAGTAAACATTTACATTTTGAAGTGTCCTTAAGACTAGTCATATATGGTAATCTTTACTCAGTTTTTCTCAGTATTTGGTCAGAAACATTGGCTGGTTGCTTTGCTGCAATAACTACAGCACTAACCACTTTAAGCCCACGTGCAGTTATATACGCTAGACAGAAGTTGGTCCAAAAAAGAAAAAAAGTGCTAAAAAGAAAACCCTGAAACTTTTATTCTGTTTAAAAATCCATTAGGATATTTAAAAAAAAAAAAAAAAAAAAGTTCACATAAAGACTGTGTGTGATTCCAGCCTTGTCCTAGGTTGCAGCAGACAACTGTAAAAAGAACCTCAGACAAGCGCTATAGGCTGTAGTTATGGTGTTGTGACATCCATTATATACTATGCAGCTGGGCTGTGATTGGATATACTGACGTAGTCTAGATGGAATTTTGTTTTAATCTGTAGTGAGAAAATTGCCGAGTGTCATTCTTACATTCCCTCAATGTGAATGTAAAAATGCAATCAACATATTCTTACATCTTCCACATAAAAGGTGAGCTTAACACGTATTATAAGCGACTGCCATCCATGCATCTGCAAACAAAAAGGATGAAGGCAGCAGGGAGGGTGGATAGTTTGGAAGTGTTCTCCTCTTCAGACAAAGATTCTTATTAGGTTACATATACATATATTTCAGTATATACTGCAGCTATAAATCATAGGCTCACTTGATTCTTTCTAAGCTACTCTTAACTCTATGGTGTAAGTGTCATTACAATATGTTGTCCTTATAGAGGACCTTTTACCTCCTAAGCCAACTCCATTTCTTCTGCAGCGATCCGGCAGACTTGACATTTTATCTTTAGTTGTTAGTTTTGATATGCTATCTCTGTATTGTCAGATGCTTAGTCTTAGGTAGGAGCAGTCAAGGGGTGCGACTAACACAGTGTGCCTCTGATCATTGTGAGAGCTCTGAAGCACACCCCTTTGCCTGCTTCTGCCTGACACCACCCATTTGACAATATAGAGCATTAAAATTAACAGTGTTCTGTTGGAATCAGTGGAGAAGTATATTAAATGATACAAAGAACTAGAGTTGGTGGAGGTGGTTGAAGGTTCCTTATAAAGAAGACCATGTCTGTTTTACTAAATATATTTGTATTTCCAATAAAATATCATATCATATTTGTATCTCATAAAATCATATCATATTTCATCGGAACTCTGTGTCATGCTGAACCTATTAGTTATTTCTACTACAAATGTATTAATAAGTTGACAACTGGGTATGTCCACCAGTCAATTAGGCATTACTGATAGCATCACACTGTGTAGGAGAAAAGCACATTTTATAAGATGAATGGTAATACCTAGTTGTCATTTTATTCAGTTTCTAGGAGGAATAACAGAACTCACAGAAACACAGAGGGGAGAATAAACTAAAACTATCTAAGTATTAGACACCTTTAAATACAACAATATACAAAATTGTGTCAAATTTTCTACTGTATTGTGCGGCAATCCAATCCTATCCTATCCTACTAATATTATAAACGTGAAAGTTTGCGTGTTTGTTACTCTTTCACACAAAAATGGATGAACCGATTTGGATGAAATTTGTCACATACATAGTTTGTAACCTTGATTAAAACATAGGCTACTTTTTATCCCGGTAAATGACATGGCTTCATGACTGTTATGTATTTATGTTCACATACTATATTACACTGCTGTTGGCAGCAGGCTGATAAAGCCAGGTCTGTTATCTCTCTATGTAAACACATAGATAACACTGAGTCCATTGTGTGAAAGCATCTGCATATTATCTGATGTGCTCTAGTAGTGCTGACATGCTGGATTGGAAAACACCTTCAATCTAAATTGGCAGTTTGCCAATTTTAAACATGCTGGGGAAAAAGAGAATCTAATTTGTCGCAAAATTCTAAAACAATGAGAGCTATGAAGGTAGCCAGAAGTCACATAGTTCTCTTCAAGTGGAGCTCCGGAGGATCAAGCAAGCCAGGCGTCAAGAGCAGCCGAAACGCCGGAGCAGGCGGACCATCAACACCAACAACATGCTCATTATATGGCGTCCCAGCGAGCGGCTGAGATGCTGTAACAATCACAGGCATGTCGTGAGGAACAAGTTCAGCAACAGCACAACTTGAGAGCTGCTGAAAAGAAGGTGAACAGTCGACAGCAGCAATTTGCTGAATATAGGTGGATCATCAACGTCAACCAGTGCCACACCTCTAATGAGGTGACGCTCCGGAGGGGGCGGCAGCCGAAGCAATATATATATCTTAAAACAACCCGAGCGGCCCCTCCTGCGCTGTTTAGACTTCTGCGTCTCAGTGCAGGTGGCATCATCGCACAGATGTCTTACTGCCGAGTGAAGAGGAGGCGGCATCAGCGGCGAGGTTGGTAAGTAAAATAACTTTTTTATTTGTTTTTGGGCCTATATATTAATATCCCAGACCACGTGATGTCTGGGACATTACCATATAGGTCTGAAGCCTGCTAGGATTAACATCAGATCCCGGAGAGGTGAGTAACACTGTTTATTATGTTCCCTCACCTCCCCTGGGGCTCCGATTATTGTACTCGGGTGTTCATGGGTGTGCAACTGTGGGGCATAATAGAGCTTAAAGGGTCCACTGTGGCCCTTGTAACCTCTATTATGCCCCACAGCGGCCCCCTGCAAGCTCTATTATGCCCCACAGTCTATTGTGTCACTATATATATATATATATATATATATATATATATATATATATATATATGGGTAGGGTATATATGAGAAGTGCGGAGTCAAAGATATCTGTGTTGCAAACTTTACAGAGTCAAATCACAGCTGGAAGAAGTGGTCATGGCGGTCCAAAAGAGAAGAGACAGGAAATGTGGGAAGACGTCTCCTGACAAAATTTTACTGCATTGTATTTATTGCAATGTTACCGCTGGCACTCCCAAACCACCCCCCTGCTGCCTGAGACGGACGATCAAAAGATGAATACACCCCTGGCCCCCGGACTCAATACCGGGTGGGGAGGCGTCTTTTGACCGTCCGCCTCAGGCAGCAGAGAGGCTAGGTTCACCACTGACGCCAACAACACACAGAAAAAAATCACGGGCAGAGGCTAGTATAAAATAATACAGATAATCTAGTTTACTATTCCAGTTTATAAGTCTATTTTGCAGTGTGATATTAGCGACTAAAAATCACCTTGTCCTATTAGTTTATGCAGCATTTTCTGATATCATTTTAACCTTGCCCATTTTTGGTTGTATTTTACTAACTAGTGAGAGTCTCTTAGTTCTATAGGAGTATTGGCACAAACCTTTACTTTGTGTGTCAAGTTTTAATTCTGACACATAAGTTCTAGAAATACATTCCTCTCAATTTTTATATTAAAGGAAATACAAGAATTTACTAGAACAGATTTGTCAGACTTGTGATAAATCCTTTATAATTAGGTATATAGTCTGGTGACAGATCCACTTTACTTTATTGCACTTGTTGTCAAGGAGCATTTGTCTGTACGCAGTAGTTTATTGTGATATGCTAAGTGTTAATTCCCTCAGGGTCACCTATCTGATGAAATGCACTAAATTGTAATATAACATTTATTGGTCATATTCTGATTCCCTGGTCTCTTCATTGTAACGTCTGTGACATCTGAATACACAACAGTTCCTGTCTGATTATTATTAGTCCATCACTGTGCAAGAGAAAAACATGGACGAACATTGGTTACAGTGTGTGTGCGCGTGTGTGTAACAAATATATACATTATAATTATATATATATATATATATATATATATATATATATATATCAGATATGTCCAAATGTTTGATAAATTTGGATGTTTAAAAGTATGTTCACATAGAGTTTTTGCAGGTGGAATTTGACGCGGAATCCGTCTGCAAAACTGCCTCCCATTCATTTCAATGGGAGTCGCTAGCAATTTTTTTCAGCTAGTGGGAAAAAGAAGCAACATGTCCTTTCTTCATGCCGATTCTGCGCCTAAGTCAGCCGCGGCGCCCGCGACTCGCGACAACCTCCTGCTTGGGCCCATTCATCCAGGCCTAATCAGGAGCGGGATGTCAATGCACTGCACCAGCATCCCGTCATGGCTAGCTGTGCAAAGAAGTCACACAGCAGAAGAGGTTTCCGCAGTGTGAACTTACCCTAAGTTTATCACATATGTCCTGAGATGTTCCTCCACTGTTCTGCTTCCTCCTTATAGGTGTGAGGTTGTGATCATTTTTGCCATAGTCAGTCACATTTGATAACTTGCAAGCCAAACACATCCAATTTCCCACTCACTTTTTTAAAAGTGGAGGGAATGGAAAAAAAAAATAACACCAAAATTAGCAAAACCTTACTTTTACATCTTTTACATGACAATTCCTGAGAACAGGGCTTGATAAACTCTTTGACTCCTGGGTGGTCTGATTTAATATTTTTTAAGTTTGGAGAGTGTTTAACAGACAGGTATCACGCCACAAACATGTTACCAGCACCTATAACATCTATGGGAAATGTGTAGAAAGGAGCTCCACGTTAGGTTGGCCCAATAGTCCTGGGTGAGCGGAGAACAATCCAGTGTGTCCCCTCCAATACAAGTACTTGAAGATTAGGTTTAGTACTTTGAGCAGTTTTTCGTGTACATCCAATTTATACGTTCCTACAATCCATCACATTGTAGATCACATTCATTCTCCAGGTCCTGATTTACGTAAGCCATAACCTTGCCATGTGTTCTACATATTTCATATTTCTATCCTGCACTTACTTTAATGTGAATATATCATGATTAAGTTTCACTTTTTTTCCCCCCTTAAGGACAACACAATCCTGAATGCTCAGAATTTATATAACATAAAAAAATAAAAGAGTTTCAGCCCCATCCAGAGGCTGCCGCAGACAATGAAACCAGAGCAGTTACAAGAACAAACTGCAGCCAGAATTGATAGATTTGTTATTTTTTATTTATTTCCATCAGCTTCATGCCAGCGGTATTAATCTTTTGGAGATGAATACCGAGGTGATTAATAGCAGCTCGTTTGTTGCTTTTCACCTGTGAAATAAGGAGGTCACGTTTCAGATCACTTTGTGGATACATGACAGAACAACAATTGCTGTGATACTGTACCGTCGGGACTGATTTATGGAGCATTTATGAATCTTTACTGTTGTTACTCGACCAGTCTAAGGGTTTGGAATTGTAGGTAGAGCCCCCCTCATTTATCAACCTATGCACACTCTACAGGTATGTTTTACTAATGCATACACTGAATTAAACAACCAGGTTGGTTTCTCTAAAAAAAAAAAATAAAAATTAACTCATTTACAGTAAACCACCAAAACAAAAAAAATTTCAAAATTCCACTAATCTACTAAACGCCTGATCCAGAGCTTCTGATGCACTAGTTCACACTTGCACTAGTTATGATATGATCCAAAAGTGATATAAGTGTTATGAAAAGTCTTCTATTCACTTTCAATGACAAAGTGTATCCTAAACCACATGACCTAAAGTCAGAAGCATAACTAGGACCCCATTGTACAGGATTTCCTCATGACAGTATTCATGTTCCATTCACTGTGTACACAAGATTCCCATCAATCTCATTCACCATTGGCACTCCCCACTTACTGGTAATTACTTATCTCCCCAAGGTAACAACCTCCCCCACATAATCCCCCCATGACTACAGGCTGCTGACCACCTGGTATTTGTTGGCCATGAAAAGATTAATTCTCTCATTTCTGATAGTGGAAGGCTGTGTATTAATAATCTTCTCACTCCAGCTCACCAGAGGGCAGGGGTTAATAAATTTATGGTGAATAGACTGTCAACTATCAAATTAAATCAGGAGATCAGAAAAGTTTATCCAGCCCTGTGTATTGAGGGTGACCTATGGGCCTCCTTGGCTTTTAGGCAACTAACTATAGTTACTCCAGGGTCTAAGGTCATATCTAGGTCATTGAAAGTAAAGAAACAGCCAATGACAACTGGATCAATGATTTCAAGTAGGCTAGACTACATTAAATCAGACATTGGCTGCTTGGATCTTGTGCAGTCCAGGTTACACAAAGTTATTGAACTACTTTCTTAAGGAAATCTATGACCCGGCAATTATTAATAACGACTGTAAGTAACCACACATGAACTAAACCCTGCACACGACATGTGATCTAAACACAAGCAGCATTACTCGTGGCTACCCGGACCACAGATGGCCTAACAGCTTATGTTATGGTCTAGTTTAATGTGGCCCAGGTTACTCGGGGTGAATACGGAATGGTTAACTCAGGTCACATGTCATCTAATTCAGGTGATGACAACTTAAAGGGATTCTACCATTAAAACCTTTTTTTTGTGTGGATAAGACGTGGGAATAGCCTTTAGAAAGGCTATTTGTCTCTTACCTTTAGACGTGGTCTCCGCTGCGCTGTTCCTTAGAAATACTGTTTTTTACCGGTATGCAAATGAGTTATCTCGCAGCAATGGGGGCGGGAACCCAGCGCTCAAACAGTGATGAGGGCGTCCCCACTGCTGCCAAAGAATTGTCTCCAGCGCCGCCTCCTTCTTCATCCGCAGCGTCAGCTTCAATGTCTTCTTCCGGCGCAGGCTCGTAACTTCTAGGCGTCGGGCCTTGAGCAGAGCAGATTGCGCAGGCCACGGGAAAATGACCGCTAACAATACTGTGCAAGTAGCCATTTTCCCATGGCCTGTACGCCTGCGCAGTCTGCTCTGCTCAAGGCCCGACGCCTAGAAGTTACGACCCTGCGCCGGAAGAAGACATTGAAGATGACGCTGCGGACGAAGGAGGCGGCACCGGAGACAATTCTCTGGCAGCAGTGGGGACGCCCTCATTACTGTTTGAGCGCTGGGGCCCGCCCCCTTCGCTGTGAGAGAACTCATTTGCATACCGTTAAAAAACAGTATTTCTAAGGAACAGTGCAGCGGAGACCACGTTTAAAGGTAAGAGACAAATAGCCTAGGCTATTCCAACGTCTTATCCATTAAAAAAAAAAGGGTTTTAATGGTAGAATCCATTTAAAGCAGTCAATGAGTGGTTTAGAAGTTATCCTCAGTCATTAAAAGCAAGTCAATGGCCTACAGTGAATAGTCGACCACCTGTTTTACTAGTGACTCAATACTGGGAATCTGTTCCTTTTGGAATAGAAATACTAATTTGGCAATTAAATCCACATCATGATATTAGACTTTTTAACTGAGTCATGCATGATGTTAAGTATGCTGCCCTCTAGAGGGCGGCGTACAGAGTGCACTGTTTTCCTAATTACATCCTGGAGAATAGATTTGCATATTTTTTACTTAGTGACTCAATAGTTATATAGCCAGTGGCCATTTTCAGTGATTTGTCAGAAATGAATTGCAAAGGCTTCCGAAATATTTGGAAAATTTATAATGAATTCGATTCGATCTGCACTAAATTGATTTTTTCACCTCTACTAGTTATTTATTTTATCACATTTCTGTGGACTTTGAAAATTGATGGAAAACCTGATACAAACAGTCAATATGGATGTGAATTCAGATCATAATAGGCTCATAATATCAGTCATGAATTCTTTAAAAATAGCCATGACACCAGTTTGAGAAAAGCTTTACCTTTATTCCCTATTTCTAACACTTCAGCATGAATATTTATTCATTCCTGGGATAATTTTGCAGCATTAAATCTTTCCTCATCTATGTCTAAACATATAATTAATAGGATTTCATGTATTGAAATCTGAATAGCACATGTAGAATAGAAAGCCAGACATGGTTTATATGCATAAGCTATTGCTCAGAACAGGATATCAATGTTTGAGTTTTGGGTAAGTGATGATTAGTAATTATTGAAGATTTAATAATCAAGGAAATTGATAGAATAATTTGTTGCCAATTAGAAGTTCAGATCTAGTTTCACCATTCCAGAACCAGACCCTTTGCTGAGTGAGACAAAAGGAGAACCCATCCCAGAAGGTAAGGACAAAAGCCATCTTATTCCAAGGTACAACTGGAGGCTGCCCCAGAGCTAGTGTGAGAACTTTGGGAGTTCCCGAGATACATTTTTGGCCGTGCCATTAGGAGCTTACAGGACTTGGACTTTGTGCACTGAACTGTATGCTGTAACCATCCTGCAAAGTTGCTGGAGAATCTGTTGGCATTGTTCAATAAAACTTGTTGTGGTTTACCCTACCACCGTTGGGTCCGAGTCGTTGCCTGCATCACCATCAGGACACCTCCTGAATAACATCCACATAGCTCAGTATTGAGAGGTCCCCTCTCCTACAAGGAGTGCCACGGGGAAAGACAATAACTGCAGGTATCCCTGTTTACTGCACAGCCTTGTGGAGGATTCAGAGTGTGTGAATAGCGCACCAGGTCTATTAAGCGGCAGAGCCCGTGTCATCGTGTTCCGCACTCTCTGTGGCAGGATCCAACTCCCGTGCCCTTGCTATCAATCTACAGGCCACCGAGGAGAAAGATCCTAGAAAAGAACCATCTCAGCAGCTTGTGAGTTGAAAAAACCCGTTGAGAGAGACTTTATTCTGTGGAAGTTTTACTGTGGACTGTGTTTTTTGTGCTGAATTGCCTGTCGTTGGTTCGCTTGGATTTCATTGCAAAGAACGTGCTGGTGGAACTCCCGGTTAGGCAAAACTATTTGCTGACTTCTTGCAAGCCAAGGGATATACCACCATTTTGGGACTGTGCATTTCTTACTGCGACATCTTCTTCACAAGTGAGTCCAGCCCACAAGGGTAAAAGCTCGCCTTAGTGAAAGTTACATCATCCAAGTCAAAAGCTTACAGCTCTGCAGCGGTAAACCAAAATCCTGCCAAACCAGCCTTTTCGTGGGAAAAGCCTAAAGCGTCATCACGCCCTGTTAAGCTCCTCCAGAGGAGAACCAACCACTCAGCAGCAACGTCAGTGGGACCTCTCCTCTATCAGACAGCGACAGCGGATCTGCATGAGCCCCGCCATCTTGGGTGAGTCCATCCCCAAAGACTTTTTGATAAAACGCTGTACTTCCAGAGAGATTCACGTGCTGCCGTGATAATGGATCCTACTGATCAAGAGGCCAGCGGCCCTAGTGAGTCCCCAGAGGCTGCTGCCGCAGCAGTGGCTCCTGTTTATACTTTTTCAGCCACCATTATGCCGCTCACCATGCCATACTATTTATGTGTGCCTTGGCTACCTCGGTATAGAGGGGAAGCGCACACTTTAAAGGACTTTAAGGACAGTATCCTGGCTACGTTTAAATTATACCCCCTATCGGAGGAGCAAAAAGTAGAGATCCTAGTGGGGCAACGAGAGGGCGTTGCAAAAAGAGAAGTTATGTCTTGGCTCTCGGCCTACAAGTCCTCCATGGAACAAATATTCCATATATAATATAATTAAATATTACAAATATTATACACACACACACACACTCTGTGAGAGGATGACAGCCAGAGTGCTGGAATCACAGTATATCTCCCCCAGATTTCATACTCATGTGCGGTCCAGTGCGGACCTGGAATAGGCCCCAGCCCCAGGTGTGGTTCCTGAGGCTCGTTAGTGGGCCGTAAAAGGCTGCAGAGTCTGCACTTCAGGGCAGCTCCTGGGAACGAGAGGAGGTGCCTGGGTCTGCCCTGACACTGTGAGTCTGGTAAGACAGTATTGTGCGATTTTTGTTGATTCATGTGGCTAGTAGTAAGCCACTCATACAGTTTGTACTTTTTGTTTAGTTAGTGCTCAGACAAGCAGAGTTTTGTTGCTCATTTTTTGTCTGAAGACTGTATTTTATTTTGCTTAATTTTGTGCCTGAAGTGAAGGTTTATTCACGGTGGCTCATTGGTTAGCACTGCAGCCTTGCAGCGATGGAGTCCTGGGTTTCGAAACCTGCCAAGGACAACATCTGCAAGGAGTTTGTATGTTCTCCCCGTGTTTGCGTGGGTTTCCTCTGGGTACTCCGGTTTCCCACACACCAAAGACATACTGATAGGGACTGTAGATTGTGAGCCCGATATGGAACAGTGACTGTCAGTGTTTGTGAAGTGCTGTGGAATATGATGGCACTATACAAGAAATAATTTAAAATATTTATTTTGCTGTTTTTTTCTAAATAAACCTGTTTGCTCCAAATTTCGTGTCCCTGTCTCTGACAGGTTGGGTCCACACCACTGCTGCTACCGCTACCGAGTACCTTCCCCACAATATTTTATATTATTAATTATTATTATTATTATTATTATTATATTATGAGTTATGTAAGTCCCAGGGTCAAACGCTGAAAGTGGCAGGAATTCATTTGGGCACTCCTTGCTTCTCACATGGTCAGCTTTATGTCACTTGCTCAAGAGTATCGAGAGCCCAAAACTTACATGTACTTGTGGAAAATAATAACTCATACAATGTCATTTATAAAAAATATATTAACATACGTGTGTCCAAAAAAAATAAATAAAAAAGTATAAATTAAGTGATTACCATATCAAATACCTAATGACAAACGTAAAACGGCAGCTATTTCTCTCTATTACAGCGCAAGCAATATGACAAGTGACAATTTTTTTTTCTCCCTATTCATTTCTCTCTGGACCCAATTCTGAAATCCACCTAGACGAAATAGCGGGCAGAAGCTAGGGTGTGTGTGTATGTATATATATTTATGTATATATATATATATATATATATATATATATATATATATATATATATATATATGTATATATATATATATATATACACACTCACACTCAGTCTATTCATCTCAGCTCTTTCAATTTAGATGATATGGAGGATACAACATGCCACTGTCATACTTGCAAGACAAACAATGTTACTTCCGTTCAAGAGTTGTTCACACAACTCATACATCCCAAGTTCTGTATTAAGTACTAAGAACATTTTTGGTTACCTCTAAAAAAAAACAGAAATCAAGGAAGCAAGAGACAGTTTGTTCCTGTAGTAAGACAATATTTGACCTGGATACAAGGCGGCAGAGACCGTGGCCGAGTGCACCTGAATATCACAGATACTGAAGCCCGCACACACTTTACTTTCTCCCTCCTCTGTCTTATGATTGCTCCCCGAAGATAAGAATGCCTGTGCTAGCAGACGGCTCAGCTGATGCAAAGCTGAAAGCTTACGGGGAGAAGGCAGGAAAAAGTTACTTCACGCTGAATTAGTATGCAGCATATTGTAAATCTCCTTGTAGACTCGGAATTATAAAAAGGACATTACCTTTCTAGAACTGAGCATCAGGCAGACAACAGCAGAGGAGATAAGTCTAAAAATCACATTTCCTTATGTAAAGCTAAGATTCAGATATAGAATCAAGAGTTTATTTCCCAGACATATCCAATACAATAAAATAAATGAAAAATCTTAAAAGGATGCAATGAACAGCTATACATTGTAAGTATAGAGGCGCACACACAGAAACGTATCACATAATAAACTAACAAATTGACATAAATGGATACAATGGATACATGGCTACCAAAAGCCACATCAATATCTCAAATGCAGATATTGCTATATACCCCCCAAATTACACTGGACGTCCACCATGCTCAAATGAAGGTTGAAAAGATTTACTCAAGCCTATAATTTGGTGTGAAATGTGCATTTTTGTACAAAATATAGCATCTAGTTTTAGATCAAGGTTGTGGATTAGATGAAAGGAGACATGGCTTAGCAGGGGAAGGTATGCTTTCTTTGGAATCCATGGCAAAATATTTTTGCTCAATCTAGGTCAACCAATAGGTGTTTCATGTAGTAGATTTATCATACAGTCTAAGCCATTGTGATAAACCTGGCACATTTCCAAGACTTTCCAGACTTCCTACCTGTAGTAAATGTGGGTCACAGTTCAAAGAGTCTTTCATTGTATTGGCAGAGTATATACAGCCTTCAAGATCTCAAATTATACTGAACCATCTATAAAAGCTTTACCCCAAAGCTTTATCAGAGGAATCAAATTCATGTGTATGCAGCTAGTTGGACAGAAATATGTACATTTGTGCAATTGCTACTTTGGCAATATATACACAATCAAGTCACATTATTATGACCACCCCTATTTTCAACAGCGTGCAGCTCATTAAGGAAGTGACATGTCTTGGACTGTTTTTAAGATAGGCTGTCTGAAAACATAGCTTTTTCTATCAGAGTTGCAAAAAGGGATGAATATTGGCTTTCAGGCCAAGGGTAACAGCATTTCTCAAAGAGCGCAGTTTATGAACAGTTTATGTACTGTTGGGGTGAAAATGTATTGTGAGCGCACCATTGGTATTGTGGAAACTGTGGAGCACCACTGCCATTGATGCGAGAGGTGAATGTTGGCTACAAAAGGTATATGATGTCCGACAATCTACAGTAGAACAGCTAACCATGGAAGTGACACAGGGGACTACCTGATATGTGTCTAAAAACAACAGTTTAGTAAATCCTACTGCCTATGGGGCTCTGAAGAAGATGGAAGGTCACTGCAAAGGTGCATAGGGAAAAAAGGTTTCAATTTGCAGGGCAGTATCGAAATTAGACCACTGATGACTGTCAAACCATTGCCTTCTTAAATAAGTCATGTTTTTTGCTTCCTACAACTGATGGACATTGATGTCTCAGAAGAGAAACCTTCTGGAAGAACACAAGCTGGTGGAAGCAGTGTTATGGTTTAGGGAATAGGTTCATGACATTCTCTGCACCCACTCATCCATGTGGAAGACGCTATGAACTGATTTAGGTACGAATCCATCCTTGTAGATCTGGTACACACCTACATGCTGTTTGTCTTCCCTGGGTCAGATGGACTCTTAATGCAAGACAAGTCACATGTCACAGAGTACAAATGTCCCACAGTGGTTGAAAGAGCACAACCAAGACTTCCAAGTACCCTTCCAGTCCCTAATTCTGTAGACTTGAACTCAAATGAGCATCTGTGGTATCATATCGATTGCCGTGTTCACTCTGTGGATCTTCCCCTCACATCTCAAACAAATGTGGGATGAACTGCAAACGGCTGAACATGAGGCTCCATGTGTCTGAGACAATCTACCAGCACTTTATTGAGTCAGTCCCAGCCGTCTAGTTACTGTCCATGAATGCACATGGTTACTCTGATAGTCATAATAATATGACCCAACTCTGTACATATGAGGCTTATTGTATAGAATTTCTTTCATTGTGTTACACAGTGCACAATTGCACAGTGCTGTCATTCTGCACCCATCACAGCCATTACAATCCCTTGTTGGGGTGGAGTATACTGGAATAAGACATGGTCTCCTGTGTTTGGCAGGTTTATTATAACTTAGATCAGGAACTTATAGATCATGGGAGCACAGCGGGCAGAAGATGTGCCTAATTTATTAAAAGGCATAAGATTCTTTAAAAATTGCACACATCTCCACTTTGCCACATGGACAACATGACTAGCACTAGAAATGCTAGTCTTAATTAGAGATGAGCGAACAGTGTTCTATCGAACACATGTTCGATCGGATATCAGGCTGTTCGATTCGAATCGAACATCACGTGGCAAACTCCAACAAAATTCGATTCCCCTCCCACTTTCCCTGGCGCTTTTTTTGCACCAATAACAGCGCAGGGGAGGTGGGACAGGAACTACGACAACGGGGGCATCGGAAAAAGTTGGAAAAAGTCATTGGCTGCCGAAATCAGGTGACCTCCATTTTAGACGAATAGTGGATTTCAAATCCGGGTCATATGAGAATGTGAACTTTGTGACTAAGAGACAGGGATAGCTGTACAGGCAGGGATAGCTAGGGATAACCTTTATTTAGGTAGGCATGTTATTAAAAATAACTTTTTGGGGCTCTATCGGGTGTGTAATTGTGATTTTTGTGAGATAAACTTTTTCCCATAGGAATGCATTGGACAGCGCTGATTGGCCAGAGTACGGAATTCGACCAATCAGCGCTGGCTCTGCTGGAGGAGGCGGAGTCTAACATCGCTCCACACCAGTCTCCATTCTGGTCCGACCTTAGACTCCGCCTCCTCCAGCAGAGCTAGCACTGATTGGTCGAATTCCGTACTCTGGCCAATGCATTCTATTAGCATGATGAAGTAGAGCTGAATGTGTGTGCTTAGCTCAACTACACCAGTGGAGTAGTTGAGCTAAGCACACACATTCAGCTATGCTTCATCAGGCTAATAGAATGCATTGGCCAATCAGCGCTGGCCAATGCATTCTATTAGCGTGAGCTGAGTGTCGCACAAAGGTTCTAGTGCACCCTCGGCTCTCCTACATCTGATATAGCAGAGCCGAGTGTGCACAAGGGTTCTAGTGCACCCTCGGCTCTGATGTAGCAGAGCCGAGGGTGCACAAGGGTTCTGCTGATTCTGTATACTGATTCTGTATACTGGCCAATCAATGCTGGCCAACGCCAGTGGTGATGCAGAGCTGAGTGTGTGCCGAGCTCACACAGCAGGGCTGACCGGCACACGGTGTAGTTGAGCAGAACTGGCTCAACATTGCTGAGTCTCTGCATACCCATAGGAATGCATTGGCAAGCCTTCGGCCAATCTGCGCTGGCTCTGCCGGAGGAGGCGGAGTCTAAGGTTGGACCTGAATGGAGACTGGTGTGGAGCGATCTTAGGCTCCGCCTCCTCCAGCAGAGCCAGCGCTGATTGGTCGAATTCCGTACTCTGGCCAATCAGCGCTGTCCAATGCATTTCTATGGGAAAAAGTTAGCTTGCGAAAATCGCAAGCTGACAGGGATTTCCATGAAATAAAGTGACTTTTATGCCCCCAGACATGCTTCCCCTGCTGTCCCAGTGTCATTTCAGGGTGTTGGCATCATTTCCTGGGGTGTCATAGTGGACTTGGTGACCCTCCTGAGACGGATTTGGGTTTCCCCCTTAATGAGTATATGTTCCCCATAGACTATAATGGGGTTCGAAAGCCGTTCGAACACTCGAACAGTGAGCGGCTGTTCGAATCGGATTTCGAACCTCGAACATTTTAGTGTTCACTCATCTCTAGTCTTAATAAATTCCTCCCCACTCATCCTTACAATGTTAACTATTGATCATACTGCCTAACTTTTTACCTCTTTTTGAGGTTATCTATCCTTTATAAGCTACCCCATGAATGAACAGTTCAACGCCAGGTCCGAACTGTAATGTAGTACAAGTACAGTGGTGAAAAACTATACACAGTTGGATGTATTTCATAGTGGCTTACTTATAAATCTGTTTAAGCACACATGAACGCACTTAAAGAGGACCTTTCATGGTTTGGGGCACAGGCAGTTCTATATACTGCTGGAAAGCCGACAGTGCACTGACTTCAGCACACTGTCGGCTTTCCCAATCTCTGCCCCGGGTAAAGAGCTATCATTCCCGGTACCATAGCTCTTTACAGTCAGAAGGGCGTTCCTGACAGTCAGTCAGGTATGTCCTTCTCCAAAGCAGCGCCTATCGCGCTGTACAGTGTGAGCGGGGAGGAACGCCCCCTCCCCTCCTGATAATACTCGTCTATGGATGAGCACTGTGAGCAGAGGGAGGGGGGCGTTCCTCCCCACTCACACTGTACAGCACTCTAGGTGCTGCTGTGGAGAAGGACGTACTTGACTGACTGTCAGGAACGCCCTTCTGACTGTAAACAGCTACGGTACCGGGACCGATAGCTCTTTACCCGGGGCACAGATCGGGAAAGCTGAATTCAGCGCACTGCCAGCTTTCCAGCAGTATATAGAACTGCCTGTGCCCCGGACTATGAAAGGTCCTCTTTCAAGGCTACAGACATTTTTGTGTTATTTTTTTTTTTTTAACTGTTGCATTGTCTAGTATCGGCTAGAAAACATTTTTTAATTAGGGTTTTATTAGAAATTCTGCTGCTTTTTCTTCTGCAACCTTCATTGCTGTCATATAGTACAAGCCTGTCTTTCCCTTCTTACACAGATCCATCTGAAAAGAGTGTCTGTGAGAGTTATCTATGCTATGTTATCCTATGTGGTTATAGACATTACATATGCCCCTGCAATGGCAATAGAAAATATTTTTGCCTAAACCCACAATTCAGTTTCTTACAGTATATGTGGCGAGTCACTATTGCCCCATGAAGGAAAATAGGTGATCGCAGCATTTGGAGAAATGTATTGGAATCTATCTCGTGGCTACAAAGTCAACTACGTAATTTAGCATCATGAAAATACAGAACACTTCTCGCGGATAGTCATAATAATATAATTTAGAAGTTTTCAGCTAGAGAAGACTGGAATCATGAAGCATCCTGCAGATATGTAATACCTTATGAACTTTTGTCACAAACACTTTTTGTTTGTTAGGACAAAATGAATCTGACAGATACATTTTGCCTTATCTCTCTGCTAAAATAACATGTAATTTGGCACTGCATGAAAAACTGCATCACCAACCATACAATTTTGTACAACATCATAGCAAACTGTACCCAAATAAAATAAATGTTTCTTACATAGACTGAGATTAAAACAGAGCTTCATACTTTCTAAAAAACGTATTTCATATATATTACATATAGTAATATTAACCAATGAAACCTTTTATCATTTTGTGCTTTAGGCCAGGGCCAAGCAGGTCGGAAACACCTCGTTTTACAGTAAGTGCAAAGTGGATGGGATTCTAGCGAATCCCATGCCCACTTTGCGGTAAAAACCGTGGTACGGATAAGCAGTGATTTCCAAAATCGGCGTGGTTTTGGAAATCGCAACATGTCAATTATATCTATGGAAACACCAGCAGTTTCCCCATAGATATAATTGTATCAGAAACTCAGTGGAGGAAAACGCCGCAAACTTTCTGTTTGAAGGGCAGCAGGAAGAACCGCGATGCGTTCCCGACATGGTTTTTCCCGCAGCGCTTTATTGCTGCTGGTTGTCCCGTGGAGCCTTAGCCTTATAGAGAACCTGTCACCATTTCTAGCCTATCTAATTTAGAAAATACATTTCCGGATTTGTTTAGGACTCTGCGTTGTGGTGTTCCTTTGTTATTCCTACTAAAATGTATGACTAAAGCTTCCCATACACATCATACTTTACACTGGTGAAGTGACAGATTTAGAATATTTGACGGATGAACATTTGTATATAAGCCTACGAACGTTCATCCCATACAGCCATCCAATAAAGTTGGTCACAGTCAAAATCGGTTGTTTTTGTCCATCTGTTGGCTGTTTATGTATTGGCTAGACTCATAGACTTGTGGGTGATTTGTGAATTTTGAGCATGTATTTTTCTTTCTTTTATGTAGATTGTGAGCCCCATATAGGAATTATAATGTACATAGTTTTTTTTTTTTTCCCCAGTATGTCTTTGTAGAAAGGGAGGAAATCCACGCAAACACAGGGAGAACATACAAACTCCTTGCAGATGTTGTTCCTGGCGGGATTCAAACCCAGGACTCCAGCATGCAAGGCTGCAGTGCTAACCACTGAGCCACCGTGTTGCCCCATGGATTTTTCCAAATATGGCCTGGTCAGAAACCCTGTGACTTGGGAAGAACATTTGTCGAGAGAATGTTCATCTTGTAACATTTAAGTCTATCAGAATGTTCTTTGTTGTTTGTGTTTTTAGAACGGCATTTCCTATTTTTGTCTGTTTTCAAAGATTGATAGACAAGTCTATGGAGGAATCTGTGAAAATGGGTCTCTCGTGGATGCAAATCATCTGTGAAAAATGGCTGGATTCAATGGCTGATTTGCATTCTTGTCATCTGAAGAAATCCTAAATTAAAACTTAGGGGTAAAGTGTTGGGTGTGAGTCTATAAGCATCATGTCCCATCAGAGCTGACATCATCAGACCGTGCAAGAACCCACATCTTTGATAATGGTAACACCCAGATTTCAACAACAAAACAGAGTTACAAAAGAAAGTAGTTAGATCACATAGAATACAAGGCGTCACCATCTCATTGACATACCATGAATAATTATTTTATTTCTGATGCAAAACTGCTACCCCCAGAATAGCCAACAAATAGAAACACCTATCTTTTATATGAGGTACAATACGCCACAAAAAAAATATTTTACTAAGTGCAGTAAATTATAACAAAATATAATAGCTGGATATACTCGTACGTACATAAATGAAACTAAATGACAATGTAGTAAAAATAAACTCCACATAAAAGCGGTATTTGTGCTTGTGAGACACTGCAAAGGACGCTTAAACTACAGGTCAAAGTCATCAGACACTCAACCTGTCCCAGGGGAGAGATGACATAACCGTGCAGCAGAAAAAAACAGTCAAAAGGGGAGAACAAAGCATCTTGACAGTGATCTACACAATTTTAGAGCTGGTTAGTGATCCTGAACTAACAATATGACCTGAGGCTGCAGCTCTGCCAGCTGCCACGTCTTACTCCACTCCTGTCTAGTCAGACCAATGACTTCAAAAAATTTACTGCCCAATGCAAAAAAAAAAAAAAAAATTAAAAAATACATTAGCTGAACAAAATGGCAGGTATATTAAGATTGGCATTTTATTTGGTAGTCTTAACACAAAACTGGACTAAAATTTAATTACCGTATATACTCGAGTATAAGCCGACCCGAATATAAGCCGAGACCCCTAACTTTACCAAAAACAACTGGGAGGAATATGCAAATCGGTCTCCCAAGATGTAAACAGGAGCTCAAAGACACAAAAAACAACACTGAGCAGCCTATAGTGTAGTATATCAAGATTCAAATGATTAGAATTTATAAAGGACAGGTTCTCACCTGATGTGGTTGTGTATTCACAACCGTTTAGAAGGTTTTGGAACCAATCAACAGAGGGTTCCTCTCTGTGTGGGGAGGGCTGAGCTGCAAATAATCCAGGACACCCCGAGGTGTTGCCTATTGCCTATTAAATAAAGCCGCTTTGATTTATCCTGTGGTGGAAGCGCAATTCCTGAGGCTTGGTTCTCCCAATGAGTCCACGTCTGGTCCTTTTAAGATGTAAACAGGGAGACAGTGCCTCTGTTATGCTGCCCTCTATGTGAAGCAGCCTGAACATCATGCCCGACTTTCCCAGAAGTCTTTATTGCATAATGCGGGGTGTTGAGGTCAAATCATAATACCCCAGAGATATGCTGTCTGTAAAGGAAAATTAATTAACAGGCCAAGATCGGCCTCCGCCATCTTTTAGCCTGGAGAATCATGAAGACACATGGTGGTCGTGTATCAAAATGGATTCTGGTTTAATGGTGGCTAGAACAAAGTATATATCACATGGCATAGACAGAACAGGATTGGCTAGTATAATTAGCATACATCCATTGGTGGAGAAGTTTGTAACAATAGCCCTGATGCATATCTATTGGATAAGAAACTGGAGAGAGGTCACACCCCCCTGAGGACTCTAAAATGGAGTCTTGTGAGCACATGGTCTGGTGACCGCAAACTTCACACAAAATGGCAGCCATCAGCACATGTCTCAAATACACACCCTAGATGTCTATCTCATGGTATTCTAAAGACAATAGGCATCCTGTTGGAGACAATTAGCTTAATTACTAGAGATGAGCGAACACTAAAATGTTCGAGGTTCGAAATTCGATTCGAACAGCTGCTCAATGTTCGTGTGTTCGAACGGGTTTCGAACCCCATTATAGTCTATGGGGAACAGATACTCGTTAAGGGGGAAACCCAAATCCGTGTCTGGAGGGTCACCAAGTCCACTATGACACCCCAGGAAATGATGCCAACACCTCTGGAATGACACTGGGACAGCAGGGGAAGCATGTCTGGGGGCATCTAACACACCAAAGACCCTCTATTACCCCAACATCACAGCCTAACAACTACACACTTTACACACTCAATACCACCTCTCTGACAGTAGGAAAACACCTTGAAACATGTGTATTTGGCACTTGCAGTGAGGAGAGCTTGTCACCAGCAGTGAATTTGGCCCTTGTAGTAAGTTGAGGTTGGCACCAACATTTGTTTTGAAAATCAGGGTGGATTGAGCCTCTAAAAACCCCAGTTTGGACCAATTCATGGTGGAGGGAGCCTCTAACCAGCCCAGTTTGGGCAAATTCATGGTGGAGGGAGCCTCTAAAAAACCCAGTTTGGACCAATTCATGGTGGAGGGAGCCTCTAACCAGCCCAGTTTGGGCAAATTCATGGTGGAGGGAGCCTCTAAACAGCCCAGTTTGGGCAAATTCATGGTGGAGGGAGCCTCTAAACAGCCCAGTTTGGACCAATTCATGGTGGAGGGAGCCTCTAAAAAACCCAGTTTGGACCGATTCATGGTGGAGGGAGCCTCTAAACAGCCCAGTTTGGGCAAATTCATGGTGGAGGGAGCCTCTAACCAGCCCAGTTTGGACCAATTAATGGTGGAGGGAGCCTCTAAACAGCCAAGTTTTGGGAAATTCATGGTGGAGGGAGCCTCTAACCAGCCCAGTTTGGACCAATTCATGGTGGAGGGAGCCTCTAACCAGCCCAGTTTGGGCAAATTCATGGTGGAGGGAGCCTCTAAACAGCCCAGTTTGGACCAATTAATGGTGGAGGGAGCCTCTAACCAGCCCAGTTTGGGCAAATTCATGGTGGAGGGAGCCTCTAAAAAACCCAGTTTGGACCAATTCATGGTGGAGGGAGCCTCTAACCAGCCCAGTTTGGGCAAATTCATGGTGGAGGGAGCCTCTAAACAGCCCAGTTTGGGCAAATTCATGGTGGAGGGAGCCTCTAAACAGCCCAGTTTGGACCAATTCATGGTGGAGGGAGCCTCTAAAAACCCCAGTTTGGACCAATTCATGGTGGAGGGAGCCTCTAAACAGCCCAGTTTGGGCAAATTCATGGTGGAGGGAGCCTCTAACCAGCCCAGTTTGGACCAATTAATGGTGGAGGGAGCCTCTAAACAGCCAAGTTTTGGGAAATTCATGGTGGAGGGAGCCCCTAAAAACCCCAGTTTGGACCAATTCATGGTGGAGGGAGCCTCTAAACAGCCAAGTTTTGGGAAATTCATGGTGGAGGGAGCCTCTAACCAGCCCAGTTTGGACCAATTCATGGTGGAGGGAGCCTCTAACCAGCCCAGTTTGGGCAAATTCATGGTGGAGGGAGCCTCTAAACAGCCCAGTTTGGGCAAATTCATGGTGGAGGGAGCCTCTAACCAGCCCAGTTTGGACCAATTAATGGTGGAGGGAGCCTCTAAACAGCCAAGTTTTGGGAAATTCATGGTGGAGGGAGCCTCTAACCAGCCCAGTTTGGACCAATTCATGGTGGAGGGAGCCTCTAACCAGCCCAGTTTGGGCAAATTCATGGTGGAGGGAGCCTCTAAAAAACCCAGTTTGGACCAATTCATGGTGGAGGGAGCCTCTAACCAGCCCAGTTTGGACCAATTAATGGTGGAGGGAGCCTCTAAACAGCCAAGTTTGGACCAATTCATGGTGGAGGGAGCCTCTAAAAAACCCAGTTTGGACCAATTCATGGTGGAGGGAGCCTCTAACCAGCCCAGTTTGGACCAATTAATGGTGGAGGGAGCCTCTAAACAGCCAAGTTTTGGGAAATTCATGGTGGAGGGAGCCTCTAACCAGCCCAGTTTGGACCAATTAATGGTGGAGGGAGCCTCTAAAAAACCCAGTTTGGACCAATTCATGGTGGAGGGAGCCTCTAAACAGCCCAGTTTGGGCAAATTCATGGTGGAGGGAGCCTCTAACCAGCCCAGTTTGGACCAATTAATGGTGGAGGGAGCCTCTAAACAGCCAAGTTTGGACCAATTCATGGTGGAGGGAGCCTCTAAAAAACCCAGTTTGGACCAATTCATGGTGGAGGGAGCCTCTAACCAGCCCAGTTTGGGCAAATTCATGGTGGAGGGAGCCTCTAAACAGCCCAGTTTGGGCAAATTCATGGTGGAGGGAGCCTCTAACCAGCCCAGTTTGGACCAATTAATGGTGGAGGGAGCCTCTAAACAGCCAAGTTTTGGGAAATTCATGGTGGAGGGAGCCTCTAACCAGCCCAGTTTGGACCAATTCATGGTGGAGGGAGCCTCTAACCAGCCCAGTTTGGGCAAATTCATGGTGGAGGGAGCCTCTAAAAAACCCAGTTTGGACCAATTCATGGTGGAGGGAGCCTCTAACCAGCCCAGTTTGGACCAATTAATGGTGGAAGGAGCCTCTAAACAGCCAAGTTTGGACCAATTCATGGTGGAGGGAGCCTCTAAAAAACCCAGTTTGGACCAATTCATGGTGGAGGGAGCCTCTAACCAGCCCAGTTTGGACCAATTAATGGTGGAGGGAGCCTCTAAACAGCCAAGTTTTGGGAAATTCATGGTGGAGGGAGCCTCTAACCAGCCCAGTTTGGACCAATTAATGGTGGAGGGAGCCTCTAAAAAACCCAGTTTGGACCAATTCATGGTGGAGGGAGCCTCTAAACAGCCCAGTTTGGGCAAATTCATGGTGGAGGGAGCCTCTAACCAGCCCAGTTTGGACCAATTAATGGTGGAGGGAGCCTCTAAACAGCCAAGTTTGGACCAATTCATGGTGGAGGGAGCCTCTAAAAAACCCAGTTTGGACCAATTCATGGTGGAGGGAGCCTCTAACCAGCCCAGTTTGGGCAAATTCATGGTGGAGGGAGCCTCTAAACAGCCCAGTTTGGGCAAATTCATGGTGGAGGGAGCCTCTAACCAGCCCAGTTTGGACCAATTAATGGTGGAGGGAGCCTCTAAACAGCCAAGTTTTGGGAAATTCATGGTGGAGGGAGCCCCTAAAAACCCCAGTTTGGACCAATTCATGGTGGAGGGAGCCTCTAAACAGCCCAGTTTGGGCAAATTCATGGTGGAGGGAGCCTCTAAAAACCCCCAGTTTGGACCAATTCATGGTGGAGGGAGCCTCTAAAAATCCCAGTTTGGACCAATTCATGGTGGAGGGAGCCTCTAAAAACCCCAGTTTGGACCAATTCATGGTGGAGGGAGCCGCTAAACAGCCCAGTTTGGACCAATTCATGGTGGAGGGAGCCTCTAACCAGCAGAGTTGGTGGAAATCAGGGTGGAGGGAGCCTCTAACCAGCAGAGTTGGGGGAAATCAGGGTGGAGGGAGCCTAGTATTAGCAGAATTGTGCAACGCTTATGGTGGATGAGTATGAGGATGCGGAGGAATTGGAGAGGTTGAGTACAGACATGGAGTTTCATGTTGGGGTGCTTTACACAGGTGGGCACAAAAATGACGGCTCTACCCAGTGGTGGTTCATTTTTATCAAAGTGAGCCGGTCGGCACTCTCAGCTGACAGACGGGTGCGCTTGTCAGTGATGATTGCACCGGCTGCACTGAACACCCTCTCAGATAGGACGCTGGCGGCAGGACAGGACAGCACCTCCAAGGCATATAGGGCAAGTTCAAGCCACAGGTCCAACTTCGACACCCAATACGTGTAGGGCGCAGAGGGGTCGGAGAGGACAGGGCTGTGGTCGGAAAGGTATTCCCGCAACATGCGCCTATACTTCTCACGCCTGGTGACACTAGGACCCTCCGTGGCGGCAATTTGGCGAGGGGGTGCCATCAAGGTGTCCCAGACCTTAGACAGTGTGCCCCTCGTTTGTGTGGACCGGTGAGAACTTGGTCGCCTACTGGAGGAACTGTCCTCCCTGCCGCCAACGTCACATGCTGGAAACATCTCCATCATATTCTGCACCAATTGCCTGTGGCAAGCATTGATGCGATTGGCCCTCCCCTCTACCGGAATAAAAGACGAGATGTTGTTTTTATACCGGGGGTCAAGGATAGCAAAGATCCAGTACTGGTTGTCCTCCATGATTTTGACAATACGCTTGTCGGTTGTAAAGCACCCCAACATGAACTCAGCCATGTCTGCCACAGTGTTAGTTGGCATGACTCCTCTGGCCCCACCGGAAAGTTCAATCTCCATTTCATCCTCCATGTCTACCCATCCGCGCTGCAACAATGGGACGATTCGAAGTTGCCCGGAAGCCTCCTGTATCACCATCACATCATCGGACAACTCTTCTTCCTCCTCCTCCTCCTCCTCCATTAAACGCAGTGAAGCGGACAGATGTGTGGACCTACTCTCCAGCTGTGACGGATCGGATGCTATCCCTAACTCCTCTGTGTGATCTGAGTTATCCCTGATGTCAATCAGGGATTCTCTCAGAACACACAAGAGCGGGATTGTAAGGCTCACCATCGCATCCTCAGAGCTCACCCTCCTTGTGGACTCCTCAAAGACCCGTAGGATGTCACAAAGGTCTCTCATCCATGGCCACTCATGGATGTGAAACTGAGGCAGCTGACTTTGTGGCACCCTAGGGTTTTGTAGCTGGTATTCCATCAAAGGTCTCTGCTGCTCAACCACTCTATTCAACATCTGAAACGTTGAGTTCCAGCGTGTGGGGACGTCGCACAAAAGCCGGTGTTGTGGCACATGCAGGCGTTGCTGGAGAGATTTTAAGCTAGCAGCGGCTACTGTCGACTTGCGAAAGTGGGCGCACATGCGCCGCACTTTCACCAGTAGCTCTGGAACATTGGGGTAGCTCTTTAGGAAACGTTGCACCACTAGGTTGAAGACGTGGGCCAGGCATGGAACATGTTGGAGTCCGGCAAGCTCCAGAGCTGCTACCAGGTTCCGGCCGTTATCAGAAACGACCATGCCTGGGCCCAGGTGCAGCGGCTCAAACCATATTGCCGTCTCATCGAGGAGGGCATCCCTCACCTCGGAGGCAGTGTGCTGTCTGTCCCCCAAGCTGATCAGCTTCAGCACAGCCTGCTGACGTCTACCAACGCCAGTGCTGCAACGTTTCCAACTCGTAGCTGGGGTCAATCTAACAGCGGAGGAGGAGGCGGTGGCGGAGGAGGAGGCGGTGGCGGAGGAGGAGGCGGTAGAGGAGGAGGAGGAGGGGGGTGTTCTTCTCGTGTCCCTGCCAGGAATGTTAGGCGGGGAGACGAGGTACACCGGGCCAGTTTGGGAAGCAGTCCCAGCCTCAACTACATTCACCCAGTGTGCCGTCAGTGAAATGTAGCGTCCCTGTCCGCATGCACTTGTCCACGCGTCGGTGGTCAAGTGGACCTTTGTGCAAAGCGCGGAACTAAGGGCCCGCCTGATGTTGAGTGACACGTGCTGGTGCAAGGCGGGGACGGCACACCGGGAGAAGTAGTGACGGCTAGGGACGGCATAGCGAGGTGCCGCAGTTGCCATCAGGTCCAGGAAGGCGGGAGTTTCAACAAGCCGGAACGCCAACATCTCCTGGGCCAGCAGTTTAGCGATGTTGGCGTTCAAGGCTTGCGCGTGTGGGTGGTTAGCAGTGTATTTCTGCCGCCGCTCCAATGTCTGAGAGATGGTGGGTTGTTGTAAAGAAGCGCCTGATGGTGCCTTTGATGGTGCAGGAGAAGGAGATAAGACAGGAACAGGGGAGGATGAGGGAGAAGTCAACAAAGTGGCGGAGGCAGATGAAGTGGTGTCCTGGCTCGTCCTCTGGAGTGCATCGCCAGCACAGTCAGCAGTGGCAGTGGCAGAGGCAGAGGCAGTGGCAGAGGCAGAGGCAGTGGCAGTGGCGTGAACGGCAGGCGGCCTTTGTCCTGCCGTTGCTGCCTGCCACTGATTCCAGTGCTTGGATTCCAAATGACGGCGCATTGAAGTGGTGGACAGGTTGCTCTTCTCAGAGCCCCTAATCAATTTCGAGAGGCAAATTGTGCAGACAACACTATATCTGTCCTCGGCGCATTCCTTGAAAAAACTCCACACCTTCGAGAAACGTGCCCTCGAGGTGGGAGTTTTTCGGGGCTGGGTACGAACTGGAACATCTTGGGAGATTCCGGGTGTGGCCTGGCTTCGCCTAAGCTGCTGACCTCTGCCTCTAGCTACCCTTTTTGGTGCTGCACCTGCCTCAACATCCACACTACTTTCCCCGCTTGACATCCCCCCTGTCCAGGTCGGGTCAGTGTCCTCATCATCCACCACTTCCTCTTCCAACTCCTGTCTCATCTCCTCCTCCCGCACAATGCGCCGGTCAACTGGATGCCCTGACGGCAACTGCGTCACATCATCGTCGATGAGGGTGGGTTGCTGGTCATCCACCACCAAATCGAACGGAGATGGAGGAGACTCTAGTGTTTGAGCATCTGGACACAGATGCTCCTCTGTTAGGTTCGTGGAATCGTGACGTGGAGAGGCAGGTTGAGGGACAATGAAAGGAGCGGAGAACAGATCTGGGGAGCAGGGACAGTTTGGGTTATTGTTCTGTAAAGCTTCGGAATTTTGGGAGGAAGGAAGACAAGACTGTTGGGTAATAGGAGGAGAGGAGGCAGAGTCTGACTGACTGCTGGACAATGTGCTGTAAGCGTTCTCTGACAGCCATTGCAAGACCTGTTCCTAGTTCTCGGGCCTACTAAGGTTTGTACCCTGCAGTTTAGTTAATGTGGCAAGCAACCCTGGCACTGTGGAGTGGCGCAATGCTTGCTGCCCCACAGGAGTAGGCACGGGACGCCCTGTGGCTTCACTGCTACCTTGCTCCCCAGAACCATTCCCCCGACCTCGCCCACGGCCTCGTCCACGTCCCTTTCCGGGAGCCTTGCGCATTTTGAATTCCTAGTTAGAAATTGGCACTGTATACCAGTAGTAAAAATTGTGGGTGCACGTAACCCCAATATATTCTTTGAATTCCCAGTCAGACAATGGCACTATATACCAGTAGCAAGAAATGAGGGTATTTATAACCCCAATATATTCTTTGAATTCCCAGTCAGACAATGGCACTGTATACCAATAGTAAAAATTGTGGGTGCACGTAACCCCAATATATTCTTTGAATTACCAGTCAGAAACTGGCACTATATGGCAGTTGCAAGAAATGAGGGTATTTATAACCCCCAATATATTCTTTGAATTCCCAGTCAGACAATGGCACTGTATACCAGTAGTAAAAATTGTGAGTGCACGTAACCCCAATATATTCTTTGAATTCCCAGTCAGACAATGGCACTATATACCAGTAGCAAGAAATGAGGGTATTTATAACCCCAATATATTCTTTGAATTCCCAGTCAGACAATGGCACTGTATACCAGTAGTAAAAATTGTGGGTGCACGTAACCCCAATATATTCTTTGAATTACCAGTCAGAAACTGGCACTATATGGCAGTATCAAGAAATGAAGGTATTTATAACCCCAATATGTTCTTTGAATTCCCAGTCAGACAATGGCACTGTATACCAGTAGTAAAAATTGTGGGTGCACATAACCCCAATATATTCTTTGAATTCCCAGTCAGACAATGGCACTGTATACCAGTATTAAAAATTGTGGGTGCACGTAACCCCCATATATTCTTTGAATTCCCAGTCAGACAATGGCACTATATACCAGTAGTAAAAATTGTGGGTGCACATAACCCCAATATATTCTTTGAATTCCCAGTGAGACAATGGCACTGTATAGCAGTAGCAAAAATTGTGGGTGCACGTAACCCCCATATATTCTTTGAATTCCCAGTGAGACAATGGAACTGTATAGCAGTAGCAAAAATTGTGGGTGCACGTAACCCCCATATATTCTTTGAATTCCCAGTCAGACAATGGCACTGTATACCAGTAGTAAAAATTGTGGGTGCACATAACCCCAATATATTCTTTGAATTCCCAGTGAGACAATGGCACTGTATAGCAGTAGCAAAAATTGTGGGTGCACATAACCCCATATATTCTTTGAATTCCCAGTCAGACAATGGCACTGTATACCAGTAGTAAAAATTGTGGGTGCACATAACCCCAATATATTCTTTGAATTCCCAGTGAGACAATGGCACTGTATAGCAGTAGCAAAAATTGTGGGTGCACATAACCCCCATATATTCTTTGAATTCCCAGTCAGACAATGGCACTGTATACCAGTAGTAAAAATTGTGGGTGCACATAACCCCCATATATTCTTTGAATTCCCAGTCAGACAATGGCACTGTATACCAGTAGTAAAAATTGTGGGTGCACATAACCCCCATATATTCTTTGAATTCCCAGTCAGACAATGGCACTGTATACCAGTAGTAAAAATTGTGGGTGCACGTAACCCCAATATATTCTTTGAATTCCCAGTCAGACAATGGCACTGTATACCAGTATTAAAAATTGTGGGTGCACATAACCCCCATATATTCTTTGAATTCCCAGTCAGACAATGGCACTATATACCAGTAGTAAAAATTGTGGGTGCACATAACCCCCATATATTCTTTGAATTCCCAGTCAGACAATGGCACTATATACCAGTAGTAAAAATTGTGGGTGCACATAACCCCCATATATTCTTTGAATTCCCAGTCAGACAATGGCACTATATACCAGTAGTAAAAATTGTGGGTGCACATAACCCCCATATATTCTTTGAATTCCCAATCAGACAATGGCACTGTATACCAGTAGTAAAAATTGTGGGTGCACGTAACCCCCATATATTCTTTGAATTCCCAGTCAGACAATGGCACTGTATACCAGTAGTAAAAATTGTGGGTGCACATAACCCCCATATATTCTTTGAATTCCCAGTCAGACAATGGCACTGTATACCAGTAGTAAAAATTGTGGGTGCACATAACCCCAATATATTCTTTGAATTCCCAGTCAGACAATGGCACTGTATAGCAGTAGCAAAAATTGTGGGTGCACGTAACCCCCATATATTCTTTGAATTCCCAGTCAGACAATGGCACTATATACCAGTAGTAAAAATTGTGGGTGCACATAACCCCAATATATTCTTTGAATTCCCAGTGAGACAATGGCACTGTATAGCAGTAGCAAAAATTGTGGGTGCACGTAACCCCCATATATTCTTTGAATTCCCAGTCAGACAATGGCACTGTATACCAGTAGTAAAAATTGTGGGTGCACATAACCCCAATATATTCTTTGAATTCCCAGTGAGACAATGGCACTGTATAGCAGTAGCAAAAATTGTGGGTGCACATAACCCCATATATTCTTTGAATTCCCAGTCAGACAATGGCACTGTATACCAGTAGTAAAAATTGTGGGTGCACATAACCCCAATATATTCTTTGAATTCCCAGTGAGACAATGGCACTGTATAGCAGTAGCAAAAATTGTGGGTGCACATAACCCCCATATATTCTTTGAATTCCCAGTCAGACAATGGCACTGTATACCAGTAGTAAAAATTGTGGGTGCACATAACCCCCATATATTCTTTGAATTCCCAGTCAGACAATGGCACTGTATACCAGTAGTAAAAATTGTGGGTGCACATAACCCCCATATATTCTTTGAATTCCCAGTCAGACAATGGCACTGTATACCAGTAGTAAAAATTGTGGGTGCACGTAACCCCAATATATTCTTTGAATTCCCAGTCAGACAATGGCACTGTATACCAGTATTAAAAATTGTGGGTGCACATAACCCCCATATATTCTTTGAATTCCCAGTCAGACAATGGCACTATATACCAGTAGTAAAAATTGTGGGTGCACATAACCCCCATATATTCTTTGAATTCCCAGTCAGACAATGGCACTATATACCAGTAGTAAAAATTGTGGGTGCACATAACCCCCATATATTCTTTGAATTCCCAGTCAGACAATGGCACTATATACCAGTAGTAAAAATTGTGGGTGCACATAACCCCCATATATTCTTTGAATTCCCAGTCAGACAATGGCACTGTATACCAGTAGTAAAAATTGTGGGTGCACATAACCCCCATATATTCTTTGAATTCCCAGTCAGACAATGGCACTGTATACCAGTATTAAAAATAGTGGGTGCACATAACCCCAATATATTCTTTGAATTCCCAGTCAGACAATGGCACTGTATAGCAGTAGCAAAAATTGTGGGTGCACGTAACCCCCATATATTCTTTGAATTCCCAGTCAGACAATGGCACTGTATACCAGTAGTAAAAATTGTGGGTGCACATAACCCCCATATATTCTTTGAATTCCCAGTCAGACAATGGCACTGTATACCAGTAGTAAAAATTGTGGGTGCACATAACCCCAATATATTCTTTGAATTCCCAGTCAGACAATGGCACTATATACCAGTAGTAAAAATTGTGGGTGCACATAACCCCAATATATTCTTTGAATTCCCAGTCAGACAATGGCACTATATACCAGTAGTAAAAATTGTGGGTGCACATAACCCCCATATATTCTTTGAATTCCCAGTCAGACAATGGCACTATATACCAGTAGTAAAAATTGTGGGTGCACATAACCCCCATATATTCTTTGAATTCCCAGTCAGACAATGGCACTGTATACCAGTAGTAAAAATTGTGGGTGCACATAACCCCCATATATTCTTTGAATTCCCAGTCAGACAATGGCACTGTATACCAGTATTAAAAATAGTGGGTGCACATAACCCCAATATATTCTTTGAATTCCCAGTCAGACAATGGCACTGTATAGCAGTAGCAAAAATTGTGGGTGCACGTAACCCCCATATATTCTTTGAATTCCCAGTCAGACAATGGCACTGTATACCAGTAGTAAAAATTGTGGGTGCACATAACCCCCATATATTCTTTGAATTCCCAGTCAGACAATGGCACTGTATACCAGTAGTAAAAATTGTGGGTGCACATAACCCCCATATATTCTTTGAATTCCCAGTCAGACAATGGCACTGTATACCAGTATTAAAAATAGTGGGTGCACATAACCCCAATATATTCTTTGAATTCCCAGTGAGACAATGGCACTGTATAGCAGTAGCAAAAATTGTGGGTGCACGTAACCCCCATATATTCTTTGAATTCCCAGTCAGACAATGGCACTGTATACCAGTAGTAAAAATTGTGGGTGCACATAACCCCCATATATTCTTTGAATTCCCAGTCAGACAATGGCACTGTATACCAGTAGTAAAAATTGTGGGTGCACATAACCCCAATATGTTCTTTGAATTCCCAGTCAGACAATGGCACTATATACCAGTAGTAAAAATTGTGGGTGCACATAACCCCCATATATTCTTTGAATTCCCAGTCAGACAATGGCACTATATACCAGTAGTAAAAATTGTGGGTGCACATAAACCCCATATATTCTTTGAATTCCCAGTCAGACAATGGCACTGTATACCAGTAGTAAAAATTGTGGGTGCACATAACCCCCATATATTCTTTGAATTCCCAGTCAGACAATGGCACTGTATACCAGTATTAAAAATAGTGAGTGCACATAACCCCAATATATTCTTTGAATTCCCAGTCAGACAATGGCACTGTATAGCAGTAGCAAAAATTGTGGGTGCACGTAACCCCCATATATTCTTTGAATTCCCAGTCAGACAATGGCACTGTATACCAGTAGTAAAAATTGTGGGTGCACATAACCCCCATATATTCTTTGAATTCCCAGTCAGACAATGGCACTGTATACCAGTAGTAAAAATTGTGGGTGCACATAACCCCAATATATTCTTTGAATTCCCAGTCAGACAATGGCACTGTATACCAGTATTAAAAATTGTGGGTGCACATAACCCCCATATATTCTTTGAATTCCCAGTGAGACAATGGAACTGTATAGCAGTAGCAAAAATTGTGGGTGCACGTAACCCCCATATATTCTTTGAATTCCCAGTCAGACAATGGCACTATATACCAGTAGTAAAAATTGTGGGTGCACATAACCCCAATATATTCTTTGAATTCCCAGTGAGACAATGGCACTGTATAGCAGTAGCAAAAATTGTGGGTGCACGTCACCCCAATATATTCTTTGAATTCCCAGTCAGACAATGGCACTATATACCAGTAGCAAAAATTGTGGGTGTATATAGCCCCAATTCTATTGCTAGGGGACTTGCAGGGTATTTCTGAGGTGAAGGTGGGGGGGCACACCGTTGGAACGGGGATTTGGGGTGTATATATGGGGTATACGGGAATACACTGTCAGTGTGTTCCATTCAGGATCCTGGGAAAGCTGGGTTGCGGCGATTGAGCCCGTCAGTGCCACGTTACACTGACAAGCTTCTCCCTGGAATTGAAGTTATATGTAAGCCCAATATATTCTTTGAATTCCCAGTGAGACAATGGCACTATATGGCAGTAGCAAAAATAGTGGGTGTATATAGCCCCAATTCTATTGCTAGGGGACTTGCAGGGTATTTCTGGGGTGAAGGTGGGGGGGCACACCGTTGGAACGGGTATCGGGGGTATATATCGGGTATACGGGAATACACTGACAGTGTATTCCATTCAGGATCCTGGGAAAGCTGGGTTGCGGCGATTGAGCCCGTCAGTGCCACGTTACACTGACAAGCTTCTCCCTGGAATTTAGCTCTTACAAGAGCTGTTGTGGTTGTCTTCTCCTTCCTATCCTAGCCTGTCCCTGCCTACCCAGAATCTAACCCCTAGCTAACTGGACGGAAACCTCCGTCCCCGGTGAATTGCAAGCTCAGAATGACGCGAAGCTGGGCGTCGCTGTTCTTTTAAATTAGAGGTCACATGTTTTCGGCAGCCAATGGGTTTTGCCTACTTTTTTCAACGTCACCGGTGTCGTAGTTCCTGTCCCACCTACCCTGCGCTGTTATTGGAGCAAAAAAGGCGCCAGGGAAGGTGGGAGGGGAAACGAGTAATGGCGCACTTTACCACGCGGTGTTCGATTCGATTCGAACATGCCGAACAGCCTAATATCCGATCGAACATGAGTTCGATAGAACACTGTTCGCTCATCTCTATTAATTACCCTTCTCTTGTCCCTTTATCTTAAAAAGGGTCTTTGGTCTTTGATCCTTTCCTAACAATGCCCGTGGTTCCTGCCGAACTGTCTCCATTTTAATTAGTTTCTTTGTAAGATAGCATCACCCAATACACAGAGCATAGTATTTACATAACTAGTCTGGCAAGATCCAAACTGCATCTCTCTGGGAGAGAGAGATGGACAGATAGAACCATCTCAGCCCCCACCTCTATACACAATTTTTCATAAGATATTATTGTTCCCCCACAGGGGTTATAAGTCTCCACACACCTGAAAAGTATAAGCCGAGGGGGGGCACAAAAACTGTGCTGAAAATTCGGCTTATAGTTGAGTATATAAGGTAAGTGCTATTCCACAAAATTATAATAAACTGTAATAATGTATTACAGGTCATAATAATGAACAGTAAACTATGCAGCCACTCATCAAGCACATGGCTCACTTTATACAGCTCCTGAATCGGTCCCCCAGACATTCATTCACACACCAGCCACAAGTCGCTTTTTCTAGGAGTCTATAATAGACCAATACAAAACCAAGGGACTTCCAGATGGTGTGGTAATTGGCAGGTCAGTCTGCCGATCACATGACCAGTGACTAGACCCATTCAGGGAATGTATAAAGTTAACAATGTCCCAATGAATGGCTCCACCAGTCACTGTACATCAGCATACCCTGCACTACATTGTTAGAGTTTAATATATTTTTTTTAGAATGGGGCTTTAAGAAATTTAATGCGTCTTGGCTTTTATTAAAGGGAGTCTGTCAGAAGGAAAATCATTATGAAATGGCATACATGCTCTTGTAGTGGCCTTAAAACTGAACAATACAGGATTTTTCTTTTTACCTATGACGGCCAGGGTCTTTTCCTTAGGCCACAGATAAGATTCTGTGGTCACTTGCAGCAAGGATTTCCGCCAAAACAAGCACCCAGACCTCTGTGGATAAATGAGTAAGGGATTTTTTTTAAACTAATTTAATTTATTTTTAATTTTTCACGTTCCCTGTCCTCCTGGCAAAATTCTGTAATTCCGAACAACCCCCTTAACAACCCATATCAGCTCTTTTACTGTATATGTTACGTTATAGTCCCCTGTTTGTTTTGTATAGTCCCCAGAGTGAGCTTTACTACACTTGAGTCATTGGAGGGATTTAAGAGAAAGAGGTGCAGCCAGGAGACAGTGACAACTTGCCGTTGTTTGACTTTTCTCAACCCTTTTCAACAGTGCTGAGAATGTGAAAAGTCTACAGTCTACAAGGGAGAAGATTGACATTTCAGATGCCAGTATGTTGAAGCGAGTTGCAGCAAGCTTGTTGCAACTCTTAAAAGATTTGATCCATTTTGGAGTATCAGTCAGAATGTGTAATCTATGAATAGGGGCACATTTAGTAACCAATGTGCACCATATTCTGGATATAGGCTTGTGTAAAAGATGTTGACTATGCCTCCTTCCAAGATGGCAGGCTCCCTTTTTAACTTTTGGTGGACCTCAATCCAGGGCCGCTTTAACCATAGGGCCAACAGCGTATTTGCATCAGGCCCTATGGTATTGAGGGACCCTTTGGGACAATGGGACAGCCCTGCATTTGCTGTCCTAAGCAGTGGGTGCCTCAAAACTCATTAGAGTCCTCGGGACAATGGTAAAGCAGGGCGCCATCTTCTCCCTGTTTTACCATTCAACCCATATCTGCCTCAGAAGCTGCAGGTGCTATGTGATGAGGTCACTTACATCGCAACTGCAGCTCCCTGAAGACTCCGGATCAGACAGCAGGGGATTGAGGAGAGGTGAATATTAATATTTGTTTATGCTTGTTTGGTAGGAGAGGAACATATTGTTGTGGGGGCAGCTGGTAGGGTAAAATTATACTGTGGAAGCAGCTGGACAAGGGCATTAAACTGTGTGGGTATCTGGAGGGGGCATTAATTTGTGGGTGCACTTGGAGTGGGACATTATGCTATGGGGGGCAGATGGATGGGACAATATGCTGTGGAGGCAACTGGAGGGGGCATTATAATGTGAACCAGTCACCTTTATACCAGGCAGTATATGATATCTAAAGCAATAAAACCTTTATCTGCAGTACAGTATAAGTAAAGCTCCTATATGCGTGTCACATTGCTCATCTTTCCAGCATAAACTATCCACCTCTAAATCAGGAATAGGTTTTTACATTAAAGGGGTTGTGACAAAATTACAGTTGAGGATTATGAGAATGGGATTCCAAGTTCCCAGCTTGCATGTGCGCTTGCCTCTCCATTTGAAGTCATGCCTCTGACATGCACAGGTATAAGTGTAGCTACAACGCGTTCCATATAATATAATACAGACCATACCATTAAAATACCTGTGCTCATTCACAAGGAAAACACAGATTTAGAATAAGGCGCTTGTAGAACGCTTTCTCTTGACCCAATCTCCTGCTTCCATCCCTTGACCATTTTGATATCTGTACAAAACAGTAAAATAAAACCCAGACTGGACACGGGGACCCCTGTGATGACATGGAGGCGACAAAACACAAAAACAGGAATTGCTGACACAGGGCCACTAGCTGAAAAGTTGTTCATATGGTACCAGTGGCCGAAAAATCCCTTAAATCTAGATTTCCCAATATAAAATCATTTCTCCTCCTCTTCATCTATCATCTGTTGTGATCGTTCTCTTGTCAAGAAATCTTTTAATGACCAAAAGGGTTTTTTGGTTCTTTTTTGAAGCATTAATTGCTGGGCAAGGATTCATTTGTGTCACTACTAATATACTAATAATTAACAGTTGTCATAGAAACAAATTGGGTAAATACATAAAAATGTCTACATGTAAATCTGGAAGGAAATAAAGTAATAGTGACATTAAGCATTTGGCTAGTATTACAAGACAAACTGAGCCGTGCGGCACAAGCAGTGGATGACAAGATAATCCCCTAATTAGACAGATCCTATAATTAGCCAAACCTTGTCCAATCTGATGGATTATCTGATGTAATCATGCCATATAATTATCCACATTGGACAAGATCTGTCCATTTCTCCCCATGGATCAAGTCATGAGATTATTACCTGCTCCTTTTTTAGCTTGAATAAAATTATAATCATGTTATTACGGCATTTCCATACATAACAGCCCTCATAATTGCTGAAAAACACAAGTGTTTAGGGGCAAAACAAATTACCCCAGGGTGCTATTACATGCCCCGCGAGAGGTGCACGTGGATTATCACTAACTACCAAGCAGCAGCAAGTATACTGTATGTGCAAGACACCAACTAGTGGTGATCCGATGCAGTACACAAAGCCTAGATTAAGTTCTGCATCTACAGGACGATTATCGGGAGCAAACACTCAAACAAATATTCACTGACCTATCCGAATTTCAGGAAATATTCGATTCGCGTTGAATCCAGATTTCCTCACACTTCGTGGTAGCGAATCGCATTTTTTTCTAAAAATGGTTGCTGCATGTTAGGACATGGGGCAAGGAACTCAGGGAATGCGGGATCACCCACAATGCCATGCATGCAGCCAATCATCAGCCAGCCCTGTGATGTCACAGCCTTTAACCCCTTAGCAACCCCCATAGCATCGGGAGCAGGTGTTAGCTGTAACTGACAGCTAACACCCTGCTCCATAACCCCCGGTCTGAGCAAAGTGCCGATCAGGGATTTTAACCTCTTGGTTGCCGCAACATCCAAGGTGTTCCACCATGCTACATGTCCCCCTCAGCACCCACCGCTGAGAGATCTTCTGCAACCCAGGGTCTAGCCAGGGACCCCGGGCTCATACTAGCCCCCAGTATCTGGTTGATCCTGCCCAGAAGTGAGGAAGTCAGCCTGACTTCCTCTATAGACTGCAATACATGTGTATCAGTGCATCCCTGGTTCAGGTTCCCTAGTGTAACATCACTAAAAACCACTGCAAGTTACAGTGTTCTACACCACTACACAGGCTCTCTGCAGTCAGGAAATAGCAGTTTTTTTAACGCAATTCACCGCAAATGAATTCAGATTGAATCGAATCGTATCGGAAAATTCGGTGAAGCTGCCGCATCAAATTTTTTCAAAAATTGTTCATCTCTAATCATCACTGCGTGGACCCCTACTGTGTGCTACAGAAAGAGAGCACTATAGACCTGTGTGGGGTCACTATATGGTAAACAAAAAAGGGCTATATTACCCAGTAGAGATGAGCGAACACTGTTGGATGCCGCCGGCAAAGTCAGCGTCACAGGTGCTTCCATTCATTTCTATGGGTGCGTGCTGTTCGGATCGGTTGATCCGAACAGTGTTCGCTCATCTCTATTACCCAGTAAAAGCCAGAAATTTTTCTTTCATTTCATATCCACTGGCTAACACGGTACAAGGACATATTTTTTCTTTTCCAGTAAAAGCCAGGCAGGATCGGCTTGAACAAAGGGACTAGGCAGGGATTAAAGGCATTGCTTAAAGGGATCCTATCATTGGATACCCTTTTTTTTCTGACTAACAAGTCACATTAGATGTCTTCTCCACACCGTCGTTCGGTGGAAATCCGGGTTTTCTTCGGGATGCAATTGAGTGCTCTCGCAGCACTAGGGGCAGTCCCCAGTGCTCAAACAGTACTGGGGCAACTGGGGTTTCAATCTTCTTGGCATGCGCAGTCGGCTCTGCCATCGAGCCTTGGGCAGAGCTGACTGTGCATACCCACGGCCACAAGAAAATGGCCACTTACACAGCTTACTGTGTACTGTAAGTGCCACAAGAGCCGACTGTGCATGTCTAGAAGATTGAAACCCAGGACGGAAGAAGACACAGAGAGAGGGTATTCCAGGAGAAGATGGAGGCATCCCTGGAGATTTCTCTCGCAATATTGGGGACACCCCCAGTGCTGTTTGAGCACTGGGGTCTGCCCACAGTCCTGTGAGAGAACTCATTAGCATATTGAAGAAAACCTGGATTTCTACCGAACGGCAGCGCGGAGAAGACATCTAAAGGCAGGAGAAGAATAGTCTTTCTTAAGGCTATTCCTACGTGTTAGTCAGGAAAAAAAGGGTATCCAATAATAGGATCCCTTTAACACAGAGCAGAGGACCCAACCCTATATTATACAGATTTCTCCCCTAATCATAAACTGCTTCACATCTCAGAGGCTCCTTTCAAAGAACATGTGGTTGTTCTCCTTACACTATTTTCTACTATCCTGGTTGTTATAACATTGAATAACTGCATGTTTATGTGCAAGTAAGATATAGCAATTATATAGAAATTTCACAGGTTCAGATGTTGTGTCCAGTGAATAGTAACAGCCCTCCAATATGCTACTCGCCTCTCTAACTCCTAGCCACCTACCCCAAACTTTTGTGAATAGCTGTTAGACGCATGAGAGACCCGTGAAGGAAAGTGTGAGCGCGCTCCCTTTCATAGAGAATAACGGTTACTCATTTCTACCTATAATGCAAATACAAAGATAAGTGTCTTAATTAGGTTTTTCTGCCTCCCCCTCCCCTTTTTCATTACACGCCAAAGCTACTTGTAAAGCATTTTCATGCTTCATACAGTCTTTGTTTTTAACTCGGACATGTTGGCTACTCGATAATGAAGAAATTATCATAAGAACCTCATATTTTTAATGGCTGGCATAGACTGAATAAATAATACGAGCAAAATCTTCTGAATGGAAGCAGATCAGCAACTTACAGAAACACAGACATAAAAAGGGCTACCTACATTCATGCATTAATGGGCGCTCACAAATTAAACTAAAATATGTTTCAGGTAATAATTGAGATGAAATCACCATCTGGCCTAAATTAGCCAAAACATTTTAATGGATCAGGCCATGCCTCAGGACTCCAATCCACAACATTTAACGCAATTACGTAATATTTAATTCATTTCTCAGTAGGAATTTAAAGGATGATTAGAGTTCATTTTATTTCTTCTAGGGAGATCTTAATTACCGTCGTAGCCTTGACCATACACGCTGCGTTAATGCCAATATAGACTAAGTCACTTATGTTTCTTAAGACATCTTTCACAGTTCAGAAGACTATGAATCATATTGGCTGCTGTAGGATTAATGTGACATTGAAATGGTCTATTTAAATGTGCCCTTCTTAATATTTCAAGGTGTGAATTTTACCTTAATTGTTTTAGGAGAAGATAAATTGGAGTAATTATTAAAAGAGAGAGTAGCCAATATATCATTGCACGTGCGTGGTTTTAATCATCTCCATTTTTCTATCATAAGCTGTACATCTGAAGTACAGAACGATGCAACACACTGAGTTTTTGTCTTAAACCATCTATTTGTCCCATTTCCATGTAACCATGAACATACATGTCATAGTACAGGAATTATTGGCTACAACAACTAGATGAACTGTTCAATAAATTGATTTATCAGAGGCATAGCTAGCAGAGGCCAGGGCCCACTGACTCTGTGGGGCCCACTCCAAGACCATCACAAACACTAGCAACACTTTCAACTAGAGCCGCATTCACACAACACAGATATAGTTGAAATCCATGCTAGAGCAGGTAGTAGTTAAGTTCCATCAGCCATTTTGCAGTTGTCTGTTGTAAGAGGAGTCGTGTCAGGGGCAGAAGATAGAGGTGGCGCTGGAATGGTGACAACGCTGTGCTTAGAGAACAGGGAGAACACCCCCTCTGCTTTCTGAGCACAATTAGCATAAAGAAGAAAAAAAGAAAAATTGAAACGGCGGTGCAGACCTTCAAAATAAAGGTAAGAGATGAATAGCCCTTTTTAAGGCTATTCCTATGTGGTTTCGTTTAAAAACAGGGTTTTTTAATGATAGAATCCCTTTAAATTCATTATTACTATTATAGTATTACTATTTTTTTTACTTAGAAGACAATGTTTGTGAGAGAAAAATCCCTAAAAAAGCAATTTAATAGTATCTCCCATGTCAGACATTCATATTGTAAAGATTGCAGTGACACTTAAATCCATATAGTGACCCACCACTCTTAGTCAGTGCAACATATAGGGAGATATCTCAACTCTGGTTTTCAAGTCTCTACACCCGGTCACCGGGCTGCTGGCTCAATAGTATTCACTGCACTAATGGGTAGGTTGTCAGTTATAAGTTTTTTCATTAGGTATGAGGCAGGATTCGAATCAAAAAAATGTGTTGTTGTTACTTTACTGCCTGAGACACAAGCTCTATTAGTTTCATTAGTTTCTACTGTTTCATTATGTCCCTACATAATGTATAGGTATATAAGGAAATATATACCATTAAATCGTATACTTAAAAATATATTTTCTAAGTCTATTATGCACTGGGATAGAAAGATATCTCTCTATATATCCTAAATAAGGCTTACCGTATATACTCGAGTATAAGCCAAATTTTTCAGCCCAGTTTTTGTGCTGAAAAAGCCCCCCTTGGCTTATACTCGAGTCAGCAAAAAAAAAAAAAAAATTTTTTTTTTTTTTTTTTAATAGGGAGGTGGGGTCTATGACTAACCACAATATCAATGTATAGAATCTCCCATAAAATAGTGCAAAAAAAAATAAAAGATATAAAAAAAAATAAAAGTTCTAAAACACTTCTTACCCTAGAATACATATAAAAGTAGAAAATGACTGTGAAATACATACACATTAGGTATCCATATGTCTGAAAGTGCCCGGTCTACTGAATATAGGAGATCTGCAGTGCTCCTGTTCCGTCGGGAAGGGGTTAATAGGAGCACTGCAGATACCCTATACTCAGCCAGACTGAATTCCAAGTGGGGGAAGAAAAAACAGTCTTCAAGCTCAGGGAAGGGGCAGACAGACAAGCAAAACACCCCCTCCCCTTCCCCAGCGTCTATTGCACTCAAAAACTCCGACCATTTTAATTTTTGAAATTTTCCAGTAGCTGCTGCATATATTAGGCTTATACTCAAGTCAATAACTTTTCCCAGTTTTTTGTGGTAAAATTAGGGGGGTCGGCTTATATTCGGGTCGGCTTATACTCAAGTATATACGGTAAGCTTCTTTTTTTTTATTATTATTTACTAAGACTTATATTTTACATTTATCCATAAAAACACCAGATACAAAAACAAAAAATGAAAAAAATTCACAAAAACATAGGTCACAATACATACATTGCACAGGACACTGAAGAAAAAACACACCTATGTGTTTTTTCAGAGCTCATGCCTCAGGTGGCATCTCATGGAATTAATTGGGGGGCTGCATTTTTAAAAAAAATCAGCCGCTACTAATTGTATTATTGCAATAGGTAGCGGCCAATAATTTTTACTCACCTATTCACGATTCTGCCCATGCCGCCCCTCACTACTGCGTCAAATGCAACGTTGGACTTGCGTCACAACACTGAGGAATGCAAGGATGCTACGTACAGAGCTTTTGCATTCGTTAGGTTTGGCTACAGTGTGCTCTAATGATGGTAGCAGAGGGCAGCCAGGGCCAGAACATAGATAGTTGAGTAAAAATTATCAACCGCTACCTATTGCAATAACAAAATATGTAGTAGCCTTACATATACTGTGGCGGGTCATAAACTGTGTATGTATGGGGATCATATACTGTATGTGGGGCAAAACAAAAAAAAAGTGGGGGGGAATTATATACCAAGTTGTGGTGGGCCAGAATAAAGGCATTGTATACCAACCGGAAAGGGGTTTAAAAAAGGGAGTGTTATACTATATGGGGGCCAAATAAGGGGATTTTTTGAGTGTCCTAATTAGGGAGGCCCCATCACACAACCAAAGATTGGGTTGGGAGGAGTGCTTTTCTATGATTCGCCTCAGGCAGCGGCAAGACATTACAAATCAGTGAACTAACTCCTTATTGGTTCAAAGTGCAAACTCACTGACCTCTACTGCTAAGAGCCTGAAATCCCAGCCAAACTCGTCATAGAAGACATTATGGAGAAAACTATAAATTCTAAATATGACGGCCCAATCTGTGATCAAAAGGAAAAGCCCGTCCGGAATTTTCCAAGTTAAATATATGGCCTGTCCTTCTCTGGATAGACCATATACTACTGTAGTAAAGAAACTTTTTCTTCAAATGAATATGAGCAAGTTATACGGACAAAACCTGTTAATAAAAGAAAGCCAGGCAAATTAACATTATACACAAAGTCGACTTGAGCTTGCCTTAAACAAAAAGAAAAACAACATACTGGCCTTTTAGCCTCTTAAGCTTCCTTAAAATTAAAAAGTGTCTTTGGGTTTTGTTTCTCGGTGTATAGAGACGGTAATTAATTTCTGAGAGCATAAGGCAGCAACATATTTATTCATGGTACGCTAATAATTGCATAGTTGGGAAAAATGCCGACTTAAAAAAAGCGGCAATCATATGTTTTATATTTATGTATTATTTATCCCTTACTACAACAAGAACCAACTTTAATTACTAGCTAATTGCATTATCAGCTATTAAGCCCTGTTAAATTGTGCCTTTTTAAAAGGCTGCTGAACATTTTACATTGTAAGTGAAAATGTACATTTAACAACAGATGGGAAAAAATATGATGTGGTTGCTGGTTTGCCAGCAGGATACCTACAAAGTCCAGCTGCCTCGAAAGGAGAAGAGAGAAAAAAAACAAGCTAAAAGTAAATTAAAGGAAGTATATCATTGAATGCAATAATTACCCTTCCCACCTGGCCTGCTTTCAGATGCATCATTACACTGGGAGTAACAGGCGGAGTGAGCATATACATTGATTCTGTACATTTATCATTGTGTAACTTAGCAACAACATCTAAATGCTACTTACTTATTAAACTCTAGTCTTTTCACGTGGCTTTCATTGTCGTATATACATGTCCCTTATCCCCTCCATGTTCGTGCGCACATAGAAGTTTATTGTATTTGAGATACTTAAGTAGATAAGAAATTACCATTAAGATGTGACTATAAAAATACGCTGATGTTATTAAATGTGCTCATTACTCATTCGTGTGACATCATCATTTTTCCTATAAAGGGGTTTTATGAGGTTAAGTAATACAGTTATTTTTTTAGCAGAAACAGTAGCGTTCTTATACCTGGAATAAGAGTATTGCCATTCAGCCCCATTCACACACAGAACGTGCTTCAATCATTCTGATAAAATTGTTAATTACTACAGTAATTATATAGTTACACATACCATTCTGTGTATTATTGTGCTTTGCCTAGTTATACCATTACTTACCAACCCATCACTTTATGATACCTGCTTAAATTGCTTTAATTAATCTATCTATATCATCATTTTTATGTATGCATTTAATTATTCATTAATGTATCTTATTAATGTATCTCTATTTATTGAAGCATTTGCTTTTATACCAGGGTCACTTCAATTTACTTGAACTGTAGAATTTTAGTATCCCTCTACTATACGGTTTTTCCTCATCCATTACCCTAGAGTCTATATTTTTCTGTTGGCTCAATTTTGATTCTAGTTTTGACTATATTTTCTGTGTCATGTTCTTATTTATGTAGTGGCCTGATGAAGACGTCGGCACGGCGTTGAAACGCGTAGTCCTTTTGTGCTCCGTTGGAACCAATAAAGTATATGTCAACTTATAAACGTAAGTTTCTATATATAGAAACTTAAAGGGGTATTCCCATGAACATAATCATATCTATATTCGTAGATAATTGGAAGTTAAACATTTTTGCAAATATAAGTAGTTAAAAATTCTGCAGCGTTTTAAAGATTTTCTCTAACCATCTCAATGGTGACATCTGTTGTCTTGATCGGTTGCCAATGGATATGACCAGAAACGTTCTCTGGTATGGGACTTGTCAGGAACCCAATTTTCTTATTGTAGCCGGGTTATCAGGCAGGGACACTACATGTATGAGAAGATATCCCGGCCACAATAAAGACATCATGGCTGATTTTCTGACCTTAGAAAGTTCCTGCATTCATGGTCATATTCACTGGCAACCGATCAAGACAACAAGACTGTGACCACAAGATATTTAGAGAAAATATTTAAAATTCTTCAAAATGTGTAATTACTTATATGTGCAAAAATGTTTAACTTTTTATTATCAACAAATTTAAAAATAGTTATGTACATGGGAATACCCCTTTAAGTTTTAAGTTTTTCTCCTTATTGGACCAATAGTGCTGTAGTATTTTCCCAGTTTTTTTCGCTTCTTTTCCTTCATAGTTACTCATACACATATATATTTATGTTAAATGTGTTGTCGGCTACCATGGAATACCATGAAATGGAATATCTGATTATATAAAAGTTTGGGGCTGTTGACACATGTACACGTTTATCATATTAATATCACTCTTGTATTGTGTTTTGTTTTTTTTGTTTTTTTTTTTTTTTAAGTACTGTAGTGTACTGCTTTTCACCACATATTTTATATACATTGGGGCAGATTATACAAAAGTATCAGTTACATAAAATTTATAACCACCATCGATAATGTCCATGTTATTTTTGCAAAATCTAGTAGTGCACAAATACTTACAGCAGCCTTTAAAAATAATGGACAGAATACTGATTGTGGGCCCAAGTACTTTACTTTAAAACTTAAAGGGATTGTTCAATTTCAGGCAAATATTGAGAGACAAATGTTATTGTTTGTATAATGAAAAGTTAGACAATTTTCCATTACACGTAATGTATAAATTTTTCTTGGTTTTTCAGTGTATAAAAGTCAGTCCATGGTCATGTGATGGACACACGGCTTGTTACAGTCACAGTATTCAGACAGCTGCCTGGTAACAAGCCGTGCACCTGTGTGTTCATCATATGACCATAGACTGTATATCACATGACAATAGACTGTATAATCACATGACCATAGACTATATATCATATGACCATAGACTATATATCACATGACCATAGACCGTATATATCACATGACCATAGACTGTATATCACATGACCATGGACTGATTTTTATACCCTGTAAGTAAACAAAGAATGGCAGCAAGCAGAGATCCATAAAACCGGGAAGAATTACATTACACATTACATACACATACAGTTACACATTGGGGGGAATTTATTAAAATCGAGATGAGATGCTTAGTAATTTAAGAGGCTTAATAATTTAGGTCCACCATAGGATACTCTGTGCACTAGATATTCAATCTATATCAGTCATGAACAGCGTATATTTTAGGAATAACTGAAGCTATTCTTCTGAAATATTACATTTGTTGGGACCTGCTCTGCCCACTTTCATAAAAATTTCTAAACAAGGCTATAGAACCAATCCTGTGCTACATCGATGGTGTAAAAAAAAAAAAAAAGTCCTGCACCAAAGAAAACTAAAATTGTTAAATTAGTAAATTCCCCCTGTATATTGGTTTTGCCCCAAGGACCCTTAGTGATCAGCTGTGATCTGTAGGGAAAGCTAGCAATAAAACCTGTAACACAGGCCAAGCATTGGGCTACACAAGTGGCAATTTACATACCAAACTGCTAAGTGCATCACCCTCTATACCTGGTGATGAAACCTGCTTAGGAGAGGAGCAATCACTGCTGTAATCATTTGACCCCATACAGTTCTATTATACTGGTAAAACATGTCCTGTTTACACAGAGGCTTATGCTGCCAACAACCAATGATGTTACAAGAAATACAAATACAAGACGTTATCACCCAACAAACAAGGTTATTTGTAGAAGCTGTAAAGCCTTCAAAGCTGCTGACAATGAGCTTTCCTATGAATGCTTGTACAACCATATATCAGCAAAAGGTAGAAGTATAAGAATTTCTTATATATTCTCCATTTCTTTTTCAGCCATTCTCGAGATTGGCTGAAAAAAATACACTAAAATCCACAACAAAAAAAGATGCGTTTCTGCAATGAGGGGCCACATGCAGACATAATCCGCTCATGTGCCGCGGTCAGTGATTATTACATGCAGAGTAGAGCAATTCCAGGCCACAGCATTTGCGCTGGGGTTTGATTTTCTATACAACCTCTATAAAGAAATGTCTAGAAGTGGTTTATGCTTTTGCTAGTCAGCTTCAATAATCCCAATGCCTACAGTAGATTGACATCATGGTGACCTTCCAAAGCCAAAGAAGAGCAGCCTGCAAGGTATATGTTAAATGTACACCCATATCTCTATAGATAGAAGTGTGGAAAAATGTGTAATAAGGATAATGCACATGGGACAGAAATGGCTTTGAAAGTGAATTCAAGTGTTCATATGGAGATCCAAAATGTATGATGTTACTATTGAGTGCAATGCTGAGAGGCACAATGGTAGTTTAAGAAATGGTACCACCATTATTGAAGGTATTGAGAATATACTTCTAGCACTTGATACAACTGTGGTATCCACAATAGCCAAAGATATATTTTATAATATTGTAATCATAATACAAACATTTTTCTTGGGATTACTTCATCTACCTTTTATTTAGTGTTTATATGTAAAGAATTTAACGTTTTAATAAAATAAAAACATTAAAAAAACATTTAAACTAAATACACCAAGTCTCTTCTTGCCATAATACAGGTAGTTCACCCTATTGCTGCACAAAGTGCACAGGAAGCTTTAGTGCAGCAGTTCTCAACCTGTGGGTCGCAACCCCGGCGGGGGTCGAACAACCAAAACACAGGGGTCGCCACATACCTCCCAACCATCCCGGTCAGTGGGAGGCATGTCCCGGTTTCAGCTGATCGGCACGCGCCGCATATTTTCCCCCTCTTTCTAATCTTCAAAAGTTGCAAGGTATACCTAAAGCCATCAGAAAATACATATTTCTGATGGCTTTAGCCACTGAGAAGCCGCGCTACTGTCTGCAGCAGTGCTATTCAACTGGAAAGCATGCCGTTATGGACACGTGTTCCAAACTGAATGGGGTCACCACAACATGAGGAACTGTATTGCGGGGTCACGGCATTAGAAAGGTTGAGAACCACTGCTTTAGTGTCATAGATGATCACAGGGAGCCCTGGTGTCTTAGACACTTGGACATACTATAATCACTGCTGGGCACAGAAGTCATTAACTTACCCAATAACGAAGACTCCAAGCTGTGACTTCATTTAGAGTATAATGTATCATTGGCTTCCCTGGCATTTATCATAATAGGAGGACATATAGACCTATTATTCTGATCAGGATCCTTTCCAGGCCTATATGGTGAAATACTACAATCTACTGGAAGTATTCACACGTTCAGAAATACTTCCATATATTGTGAAGTCCCTGAGAATCCCTGTCACTTATACTCTCTAACTTTTAGACAGTGCAGAGTTAGACTAGACAGTCTTAAATTGCACCAAACTTTCCAAAGTGTTTAATGTTGTCTGTAAATTTAGAGTACTTTTAGACTATCTACTCTAACTTTACAATACATATTAGTTGCTTTGGGTCCAATATCATTTTGGTGCAAATTTTTGGTGCATTGGCTGTTGCACAGTATTACCTCCTTTTCAACAAAACCCACCCAATCTGTCGTACAAAGTGCACAAATTTTGTCTAGAATACAAAGAAAATAAGTTGTAAAAAAAGTATGCCATTTTTGGCACAAATTACACCAGAATTCTGTTACATGCCATCTTCCTGGGCTATGTGTTTATAACGCTTGCTACACGGGGTGCTGGCACCATACACTGGCTTGGTCGAACTGAGAGGCTACAAACCAAAGGTACATGTGTTTGAAGGGGCCTGCAGGAAAATTCTGCAAGCAAGCGCCCTATCTGGTAAGTCAAAAGAAATGTAGGGCTGATACTTCATCCACTGCCTACCTGTTCCAACTATTAATGTACAGCCACCTCTCTTTGTTCCGGTTCCAAATTTATATTTGGAAATCCAATGTTCCAATGTTCACACAAGTACCAAACAGTCACATGTGCAAATATTTAGAGTACAGACTAGTGTACTATACTAAATATGGCTATTACCATGTATGTACCGCCAATAGGTCACCATTCCTGCACTTCAAGGTTTTACAGTAAAACATGACTGAATGTTTCCATATACTATTTCCATACCTTCAACACAGATGTCTTCTCAAGTTTTCATTTATCAACGTCTTGCTCTGAAACAACGAAAAAAAAAGCCCCATTATCTACAGTTGAGGCAATGAGATTGTACCGTATTCTCTACTATCCTCTTAGAATCATTATATCTGACTGGCCTCCAATTCTTTCCTTTGTTCTTTCACAAATATGACACTCCCTTGCTCTTAAATATACCGGTAAATTAAAATCCCTTCATAACCCCTTTATGACCATTATTTGCAATCCAGCCTTCCTTCCGGGTTTACAGCATTTAGATTTTCATTGGAGGACCAACAAGAGTTTCTACAGAATGAAGGAATCACAATTAGAACTCTTGATTTGTTCAAACACTCAAATTCTCTGCCAGTGACCAGATCCTTAAGATACTACCAGTTTCACCATTTTGTAGCCTCTTAGAATCTGCTTTTGATAGAATAACAACAATGACAGTTTTTGAACATTTCACTAGAGGAAGTGTCTCTTATATATAGACAATCTTCCTGTGTTAATCCCAGAGAAAAACACGCAAAGGAAGGTGGACCTAGCAAATGATATGGATTAGTATCAGTGGAAGGAAATGGCACATCTGACTTCTAAACTTTCAATACTTCTCTAACTGAATCAGGCTACAATGTATTAATAAGGTGGTATATGCTCCCATGTTATATTTCTTATATACACCCCTGCACACATTCACAATGCTATAGGAGATTTGGGGGCAATGACTCTCTTCTTCGTACATTTTGAGACTGCCTGATAGCTTCCCAATTTTGGAGATAAGTTTACCAACTTATTTGGTCTATCATATGCATCTCACCCCCAATGCATGTTCCTATAATCTTGTTTAATGAGCCAGAGTACTGAAGGATGCTGCAGGGAGCTCAGAATGTCCCATTGTTGAATCAAGCTTTAATGTTATACATATTTTGTTAGGATTTTTCGTGGTGTTTATTTACATTTTCTATGTCCTGATCAATATTAAAATAATAAATACTTAAGACTGAGACTTTGCAGGAAAACATGCATTTTTTTTATTGCAGCTTTCTTGAGCCAAAAAGAGATACCCAACGCAGCTATCTTTAATTGCGAGATCCTCTGATTAAAATTGTAGGACATGTCCCCAACTGAAGATAGAAAAATCCCCAAAATTGGCCCCTACACAGTACATGACTCGGCATTCTTTTATTTTTAATTGTCTGCTAATTATTGCATTATTGCAAAAGGTAATGGCCGATACTTTTTACTCACCCATCCATGCTCCTGACCAGGCCGGCTCTACTGCTGCCTCCAGGTTGTGCTGGCGTTGAAGAACGAAAGGACGCTGGATGTATCATCCTGGTATCCTTCAGATTTGTGCACTTACGTCACAATGCTGAACTGACGTAAGTGCAGTGCCACTTAGAGGCGACAGTGGAGACCGGCCTGCATACAAGAGTGCATGGGTAAGTAAAAAGCATCAGCAGATACCTATTACAATAATACAATAAGTAGTGGCTGATGCGAAAAAGAAATGCCGCCCCCCAGTTTACTATAGGGAAGTACGGAATGAATGAAATGAATTCAGAGTGCCTCTGTAAAGAGGAGATTATTTAGTAAAATGAAATATAAAAGGTAAAGATGACAGGGTATTATAGGGATTGCATTTTATTCAGGGTACTTTATTTATAGCCGCACGTCTGGAGACAGTACTGAAGCAATCCCGATGCAGAAAGACTCACTGAATGCATTTATTGTAGTTTTGCACTATTCTTTTGTGGTAGTGGGAAAGGTATTATGTAGAGATGAGCAAGTAGTGAAATATTCGATATTCGTTTCAAGTAACCCCTCAATATTCGACCAAATATCGAATTCCATTATAGTCTATGGGGAAAACAAGTTTGTTTCAGGGGAAACCACAATTTGACTCAGGAGGGTCACCAAGTCCACAATGACACCCCAGGAAATAATGCCAACACCCTGGAATGCAACTGGGACAGCAGGGGAAGCATGTCTGGGGGCATCTAACAAGTCCTAGTATTACCCTAATATCACAGCCTATCTACTAGACACTCCAACCTCAATATAACATCTATGAAAGTGGAAAAATAACTGGAAACCTTCCCTCCTCCACAATAGTATGGAGAGAAACACAAATTTAAAGTTAAAGAAACATTAGCATGCACCTCTTTAAATCATGTTGCCCATGACAACCACAGATGGAATAGACAATGGGAAATCCAAAAGCCCCCACCCTTAACTGTCATTGTGTGTGTGTGTGTGTGTGTGTGTGTGTGTGATGTGGTGAGAATTCCAAAAATTACTTTTCTGGCCCTTAACAGGAGCCCTTCCAAATTAAGTTAGAGGCCCTTAAGCTGAGTTACCAGCAGAGATTGAGACCCTTGAGGTGACTTGAAACTTTTACCAGCAGAGTTTTAGGCCCTTTAAGTTAATTCAGCCATGCAGCAGCAGTGTTTTTGGCCCTTGGGGTGAAGTGAGCCTTTAAACAGCGGAGATTTAGTTTTTGGCCCTTGGAATGTACTGAGCCTCTAACCAGAATAGTTTTTGGCCCTTTAATTTAGTTCAGCCTTGCACCAGTGGAGTTTTTGGCCTCTGGGGTGAGTACAGCCTTGCACCAGCAGTGTTTTACTTTTTGGCCCTTGGGGTGAGTAGAGCCATGCACCAGCAGTGTTTTACTTTTTGGTCCTTGGGGTGAGTAGAGCCTTTAATCAGCAGAGTTTTAGGTTTTGGTCCTTGGGGTGACCCCTAAAAAATTAGATTTCAGGCCCTTGGGGTGAGTCCTAAAACATTAAATTTTCAGGCCCTTGGGGGGAGCCCTAAAACATTAATTTTCAAGCCCTTGGGGGGAGCCCTAAAACATTAAATTTTCAGGCCCTTGGGGGGAGCCCTAAAACATTAATTGTCAGGCCTTTGGGGGGAGCCCTAAAAAAATATTTTGCAGGCCCTTGGGGGAAGCCCTAAAAAAATATTTTGCAGGCCCTTGGGGGGAGCCCTAAAAAAATATTTTGCAGGCCCTTGGGGGAGCCCTAAAACATTAATGGGGGTGTTTTAACTATTTATTTATGGTGAAGGTGGTGGTCGTGTTGGAGGAGGAGGAGAACGAGGACGAGGAACTTGTGTGCTGGCACAGACACATGGAAATGTGTCTCGTCAGTACTGTGGATGGGACATGCTGGTTGCAGGTCCACAATATCTGCCGTCCACCCTAGTATAGGTTCCTGGTGCTCGGGCCTTGTCAGCACTACACCCTGCACTCCGCTTGATGTTGTGGCACTGCTGGCTTCCCCTCTCCAGTATATAATTGGAGTCGAGCTACTGCGGCCTGGATCCCCTCATCCTCGTCTCTATGTACTACTGATGAGGGGCACTGCTGGCAGCCCCTCTCCAGTAGCTGGACTGTGGACTGGATCTCCAGCTGGATTTCCACGTCCACGTGTCCGTCCCCATCCTTTGATGCTACCCTGACGCATCTTTGGCAGGTTCAGTGTATGTGTACACTGTTCCTGCAGTGTAGCTCTGAAAATGCTGTTGATTTTCTCACTTTTCCTGCCTAGCACAAGCTAAACTTTCTCTATCACTCTGCTCATGATGTCTTTCCCTAGCTCTCCAAACCGCATCTGAAACGAATATGGCTGACACTATTCTTATAAATCCGAGGTCACCTGATTTAGCCAGCCAATTCCTTTTTTTTTTTTTTATGCCTACGTTTTCCTGCTTCCTGTCCCACCTTCCCTTCACAGTTATTGGTGAAAAAAAAGCGCCAGGGAAGGTGGGAGGGCATACAAATTTTTACTGCGTTTACCGTGTGGTATTCGTTCAAAGTCAAATATGTTGAATACCTTAAAATTCGATCGAATATCTACTCGATCAAACGGTATTCGCTCATCTCTAGTATTATGCTCTCATTTTGACATTTTTGCAGAGAGTTTTCCATTGAGTTCAAAAAGGCAAAACTGCGAAACTATTTTTTTGTGACTTGCAGTGCTATATACAGTTTCAATAGAATACAGAATTTTCTAGTCTTTCCAAGTCTTCTTACTCTATCACCATCGGCAATTACACCAGTAAGAGTAGGAACCATTTCATAGAGAAAATACATATTCACATGGCACCAGAAATAAGTGATAAAAGAACACAAAAACCCTCCATACTGATAAAAGTTGAGAATCTTGGAGCTGAAAATATGTTTCCACAAATTTTACCAAGTATTGAAAACAGTAGACCATGTAATAAAATGTAGTTATAATAAGGAACAAAGTCATGCTGATATTCTATACATCCTAGACCGACTCCTGGAAATAAATGATGGCATTTCCCTGTATTTCTGCGTATTGCACATTTCTTTCTGGCTGGTTTGTACTGTATTGCAGATCTTTGTCACACGTTGTTCCCTGTGAACCTTCCTGTTCCCTTACTAAACAGGTCATCTATTCTGCCAGTTTTAATTGCTACCTTCTCTCTAAAGGCCACTATCCCATTAATTGCTTAATGCCTGGAGTCAAGACTAGTCTTTCAACCATGGATCCCAGTAGATTTCTTCCAATAGGTTTTTTTCTGTCCTAAGTGCTGAAACATGACTCTCGGCAAATCTTAAGGTTTTTCTTTTTGGCTGTTTTTCAGGCCTAATTTGTTTGTTTCCTAGGCAGACAGTTGCACTGTGCAGCCATAGAAATCCCTATGCACATACATTACACTACATAACACGCAATACACAACAAAATCTCAATACATTTTAGCTATATGAGGTGCTTAAAAATGCAGATTTCTTACTTTGGTATTAATGGCACAATATTATACTGTGAATAGTGAGCAGGTCCCAGTGATCCAACCAGACATATATTCTACAAGAACCGTATAGCTTGCTTTACAATATAAGCTGTGAAAAACATCTGCTTCATACATATTGCACAAGTAGACTATTAAAATGCAAATTTCTACTAGTCTTCAATTTCTATTTCCCATCTCTGAGGTAACAATTCTAAGTTGTTTTAGTGTTCTGTAATGGCAATGAAGAAGTCAAAAGTAAAAAGGGGAAAAAAAAAAGATGGAAGGAAAGAAGACAATAACGATCAAAACCACATTAAAGAATAATTGGATGTATAGTGGTGGAGGATGCGGGCGCTAATGCATCCCTTCCCTGAACTGGTGTGTGCTGTAATATGCCTGCTGTGATGTACTGTATCTGTCCATGGGACATCAGCTAGCTCCAGACTGAGAGGCATACCCTGCAGCGAAAATGTACAAATACAGCACAAACAAAACTCGAGGGATAATTGTTACTTGGTCCAGCCTCATCTACTGCGCACACTTCATCCAAGATTTATTCTAATGCACTCTCTACAATCATTGGGCACAGACCATCAACCTTATAACACCTTCATTACTATAGCTTGTGTAAATGACCTATTTCCATTTCATTAGCCACCAAAATATGCCTTATAGGAAATATACCAGTGATAAGTACAATGAAAAATGAATATTATTACTTATGTATATATGCAAAAAAGGTAGATGTAAGGGAATATACTATCTATAATGTATGTAAACACATGTATGTACACTCACCGGCCACTTTATTAGGTACACCTGTCCAACTGCTCGTTAACACTTAATTTCTAATCAGCCAATCACATGGCGGCAACTCAGTGCATTTAGGCATGTAGACATGGTCAAGACAATCTCCTGCAGTTCAAACCGAGCATCAGTATGGTGAAGAAAGGTGATTTGAGTGCCTTTGAACGTGGCATGGTTGTTGGTGCCAGAAGGGCTGGTCTGAGTATTTCAGAAACTGCTGATCTACTGGGATTTTCACGCACAACCGTCTCTAGGGTTTACAGAGAATGGTCCGAAAAAGAAAAAACATCCAGTGAGCGGCAGTTCTGTGGGCGGAAATGCGTTGTTGATGCCAGAGGTCAGAGGAGAATGGCCAGACTGGTTCGAGCTGATAGAAAGGCAACAGTGACTCAAATAGCCACCCGTTACAACCAAGGTAGCCAGAAGAGCATCTCTGAACGCACAGTACGTCGAACTTTGAGGCAGATGGGCTACAGCAGCAGAAGACCACACCGGGTGCCACTCCTTTCAGCTAAGAACAGGAAACTGAGGCTACAATTTGCACAAGCTCATCGAAATTGGACAATTGAAGATTGGAAAAACGTTGCCTGGTCTGATGAGTCTCGATTTCTGCTGCGACATTCGGATGGTAGGGTCAGAATTTGGTGTCAACAACATGAAAGCATGGATTCATCCTGCCTTGTATCAACGGTTCAGGCTGGTGGTGGTGGTGTCATGGTGTGGGGAATATTTTCTTGGCACTGTTTGGGCCCCTTGGTACCAATTGAGCATCGTTGCAACGCCAAAGCCTACCTGAGTATTGTTGCTGACCATGTCCATCCCTTTATGACCACAATGTACCCAACATCTGATGGCTACTTTCAGCAGGATAATGCGCCATGTCATAAAGCTGGAATCATCTCAGACTGGTTTCTTGAACATGACAATGAGTTCACTGTACTCCAATGGCCTCCACAGTCACCAGATCTCAATCCAATAGAGCATCTTTGGGATGTGGTGGAACGGGAGATTCGCATCATGGATGTGCAGCCGACAAATCTGCGGCAACTGTGTGATGCCATCATGTCAATATGGATCAAAATCTCTGAGGTATGCTTCCAGCACCTTGTTGAATCTATGCCACGAACAATTGAGGCAGTTCTGAAGGCAAAAGGGGGTCCAACCCGTTACTAGCATGGTGTACCTAATAAAGTGGCCGGTGAGTGTATATTTTACACACTCACACATACAGTTCCAATCAAAATGACTTAACCTCCGTCGCAAATTTTGATTAAAAAAAACCTAATTAGCAAATTTACGGTAGTCTGTAGTAAACACATAAAATGAAAACAATTTAAATAGCGCAATGTAACTAATATAACAAGTGGTTTCTCCTAATTCAACACAAAACACCACTTTAATGTCTATTGCAGTCTCAGAATTACTCAATCCTTTTAGGACAGGTAAATCAAATCAAATAGGCTTTATTGGCACGTTTGAATAGATATTTGGCATTGCCAAAGCTAGTAAAGTGTGTGGGGGGATTTGGAGTCAGGGGGGTGGTTGATTTAAGGTATAACAGTCCGTGGAGTCTCATCTTCCTCTTAGTTGGTGGCCGCTATATGGGGAGGTGGGTTGGGTTGGGTGATTTGGAGTATAACAGTCCGTGGAGTCTCATCTTCCTCTTAGTTGGTGGCCGCTATATGGGGAGGTGGGGTGGGTTGGGTGATTTGGGGTATAACAGTCCGTGGAGTCTCATCTTCCTCTTAGTTGGTGGCCGCTATATGGGGAGGTGGGATGGATGATTTGGGGTATAACAGTCAGTGGAGTCTCATCTTCCTCTTAGGTGGTGGCCGTTATATGGGGAGGTGGGGTGGGTGGTTTGGGGTATAACAGTCCATGGGGTCTCATCTTCCTCTTGTTTGGTGACAGCTGGACACATATTGTGCAGCGATCTCCATAGTGGCTTCTTCTTCTCCCAGTAGGATGTAGAGTTTGGGAAGTCTGGGATGTGGGCAGAGAGCCTTTGGAAGTAGACGGCCCTCACAGCTGAGTATTTGGTGCAAAGTAGCAGGAAGTGGGTCTTGTCTTCTAGGGCCCCTTGGTCACAGTGCTGGCACAGTCTGTTCTCCTGTGGCTTGTACGTCTGCCTGTGTCGCCCCGTCTCCAGGTTGTGGGCGCTCAGTCTATACCGGCTCAGGGCTTGTCTGTGTTTGGGGTGGCATATTCTCTCCAGGTAGGTGGACATGGTGTAGTCCCTTTGTAGGGATTGGTACATGGTGAGTTTCTTGGAGTTATTTATTGCGCTTCTCCATTCCTCGATGTACCGTTTTTTGTCTCTCTCAATTACTCCTTTTATTTGAGCCTTGTTCAGGGCATGTTGGGGGTTTTGGCTTGGCAGATGGCTGATGCTTGGTTGGGGGGGTATCAGTTTTTCTCAGGGCTCTGCGGCTCAGCCAGGCTTGGTGGTGGTAACCACATAGTACAGCACCCCTTCACTGTTATGACCTGCCACAAACTTGATGCATTGCCAGATACCCCCTTTTGGTTGCATTCCTAAGGACTCTTACCCTATTCCTCATGGACAATGCCCTCGAGTTCAATAATTCTTTTGTCTTAGATGCAGCAACTACCTTCCTCAAACCCCTGCAAAAGATTTTCCATGTGGTCCATGTAATGTGACAGCCACTCCAAAGTCTTTGAGGATTTCTTTAGAAACTAAGCCTAGGTAGACTTTGAGATAGGTTTAGAATCATTATCCTTTTGGAAGATTGCGTGCACCCAAGTTTTGACTTATTCACAGAAGGCATGATGTGAATAATGCCTTCTTGTGGGTGATTGCGTATATCTTGCATTCACATGCTGTAGGTTTCTAGGGCCAGCGTAGGGAAAGCAGTCCCAGAGCATAACCAAGGATCCAGCATGCTTCACTGTCGGAAGCTGTTCCTTTCAGCGTATGCTTCATTCTTCTTACTATAGACATACCACTGTCATAGCCTGGAAAGTTCCAGTATTGTTTCATCACTTCACAGAATAGAAACCCCAAACCACCCTTATTTATATGACTTTTGCCAAATTTAGGCCAATTTCCCTTGTGTTTTTTGGTTAGTAGAGTAGAGGTATACATCTTTAGCATTTAGTATGTACCTTACTGTGCAAACTGAAATGTTTGCCCTTCCTGCCACAAATTGGTTGCGGAGAAATGGTAATTTTTCACCTCCAATTGGCATCTTCGTATATCTAGCAGGCACCACCATACACATTTGACCCTACCAAAATGGGTTACTTCGGCTGACTTCTTTCTGTAATGTGTATGGTTTACTTAAGACTGACTGCTATGGAGAACTGATTGAGTGATTTTTGGGATAACCTGTAAATATTAACAGGTCAAAAAATTGAGCCTATGAGATTTAGAATTGATGTCGATGGGAGCCACTAGACAGCTACTTTTTGAAGGTGTAATATAAGTTAAAGTTAGTTAACTTGACTTAGAAATCAGATAAAGTAGAAGACCCAAAAGACAAAAATGCAAAGCAATAAGTAGACCTTTTTATAACAGAATTACTTGTGCTTCTCTCCAAAGTAAGCGCAGTGAGTATAATACACTGGTAATATTCACAGCAGAGTAGATAACCATCTATTTTATTATTTAGCTGTCAAGAATACTGCCAAAATTTTCTTTCTAGAGTGTGGAAAGAGTTAAAGAAGAATGCTAAAATTAGAAAAAAAAAATCCACCTGTCGTGTATATATATTAAAAGAAATGCATTTGCTGAAATCTGCGACTCCGTAATCCTCAGGCAAATTTAATCTATCTGAAAGTTGCACTGTCATTTATCTCCTTTGAGAGATTAGAAAAAAGGTAGAAAAATAATTTGCAGAATTTCCTCTAGACATTTAAATGCCATTTTTTTTTATTTTTGTGTAAACGAATAATTATCACATTTACCACTATTATTTCAAAAAGGTCAATATGTAATCTGTGCTCTCACCGAGATATCTGAGGGGTATTTGATAGATAAGGGTCTTCAAGCTTTATTATCTAAAGCCCTTTGATTTGTAACACAGATCTTATTGAGAATTAAAAAGATTATAATGCTTCGGAAAAAAGGTGAATTTCCGATGTTAAAACCATTGCTACACAGAAATTCTGTCTGCAAATTACCTTACTGGCATTGATTGTCAATCCGACATGACCACATCAGCTCATAAACATAATCACATCACAATAAATATATGTAATCATGTAATAATGTCTATGATGAGAAGAATCCCAAAGGCATGCAATAAGAAAAAAAATGCTACAATAGAAAATAAGTAGTGAATTTTGTCAGCAAACAGAATGTGAATGTTAGTTAAATGGAATGGGAACTTATTAGTTAAATTTGGGGCACTAAACTACCAGCAGGTCCTTATGGATCAATGGGTTAGTGTTCTGCTTAGTGTCACAAATTTGCTTTTACTATGCTGCCTCACCTTAAAGGGGTATTCCCACAAACATAAACACTTTTAAATTTGGAGATAATTAAAAATTAAAAATTTTTTGCAAATATAATTAAACATTTTGCAGAGTTATAAAGATTTTCTCTAAATATCTTGTGGTCTTGATCAGTTACCAATGGATACGACCATGAATGCAAGACCTTTCTAAAGTTAGAAATTCAGCCAGGATTTCCTTATTGTGGCCGGGCTATCTTCTAATACATGTAGTGTCCCTGCCTGATAACCCAGCTACAATAAGAAAATCATGGCTGGGTATTGTGACAAGTCCCAGACAATACAAAGTGTCTACATTTGCCATTGGCAACCGATCAAGAATTTTTAACTATGTGCGATTTGCAAAAACTTTTAATATGGATATGGCCATGTTCATGGGAACACCCTTTTAAGTACAGAAACTTACAGGTACTTGTTCTCTGTGCTTGTAGGCTTTATGTTATAGGCATATGTAAAATTGCAAAATGAAAGCAATAGTGAAAATGCATAAGCAAAGTAAGATAGAGTCTTCAGTATTCATAGCCATGTTTTCCCTTGTCCTTCTGGGTGACAAACAGCAGATCTGAGAATGTGAAACTATTGCATAAGTGGAACATGGAAATGTGTCTATAGCAAACATAGTCAAGACCATCGTAATATGGTCCACTCTGTGAAGAGTGGAATATCGATTCTTTAGAATAAGTAATAAATACATCAAGGACAGTGGTTCTCAACCTGTGGGTCGCGACCCCGGCGGGGGTCGAACGACCAAAACACAGGGTCGCCTAAAGCCATCGGAAAATAAATATTTCCGATGGCTTTAGACGCTGAGAAGCCGCGCTGCCTTTGCAGCAGGGTAGATCCTAGTGGGGTAAAGGACCTGTGATGACGTCATGACCATGTGATCGGACTCTGGTGTGGGCGGAGCTATTCAGTACAGTGCCGAGTTACACAGGAAAGGCAGGCTGCAGTGAGTGGAGACTGGAAGGTAAGATGGAGGGAGGAGACTGCAAGTGTAAGCAAGAGGGGGGTGGGGGTGGGAAGGGGATACAGGCAGTGTGTGAGTATGATAGGAGGGGTTCAGGCTGTGTGTGAACATGATAGAGGGGTTCAGGCTGTGTGTGAGCAAGATGGGGGTATTTCAGGCTGTGTGTCAGCATAATAGTGGGGTTCAGGCTGTGTGTGAGCATGATAGGAAGTTCAGGCTGTGTGTGAGCAAGATGGGGGACATGAATCTGGGGGCAGAGATGGAGGGGACATGAATCTGGGGGCAGAGATGGGGAGACATGAATCTGGGGGAAGAGATGGGGACATGAATCTGGGGGCAGAGATGGAGGGACATGAATCTGGGGGCAGAGATGGAGGGACATGAATCTGGGGGCAGAGATGGAGGGACATGAATCTGGGGGCAGAGATGGAGGGACATGAATCTGGGGGCAGAGATGGAGGGACATGAATCTGGGGGCAGAGATGAGGGGACATGATTCTGGGGGCAGAGATGAGGGGACATGATTCTGGGGGCAGAGATGGGGGACATGAATCTGGGGCAGAGATGGGGGACATGATTCTGAGGGCAGAGATGAGGGGACATGATTCTGGGGGCAGAGATGCGGGACATGAATCTGGGGACAGAGATGGAGGGACATGAAACTGAGGGCAGAGATGGAGGGGACATGAATCTGGGGGCAGAGATGGAGGGGACATGAAACGGGGCAGATGAAGAGGTTATATGAAACTGGGGGAGAGATAGAGGGGGGACATATAATTGACGGGTGACTGTAGGAGGATTATACTGTGTGGGAGCACGTGAAAAATGAATGAGAATGGGTGGAGTCAACATAAAAGTGGGCGGAGCCAAATTTGTCGCTCTGTGCACGGAAAAAAAAAAAAGTGGGCTGCCCTTTCTTCAGTTGGATTCCACAGCTCGGTGACCCGTGGCGTCCGCCTGGTGGTAGCAACCTCCGGAGTCACCCCATTAATTTGAGCCGACTCCGGGGGGGAAGCCGCGACAGTCGTGGAAAGCGTGTTTTGACCCGAGAGTGATGCGGCTCCCCGCGTCACTCTCAGTGCCTAAATCCGCTATACCGCTCCCTGTGTGAACTAGCCCTTACAGTTATGAAGTAGCCACCAAAATAATTTTTTGGTTTGGGGTCACCGCAACATGAGGAACTGTATTGCGGGGTCACGGCATTAGAAAGGTTGAGAACCACTGCTCTAGGACAATGTTTTTTTGTTTTTTTTTGTGAAACAGATATTTGAGACACTGACTGTAAGGAGTTTCCAGACAAAAGTTTTGATGGAATTCAAACTCATTGGGAAGATTTACTGAGCAAAATGGCATAACCACTCAGGAAGAGGTTACCTCTAGGTTCACACTAGCATCGCCTTTCCATTGTTCTGATCCATCGGTGAACCATAAAAATGGATTGATGGGCCACTAAAATAGCAGCAACACAAGGAATAGACTATAATGGGGTCCATCAGGTGTCCATTGTTTTAAATCTCAAACTGGCAGAGGGAAGTGTCCTCCATGCATGACTTTTCCCTCTGACAATTTTCAGGCGTATCACATTAAAATCAATAGGTAAAAAAGCCTCCCATTGAGTTCAATGGGTAGCGCACGTAAGACCGAACCCATTGAAGTCAATGGGATTCTGTTTTACATCGCTCACTCTGACAAGTGTTTACGTGTCAGAATGAGCAGAGTGTTACTCTGTGTGAAAGCAGCCTTAATCTGTGTATGAAAGTTACTAAAACCTTATCTACTTTGCAGGGACTGGAAAACTGCATTTTTTTCTCCAAATGTCTCCAAAGCATCAAAAATGCAGCATTTCAACTTTGTGTATCCCCAGCCTTAAATTGTAAAAATTCTTAATCTATGTCAAGAGCATTTTATTAGAGGGAATAGAATAGGCTGGTATTTGCTGAATGGAGCTAGGGTGGACTTTATAGCAACTTGCAGCAGTGGATTATTAGAAGATTATATGCATAGCGTATTCTGATCTGAAGGGTACTAGAAATGTGAAGGGGATGAAAAGAATAAGAAGAAAGAAAAGAAGTGTTATTTATATTTAATCCAATGAGTCTTCAAAATGGCTGTGAGCATTCGACACTGCTCACAAAAATCTCAGAGAATGCTGTGTATATATTTGGTCAAGAAAGGCTGGGGTTAACAATGGCAAAGGGAAATTGTCTGAATACCGATTTAGGGGACCCCGTCATCAGAGCTGCCCTTCAATTTCTGTTAAATAGAAGTCTGGGATTAGGTTAGACATAAATGAACAAATTCATTCTTGTTATGGACAGTTACTAGTAAAGTAAGGTCAACTATACTAAAGGAGGAGAGAACATTAGTGTATGATAACTGTAAGAAATCTAACAATGCATAGATAATCCTTATAGCCAGTTATCTCACATATTATACAGTCTTACTGTACCCTATGTAGTTGTCGCGCAGCTCTCCGTGCATCAGCATTCCGTCGTGGCGTCCCGCTCCTGATTAGGCCCGAATGAATGGGCCTAATCAGGGGTGAGTCTCGAGCTGCAGAATCCGCCGGGAAGATAGGGCATGTTGCTTTTTCCCCGCTACCTGAAAAAAATCACTAGCGGGGAAAAACTGCTAGAGACTCCCATTGAAATGAATGGAGGTGGTTTTGCAGACCGGATCCCACATCAAAATCCGCCTGCAAAAAACTCCCTGTGAATATACCCGCTTAGTATTCCACCGAAAGTTTTTTAAGCTTCGTTCCTGTCCCAGTAACATGTAGAAGAAAATCCATTCTGTGTTCAGATTCACAGAGCAAATATTAGCCAACAACCAGATGAAACAGATGTACAGATGAAACCGAACAGTGCACATAAATTTTGCCAACTTCTAGTACATACTTAAATTCTTAAAGGGAGTCTGTCACTAGAACCCAACCTCACACATACATAGTGCATGGCGTATTACTAAAAGGGCTTTGGCACCAGACACTAGACTCTTTTCCTATGTTTCACCTACCAAGGCCCCTCCACTTCACCCAGAGTTTCTAATTTCAGGGGGGTGGGGGCGACCATTTCAATTTCCACCTCAGGCAGCAGAAAAGCCAGAATCGGCCCTGTATATATACTGCACTTTATATGTGAATAACTAAATCGATGTCACTTACATCACAGCTATTTCACTTGATGGCATTACTATGACAGATCCCTTAAAAAGGATTGCATCACCAATATTTACATCACCGAGATCATTTTTTTTCTAATCTGTCTTTATTTTCTATTGTAATTTGTTATTCTATTTTCTGTAAAGAATTATGGGGGCGGCCATCTTGCCTGAGCTTCTGCTTTGCTCTCAGCATTTAGTGATATGCTTATACAGCACAGTCATGGCCATAAGCAGAAATAATCTGAAGCTAACTCATTGAGGTCTATGGGAAAGTTTTGGAAAATAACAAATAAAAATCAAAAATTCTTAAAAATATGTTTCAGTCATTTAAGCCACTTCAAAATCACTTGCAAATTTTGACAAATAAAACAAGGTGTCGCTTGATCTTGCAACCAGGTGTTTCAGATATTTAGATTTTAACCATGTACCCGGCCTTTAATATTGTCAGCCAACACTTTAAGTAGCCTTGAAGAAACAATGTGTCACCAAAACATCTTATCTGAATTACGCACAAAAAAAAAATTCAATCATCAAATTACACTTCGATTAGATTAGGACTGGGCATGCTTCAGTATAGTGGAACAGTCTGGCCACTGCTCAATTTTGCTTTTTCTGACCATCTGGCAAGAAAAGGGTAAAATCTGCCATTATTTTTCTCTGATATTTCTGCCAGGTATAAATCACTTAACAACAATAGTCTTGGCAAGTGCAAAATTCCGGATTATGGGAACAGCCTACCAGGTAGAAAAAAATAGCTGCAGGTTATTGCAGGCATTGATAAATATACACTTGTTCTACTGAGTAAGAAACAATAGCCTTTCAGATAAAAGGAAAATCTGAAAAAACAGGCCACAATGACCTATAAAATGTTACTAGAGGCATTCAATTTCTTTGACCTTCTTTTGTCCAAAATACCAAACTCTTGAAATGTCCTAACTACAAATCACACAAATTACTGTGAATCTCTACAATTATAAAGTCCCTGGTAAATACTGTACGGCCATTAAATATGTTCTGTCTTCAGGAAAGTGCTTTGTACCATTTTAGCCACATCTACTAAATTAGTATAATTTGGATTTTGGAACCATAGATTATTATTAACAACATTTATTGTCGGGCAGACTTTAGATCTTTAGTTGCCAAACAAACAGTGTTTCAAGAATTTGGGCACAAGCACAAGTTATCTTTAGTATAAAGTAGGCAGCCAAAGTACCGGACACAACTTTGTCACAACTTCTGCAATAGTATTTCCATTGTTCTATCTTGTTATAGAAGCAGAACGATGAAAGTGCTGGAAGTACTGGATCCATTTCTCATATTGACTACAATTGGGTCCATCAGGTTTCCGTTAGAGAGCCCTACATTTTACAAAAGGCGCTCATTCATGCTACTTCGCAACAGCAAACTGGCGTGCCCAATTCTCCAACAGGGTTCTTAACCTCTGACCCCTCCATTCATCTCATAAATGTCAAGTAAGTAAGAGTTGTGATGGATTGAAAGCTAAGCCTACATTCTGTTCTACCGTTCAGAAGATAATTGGTCTTTTCTAACAACAGATTTTTTAGGTTTTGTACAATATAAAGTACTTAAAAACTCAAATATTGTACCCAAAATTGCTCAGTGATTTATGTTTGGACAATATGAGTCTTGATAGAAGTTTCTTTTCTATTGAACATTTCTATAACTTAAATACTTAGGAACTTTTGGCCTTATACAAAAGTATGGAAAGGTTTGAAGACTCGGATTTGAGCATGTCATAGTGAACATTTTTATTTCAAGCATTATTCATTAGCGGCGCTGAAGCCTGTTGGGATACAATTGATAAAGAAGTCAATATAACAATTGCCAGAAGAGCAAAGAAAAAAAAATCGCATTTAAATGCATCTCAATTCTCCACAAGTTAGTACAATTTTCTTTTTTCTTTTTTTTTTATCACCGTATTTTTGATAACTTTTAGCTTTTTTGTCCTGGAACTTTTTAGATTCTTTTTATTCCTGAACCTCCCTCACTTCTCCACCGATAACAGTGTATCTAATTGAATTAAATAAAGAACCCACTCCTCCATACTTTTGGACCCTTTTTTATACTAAAAATTATATGGGTTAAGCTTGCTGAATACAATAATAATCTATTCTCACATTTTTGCTGCAAACTTCATTTATTACAGATTTCATAAAGACGAACTTACCATTTATCTTCATTGCCAATTTGCTGCTGACAATTCTAACCAACCATCAGTCAAGGCTGATATGGATGTAGGCTACCTGGAAGCAAGAAAGGAAAAAGGAAACATTATACAGAATAAAAAGTGATGAACGAGAACAGAGAGAGATGTGTGGATTTTACTGCAATGAGAAAAATCTACAGCGTTTCCGTGCAATAAGAAAAAAAACAGCTTTGTCCTTGCTAGCTACTTAAACAGTTACATAGGAATACATTATTTATAAGGGTTTCCATGCATATCCTTACCCTGAATCTAATCAATGCCTAAGTGCAAATATAACACTCATAGATGTGTCCTTCCTTACCTGTCATCTTTCCTGGACAAGTCCAGAATTGGTGTGACAAGTCCCAAGATGAACAGCTTTTAAAAAGAACATGATGTCATGATATCCCGGCACAAGATGCCAGGAGATGTCATCAGAAACTGGAGCCCTTAACCATGTTCAAGCTAAATTAAGGATATACACATCGGTAGGAAGATCATATGGCTGCTATGGAGCGCTTAGAAATAGGGAACTGAGTATATTGACAAGAGTCTCTCTCTCTCCAGAAGAAGGAAAACAGATTGGTTTTATATTTAGTCAGATTTAACATTAAACTGAATGCAACAGGACACAAAAATAAGTAGGCTCCCTTTTAAATCTAGTTTAAAGATCAGATCCAAATCAACAATAAAACAAATTAGGATCTAAATCAACAATAAAATGAATCAAGATAAGTATCCTGTTGCATCCTGTTTTAGCTGCACTTTTTGCTATCTTGGAGGGAAAAAAAACAACTTTCAACCAGTTGCAAAAACAGGGTGTGAACCAAGCCTGCCATATTAGAAATAATGACTTTACAATTGCATTATAACATCTTGCCATCTACTGGAAAGGGGCAATATGCCAGGGCCCATTTCCAATAACAGTATGTATAGCAGTTAGGGAACCAGGCTTTCCCCGACTGCTATCATAGTGGTCCGGAGCGCCGGCCATCTACAGCTGGCTGTTGGCCCCATTCCTCTGCGATTGTTATGCCACTGTATGTAACTGCCTCTTTCATGATAGTCTAACTTGTAACGTAGACTGATTGGAAAGACAACATGCAATTCCCTACAGCCCTCCATGAATGGAGATCCTCTAATATACTGTTACTATTGGAATATTTGGTCAAAATTAAATGAAATTTCAGCAATCCCATTAGATGCTGCGGAAGGTGAAAAAACCAAAAAACTCACACTTACTTATACATATCACCGATTCCTTCCCTGTGCCAACTGTGGCCACGTGAAGTCAGAACATCTGGTGGCAACTTCACAATGCATGTTGGCAGACTCCAGAGGGCCAGGGACAGGACGATATGGTTTTCTTGCTATGTTTCACCTCCCCCGGCCTCCTCCAGGATTGCTGAAATTCAACTCAACAACTCCTTTTGACCAAATATTCCACTAGTAACAATATATTAGGATATCTCTATTCATGTGCAGCCATATGATTTTCAGGATCACACTAAAAATTTGGGGCGAAGAAAGAACTGTGGTCAGTTGTATTTTCTGGTCCAACTGTAGCTCAGTGACGTGAACTTACAGCATTATAATACAGAACTACTGCGGCTCTACCGTCCTACACGGACAGTCATGTGAAAGGGCTCTACCTAGACATTATTCATTATTATTTGCAAGCAACCACGACTCAACACATATCTTTAAACAGAAGTAAAAAAAAAAATACATTGCTAACAATGACTTCACAGCAGACAATAGAATATTGCCACCCAGTGGCGTATTTACACCCAAGTACTCGCTGTAGTATCCACAAACAATGCTTCAATTTTTCAATGACTGACTGGCAAAGTCAAAGCTATGTTTATAGCATTCTGAACGATCTGAGACTTCGAGTAGAAAAAGAAATGTTTACGACCAAATACTGTATGCATAAACAAAAAAAAAAACAACCAAAAGGAACATGTTTGCTGCTCCAGGTATCTCAATCATGTGCATACAATCTCCTAAACAATGGCCTGCAGAATCCAATTAACACTCGTTAACAGCTGCTAAATGACATAATTGCCTATCCTCACCATCCACTCAAATGCTAATGCTAATTGTTCTCAATTTACTGCTAATCACAAGTACACACCCAGAAGTAGTAATACCAGGCAAATTGTGCGCGGATATTTATTTATCAACAAGTCCTTGAAAGTTCTTCAATAGCGGAAACTCATTTTATAAGGGGGAAAAAACAAGGCTCATTAGTATTATTAGAGCTGCTATAGAAAGCGTTCCCGATGAAGCGTGCTGGGTGGGTTACACTCATCGACGAGCAAGCGTTACATTTTTACTTGTTAATTGAAACAAAATGTGTTTCCTGTGGCAGAGGCAGTACTTAAGTCTCACTACGTGCATGGTTATTGTCATTCTATTGCATTATCTGTGGCCGCAAACAGAGAGTCTGGCTCCAAGTCTTGCCAAAGTGCTCTGCTGGGACTTTTTTTTTTTCCTAATGGTTGTTCCTTTTTATGGCTCCCGAGGCACTATTCATATTCAGCTGTTAAGTCCAGAGGTTCTTGGGGAAATGGTAAGGTTGTATCCCAGGAGCGTACTATCACAATATGTCTAAGTATGAAAGGTGAAGTGAAGGTTTATGGTATCAATGAGTACAGTGGTTCACACGGTGTTCTCTGACTGCTTGCCATGTTTCGTCTGTGCAGTATAGCTATTAGATAAGGAGTTGTTCATTGAAAGAAATCTGGAAACCTGAAGACTATTAAACGTGGGATACATAATAGTAATGCTAGAAAATATTTCATACTGTTCTGGATAAAGGGAGAACAATCGGCTCAAAATGTATTCAGCCAATTCTTCATTGTTTTGCCTTCTTAAGCCTCCTTCATATGGAGAATACGGTCCAAAATATCTACTTATTATATTAACCAGATTTTCCCCACTCCAGAGACCTGAACTCTTAGCATCGTGGTGACCTAGAATGCTAAGGGTAAGTTCACACGGGTTTTTTGGGCCGGAACCTGAGGCAGCGTTCCGGACCAAAATACAGGTAGCTGCGACTGGATGCTGGTGCAGTGCACCAGCATTCAGTCGCACACTCCGCTCCGGATTAGGCCCAAATGAATGAGCCTAGTCGGGAGGGAGTGTCTTCAGGTGGATGCCGCGAGACGACTCAGCCTGAAGAATGAGCATCTCGCTTCTTCGGAAAAAAGAACTCACCGGCTCCCATTGATTTCAATGGGAGCCGTCTTTTTGGTCAGGATTTTGAGGCGGATACAGCCTCAAAATCCTGACCAAAAACCCCTGTGTGAACTTACCCTATGTGTCCCGATCTCTTCATGGATCTACTGTCCTATAATGTCTGCAGTCCAGAATAGTAACGCTACAAGGAACCTCCTATCGTTATAGATCATGTGGCCAGATCTATAGATCTATGATGCTTGATGTCCAGGTATCCACACTGGGCTAAGGTCACAAAATTCATCAGATATACTGGATTCCCCCCTCCCATGCAGGAGGCCTTAGAAAGTAACATGCTTGTTCACCTGCCTATCATCTGATATGTATTCCCATCATACAATAATCACTCATATTGCAAAGGCTTAATGAAAATAATGAGCTGAACGTAGAATCTTGGACAACCCTTTAAATAGTCATAAATAGCGATTCAGAATATGAAAATAGACACAATACATGTCATATTGTACTAACCTCTGTTCTCTAGCTATTCTTTTATATTTCTTACTATTTCACAGCAGGGAGAAGCCAATTGTCAAGCACATTAATGAAATTATTATACAAGAAAATGACTTGTATGTTGGATATTCTAACCGTCTACTAAAGCAACTTTCATTGTGCATGTTGTCAAGGTTTTTGCATTCTGAAGAAGACAATTCCTTCCTGACCTCTGCAACAACACATTCAAGTTCATTTGAACAATCACCATTATAATACTATTAACCATTGGCAGAAACAGGATCCATCAGTTTGTTCATCGACAGTCTTTAATGATATATCATTCCATAGCCAGAGTCTAATTACAATCATTGGAACAAAGGTCCAGAGCAAACCAACTATAACCAAAGAAAAGAAGTAGCCTCCATATAAGATAATACTTTATAGGTAATTATTCCATTATCATCATATTTAATAGGCCATTGCACACAAATTCTATTCAATAAAATATCCCTAAAATTCTAAACTGCACAGAATTTTATACTGAATCAGAGGTTTGAATCCTATTGAAATTGAAAAAAAAACATCTGAAAGAAAAGAGAATTTATAACCTATTTGCCAATTTTGTCATGCACCTGTATGATCGAGAATTGTTTCTTCTTGTGGTTACCAAGGAAGTGTCAATTTCATGAGGAGAGATATGCCATGACAGTGACTCTACAAATTACACTTACAGAAGACTAGACGTTGCCTTTACATGCATGGCCTCCTCTCCATTTCCCCATGTCTACAGCTGGATCACCTATTGGAAATGGATCCTGTGATTGATGGGTCTCAGAGACATACCGTAGGTACTAAACCATCAATGACATGACATATTAAGAAAAAAACTAAACACTTATCTGCTTTTTAACATACATGAGCTCCTGAATTATTATACGTATTTATACTGTACAGTCCTTTGTGCTCTTCTGTCAGCTTGTAAGGTAACTAGAGATGAGCGAGTAGTGAAATATTCGAGATTCAATATTCATTTCGAGTAGAGCCTCAATATTTGACTACTCAATCAAATATCAAATCCTATTATAGTCTATGGGAAAAAAATGCTCGTTTCAGGGGAAACTACTATTTGACTAAAAGAGAGTCACCAAGTCCACGAGTAGCAGGAGGAGAGTGTTTAGGAGGAGCGCTGTGCAGTTAAAGCGCATGGAACCCATTAAAGTTTATGGGGTCCATGCGCTTTAAACGCACAACAGTTGCGCTGATATTCCGTTCGGGGGTCCTCCTGCCGACTCCTTTTGGACGAGAGGCAAGCGCTAATGTGAACCGGCCCTTACTCGTCCTGCAGAACCAGCATTGATTGGCCGAATGCTATATACTGTATAGCATTCAGCAAATCAACGCTGGTTCTGAACAGGCTTGTCCTTGTTAGTCGGGAGAGCTTGCAGCTTGCTGTTATGAGCGAGCTTACTTTTTCTCATAGGAATGCATTGACCAGCGTTGATTGGCCAGTGTACAGAATTCGGCCAATCAACACTGGTTCTGCCAGAGGCTCGTCTGTGAGGAGGCGGAGTCTAAGATAGGACCACAATGGAGACTGCTGTGGTCTGATCTTAGACTCCGCCTTCTCACAGACGAGCCTCCGGCAGAACCAGCGTTGATTGGCTGAATGTTGTACACTGGCCAATCAACGCTGGTTCTGAATCGAATCTTTACTGCGAATAGCGATAGTATTTGAACGAGTATTTTGAATACCGTAGTATTCATTCGAATACCTAGTCGATCGAATACTACTCGCTCATCTCTAAAAGTAAATACTTCCTTTATATCTCCCTATATTATAAAAATGAATTTCTGTCTGTCTGTCTGTCTATCTGTCTGTCTGTCTATCTGTCTGTCTGTGCTCTAATGCGAACCAAACGACTGGACCGATCTTCATCAAATTTGGTACAGAGATACTTCAGATATCCGGGAAGGTTTAAGATGAGACTCCAACTCCCTCGGACGTACCGTTGCTGAGATACAGCATTTCAAACACAATGCCCCCCCCCCCCCTTAGCCAATACAAACCTGCAAGACTTTCACTCATATTCCAACTGCAATACACACGGTCACTCCACATGCACAATACAACACTGATATCCAAACTGAGATACACGCATCAGAGGATTAGATACACAGATCAGCACACAGTATCACACACCAGAGGATTAGATACACGGGTCTGCACACAGTCCCACAAACCAGAGAATTAAATACGCACTTCTGCACACAGTTCCACAGACTGAAGGATTAGATACAGGCGTCTACACACAGTTCCACACTCCAGAGGATTAGATACGCGCATCTGCACACATTTGTACACGCCATAGGATTAGATACACGCGTCTTCACACAGTTCCACACTCCAGAGGATTAGATACGCGTGTCTGCACACAGTTGTACACGCCATAGGATTAGATACACGCGTCTTCACACAGTACCACATGCAGTAGGATTAGATACGTGCGTCTACACACAGTTCCACATGCCGAAGGATTAGATACGCGCCTCTTCACACAATACCACACAGGGAAAGATTAGATACGTGTGTGTGCACACAGTACCACACTTTGGAGGATGAGATACATGCCTCTGCACACAGTACCACAAGCCAGAGAATTAGATACGCGTCTCAGCACACAGTACCACATGGGGGAGGATTAGATACGCGCGTCTACACACAGTACCACATGCCATAGGATTATATACGCGCGTCTGCACACAGTACCACATGCTGGGGGATTGGATACATGCGTCTACACACAGTTCCACACACTGTAGGATTAGATACGCATCTCTTCACACAATACCACACAGGGGAGGATTAGATACGCGCGTCTACACACAGTTCCACATGCCAAAGGATTAGATACGCACCTCTTCACACAATACCACACAGGGGAGGATTAGATATTTGTGTGTGCACACAGTACCACACTTTGGAGGATTAGATACATGCCTCTGCACACAGTACCACAAGCCAGAGAATTAGATACGCGTCTCAGCACACAGTATCACACGGGGGAGGATTAGATATGCTCATCTACACACAGTACCACATGCCATAGGATTATATACGCAAGTCTGCACACAGTACCACATGCCAGGGGATTGGATACATGCTTCTACACACAGTTCCACACACTGTAGGATTAGATACGCACCTCTTCACATAATACCACACAGGGGAGGATTAGATACACGTGTCTTCACACAGTTGTACACGCCATAGGATTAGATACACGCATCTGCACACAGTACCACATGGGGGAGGATTAGATACGCGCGTCTGCACACAGTACCACATGCCATAGAATTAGATACGCGCGTCTACACACAGTTCCACACTCCAGAGGATTAGATATGCACATCTGCACACAGTTGTACACGCCATAGGATTAGATACACACGTCTGCAGAGTACCACATGCCGTAGGATTAGATACACACGTCTACACACAGTTCCACACTCCAGAGGATTAGATACGCGCGTCTGCACACAGTTGTACACGCCATAGAATTAGATACACGCGTCTGCACACAGTACCACATGCAGTAGGATTAGATACGCGACTCTTCACACAGTACCACACAGGGGAGGATTAGATACATGTGTGCACACAGTATCACACTTTGGAGGATTAGATACATGCCTCTGCACACAGTACCACAAGCCAGAGAATTAGATACGCGTCTCAGCACACAGTATCACACGAGGGAGGATTAGATACGCGCCTCTTCACACAATACCACACAGGGGAGGATTAGATACAGGCCTCTGCATACAGTACCACATGCCAGAGAATTAGATACGCGTCTCAGCACACAGTTCCACATGGGGGAGGATTAGATACGCGCATCTGCACACAGTACCACACGCCAGAGTCATTAGATACGCGCGTCTGCACACAGTTTCACTTACTGGAGGATTAGATGCGCGCCTCTTCACACAATATCACATGGGGAGGATTAGATATGTGCATCTGCACAAAGTACCACACCAACAAGAATTAGACACTTGCATCTAAACACAGTACTACACGGGGAAGGATTAGATACAGCTTTACTCCAGGTATCCATAACAACTGATCACAGGTTTTTCACTGACATCCAAAATTGAGATACACATAATCACATGACGCTTATGGACATACACACAAACCACATACAAAATACACCAGTGCAAAATTGGACAATTCTTATGGGGCCAGTACACAAACATAAAATGTAATATACTCGTGCGAAGCCGGGTCCTCCCTCTAGTATAATATATATTCATATTATATATTATGGGAATATTATTTTTCTGTCCCATAGTCACCCAGTCCGTTGCTATACTTTTGAGATTTTCTAGACTAAGTCTATGACTGTGGTGTATTGCAGAGTTGAACACATTGTGTATAATACCTAATCTTGCCTATCCAGTGAGTGTCAGACAGACAAGAACTTTCACCACACTTCATAGCCTACAAAAGGAACAATTTTTATTACATGTTAATGGTGTTATCAGTGGTGAAGAGTTGGACAAAATAAGTTGTTTCTATTTAGTTCTATTTGTGTATATGTCAGATCACTATAGCTAGCATAGGCTGTGGACACGTGTTGCGTACTCAGTGTCATTTTGGTAACCCTCTGCAAAAAAGCAATAGCAGTGTAATAGATGGGGATTTTAAGTGTAACTCCCATGTTTTGTCATTGTGTTAGGGGTTGTATGGTGAACACTTTCATACACATTGTCAAAGCAGCGCTTTTACAGAAAGTTCACGGAGGTTTCCTCTGCGGACTTTCTGCTCATTATACCTATGAAAATGCTGGTGGTTTCCCCATAGGTATAATTGACATGCTGTGATTTCCAAAAATGCAAAGTTAATAAAATGCAGGCTCTAATCTTCTCCCTAGGAACCCTCTAACTTAGCTACTGCCATAGTAATCCAAATCAATCTGTGATGCCAGAAACATGTTTCTAGGCTAAACAAAAAAATCAAAGATATAGCTATCTGAAGTGACCATCCCCTATACTGAGTACATTTATACAAGACATACTCTCCATGGCATTGCGTGGAGCATTGCTAGTTGGAATTTCACAGCCTGTTTTCTATTAAAAGGAAGTTAAATAGGTTATATCACAAAATGTTTACCAAAGACTCCCTGACACAATAGCAAAGAAACAAATGGAAGTTATACTTTAAAGAAATTGATCCAGGCACTGCAGAAACAAACCCAAAATGAGAAGTGTCTTGATCTGTGTATACGTGGTAGCAGACAGTAAAGGTATAGAACTGTGTATGGAAAACAATGGTGATTGGGATGTGTTCTTCAGGGGAGAAGCTTTATTCTGCTGATCGATAAGCAACAAAACTTGGTCCAATACCGATTTAATATTTTTTGTCCATCCTAAAGACAGCCATCAATATTGTAGTCCTCAAACTTATAATTATAATTCTTTAATAATAACTTCAAAAGCATTTGCTTTCATTTTTGGAAGTATCCTTTCATGTGTGTCAATGAATGGCATCTGGACTGAGGTCATGACCATGTTACAGAGCACATTACAGTGATGAACACATACCTTTGATATTATGTTTTTATATTTGGAGAAAAACAACTGTGAAGTCTTTTGCAAATAAGGAAATTGGTGCACTGGGGGCGGGCCTTCAGCTCCCTGGATCACTGTTCTCACCTCTCAGACTCCTACCATCTCCTCCCACTGCCATGACATTGTCAATTGTACTTTAGTGGCAAGAACAGTTCTCCAATAGCAGAAGGCCCGCCCCCAGTGCACCAACTGCTTCATTTGCATACGAATTCAACATTGTTTTTCTCCAGATCTACAAAAGCGACATACATAAGAGAGGTATAATATTAATCACTATATTGCACTCTGTAATAGGGTGGTAATAGTTGAACATGCTTGGAAGAGGTGATAGACTCATTTTAATAAATAGCATTGTGATCACATCACATCTGGGGAGACAGTGGTTTAAATGTCATTACATACTGTACGTGGTACAATGTGGAAAGCCTCAAAGGCCATTGAGAGGGCTGAAAATGTTGCAGTAAGCCCAAAAATGTTACAGATTGAAACCTTCTGTGGCTAGGCTTTCAGCACGTACAGGTAAAGTAAGGCTCAGTTCACATCTGTGTTTGGGTTTCCATTCGAGGAGTCCACTTGGGGACCCCCCCCCGCCCCCAATCCCCCCCCCCGCCCCCAATCCCCCCCCCCCCCCCGAAGGGAAACCTATCCGCATAGAAAAAGCAGTTACCTAAGGAAACCTGTGGACCCCATAGGCTATAATGGGGTTCCATGTGATTTCCGCATGAAATTTGCAGAGAGAAAAGTGCTGCTTGCAGGACTTTTCTCTCCACATATTTCATGCTGATAGGGGAAGGGAATAGCCCCTAAGACAGGGGTGGGCAATTAATTTTCCCATGGGGCCACATAAGAAATTTTAACGAATCTAGAGGGCCATTCGCACCGTGGCAAACTTAGCTCCACCCACTTCCCCACTGACTTCGCCCATTCACACATACAGTCACCCTAAAATTATACACCCCCACATTATAACGTTTCCCTCCAAATGTCCCAAAGTATTAAGTCCCTCTCCTGGTGCCCCAGTATAAACTAGCAGAAACTAGAGGGGGAATTAAACTGGGGCACCTGGAGGGGGCCATTAAACTGGGGGCAACTATAGGAAGACATGCCCCCCTCCAGCTACCCCCCATGGTTTAATATCCTCCTCCAGCTGCCCCAGTTTAATGTCACCCCTCCATGTGCATTCAGTTTAACTGCCCCTCTACATCTGCCCCTAGGTTCCCCCTCTTGCTCATCTTCTCTCTTTATCATTCAGCAGGCTCCATTGCCGGCAGCTTGCAGTAAGCACACAGTCCCGAGTGGCTCTGCCCACTAACAAGTCATAGCCTATCCTGGTGATAGGCTGTGATGACATAATCACAGGTCCTTGAACAAACTTCCACTAGCTATGAGAGCCGGATAGAAGCAGTCAGAGGGCCGGATGTGGCCCGCGGGCCGCACATTGCCCAGATCTGCCCTAAGACAACTAGTGGTAATTTGTGTGCATTTATTGTGGCTTGTGCCCAATATGTATAGTCGCCAAGAACTTAGAACATTCCATGTTCACAAATACTGTCATCTCACATCCCGATTCTGCTTATCTATGATACTTGGGTTAGGTTTTTTGGCAAAAAAAAAAATATAGGTTTTGATGTCTTTGAGTTAAAGCCAGAAGTTGTTCCAGCAGAAAGGAGACGTGCAAGTGCTTCTTTCATTTTCCCCCATTCCTTTTAAACCAGCTTCTTGCTTTGTTTTAAAGAACGCTTAAGGAAAAAAAGAAGAAAAAAAAAAGCTGTGTGTGAAATGAACCTTATAATGACAGAGATGAAATTAAATACAGCGAGACAGCAATTCTAAACACGTCAAACACAAAAGTGACTTTGAAGAAATGTTAATAACGCTGTTTATTTTAATTTTACCATTTTATGTTACCTGTGTCTCTTGAGGCAGACCTATTGGGGCAGATTCATTATCTGTCTAAGCAGGGGTGTAACTACCGGGGTAACTGCGGTAGCGGCTGCCACAGGGTCCGGGACATTAGGGGGCCCGGCGACCGCCACTACCAGTGCTTTTTTTTTATTAAGCCGTTACCGGATGGAGTTACTCCCCGGTCACATGACGTCCCAGACGGCCAACAGCGGGGGAGAGTGCTGCAAAGCCTGGGATAGGTAAGTAAGTGTTTTTTTTATGTTTTTATCCCCCCCTAGGTCTCCAATTATTATACTCTTGGGTCTGAAAAGACCCCAGAGTACAATAATTGTTCATGGGTGTCCGCAATGGAGAATAATACTGTATGCAGGGGCCACTATGGGTCATAATACTGTGTGCAGGGGCCACTATGGGGCATAATACTGTGTTCATGGGCCAGTATGGGGCATAATACTGTGTGCAGGGGCCACTATGGGGCATAATGCTGTGTGCAGGGACCACTAGGGGATATAATGCTGTGTGCAGGGGCTACTAGGGGATATAATACTGTGTGCAGGGGACACTATGGGACATGACACTGTGTGCAGGGGCCACTATGGGGAATAATACTGTGTGTGTGGGGGGGGATCGGTTGGTCAAGGTTTTTAGCGTCAGTCAGGGGGCCCCGTTATTCCTACTTACGCCACTGTGTTTAAGCTACGTTTATGATACAAGTTTCACGCCACCCTCGCCACTTTCCAAACAAGGAGCATGGCAAGGGACCTTTAATTCACCAGTTACCTTATGTACATTGCTCTAATTTCTGTCAACTACTCTGTCTAAATAAGAGGATCCAACCAAAAACGCAAACCACGCACTATAAAAAAAAGTTTAAAGATAGACAATCTTTGTATCCCTATGGAATACAGTTGCTCATGTCAGGAGATTTTCCTAGCATATATATGTCGTGTACACCACAAATGAATATAAGCTAAGATGGATGATGTCTGCATAGTATAGGGAAAAACTAAATATAAGGGTGGCAGTGGGTGTCAGGCTTCAGTGATACATTACAGCACATTCTTACTTTTTAAGAGTCATTTTACATACATTGTTGAACCAATAATATAAAGTGAATATCAGGGATAAATAGACAATTTGATGGTACATTAGGATATATACAAGCTCATTAGTTAATCTACATTAAACAAGGACATGTGTGTGTCATTAACTTACATGATGACAGAAGAAATTGGTGCAAATGCAAACTTAATTGTCCGCAAAAGGAAAAAACTATATCTATATAAGTAATAGGATTTAATGCCATTCTAATTTACAGAATTATATGCCATAACAATGCAATACCAAGAGAATCCCACATAACTTTGTAATGCAATGTAAACCATTCTACAATTGGTTTAAGACCATCTTTACATTAATAAGTAAATATTATTACCAATGAGACATCTACCATAGCCAATGTATAGGCCGTATGGTGTCAGGACATCTCAAAATGTGTCAAATGTGTGTAGAGAGGTGGTTTTCCCTTCAATTATTGAGAAATAATATACCATGTCCTCTTTAAATGACCATGAAAATAATACGTTATCCTTCATTGAACCATAAATATCACTGGTTCACAAAGAACTAGAATAAAATATAGAACACATTCTAACACGGTGGTTGTAACTAGACTAGAAAATATTCAGTGTAATTATCAGACACACATAGGCACTGTCCACCTACATTTTGACTAGTGTTGTGGCAGAAAAGCATAGCATACAGCTTTAATTTGACCACGGCTGAATAGCTAATTGAAGAGTATATAGAGCCACATATATTAATTCTTGACATATAAGCACAAGTGCCATACAGAAGCTTAATATACCTCTTTGATTAAGTCCCTTGCTATGGCTATTATTTCTAGGAAAGATCCCATGTTCCTAGCTTCTTGACCTCTCTCTTTCATGAGATGTCCAAGTATTATGTTCATATATCAAACAAGCAGTATACAGCTCCTGAAGGAAACGCAAGGGATTCATACATGCAGCACAATGATAGACAGCCTTTGGTGCTTTACGGAAATTTTTCATGATTTAGATATGAAGGGATATAAAAATATGGTAGAAAAAAAATCAAATGAAAGTCTATAAATGAGATATAAGAAATGATCGTTCTAATGCCACTGCTATGATAACATGTAATATTATTTTAGGATTATTTATCGCTATCTATATATCTATCTATACACACACAAACCCCTCAACACTGAAACACTAAAGAAGGAAGTCTTAGAATTATGAAAATCACCAGATTGAGAAACATGTTCTGATCCAAGCAGTCCTGTCTTTGTTATATGGAAACAGTCAATGGGTTACGTGCAGACAATACAGCAGTGTAGAAAATACAGCAGACGAGTCTGGTGGTGCCATGCCGACTATAGAAAGGTTTGCAATTTTATTCTCCTATATCAGACTTAGGCCTCATGCATGTGACCATGTGCATTGTCAGTGTGCTAGTCAAGTTTTGCACAGCTAGCATATTCACTTCTGTAGCCCGAAACACATCAGTATGCTTTTCATGGTCCCGTGTATGGGCTGTGAGAAAAATTCAGGACAGGTCCTATTCCTGTCTGTTTATCGGCCCAGGCTCACTAACCTCAGCGATTAAGGTTGTGTAGAGACAGGAGGCACATGAATATCATCCATCTGCCATCCACGCTGTTTGATCATGGCCCTGACAACATGCATAGGTCAGTTTTCCTTCAGCTTTCAGATTCCCCTTCTCTATGTCATCTATTTTTCACAACTGTTTAAAAAACTGAAGTTGGTCCATCCCACTGAAAATGACAAATGCAAATTTCAAAACTCTTCAGAGAACCCACTATATACACCATAGCTGTGTGTGTATGTATGTATGTTTCTTTAAACTAGCTTATACATCAACTTTATTAAGGTGTACCCAACATTACAAAAAGAACTAAGTGTGGACTAGTACAGATAGTCATGTCTATACTGCATATTAGGAGTCTTTTACCTCCTCCCTGCTGGTTTCTATAAATGCTCAGTGTGACGATGGGGGGGTGGGGGAGTGAGATGTTCTTGCTTGGATGCAATAGTCGTGCCGTCTCAACCAGCTAGATGGCTCCTACTGCTGCCCTGCCTCCTAACATTTTACTAAGTGTGAAACCGCTCTGCTGCACACTAGACAGAATCAAAGAGCCTGCTAATGGTATGGAAGTGAGGACAATGCCACATTCCTCTAATAAAGTAAAGGTTCATGTATGTACATTTATTACTGATAAATACACTATCAGTTAGTCCTACCAGTGCAATCTAATATTTTTCATTGTTCCTATATAATCATCTTCTATAGATGAAACATTACTTATGAAAGAACTATTTGTCTGTATTAGTTGACAAAAGACATTTTTAATAAATTAAAAAATCATTTTGTATCACCTTTACCCTTAATATTTAGTGTAGCGTGCGATAGCAAATTCACATTATTTCCATGCTGTGTAGAATACATTTTTAGAAACATAATTTCATTATCTATTTTAGAGCATAAACCAGTACTTAATGCACTTCCGAATATCCCCACAGGAAAATTTACTGAACTGCTCTGGTTTCTCTCAGGTTATTTTGTCTGATAGCATAAGAGGAAACATTTAATTAGATTTAATAAATGATTACGTGTAATATTTTGCCATTACTGTATCTGGTTTGCTCAGAAACTATAAACTAAACCATTGCTAGCCCTTGTATCGATTACCTTTAGACATTAAAAGTAACATCTCCATGAAACATAAAAGATAACCAGTTTTAACAAATGCACCTTATAGACTATAAGACCGTGTGTAACTTTTGCATGTACAAAACATATAAAGGCAGTTTTACATTACTACGTTCCAATGCCACTTTTTAGGCGTAAAAAGTCACCTAGCACACAAAGAAGGCCCATAGGCGCAAACATCGAGGACAAAGACAGGGAGAGAAGTACAAAAACAGTGGAGAGGGAAAAAAAGAGGGAAGAGGGATTGGGGAACAGCTCCAAGCACCGGCCAGGGAACCAGTAATCAGAAAAGGCACAACAACCAACCAGGTCTCTGTATCTATGGGTACCTTGAAAGAGAAACCATGGGGTCCAAGCCTCCACACAGGCCTCTCGTGCAGTCATATATCATTACCAGGGGAACTAGGCATGGAAGTGAGAAAGTGCAACATTAACAAAGAGGGATCTACACAAAGTATCCAAGAAAGCCACATTAAACTACCAGGTGACGGAGAAATTGATCAGTACACCAACCCCTCCGGACTTAGAGGCAGAGCAACAGCTATGATACGAATCAGGAGATCTAGGGGACGATAGGACAGGAGCCGAAACTTCCCTAAAATGCAATTCTTGAATACAGGCTACGTGGATTCTCAGACCCATAGTAGTTGAGGCAAAGAGGGACGCTTCCCCGGAGTATCAAGACAGTTGGTTTGAAGAGGAACAAAGGCTAGGGAATCGATGGATGACAGCAGGAGTGGGGGGGGGATGATAGAAAGTAGGGAAAAGGTCAGGAGAGGAGAAAAAAACAAAACGAACACCAGGTAACTAGACAAACACTAAGGAGAAAGACAAAAAGGAAAAAGCCCTTCCGATCCAAGCTAGTCCGGACTGGACAACAGAAAGCAGTGGAAACCTACCCACTTACGCAGGTCTGAGGGGCACACCGCAGTATGCCCCCAAAGAGCTGCCAAACTTAGTTCATTGGGGGAGAAGCAGGAAACAATGAAACACTACCCGCACCCCCAAGCAGCAACATGAAATGCCAACAAGGCAAAAGGCAAACAGAAGACCGGGGATCAGGCTCGAGAAATCCAGACCCGACCAAACAACCACCAGGGCAGTCAAAGCTCTCCATACACTTCAGAAGCACACCACGGCAGGCTGAGCCAAAGGGTGGAGTAGAAATCACAAGAATTGAACGCAACCAGTCACGGTGAGCTCGCTCCCAGAGGGGAGGAGAGGAGGCAGAAAACACTACCAGAGGCCACCGCAGGACGAGACCTACAGCCGCCGCCAGCAGTGAAAGGCACTTAAATCAAGAGATACAAACACGAAACATGAGCAAAACATTCAAAGGCACTAATAGGAACCATCAATGAAAATGAGTCCCAGAAGAGGTTAAAGCCACAGGAAGACTCTAAGGTGGAGGCCGCAGGGATTCAGTAGCCCGACGCTGCCGGCAAGGCAGATAAGGAGAAGAGGAACAACCGGTGGCCACGGCAGCTAGCAGAGGGTACTCTAGCCAGTCCAGAAGGTGAAGATCAGACAAGTCCAGGAATTGGGCCAGAGCAGCGGCCTGGTCAGGAGAATGAAGAGCAAATACGGCCCCGTTGCGGTGGATTTGAAGATGAAAAGGGTGACCCCATCTGTAGGTAGCCCCAGCTTCTAGGATCGACTGCAGGACGAGCTTGAGGAGACGTCGCATGACCAGGGTGCGACGGGAGACATCAGGGAGAAGTTGTATCGGGAACTCCTGGAAGGAAACGGGCCGTGACGCCAGGCAGCTTGCAAAACGTCCTCCTTCTCCCAATAGAAGTGGATCCGACAGAGAACGTCTCGTGGCTCCAAAGCAGGCGTCTTACGCACAAAACACGATGGATCAAGTCAATGTTAATCTCTGTGTCCCTTGGACGGTCCAAGATAGTGTTAAAGACAGTAGTGGCAACCTCACGGAGCTCAGCAGGTTGAATAAAATCAGGAATGCCCCTCAGCTTGATATTTTTCCTGTGCCCCCTGTTCTCCTGGTCATCAACTTGCAATAAAACATGGCGGTTGAACAAATGTTGGGAGGCCAGGGATTGTTCCACAGCAGACAAGCAGTGGTCCAAGTCAGCCGACACCTGTTGCTGAGCGGTGACCTGTGTCGACAGAGAATGGATCTCCGATTTAAATTCCACCACAATCTTTTCCTGCTGCTCCTCAACCCTGCGGACCAAGGCTTACATGTCTATTTTAGTAGGCAAACCATGGAGGAGTTGCCATATGTCCGATAGTTTAGGATTCTTAGAATGGTGCAACTGCGAGTGAGCGTCTTGCTGCAAAGAATCAGATGAGTCCGAAGACAACGGGGCACGCAGGGCAGTGGAGGTCGAGGAAAAATCCGGATTGAAACTGGAAGAGGCAGTCAAAACAGTAGTAGAGGTAGAAGACAGCGGAACACCACTCCGATGTGGGCACTGTAACGGCATAGTCTTCTCCACCGGAGGGGCAGCTGGCACTACCTTGGGCAACACATGGGACGGAGCAGCTGAGAGTGACAGTTCAAAATGAGAGTCCCTGGCTCCAACATCATGGTGTGTTGGCATAGGTGGAGGACAGAGCTGGCCATGTTAAGGGAGTTGTCCAGAGGCAGCCGGAAGGCAAAGTTGCAGGGGCACAGGAGGGAGAGAATACATGCCAGGAGCTGCAGACTGACCACTGTGACTGGGGGGAGGGGCAGACATTGAAGGGACACTGCTGGGCCTTGTGCTGGTGCAGGAGGGGGAGGGGGGGAGCTGACTCACCAGCGCAGCTGCTGTCTAGCATTGTCGGAGAGGAGATAGGAGCAGGGAGGACGGGAGATGCTGTCGCCGTTGGCTGGTCCCACAGAGCTGCTTCGGTGCCTGCTGGCGCCATCTTGGAGCATGCAGCTGAGGAAGAGGAGGCCAAGGAGATCAAGAACCGGGCAAGTTGTGGCTCCGTTTTCGAGGAGGACGGTGTCCTGCGTCCTAGACGTTTCACCATCGCCGCTGATGAACCAGAGGGAGGTAAGATCCCGGTGGGAGAGTGTGAATTTGATTAAGAGGCTTGGGAGCTGATAAGATGTGCGTCTTCACGCCATGTCCAAGCCACGCCCCTTTATATGGTGCTAAAGGGAGCGGCTCCCATTGAAGTCAATGGGAGCCATTTTTGCAGGCGGATTCCGCGGCAAAATCCACCTGCAAAAAACTCTGTGTGAACATACCCTAACAATAACCGACTGGCACAGTGGGATAGAGGGCCCTGCCCGCAAGGGCTTACAATCTATGAGAGTTGTGATGAGACCTGCACCTCGTCATACATTGGGCTAACCCTCTGATACAGGAATCATTAAGACCAGCATACAATACACCAATCTCGAATCCTAAAATCCCTTAACAAACTATACATGTTAGGTTAAAGGTACACACTGTGGAAACAGATAACAACTGCTGCAGAAAAAAGGCACTTGTAAATGTGTTTTTGTAGAGACGTTTAGTTAATTTCTTAGTTAATTTTTGCAGCAATTTTGCAATTAAATAACACATTGTGGTTTTTTTTCACGGTGCTGAGATCCAGCTGCCAGCTCCATTCAACCTGATACCAATAACCTGAGGATAATGGTAAACCCATTTAAGTCACTAACAAAATATTATAATATAGTGGTTCAAGTCTCGTGAAAATGCTCCAACTTTCTTGACATGAGGCTCCTGGAATGCAATTCCATATTTCTTGTCTTGTAAGCATTTGAGATGGTGGATGAATTGGCATCACTGGCAACCTGGGTAAAAGTAATTTTTAAGCTACATATAGCTCACGTAAAAGCTGAACTGAACACCATGACTCTCTTGGTCATTTACTTCAAGCTTAAGAGACATCTTTACGCCTCACTTGTCAAAATGCCCAGCTGAATCCAGAAACATCATTTGCTATATTTGTAGAGTCAGCTAGTAGAGGACAGACAATGTAAATGATGGTCAAAATTGCAGCATCTAAAAGGTGATAAGTTTTCTTGACTCAAAGCTTTTGGTAACAACCTTTTGGCTTATAATTTTTTTTCCATATCTGTAGTCCGGTATACTACAAACTACTTCTCCTATGCTGTGTAGACAGTGGACAGTGCCACCTCTTGCCCTGCATAGACTACAACCTCCTATTACTACACTTTGCCAGGTATATTCCCCATCATTCAACATCCTCCTCTACCTCTGTACTCCCCAACTCGGTTTATTATTGTCATCATGCAGGTCTGGGACTCCTTTGTGTGTTTTTCTATTGATATGTAACACAAATTGGCCTTAAACTGTGTAAAATCCTATTAATATTATAAATGTGAAAGTTTGTGAGTTTGGATGTTTGTGGGTTTGTGTGTTCGGATGTTTGTTAGTCAATCACGCAAAACCCGCTTGACCGATTTGGCTGAAATTTTCCACAAACATAGTTAATACACCCCATTGCGCAATAGGCTACTTTTCGTCACAATAGCGTACATACGTTTTTCCCAGGACCCCCACAAACCCCAAACTCACATCACTATCTCTGCAATCTCACACACTTTGGACCCCGATTTGGCTGAAATTTTCCACAAACATAGTCCCTACACTCGATTGCGCAATAGGCTACTTTTCGTCACAATAGCGCACATACGTTTTTCCCAGGACCCTTTGGATGTTCGGATGTTTGGCGGTCAATCACGCACAAAACCGCTCCACCGATTTGGCTGAAATTTTCCACAAACATAGTCCCTACACTCGATTGTGCAATAGGCTACTTTTCGTCACAATAGTGCACATACGTTTTTCCTAGGACCCTTTGGATGTTTGGATCTTTGGCGGTCAATCACGCAAAAACCGCTCCACCGATTTGGCTGAAATTTTCCACAAACATAGTCACTACACTCAATTGCGCAATAGGCTACTTTTCGTCACAATAGCGCACATACGTTTTTCCCAGGACCCTTTGGATTTTCGGATCTTTGGCGGTCAATCACGCAAAAACCGCTCCACCGATTTGGCTGAAATTTTCCACAAACATAGTCCCTACACTCGATTGCGCAATAGGCTACTTTTCGTCACAATAGCGCACATACGTTTTTCCCAGGACCCCCACAAAACCCAAACTCACATCACTATCTCTGCAATCTCACACACTTTGGACCATAGCAAGCCACAAAATTCATATTACCCCCTACAGCAGAGGTCAGCAACCCCTGGCACACATGCCAAGAGTGGCACTCCTGCCATATTTCACTGGCATGCCAGCAGCACAGGACCTGCAAGAGTTAAATGAAGTCTCTGCTAGAGCTGAGGCATAAGGACACTCCCCTTTGAGAGGGGTGCAGGAAACCCAGGGGGTGGAGCTTAATCGCTCAAGTCTCTGCCTGCTATAGTGATAGCTCCTGCCGAAGCTGCTAGCAAACTGAAAGTAAGAAACACACAGTTCCCTTCCTTTACTTCCTATTCTCATTAATGTCAGGCATTTGGGGTTATTAGTTTAGTGTTAGTAACTCCATGTACCTCACATTAATAGGAATAAACCCCATCATGTCCCTCATATTAACCCCTGTGTGCCCCATATAAAGGTTACTAATATGTGAGACATATGGAGGTACTAATAAAAGACCTCAATAATGAGGATACTTAATTATTACCTCCAAGTCTCTCACATATCAGTAACTAGAGATGAGCGAGTACTGTTGGGATCAGCCGATCTGAACAGCACGCTCCATAGAAATGAATGGATGCACCTGGTACTTCCGCTTGGACGTAGCCAGCGCGCTTAACCCCCCGCGTGCCGGCTACGTCCATTCATTTCTATGCGAGCGTGCTGTTCGGATCGGCTGATCCCAACAGTACTCGCTCATCTCTATCAGTAACTCTTACACTGGGGTTAATGTGAGGGACATGATGGGGTTAATTGCTATTAATAAGAGGCACATGGAGTTACTAAACTGTCATGCACAGGGCCAGACTTTATGTTGCTTACTCAAGAGTATCTTGTGCTCAAAACTTACATGTACTGGCGCAAAATAACAAATCATACAATGTCGTATATCGAAGTATATTAACCTGAAATACCTCTGTCCCAAAGTCACTATGTACAGTTTATACCAACACCGTATAGCGGCTGAAATACAAATTACATTCAACACAAAAGTCTCATGTGCTCTCAGAATTACAGCAACAACAAGATACACAGTTACATTTTATATCCCATACCTTATACACAGTACGAAAACCTTACCCGCGCCTGTATATACACACTACTACACTCACCGCAGACGAAGTCGCGGGTACCAGCTAGTTAGATTATAAACTCCTGGGGACAGTGTCCCATGTCCCAGCTTCAGCCATATACTTTATTATACGAGGTTACATTGTATGATAATATGCAAAGATTCTTCCAGCATTTTACATATTTTACAAATGATAAGCAGTCATCTTGCTCCTTTTACAGAAATATTCCTATGCCATGGGGATTCCAGCATTTTTGATGCCATAGTTATAGACTGCAGCACTAAGTTTAAGGCTGGTCTTATACAACCGTAGTTTTGCACCGCAAATGGTCCGCAGTTGCGGGTTCAAAATTGCAGACCATTTATGATCCCATAGTTTTCTATGAGGCCTCTTACACCACCGTAGATTTTGTCAGTGGTGTGGCGTGCCGCAACCGTGGTCCGGACAGTATACCGCATGTCCGTAATGGCTGTGCTTGCACGGCGCGGAAGGTCCAATAGAAGTCTATGGACGCGTGCATTTTTGCGGATATACTCTGAACATCAGTGTATATCCGCAATTGCGGATGTCAACATGTGTGTTTGGTGGTGTGTTTTGTTTTTTGCGAATCCGCATAATACTGATACACATGGAACGTTTCGGATTTCCGCACTTTGTGGATGTCTGCGGAATTAATTTTTTAAGTGAAATTTGTGTTGCGGATTTGCAAATTGCGGACCGCAAAAACAACTACGATCGTGTAAGACCAGCCTTATTCCAAAATACAGAACTGCCAAACTGCCAGATAAACTTATCTGTGTTATAAACTTTTTTTCTGGTATGACTGCAATGTGTATGTGTGTGTTTTAGGTGAGGCGGGTGCTTTAGGGAGGTAAATGCAATCTACTTTTACTGTGTAGGGCACCAAAATATCCCAATACTGGTATGTACATATAATATATAAATAAAGTATGTCTGAAAGACTTAGTGGATATTGTTAGGGCATAAAAACGGGAGTGAGTTCAAACAGCAGCACAACAGTCCAACAGCCTAAATGTGTGTGTTTTTGGTTGTTAGCATGTAGTAAATGAATGTAAATGACATGTAGAAAATCTATGGGACAGTGGAACTACAGAACATGTGGATTGTACAAACATGGAGCGCGTCTAAAGAGAAAAGAACTACAGAATAAATATCTACAAATATCACAGCTTAGAAGGTGATGGATGCAAATTAAAGTCTGAATAAATGTGTAACGAATAATAAAAATGTGTTTTTAAATCTCTCCAAGCATTATAGCCTTTTACTGTGTTTTACTTAACAGCAACAAAGAACAGGTGGCTAGAAACAGATTGATGCATAATCAATAGGAAAAATACACATTGTGTAATTCAGGACCATATGCTTACAAAATTGGTTAACATTAACATTACTTAATATCAGTTTGGGTTATCTTGGAATTTGTTCTAGTGACTATTCATGTTGCTTTTTTATATTTGAGCCTTATTTTATCAATCTTGAAACAAGAAAAAAAATATATCCATTCACACCTACAGTATATATCATCAAGTACCCCCCCCCCAAAAAAAAACAACACACTCCTCTATATCTGTACTTAACACATTTAACATAATTCACAATACAAGTGCACAGACTCATATACTGCTATACTATATTACTATACTAATACTATATTGGCAATACTTTACTAAACTATATTGGTAAAAGTACTGGGGCAGGACACCTACATGTTGACCTACGGAAGCTTGTAAGACATCCCATTTATAGGTGTTAATATAGAGTTAGTCCACCCTGCAGTGAATATACAGGTTCCACTCTTCTGCGAAGGCTTTCTGCAAGACTTTGGGGGTGTATCTTTTTTTTTTTATTAATGTAGATTGTGAGCCCCATATAAGGATCACAATGTACTTTTTTTTTTTTCCTATCAGTATGTCTTTGTAGAATGGGAGAGAATCTACACAAACACGGGAAGAGCATACAAACTCCTTGCAGATGTTGTTCCTAGAGGGATTCGAACCCAGGACTCCAGCACTGCAAGGTTGCAGTGCTAATCACTGAGTCACCGTGTTGCCCCAATTTTGGGGTGTATCTGTCATATACCAGAGCATTTGTGAGGACAGCCACTGATGCTAGGAGAGAGGGCCTGGCTCTAATTTATCCAAAAAAAGGTTTTGATTGTTTTTCACACAAAACTCACCCTGCCATGCCTTTATGGATCTTGATTTGTGCTCTAGGGCTCTCCCAATACTGTTCTCACAAAGTTTGAAGCATACAATTGTCCAAACTGTCTTGTATGCTGAAGCATTGATATTTTCCTACACAATGACACTAAGGAGCCGAAACCAACTCCTAAGAACAGCCATATACCCCTCCTCCACCAAACTTTACAGATGACACAATGAAATCACGAAGGTATAATTCTCCTGGCATTTGCCAAATCCTGACTTTTCCCTCACACTGACAGAGGCATGAGTGTTTACTCCACAGAACATGAGTCAGTTCTAGAAAGGAGGGGGAAGAGTGATCCATGGTCAGGAAGTTTTCAATCACATGACATGAAGACCGAAACATGCTTGGAACCCCAGGGTCCATGATGAAGAATCCACTGGATACAGTAAGAGAGGTTTAAAGAGGATCTTTTATGTCTTTGGGCACATGCGGTTTTATATACCACTAGATGGCCGTCTTTCCCGTTATGTGCTCCGGGGTAAGAGATATCGGTACAGTTACCAATAGCTCTTCACTGTCAGAAGGGCGTTTGACAGTCTAGCCAGATAGTGAGGAACTGACATTACGCTGAAAAATATGAATGCTGCGCAATCTTGCTGCAGAGTCTGTGGTGCAAGTCTCTCCGCCGGCTAGACTCATTTATCTGTGGCTAAACAGTGAGTGAAAGCTGTGACGGAAAGCCAAAGAGGTGGAAACATAACGTACCCATTACAATGACCCATCCTTATACAAATGTTTGTAAAGACAGACTGCAAAGCTGGGTGCTAAATCACATACACCTGTGGTAATAGGACAGAATAAAACACCTGAATTCAATACATACTTTCCATATAGAGTATGACTCGATTCATTAATAAATAGATACAGTATATAATGTAAAAATAAATTAAAATATATTACGCTAAATTAGGCTATTAGAAATCAACTAAAAGTAGCATTGACAGGTTGCCATAGAAATGAATGAGAAATGACATTGAGGTATTCACATGACTAATGTGTGCCTGCATTGTTATGGTAAAGAAACAGCCATGGCTTGTGGGTCTCCGCAGCGCTGTGATGTACAGGAGGCTTATGCACATTACTATGAAATGACCTGGAAATGACGACAGAATTCGCTGCTTGGTTGACTGGAGAGTGTTATATTACCATGGAAACCCATCAGAGAAGTAGAAATTGGGATTCATGCTCATTGCTGCATAACAGACCGAGAAATACTCATTGGGCTCCAGAACACCATATAACCTGAATAATCAGGTAAACCCAGTATGTTGGTTCCCAACATAGAAAAGATATAGTGATATAGTCTCAGATCTATACTGAAACATTAAGTTGCTATTGTAAAGGGGGGGTAGCAGGAAATCAGGGATGGTCCCTAACTTTCCAGAAATGAATACTACATATAACTATATGAGACTTTGTAATATATATCTTAAGTAGAGATGAGCGAACAATAAAATATTTGATATTCGTTTTGAATAGCCCCTCAATATTTGACTATTTAAACGAATATCGAACCCCATTATAGTCTATGGGGAAAAAATGCTCGTTTCAGGGGATCCCACTCTTCGACTCAGGAGGGTCACCAAGTCCACTATGACACCCCAGGAAATGATGCCAACACCCTGGAATGCAACTGGGACAGCAGGGGAAGCATGTCTGGGAGCATCTAACATGCCCAAGTCACTGTATTACGTTGCACATATCGCAAGCTAACTTTTTCCCATAGGAATGCATTGACCAGCGTTGATTGGCAGAATGCCATACAGAGTACATCATTCGGCCAATCAACACCGGTTCTGCCGGAGACTCGTCTGTGAGGAGGCGGAGTCTAAGATCGGACCAAAATGGAGACTGCTGTGGACCGATCTTAGAGTCCGCCTCCTCCGGCAAAACCAGCGTTGATTGGCTGAATGCTGTACTCTGTATGGCATTCGGCCAATCAATGCTGGTCAATGCATTCCTATGCCGAGATGTAGCAGTGCTGGCCATGCGCTCAGCTCGGCCACTCCGGAGATGCAGCCGAGCTGAGTGTGCAGCAGGGTTCAGCACATCTCTGATGCAGCAGAGCTGAGTGTGAAGCAGGGTTCAGCGGTTCTCCGGTGTAGCAGCGGTTCTCCGGTGTAGCAGTGCTGGCCGTGCGCTCAGCTTAGCTGAATTTCCAGAGTAGCCAAGCACACGACCAGCTCTGCTTCATCTCCGGTGTTGCAGTGCCGGCCGTGCGCTCAGCTGCATCTCCGGAGTAGCCAAGCTGAGCGCACGGCCAGCACTTCTACATCTCGGCATAGGAATGCATTGACCAGCGTTGATTGGCCAAATGTCATACAGAGTACAGCATTCGGCCAATCATCGCTGGTTCTTCCGGAGGAGGCGGAGTCTAAGATCGGTCCACAGCAGTCTCCATTCTGGTCCGATCTTAGACTTTGCCTCTTCACAATAAGTATTTGGACACCCATGCAAATGAAGATACAGTATCTGCGGTCGTGATGTACATCACACCTTCAGCCGTTAAATAGGCAACTGCATTGGCATTAGTCCCATGCAAGATGCCACGAAGTGCAGAGTCGTCCAATTTCGAGAAAGGGGTAATAGTGGGATACCACAGAAATGGTCGATCCTTAAGGGACATAGCAAGCGAACTGAATTACCCAAAATCGATAGTGGCCTATGTGTTTACAAAGTGGAAGGTGAATGGTGATTGTCGAAACGTGCCCAGAGTTGGCAGACCCCCAAACTGGGAGATAGAGACCGATGGGTGCTGGCCAGAGAAATTTAGAAGAACCACACCCAACCGATGGCTCACATACACCAGGAGTTTCAACAGGCATCCAGGAATATTGTGTCGATCAATACTATCTGTAAGGAAGCATCTGCTAGTTCTACTAACTATTGTATAGGAATAAATGTTTTTTTTCTATTCTACCACAGGTGTCCAAATACTTAATGGTAGACAGTGTAGATTGTGAGCCCTACATGGGACAGTGACTAACAATGTCTGTAAAGCGCTGCGGAATATGATGGTGCTATATAAATAACCATAATAAATAAATAAATAAGAATTCTTTGCTATTTAGTGGTATACTACTATCTAGAAGTACAATAGGTCCATCATTATTATATCAATGGGGATGGTGGGGGGTGTTAATGTGTTGACAAGACAAAACAGTGTCACCCTACTGAAGATACTCTAAAATAAGGGTAGGCAACCTTTGGCACTCCAGCTGTTGTAAAACTACAACTCCCAGCATGCATACCTGCTCTACTGTTCTTGGAGCTCTTATGGAAATAAATGGAGCATGTTGGGAGTTGAAGTTTCACAGCAGCTGGAGTGGCAAAAGTTGCTGACCCCTGCCCTACAACCATCTTAAAAACCCTACAGAATATTTCATCATTTACCTATTGTATTCTTTTATATATTATAATGAGTTCCATATCCAAACTCATTGGTTTTTGCTTAAACTACTTATTTCTCTATCTTATATAAACATGCATACTTGGAAAGTTAAAGTGCAATAGAATAAAACAACTGATAAAGCATGAGACATCATAAAGAAGTAGCTACTTATTAAAAAAAAAAAAAAAAAAGTCTACCATACGCTGCATGGTAGACTCAATATACCAATAGAACATTCCTTTTTATTGAAGCATAAAACAGCAATTGTAGCTTTCTATTGAGCTTGTTGTTTCAATGTGTATTATTCATGTATGGCTTCACTGTGGGATACTGAAGAGACATTGTAACCCAGCTGCAAAGTGCAGTGTTTTTAACAGTTACTACAATCATTTGTTGGGAATTTGACAACAAAAGCCATCCACGCTTCTTGTTACCAGAAGACCCCTGCATTGAGCATTCATGAGCAGTCATGGCACGGTGAGATATTGAACCTCTTTATTCTCCCGTGTCTGTTCAATAGCATTACATATTGTATGCAATGCAATATTTTAGAATATCTCAACTGGTCAGGGAAAGCGCTTAGGTCTCGTCGAAACTTTACTTAACATGCACGGCGTTCTATACTAGTGTTCATTTTCATTTATGGAAGACGTACGTGCAGCGGCCGGCATTGCTGTATGATGACTCTAGAAGAAACGCGGAACCAGTTCAATAAGCAAAATTGGAGATGTCACAAGGAAGGAGAGTAAAGGAGACATTGATAATGAAGGAATAAAATTAAGAATAAAAGTTGGAAAGGAGAAGCAGAAACGCAGCAGCGGTGGGACTGGAAAAGTAATGAGATACCGGTGGGGTGAGGCATTTAGAATTCTGTGCCACAGTTAGAATGGACTTTGAAGTTAACTTGAAAGTAAATATTGATTTTAATGTTGACTTCAAGGTTTAATACAAAGTTCAGTGTTGGCATCAAAGTCCAGCTGGCCCAGAACCAACTTACTCCCATTAGTGTTTGAAGACCTTGTGTGGAATGTAAATTTTAATGTTAAATAAGCTGAAAACATAGCCCCTTCAGTCCTGTCTCTAAGATGGACTTCCCTATCAACTTGTGCCAAAAACTAGAATCAGAACTTTTTATTCTTTGCACCCAAATGCCCAGAATAGTAGAACGGTCAGCGTCTCAAAAAAACATACTATCTGCTTTGTAGTTTTTCTGTTAGCGTCAGGTTGTTTCGCCAGAATTTCTTAGTATTCTCTTTCAGTCTTTCCTTCAGCAATGTATTACTAGGTAATGTATTAGGTATATCTGAAATATCTTGTTTTTAAAAGGGCATTTCCATTTTATTTTTGCTGCTATGTGCTGTTTTAATGTAGCGAAATATGATCTAGAAATCGCAATAATAGAGAAAAATGACAAACTAAATTGCTTAATAGACCTGGTCTTCAGTTCTACTGATCTTGCAGGGCTTCAGAACTCGGTGTGACTAATTCTCAACATAATTAACACTAATTAGCCCATCGTCATCCATAAGTACAAGTGCTGGCATCAGTGTGATGACAATGGCTTCCCTACCAGACCTAATGGCACTATGGTACATTAGGGACATCACTTGGGAATGCTATGGTCACCTCATCTGTGCTAGCACTTATGTGCATTCGTTCTCACCCGTGGCTTAAATACTGAAATAAATCAGAAAGCAACAACAGGAACAACAGCCTCAGCAGCAGGTCAATGGACACCCGTATACCTCCACAACAAACAATATACAGAGAATCACTGCCGCTCACATGCTACTTTGAAATTCTTCAGGCACAGTCATTGTCACTGACTATCTCCAGAACAACAAAAAGGTAAATGGATATAATGTCTGGAAATCAGTCACAGCAGGGTAACTAAATCTTCCTCTGCAACAAAGCACAGTCACTATGCAACAGGGTACTTGTTGACCTGTAGAAAATCCAATGGGACAATGCAAGTGCTTGATTTTAATGTTTTTGCAAATATTTTTATATAAGCATTCTCACTTTTTAAAGGGATTTTTACCAACCGTAACAATTCTTAGGATAAGTCATCAAGTGGTCTAATACTCGGACCTCCGCTAGTCAGTTATGTGAAGAGGCTGAAACGTTCAGGTGATTGCTGAAACCTCTTCACGGCTTACCAAGCATAGAACAGTATAATTTTTTTGGCGCTCTGCCCATTCATTTGAATGAGACTGTGTTGTGAATAGAGCAAAGGATTGATAAATGTGATTTTGGATAGCCTTTAGTCTAAAGCCTTACATTGCAGAAACGTAGCTTTTTTTGTTGCAGATTTTGCTGCGTTTTTTTTTTTGTTTTGTTTTGTTTTTTGAGCCAAAGCCAGGAGTGGATTGAGCAGAAGGGAGAAGTATAAGAACTTCCTATATATTTCCAATTCCTTTTGTAGCCATTCCTGGTCTTGGCTCAAAAATTGCAGCAAAATCTGCAACAAATAAAGCTGCGTTTCTGCAACGTGGGGCCTCAGAGTGTATAGGGAGTGCTGCTGCCCAGGTGTTGGACCCCTGCTGATCTTCAGCTGATTACCTATCCTTAGGATAAGTCATCTATTAATAAATTCTGCTGTACTATATTCAGAGGCGTATAACATCTTTCCTTCAATGTTCCCTCAGAATTTTGGGAGGACTATGAGTAATTGAGTGCCATGTGGCAAGCTGGATGACAGTTTCTGTGGAGGACTAACTTATTAAGGACAGGTTCACACTACCGTTATTTAAAGTCTTTTGATCTCATCTGTCACAAGATGAGCTAGAGATTAGATAGGTTTCTAGCAGCTTTGAAAGTGTCCTATACTATCTTTTAACCCCTTAAGGACCAGGCCATTTTTTGGTTTCGCATTTTCGTTTTTCCCTCCTCACATTTCAAGAGCCATAACTTTTTCATTTTTCAGTTCACAGAGTCACATGATAGCTTATTGTTTGCGGGACAAATTGTACTTTGTAATGGCACCATTCAATATGCTGTGCAATGTACTGGGAAGCTGGAAAAAAATTCAGAATGAGGCGCAATTGGAGAAAAAATGCATTTGCGCCATTTTCTTATGGGTTTAATTTTTACAGCATTCACTGTTTGGTACAAATGACATGTTACCTGTGTTCTACGTGTCAGTACAAACGCGGTGATACCAAATTTATATAGTATTTGAAATTTTTTGATACTTTTAAAAAAAATGATAAACTTTGCAAAATAGAAAAAAAAATTTGTGTCATGTTCTAACACCTGTAACTTTTTCATATTTCCATGTATGGAGCTGGTTGTGGTGTCTTTTTATGCGGGACAAGATGACGTTTCTATTGATACCATTTGGGGAAAGATCTGATGGTTTGATCACTTTTTATTCAATTTTTTATAGGAGGCAAAGTGTTGAAAAAAACGCTTTTTGGCTGTTTTTATTTTTTTTGCCGCTACGCCGTTCGCAGTACGGGATAAATGTTTTAATATTCTAATAGTTCAGGCATTTTGGAGCGCAGGGATACCTAATATGTTTATGTTTAATGTTCTTTAATTACTTTTATAGCTGATCTAGGGAAAGGGGGGTGATTTGAACTTTTATATTTTTTTTATTTTTTTAATACTTTTAAAAACTTTTTTTTTTCTTCTGTTACATTTATGATCAGACCCCTTAGGTACCTTGAAACCTAGGGAGTCTGATCGCTCATACTATTCACTGCAATACTACAGTACTGCAGTGAATAGCAGAATCCCAGCACTTCTATTAGACGATGCCTCTGGCATCGTCTAATAGATCTCGTGCAGAGACAAGCCTGGAAGCCTTCAATAGGCTTCCGGCTGTCATAGCAACCGATCACCACCCTCTTGTGACGTTCAGGAGGGCGGCGATCGGCAAAACATGGCGGCGCCCATGCCGCCGGCGCCGTTTACACACTGCGGTCACGTTTGACTGCAGTGTGTAAAGGGTTAACAGCAGCGATCGGCTCGGGCACCGACCGCTGCTGTTAGTGGCAGGTCCTGGCTGTATTATACAGCCGGCATCTGCCGTGTATGGAGCGAGCTCAGCGTGTGAGCTCGCTCCATACATCCCCATGCGACCCATGACGTACAGTTACGTCAAGGGTCGCTAAGGGGTTAACCCAATTTAAGGTGTGGGTCGTAACAAACCTGTTTGACAAGAAACAAACCAGGGATGCAAGCCACTGATCCCAAACACGAAACTAAATCTTGAGAGGTTCACCCATCTCTAGTTAAGAGGCCAATTTGAAACATTTGGGGGTCTATCGTTCTACAGCGAAAAAGATTATTCACAAGTGAAAAACATTCAAGACAGCTGACTATGTGCCTAAGAGTGGACATCCCATTAAATATACCCCTAGGTGAGAAAGTGCAATATAATTTATAATTCTGGCAAAAGTGCAAAAACTATTTTGCTGTAAATGATGTTTTGTTATTTATTTTGATACCAATCTTTATAAATCTATACATTTTCTGTAGAGGTTGTTAGAGTTGTGATGATCAGAAACAAGTATTTCGTTTTATGCGTATTAAGTTTAGGACTTCCGTTTATATGAAATCTTTTAAAAGGTTTTTGGATTTCTTCAGTCTATGATCAACTGCAAATGATATTACTGACAAGTAGCAACATTTAGGAACCACAGCAAAGCAGCCATGAAATGGCAGACCACAAAGACTTACAGTAAGGTCGCAGAGTGCTAAGGCACATAGTGCAAACAAGTTACCAGCGCTCTGACTTCATATCTACAGAATTCTAAATCTCAAAATCTCTTTAGCTGCATGCAAGTACAATGTCAAGTATTGTATGGAGTGGTGTAAAGCTAGGCTCTTGAACAGTGGAAATGTATTTTGTGAGTATTCTGAGTGATATATCTTGCTTCTGTGTCTGCAGTCTGATGGACAATTCTGCGATTGACAGTAAAAACATGGCATATAAGGAAAACATTACCTGTCTGACTGCATTGTACCAAGTGTAAAGTTTGGAGGAGGAGCGATAATGCTATGGGGGTGTGTGTGTGTGTGTGTGTGTGTGTGGGGGGGGGGTTCTTAAAGGTTGGCCTTAGAGGCCTTGGTTCCAGTAAAGTAACACATATTAATGTTTGCAAGACATTTTGGACAATTGCATGCTTCCATCTTTGTGTGAACAGTTAGAGGAAGGCCCTTTTTTAGTTCCAGAATGACTGTACCCTAGTGCACACAGAAAAGTCCATAAAGAGCATATTTGGTGTGTAAAAACTTAACCAGCTCAAGCACTGCTCCATGCTCAACACCATGGAATACCTTTGGGATGAACTAGAAAGGACTTTGAGAGTCAGGGATTCTTGCACAGCACCTCAAAAATTCTTCTTGATGAATGAGAAAAAAATTCCCACAGACACACTCAAAAATTAATTTTACTTAATTTACTTAGTTTACTTAATCTATACGATCAGTTATGCAGAATACCTACTTGGCTCCCTCAAATTTTAACAACCCACCCAACAATGCAGTCTACCAATTTCTAACAATCTAAGTCCATGACAGTCTTAATGAACCTGGATTGGAATCATACAGTCCTATACTATACTACTTTTAATGCGGTTTTTGGCCTACACAGTAGATATATATATATATATATATATATATATATATATATATATATATATATATATATATATTACATAGCTTTAGAAGTTTGCTCTTTTTTGGATCAGCTTCATTTTAATTTAAACTTGAAAAAAATGCAAATGCAAGAAAAACTGCTAAGGGCTCGTTCACATCTGCGCCTGGGACTCCGTTCTGCAGGTTTCCGTTTCCTGCACAAAACATGGCAGGAGACGGAAACCTGTCGACATCTTTCAAACTCATTCATTTGAATGGGTTTGAAAAGTGTCCGGCCGTGAGTTCCTGTGAGCGTTTTATGCTCTCTGCAGCGAAACTGTTCTTTTTTTTTAACCGGACACAGAGTCGGACATGCAGTACTCTGTGTCCGGTTTACAAAAACCGGTTTTGCCGCGGAGAGCATAAAATGCTCACCAGCGCTCATGGCTGGACTTCTGCATGCAGAAGACGGAAACCTGATAACGGAAACCTAATAACGGAGACCCGAACGCTGATGTGAACCCAGCGTAAGGGCGGGTTCACACCTGTGCCCAGTCTCCGCTTTAGCCACTCCAACGGGTTTCCATCTTCTGCCCCGAGAAACTGGACAGGGTCCTGCATGTCCGGCTAAAAAAAAAAAATGGTTTCGCCATGGACATGCAGAAAGCGAAACACGGGCGGTCACCTTTACAGACCCATTCAAGTGAAGGGGTTAGAAAACTGACCGCCGGGTTTCCGTCCCTTGTCCAGTTTCTCGGTTGAAAAGACGGAAACCTGCCAGATTGGCTAAAGCGGAGACGGGGCGCAGGTGTGAAGTCGCTCTAAGTGTGAACTATGCCGTGTACTGTTGTGTCCCCCTCCTGTGAACACTACATTTTACAACTGTGTAGCAGCATGTAACAAGTAATGAGAGTAAAGCTGATGATCTATGAGTCTATATTGGAGGGAAGAGAATGTCTCTTCATCCCTGTGTTAGGGACAGGGACAAGGACTAAGAGACTAATTCCCCTACTGCCTGCTGAGAATGGAGGAGGAAGAGAGTTAGTTGTTCCCAGGAAGGGAGTGTGTGGAGCCAGAAACCCAGTTAGGTCACCTTATAAACCAGCTCAAGGACAGTCAATCAGATTCATTTACCCCATAAAGTGATGTGAAAGTGTCACAAATCAGTAAATTGCAACTATTTAATGCCACTTGTGACTAAAATTTTCTGACTGGCTAGACTGGGTCCGCCTGGTGTAGATCTGTGACCAGAAGCAGCCACATAAGCTAGAATTACTAAAAGATTAGAGCCCCTTAGTAATTCTAGTGAGTTGTGAACCTGGCAGGGAGTGAATGAAAACTGGCTTAAGAATCACCAATCTTAATAATTTCACCCCTAAAAAAGAATTCTGTATCATAAGCCTGTGTACAAAATGCTATAGTTCTCTGTTATCAGCTTTGATCATACATGGGAGTTTTATGGTAAGGATCTCTGCTGTATTATAGACACCACATGACATCACAGACATTCCATGAAGTCACAATGAGCGTAGAATTTGTACAGGGCTTAACAGGAGACATTTTGCGTCACTTGAGCATAACAGCTTGTAGAGGACGGTAAGTCCAGGTATGTAGCTCTACACTTGCCGCAACCCAATGGAGGAGACCGGAGGCTGAGAGTATTAGTGGCACTGGCTGTGCCACCTGCAAGGCCAAGCACACTCCACATGCACCGCAATCCCAGTTCAGGGCCGGACACAGTCTAGTTTGGAGAGGGCACCTCTCCTCTCTAGGCCGATGTGATGGTGTTCAGAAGGGCCCTGATGTTACGCAGGCATGACTCAGGAGTTCAGGTTGCAGTGGAAACCAAATAATGGTTTATTAACTGGAACAATGGGTAAACTAGCAGCTTGCAGATGGGGGTTGTAGTACACTGTCCAAACCCCAGCCTTGGTTACAGGAGATTGCCCAGGGATATTCAGGCACTTGAATGTAATCCTCCACTACTACTCCTCTCATGCCACTCTTAGCCAGGGATGTTGAGGCTAGTAGTAGAACAGGGAAGCTCTGACAGGGATCTGGTTACCCGAATACTAGGCCCAAATGAGTTCCTCCTGTCAGAGTCCTCGGTAGTTCCTCCTGGCACAGCAGACAAAAATCCAGGCAAGCATCCCCTTGTTGCAGGGCAGTCTCTGGAAGAGCCTGGGGCAGTAAATGATGCTCCTTGGGGCTGTAATGGCCGACCATTGGCCTAGAGTCCAGCTGGGGTCCAGGAAAGCTCCGCATACTTCCAATGCAGTGGCCTGTGATAGGCCAGGGCTGTACCAAGGCAAGGATTTGAACAGTGCAGGGGGAAACAACTGGGAAAATCTGCATAACAATGACATTTAACATAAAGGATGGGACATACTAACATAGCCCAGAAGCACAATAGACAGACACAAACACATGAAGCAAGACCTTCTGGTATGCTGCACACTCAGTGCTGAGGTCTTGTTCACACATTGGCTTGCTTGGGGAAGGCTACATCAGATTCCAGGGGTTTATGGCATGGTAGATGGGCAAATTCTGCAGTATGTATGTACATGGCATATAGCCCTGGCCTAAAGGTCTCTATACACATTAAATGTAAGTCAGCTAAAACCTCTCATATTGGCCAAATGGTTGTTCGCAGCACAATGGACATTAGGTTATAAATTGCTTCATCTGTAAGTTAGTGCCAGTCTCCAGTACAAATACTTACATGATTGGTTAAGTATGCAGGTATACGGGAGAGTTGGAAGGAACTACTCTCAGCCAAAATGAGTGTTCAGCAGCAGAAACTAATACGTAATACTATAGTATTAATGCTATTATAGTGTAGTGTATGGGCAATATACAGATGTAGTCTTTGCCACCATGTCTGAAGGTGTACGGTTACATGAGAAATAGCGTGTCTGCAGGGTGATTCTGCCCCCCAACACAGAGATCTCTGATGTTTGAATCTCAGACCCTTTTCTGGTGCAGGGTTAAATGAATGTAGTGGATCTTGTGTGGGTGAGTTTATGGAAAGTAAGCCAATGACCGGAAATAACCCACATATGCACTGTTAAGTTGAGCCACGTTCGTCTCTTGTTCATATGTCAGCTATCTCATGTGTATGGACACTTTTATTCATCTCCTAAATGTTTCAGGATTTTTTGTTACAATTCTTCAGGCTTCTACTACAATTGTGCCTGTTGCAAGTGCACTATATACTCTGTGGCTAAAGCAGCCCTGGCACTAAGCAACATAAGGAAGAATTTCTCCTCCCTATGTCAATGAGAAAACAGCATTAGATGATATTACAATAAATGAAAACAAGGATTGTTGTAAAGGTAACTACATGGTAAAGTGCAATATTTCTTCTTCTGTTCACTAGCAGAATTATGGAGGGAAACTGGAGCTTTCTTCCACTACAGCAGGAAAATGTGCAATTCTGTGTTATGCCCTAATAATGTCACATGCACGAATAGCCACTTTTGTCTTCTTCTGACAACCAAACACAGCTAGGACTCTATGAAATACTGCAAGGTTCCCAATATCATTATGTTTCAAAAGTATTCACTTTGGCTGAGGCAACCACATAACAAAGTAACTACATGAAGTGAGGAATGTACCTGTTACATATTTTGTATTCCAATGTAATACACTCTTCTGGTTGCAGATCATTGTAGCTGTGGTCAGGACAGGATTCTGGCTGCACTACGGTCTGCATAATATGGCTAAACAAGCCTATAGCCTACAACCATAGTACAAAGATATGAGTTAGGCCTTATCTCATACTTCAAAACAGAGAATTATATAAAGCAGGAAATTAACATGAGCCTGTAAACAGAACTGGCAAAGTTACCATAAGATTATGATATCAAAACAGTACAAAAGGGAACTCATGTTATATATAGTATGAGCATCAGTATGGCGTACTATTCATACCATAACTATATCACTACAGCTCAGGCAGTGGCATAAATACTGTGGTAGCTGTTTTAGCCTCTGTCACAGGGTCTGGCATATTAGGGGTCCAGTGGACCCCCAAAGCTATTTATTTTAAAAAAAAATTTAAATGGTACGTTACGTGCTGGAGTAACCCCATCAGGTAACAGGCCCTATTTACTTACCAATCCCCTTTCCTGCTCACAGGCTCCTACGGGAAGTGGAGGTGGCAGTGATCAGGAGTGGGGATCGGGAAGTGAGGGTGCAGGCCCATGTACCCCAACACTGCTATCATTATAATTAACTGAGATCCAGGGGAGGTAAGGAAACATAAAAAACACTGTTAATTACTAGAGTTGAGCGAATATACTCGATCGATTACTTCTGCCGCATAGCTCCTGGGAATAATACTGTGTACAGGGGCCACTATGGGGCATAATACTGTCTGGAGGCCACTTTAATACATTATTTTGTGTTCAAATGGGGTATTATACTGTGTGTGGGCATTATGTCATGGGGGGGGGGTCTTCCAAGTCAAAACTTGCTGGGGGACCTAGTCTTTGCTAGTTACGCCACTGAGCTCAGGGTAACCCCACTAAATTTAGTGGAGTTCAATTGCAAGCATCTGGAGCAGTCAGAAAACATGACTGTCAATATCATGGTTTTCATTATCAACAGTAGCCAAGAAGGTTATGTGAACAAGTCCTAAATTCTTTCTTTATTCAGCTAAAAATCAATGTTTTGCTTACCAGTTGAAATCCAACACATTTCTATTTAGTGTATGAAGCATTGCATTATAAAAGTGTGGCATTTATCCAATGGTCACTTACTACATCATTCTGTTCTTCTACTAATAGGTAAAAACTCACAGTTTACATAGCAAATGTTCTAAAATTTCAACTTTACTTTAAAAACTGCGCACATTCTGAAGATTTTTGGGGAAGCAAAACATGCCAGATATGAAACATTATATTTCTGTGCACACATACAGTATACCATATGTAGAACACACACACAAAAAAAAAGACTGCTAGCTCTTGGAGTGGCCTGGGTTCTAAATGGCTTAGAAACACCACAAATACAAAACTATAAAGTGATACAAACATAAGAAGAAATAGTACAAGACTTGATACAAGATAAAACTTGTGGAATGGAAGATACAGGATTACTCCCAAGGTGTTGCAGTGTTAATAATATCTGCTATGGGAAGTGAGAAGAGTACATTACAGTTATGTATATAAGTGATAGAAATATCACTTTTTTGCTTAGCAGTCTTGTCGAAGAACTGATTAGATTGCATTGTTGGCAAATGACAAGACAGAATACACCTAAGATCGCCACAAAGGGGCTGAATTCATTTGTATTATCCTCTCTCTGGACAGGAAAGCTCCATTAGAAAATAAAAGCTTGCGAGAAGTCAACTTCCAGATACATAACTTATAAAAATGAGATATATTGTCTTTCTATATAGTTGTTGCTGTGTTTGTTATGCTACTTTCCCTCACATTTATATATAGGTGCACATCCTTGAAGCCATGGCATTGTGGGTTATGAATCATATCATATTTTAGGGGTAGTTTCCAGAGAGCTGCCTTTGTATTATAGGTATATTGTTTCTCTGACTAACAGGGCTCATGCATAATGAATGTTCATTACTATGTGGTGCTTCATAGTTCATGTCATATTCTCTGTGTGAAGAACTTTTCTACATTGTCTGGGTATTTTTGGAAAATACATTACACTTCTGCAAAAACCTGACCTAGGAATATATATTGTTTCACAGTTCAATGATTCTGTGTTGCTCCTAATAGCAAGGACTTCAGAATTGTTTACAAGGGCAAGGTTTCATTATTTTATTACGTGAGCATTGTGGACTTTACAAGAGAATGAACACTATATAAAGTTCACGTGCCATATTTTATATGGGATATTAGGAGCTGTTCGGGTATAAATAGATATTGTATGCAGGGGTTTTTTTTAGCACATATGAAGCTCCCTGAGACGTACATTAGATAAGTCAGTCTTAGGTTCTATAAGGTTGGGTATAGAGGGTGAAACATGTCATCAAAAAAATCCATCAGGTGACCATTGTGTCATGGTTGCAGCAACTCGTGAGTCACAGTGTGACTGCTTTTAGTTTTAATAGGTGCAATGCTGACAGGGTGACGGTGGCCAAAGTCACGGCGTAGCCCTAGTCTTTGAGAAATAATTATAATCTGAGCTAAACTCTGTTCATGTCACATTTAATACGTCTAATATTGCTAAGGTTTCAATTTATTCATTTATCACAGTTATATAAACATCACTTCATTTCCATCTAGGCTTGTTCTACAATCTTTTAATATAGTAGAGTCACAAAGATTGGCATTGGCCATGTGAACAGAGGCTCCATCTATAGAGCTTATTTTTAGCTACTTTTAAAGAAAATTGTACACTTTATCCCATTCACCTTCAGCACACCTTCTTTACTAGAGTTCAGTCCCTGTTTGGAAGGTTTGTATGGGGAGTAGAATAAAAGATCAGGTGTTGACCCACCACAAGGACATGGGGTGCCGGCCTGTCAGATCCTAGACTTTATTACCGCTCAGTGGTTCTGCTCCCTCTTTTTGGCTGGCGCTACTGCAGCATGGACAAGCAATGGGTTTCTATCAAGACCGACCTGCTCTCAGTTCCCCTTCCCTCTATACAGTGGATTCCGGCTAATTTTCGTCTGGGATCTGGCATTCATTCCTCTCTTTACACTTCCTTAAGACCTGGGATTCAGTGTGCTCGAGAGGGAGACTGGCTAGAGTCCCTGGTTCCCTTAGTCCTCTCTTTTGGAATCCTATGTTCCCCCCAGGTTGTTCCACAGATAGATTCCTTTGCTGGCGAAGTGGCGACGATGTTAGACAGGTCACTGGGGATCCACCCCTTCCTTCGTTGGCCCAGCTGTGCAATTCTCATGTGGACCTTCACTTACCCTGGCTGGAGTACGGTCAACTTACAGCCTTTCTGCAGAAATTCTCTCTACCCCTTGTCCTTTCCTCTACTATGACTGAACTGGAGTCTGTCCTTTCCCACTGTGACTCTTCCCTATGTGCACTCTCTGTTCTTCTCTGAGATGCTACTCCCACTTCCCTCTCTTACACAGGCCCCTGGGAGTCAGACCTTTGCGCGGGCCCTCCCCCTGCTGACTGTGATAAGTCTTTCCTATTCGCACATAAGCTTCCATTGCCTTGCAGTGCGCAAGAAAAGAATTTCTAAATTCTCTCTCAGTGGTACCGGTGCTCTGATATCCTCCACAGAATCTTTCTGTGACTGACCGGTGTTAGAGCTGTGGAATTTAGAAAAGCACCCTATATCACATCTGGTAGGAGTGTGACATTTGTAGGCCCTTCTGGGATGCTGTGTTCACACTGTACGCCAAGGTGTGTGGTCGCATCGTCGCAGCAACTCCCCAACTAGCCCTTCTTTCAGTTATCCCTGGCAGGATTTCTGCGGTTTAGAAGGATCTCCTGCGACACTTTCTCACAGCTGCTAGAACCATCATTCCCAGGCACTGATGGAGTACTGCTGAGCCCTACGTGGTTGAATTTCTACAGGTACTTCTCCTAATAAGGAGAATGGAGGGAGGCCCTGGTGGTAGTGGACTCCCCTGACCCCTCCAAATTTGACGCTCTGTGACAGCCTTGGGTGGTGTTCCAGTAATTGACTAAGTTCTCATCTTTCTTCTCCTGATACAGTACTACCTTGCTATTCTTTTTCCCCTTCCCTTGGAGGAGGTTACGGGTTGTACTACCCTCTCTCTGTTGCCCCCTCTCTTTCTCTCCCGTATTTGTTCTCCTGATTATAGTTTCCATTATGCGTTCCCTTTGTCTGTTTGTTCATCTCCCTTTTCCTTAAAGACATTGTTTTTATGGTTCCGTGTATCTGGGCCTGCCGTCCCTTTTTTTAATATATTGTGTTCCACATAGTTGGATGGGGTTTTACCCCCAGCGTCTTTGTTTACAGGTTTGCCTGTACTGTTTTTGTCCTTACTGTTTTGTACTTAAAAATCTTTAATAAATTTTGATTAAACATAAGATTGAACACTTTAACAATATAGTAATATAAGATAATGGCAACAATGGCAAAAAGTCTTTTGTCAGCCATTTAGATAATGTAAAAACAAATGCAAGTTCTGTGATGCCGCTATTATACGTGGGCATCGATCTGTGCTACAAGTTTGGCATATGACGGCCATGACATTTCTGGACAGGCAGCAATTCATTTGTAAGTCTTGGGAAGTTGCAGCATGAGGGTGGGTTTAGCCAGGATTGCTGTACAGGCAGGTGTAGTATTCACCAGTAAAGTTATTTATGGGAGGCTCACTATACTGCTACATGCAAATATTACTTCACATTTGCTCACAAACTCCTAAAACATCACCAATATAAATAAATGTGTTTTTCAGAAGTAATTTGCTGCCTAGCCCTTACCTCTGATTGTTTCCGCCCTGGGGTTCTGTCAGAAATCTGCTGTTTGGCTCTTGAATTGAAAAAGGGTCCTCTGTGAGCTAGGGATATGCGCCTGCATAGCAGCAGACCTCAGGCAGCGGCAAGATGCTGCAGGATTACTGATTTATTGGGGCCCCTGCAGTGTGATTGAGAAGATGTCCCCAAGAGGAAGGGTTCTGGCTGGTCTGACTCTGCACCGATGTCATCTTGGCCACCCAGTTTGTCTACAGTATATAAAAAAATGAATCCATTTAATAATCTACCCAGTATATTATACCAACACATAACCTGGATGAGATGCTCAGTTAACAGCATCTGCAAGAATCACAAAGACTGTACTGTACCATTCCAGGGTAGTTTAGGGGCCAAACCATCTCAAGTGCCTACCTATAGATTTACCTGTTCAAAACATGGTCCAAACATGGTAGTCTTGGGGGGTGGAGCTTAATTAGTATCAATGGACCATTCAGTTAGTAGAACTCTCTTCATTTAATCATTATTATATTAGGCATCACAAATGTGACTTTTGGGGAGTAGAAATAAAAAGTTATTTTTTTGTAATGAATTCTGCTTTTCTTCAATGATGTTTTCTTTTCCAGAAATTGCTTTGCATTGCTTTGTTTCAAAATCCTCTTGAAAAGAGAGGATTGGTTCATGGTCTGGTTAATACAAAATGCGGAAGAATTGTATATTATCCAGGAGTTTAAGGGTTTTTCCCATGAACATAATATTTAATTTTGTATACATTTAGAAGTTGAACACTTTTGTAGATTTTCTCTAACCATCTTCAAAGATGTTTAGTCATGTGGGGGCTTATTTTTTGTGAAACAAATTGTACTTTATAATGGTACCATTTAAAGGAAGTCTACCATTGGCAAAAACAAGTTTTAAATAAGCATAGATTCAGATATACTATATAGCTTTACTTTCTTCATCCTCCCAGCATTTTTTCATAAAAAATCTAAGTAAATAAAGCCATCCATATTTGAAGGCCCCCTTCTTGTAAAGTCATACCTCCTCCTCCTCTTCTAAGCTCCAGCGTTTGATGGGTGAGCAAAAATCTTCTGTATGTGTAGTACGCTCAGTGCATGCTCATACGCTCATATAACAACACGAGCATATGACGCCTGTGCTGGAAGCTTGCTCGTGTAGAGAAGGCAAAGCTGAAGTAGCTGACCATACAGCACATGCGTAAGATTTTGCACACACATCAGAAGTTGAAGCTAAGAAGAGAAGGAGGCTTGACTTTACAAGAAGGGGGCGTTCAAGCTGCCCACCAATGGAAGCGTTAAGGCGCACAATCTGAGAGGTCTGCCAGATCAACGCTAGGTAAAAACAGGAAATACCCAGTAGATAGGGTCCTGCTTCTGAGTGAGCGCCACATGTAAAGAAAGGGTTAAACCACATATATGTTCTTGTAGGGGGTTGTTAATGACACACATCACAAACCTTCCTTGTGTCAAATATAGTTTTGCTGCTGTCGGCAATTTTGACCCTTCAAAACTGCTGTCAGTGCTTGATAAGTGAATGTAAAGCAGTTTCAAGGAGCCTAGCACCATCAAAGCCACCATTACCACTGAGGCCAGATATTGGCAGAGAGAAAAGTCCTGCACAGAGGATAATCTGTTATTGGCGTCCACCGCTGTCCTCGGGTAACTGCTGAATTAGCGGTGCGGCACTCTGTCGTTCAGGTCCCCCGGTGGACGCAAATGACGGAAGGCCTGGCGCAGATGTGAACCTAGCCTAATATGTTGCTTCCTGGTGTTGCTGAAAAATTCAACTTTTATTCCATATGCAAATTAGTGGTGTACAGTCCCGAGTAGGGCCACATCTGCCACTTTGTCCAGTGGTTGCCCTCAGACTTTCCTCCAAAATAGAAAGATTAACATGGATACTCTGGCACATGTGACCATGCCCTGGGTGCACGTAACAGCTCACTTGCGTGTGGAATAAAGTAATTTTGTTGGTGGACTCCCTTAATTGCTTAACAGCAGTATTTAGGGCACAAAACTGCTTTTGGCTAAGGGCCAATCCCTAGGAGGCAAGTTATGTTGTGCCTAATATAAGTGGTCTCTGTAGCTACATTAGCTTAGTTTGCCTTTACTAGTACCAGTAGTATTATAGAGAGTACATAAGAGTTCACAGATAAACAGTTAATATTAGATTTGGTTGTTAAGAACTTAGTTGTTTAAACTTCGGTATTTTTTTGTGTTTTCTCTTAAGATTATGTTTTTTCTCTCTAACATTGTGTTTGAAAATAAAGAAGCACTTCAATAAAGCTGCGACCATTCACCTTCCAAATAAAGAATATGTTTTGTGAGGCTATTTTTAGTTAGGTGGGTGGTTGGATTTTCTTCTACTCTGCCATTAACCACATTATGTTTTTATTTTTGCCTATATTATTAACACAACTCTTTGTGCACTGCTTGGAGCTCATGCAGATCAAGCTTTTATTCTTAAGAATTAGAACTTTTAAGTGGTCATATTACCAAATGTTCTCGTGTATCATGATCTGATCCTAATGGAAAGATTGTTGATAGAGACATATTAACACCTACTTATACTTTAAGAACGAAAGCTAGAAATAAATGGAGCCAAAGTACATTATACCAAGGAAGGAGATAGGAGGAACAGCTAGCCCATTCACCTGCCAAAGGTTTGCTCCTGCCTTATTGTCACGGTTGATGAGAATTTGTGCAGTGGTCCCCTTTCTCATACAGACCATACAATTTTAGCAAACATGGGGAAATTACGGGGTGTTCCAACTCAATTTTTTACACCCTGGAAAATTACAATCGCCATCTACTTACCTCTTTATTCGGCTGGGGAGCCAGTGGAGAGTTTCAGGTTCCCGGTCTTTAGCTTCTTCCTGCCCTGGAGTGTCAGCCAAGCAGTGTCTGAGCGCTGATACTCCACTTGAACATCACTGCTCAGTATTTGATTTGCTGTATTAGTCACATGTGGGGCAAAGATCAGAAACACCAGACACTCGAACTGACACTCTCCCCAGGATTCCAGGCTGAACAGAAAAATAAGTATGTAGAGGTTATTTTAGGACTCTCCATGGTGTAAAAAAAATGAGTTGGAATACCCCTTTAACCAACAACAAGTACCGGAGTTCTTCTACCCCTCATGGCTATGGGGTGTGTTTGTGATGAAGAAGCCTAATTTTAATTTTTATGAGCCTCCTTCTCTACATGGAGGAGATTACATTCCATAAACTGACTTTTTCAACACTGAATTACACTTCCATTATCCACAAGCATTGACATATGTTCTCAGTGAGGTCCATATAACAACTTTTTGCACTGGTTTTTATAGCGGTTATTTACAGAAAAACAATCACTTTTTTTTCTTCTAAGGTACAGTAAATACATATAGTTTTGACAGCTTTCTTCATAACCCCTTATTACTTCAGCTGCCCTTCTCTCTCCAGCTGATCTTCTTTTTTATAAACTTTAAAAGTGGGCTGTCAGTGCTTTCTAAAAGGGTAAAAATATTTTTCTGTGAAATCAACATCCTTTCCAACACACACAAAAGAAAACCTTCACAGTTTATGACGCTGCCGATTTGAATGTGAAAAATGTATATCTATATATTTTACACTCCGTTGTCAATTTATGTATATGTTTCTAGAAAGAACGGGGGAACAGCACGGAGTACTGAGAAAAGATGATCCAGAATTGTTATTTCATTTAATACAACATACATTTGAGGAAAGATGATACATATCCAGATGTAGGGTGGGCAGGTACAGAGCAACCCACAGCCAATTACACCGCTAGGATAGTCAACCCTTTTATTCCTTATTTCGGTGAAGTTTTTGTTGAAATCAAGGACAAGTTACTTTCCTGGCATATCAGTTATTCTTGAGAATATCAGTAACACGTTGTACATTATGTTTTATGTCATTCACTATACCTTTGTCTGTGTGTATGACTCAGAAATAACCTCTCAGAAAGCTAAAGCCTTAGAAACCCAAGTGACAGTATTCTGCCAAGAGGTCTCTGAGTCATTTCACATGTCACATTTTCAATAAATGGAGGCGAGGGTCATGATTATATTGTGACTTCTGTGATCATTTTATTAATCATTCACTGACAAAAGATAAAAAAAGAATCTTTGCATTAGTGAACTAAATGAATTCATATAAATGTATGTTCGAATGAAATTTCCCCTACAACACTAAACACAATGGTAGTATATTTGCAACCATGCAGTCCTTCAATCTGCTCATGCTTCTAAAGAAAACCAAAAGGATATTCAAAGTGCAACTCCCATTTCACTATTGTGTTGTAGTAGTTGTATTGTGGATATGCGGAGCTGTAGCATTTACGAAGGGGGGGGGGGTTGTTCACTTCAAATGGCTTTCTGTTTGGTTTTATACCACCTAGAAAAATGGTTCGGATATTGCAAGACAGCTAAGATTTAAGTAATATAGTGTGTGTGTGTGTGTGTGTGTGTGTGTGTATACACACACACACACACTACAATCTGATCATATAATATGGAGATGCTTGCAGAGAATGGACTCAGTGTTATCTGTGTGTTTACATAGAGCAATAACAGACAAAGCTATATCAGCAAACTGCAATTAGCTGAATGATTGTCCTGCCGGCACTGAGTAAATGACCTCACTTGTCCTATCACACAAATCCGTGGTTATAGCAAAGCTGTGTAAACAATAGGAGGGATTAGTTCACATAGCAGGCAAACAAAGCAGCATTTCTAAAGCAACATATTTAAGAAATGTCTTCAATTTACATAAGCTACCAGTATAGATAGGATCCTTGAGATGGGACAACTTCTTTAATATACAGTAGTTCATACTGCATATAAAATTACATTACTAACTTTTTCTTATGTTTTTATCTAGTGATATCTCTAATTCTCTTATAGCTAGTATTCAATCTCAGCTTTCTTGTGATACAAGAACTTTTTTTCTTTTTTTTTTTAGATTGTATAAAAACAGAGATACAGCCACTTGAAATGACTATCCTCCTTTAGTAAATGCTTCAGCGGTGCATGCTGTATATGCTGTATTGAGTACAGGGACATGGACAGCCTCCTTGGAAATACTTAGAGCACTGCTAAAGGGAACTTTAGAGCCCGTTTTATATTAAAACGAAATTTGATAGATAAAGTATGTTATAAAACTGTTCACCACATCACTCTTCCCGCAAAATTAGAAAATAAGTTAAAAACACACGCTTAGCCGTTGTCTTTGAATATCTTACTTTTATCAGGATTCTGCCAACATTGTGAAGAATACCCTACTAAATCACTACAGCATCATACATTTCAGGGGCACATCCCTTTCCTCATGCATCATCTGTCTCTTGTCCCTATTCATACAAAATTTCTGGTTTAACTTCGTTTTCTGGTTTGAGTTGTAGTAAACCAGTGGGGCTATGACAACTCTAACTTGGCTCACCTTGCTCTCCCCACTATCTCAAAGAGTGGATAGTAGGGTACAGAACATGAGATGTACCATAGTGCACCTGAAATTCAGGGTACATTAGTATGTTTACTATTAGTAAATTCGGGAGAGTATTTCTGCTCTGAGTCTAAGGGAGCCTTCACACGATGTAACGCTGCGCTCATTCTGATTGTAAAAAGACGTTCAGAATGAGCGCGTGAAAAGCAGCTCCCATTGACTTGAATGGGAGCCGGCATACGTGCGCTCCCCATTGAAATCAATGGGAGGCTTTTTTCCCTATGCTTTCAATGTATTACGCGCGTATTATAGGCGCTCATTCTGAACGTCTTTTTACGATCAGAATGAGCGCAGCGTTACATCGTGTGAAGGCTCCCAAAGGTGCAATTCAGGCAAAAACTGATGAGGTAAAAGCCCCATGAAGCAAAACGCACCTAAAAATGCTGCACAAAAAAAACCGCAGTGAAAATACATTGCGTTTTTGCTTTCACATCTATGGCTAAAACCCTTGAGATCAGTAGCTAAAATTAACATGTTATGTTTTTCTGTAGTTTATCCACAGTATGTGGATAAGATTAAACAAAATCATATTCATGTTGCTAATACTGTAAATTGCAGCATTTTTTCTCCATTGTGTTACCACAGCAAACAAAATCCTGCATTTTCTCAAGTGTGGCCATAGCCTAAGGGCGGGTTCATACCTGCGCCCGATCTCCACTTTGCAGGTTTCTGTCTTCTGTCTGAGATACTGGACAGGAGACAGAAACTCGCAGTCAGTTTTCAAACCCATTCATTTGAATAGGTTTGCAAAGTGACCGCCCGTGAGCGTCTTGTGCCTCTCTGCGGTGAAACCATTTTCTTTTAACCGGACACAAAGTTGGGAATGCAGGACTTTGTGTCTGGTTAAAAAACAAAAACAAAAAAACAAACTGTTTCACCGCAGAGAGGCAAAAGACGCTCAGACAGACAGACTCTGACTGCCGGTTTCCGTTTCCTGTCCAGTTTCTCAGGCAGAAGACAGAAACCCACAAAGCGGAGACCGGACATAGGTGTGAACCCGCTCTTAGTGTGTTATACCTGGTGCAGACTATGACTGGTGCTCTCTCTTTCAATCCCTTTGTCATGCACAATTTCATTGGGTCTTGCACTAGAGATATTTCACTAGTCTTATCCAGGTCACTTCATTAGGCTGAGGTCTCACACAACATTTATTGCTATTGTGAAAACACAAAAATTTCTGCATGTTACAGTCCCAGTAAAGTGAATGAGATTTGATTTCATTCTAACAAAAACATGCTGGTGAAAACACTGTGCTTCCAAAAAGCCTGTGTTCATTTTCATACAAAAAATTTTTTTTAAACCCAAATTCTTTTATATAAGGAATTAAAAAATGCCACACTTTTGTTGCTTTTGCTACAGGACTTTTCTAGTTGTGTTTTTGCTGCATATGGTCTCAGTCTTAAAAGGGCTATTTCTAAAGAGTTATTTATGGATTAACAATACAACAAATCTCTACTCCATTTCTCTGGAAAAGCGAGTGCAGGACACTCCCAATCAGTGTTTTTCCCTTTGTATGACCTCATTGATAGGCTTATTTATGGGGACTATTTGTTCATGGATACAGCACCTAGAGAAGTAAATATTGCATTGGTGTTTACAATGTCTTGAATTCGCTGTAATAAGAAATATATCTCGCTTAATGCCAATCAGTTCTATCAGGGATACATAAACCCTAGTCCGTACACACGCACATGTGAGCCAGAATGCGACCATAATGGGGGACTCCACTTCCAAACTAGGCTAGATAGGCGTGAAGCAACACATTCACACAAATAGCAGCCACCACACACCACTTAACAGTAAGCGAGACACAGATATATCCACGAGTGTAACTAGCAAAGTCTTGGCCCATAGCAAACTTTTGACTTGGCCAAACCCCATAACATAGCGCCCTCTTTCCTGGCCCTCACACACCATAACACCCCATTTGTACACTCTATAATTTCCCACAGTGACCCCAGACAGAAAAATATCCCATGGCAGTCCCTTCTCATAGTATAATGTCCTATGGCAGTGATGGCGAACCTATGGCACGCGTGCCAGAGAGGGCACGCAGAGCCCTCCATGCTGGCACGCGTGCGGTCGCCCGGATCGCTCACCAACAGGGAATCTGGTACAGGATTCCCCGTTGATGAGCGATCACTGCCTTCAGTTGTATGTGCAAATGCACATACAGCTGAAAGCTGTCAGGGTAGGCCGCGGATCGCGCGACCGCGGCCTACACTGGCTGCAGAGTTTGACCTCTGCCCCGACGCGGGCGCGATGACGTCATCAGCGCCGCCAGTGACAAGAAGGTGGATGCCGGCGGCTCTTCAGGGGTGAGTATGAGAGTGGCTCACTGTGTATATGATGTTGGGGGGAGCGCTTATAATACTTGGTGGGGTGTATAATACTGGGTGGGGTGTATAATACTGGGGGGAGTGTATAATACTGAGGGGGCTTATAATACTGGGGGGAGTGTATAATACTGGGGGGGCTTATAATACTGGGGGGTGTACTAAAGAGCATATAATACTGGGGGGGGGGCTATTTATAAGCACACAATACTGTGTGTGGATGCCACTGTGGAGCATATAATCCTGTGGGGGGGGGGGGGGGACACCTACTGCGGAGCATATAACACTGGGGGGCTACTGTGGTACTGTGGAGAATATAATATTGTGTGGTGGGCCCACTGCAGAGCATATAATACTGTCTGGGGTCCCCTCACTATTTATATCACACAGTATCTGTTTTATAGCAGACGTGATATTAGTACAGGATGTAAGAATATTACACGGTAACTATAAAACAGATCCTGTGCGATGTAAATAGTGAAAATTAATTGTTCAAAGTACCAAATGCCGAGACCTTTACATTTCAGTACAACGTTGTTTGTATTATTGAAAGCTCTGTAAAGCCCCACATGACTGTAATTTTTGGTCAGTAACTGTCCGCAATTGTGGATCCGCATAGTATTAAGTCTATATTGTCGTGTTGGCACTCCGCGAAAATTTTGTGGGTTTTGGGTTGCAGTTTGGGCACTCGGTCTCTAAAAGGTTCGCCATCACTGTCCTATGGCATCCCCTCCACACAGTATAATGCCTCATAGCGGCCCCTGCACATAGTGTAATGTCCCATAGTGGCCCCTACGGTGTTTGTTGCAAACATTGCAAATATTTTTAGTTCAGTAGAGCCCATAATTTTTGGGATACTCCACCCAGGAACTATTATTATACTCTGGGGTCTTTTGAAACCCCAGAGCAGTTGCGTAATTACCGCCGTAGCAGCAGAGGCAGCTGCCACAGGGCCGGGAACATTAGGGGCCCGGTGACAGCCGCTACCAGGTCGCTTCATTAATGTTGCATTTCTGCATCATTATACTCGGGGATCTTTTCGGACCCCTGAGTATAATGATCGGCGGCCCGGGAGAGGTAAGAAACATAAAAAACACTGTTACTTACCTCTCCACGATCCGAGCAGGCTTCGGCCTAGTCGTATGACATTTCATGACCCTGGCCTGCGTCCTGGGTCATGTGACATCTGACGTCATTGAAGATGGACTACTTCGGAGGCCTACAGCGTAGGACCCAGAAGATAGGTAATTTTTTTTTAATGTTTTTCTCCCCCTGGGTCTCCGATTATTATACTCTGGGTTCTGAAAAGACCCCAGAGTATAATAATTGTTTATGGGTGTCCACAGTGTGACATAATATTGTGTACAGGAGCCACTATGGGGGATAATACTGTGTGCAGGGGCCACTATGGGCCATAATATTGTGTGCAGGGGCTACTATGGGGGATAATACTGTGTGGAGGGGCCACTATGGGGTACAATACTGTACCCCATAGTGGCCTCACATCTCCTAGCCTTCAGTGCAACTTCCTGATGTATTTGGCCCTTTAATATGACATCAAAAGCGTGGGATTCGCGGGCCTCATTATGCGTTGCGACGCCAGCCTGGACCACGTGATGTCTTAATTCACTACACTTCACTACTAGGCCCGAAGACAGCATGGAATCACGCCAGAGCGAAGAAAGGTGAATAACATTGATTTTTATGTTCGCTCACCTCCCCTGGGCCTTCAATCATTATACTCTGGGGTCGCCCAACAAAAACTTGCCATGGACCCACGGCCTTATTTACTGATCCCAGTTCATGGCTGCCTTCGCTTCCCCTTCTGCCCTCCAGGGGGCCCCTGTGTGCCATATATAAGGGTCTGTTCACATGTGCCATAAACAGTGCCACTTTCGGCCGTTTAAACGGACCCTAACATTGCTAGGACGCATGGGGAAAATGGAGGTAATTATGCCACTGTATATACCCATACCATGAACAAATGGCAACCAAAAATTTAAGCAGCCTAATAGATAGTTACCCTCCTGGAATTATGGAGACATTTAGAACCAAAGACAACCTCACTCAATTTCAGATTTACTATACACAAAAAGTACAGTGCTTAAAGAAAAAGATGTAACTATAAAGACATATACTTACAAAGAATATAAAATATAAAACTGAATGGCCTCAGCAAGAAATATTGGACAGACGTACAGGCTGCCTGTATCTCCAAAATGTCTGAAACTGAACAGCTATTTGCATTTGACAAACAGAGAGGACTCTCGATGTGTACCAAATATAGGTACCATATGCGTCTCAACTGATTCCAAAAGTCAGGCATACTAGAAAACAAGATTAAATTAGATTGTGTTCCCCATATACAGGGTTGGGAGGTCTGGAGACAAGCCACACACAATGACTTGATAATTTGTGGTTGTTGGCACTGAATTCACATCCTGTGTAACCGATCACCTGGATCTTTGGTAAGGGATTTGACGTGACCGTACAAACTACGCAGGCAGACAGAATTCACAGTGAACCACACTCCTACTACAACAATGAACACAAAAAACATAACTAGACCGAATTAACCCATAAGTCATCAATAAGTGAGTAAAAATAATATCTTTATTTCCCATTGTATGTTTCACAGTGTAGAAATGTATTTTCTTTGTGCTATAGCTTAGGTTTTCTTTTTAATAGTCTGCCTCTTCTCTTGCTACACGGTTGTTGCTTTTTTCCTTTAGCTAAAATAGAACTGCAAATGAACTATGCATGTACTTAACAAAGCAGGCACAAGATGGCAGGCATGCTGCATGGCCATCCAAAGGCAACCTTAGCTGGATAACATGTTGCATTCTATACAGTTTACATGATTTTCTTAAAATGAGGACTTATAAATGTGTATCTATAGATATCTATGTAAAAACGTAAGTGATATTCTCCAGAATAATCTTAAATAAGACAATTGCAATGATGACATTGACTTCGTGCAGATAGAGGTTATTTTACAAGTGACAAAAAAACAAACAAACCGCAGGGCACTCATCTAAGCGTCTTAAAATTCATATAGCACTTTATTACATCTTAGGTAAGAACGTAACACACATGGAGGAGGTATGCCAGAAATAGCATAAGGAGCAACGATTGTTTCGTGTCAAGGACACTTTTTCAAGCTTGCTGCAGCTATTCATGTTTCTTTAGTATATTTGTTGTTTTCTATACAAATTACCTAATATTATTAGTCCTATGTTGTGTTTGGTCAATTTATTTCAGTGGTTTTATGTGTACATAAGGGGAGATTGCCCTTTCTAGGTGCAGCCTAACAGTTTTATTACAGAGGTCAAAAGGAGGGAGAGAGGGCTAATGATCCTGAGCTCAACCCAGACGCAGCTTTCCAACAGCCAGGAAAACATCCTTCTTTCTGAAGATCCTGCAGTTGGGAGTAAAAGGAGTGGGGGCTACCTGGAAGGGAGGTGTGGCTGGGCACTGGCCTTAACTGAGAAGAATATCTAGATTCTTGGTCACATCTGTGGAGTCACCTAAGAAAGTTGGATGTGTCTCTTTCCACTACAGAAGATCTCCAAGCTCCTGGAACCAAAGACTCTTAACTAATATTCATTTTTTCCCTTTTTTATTATTTAGCTATTTGTATTGTGAGTCATTTGTTATACTAAAGTGTTAACTATAAGGTTACTTTGTGTATGCTCTATTAACCCATTATCTTTTTGAAGTGTATATGTGCGCAAGATTTCTGCTGGGCCTGAATCAGCAGTGGTAGCAGCGTGTATTTCAGGTGCGAGGACTGTGCTGGAGTGCGACTTACGTTCAATTTGCAGCCTGAGTGAAGGGTGGGTGTAAGATTCAGTGAGCGGAGTTGAATCAACCCTTGACAGCTGCACCCCTGTCACATGCTAGGAGGGCTTGTACGCAACAACCTAAACTGCAGATATAACTTGTGAGGAATTTGGGAAACATTGGACACAGAAATAGACCATTTAATAAAAGAAAGAAATAGCAGTCATCAGACCGAATTCTTTTCATGCTGGCTGGGGGACTAGCAGGGTTTCAATAATGCATCAATAAAAATGCCATTTACAATAGAACAATGGGATTGTTATAGCAGCAAAATAATACTATGACCTTTTGCGTAAAAATGGATTTAGCTCTGCACTTATTAAAAGGTCAATAAGAAATAAGATCTTTCATCACCATCCAGTTTTCAGCACTTGGCATGGAAGTTGAACCTGGTGTGTAATTGAAAATTGTGAATGCCAATACAGGAAGAACAATAACAAGTGAATACAAAGGAAAGACATTCTGGGCAGGGGATCACTGATATGAATGGTCTATCACCAAGTGAAAGTAGTTTGCCACCCGCTGCTGTTGGATTGCTTAGTATATCCTACACACTCAACCTTAATTTTAACACAACTTAAAATATATATATATATATATATATATATATATATATATATATATATATATATATATATATTAGCCTCTGCCCGCAACTTCGTCTGCAGGTTGTTGGCGTCGATGATCCGCCTATATTTAGCAAATTGCTGCAGTCGATGGTTTGCCTTCTCCGGCATTTCGGCAGCTGTTAAGCTGTCCTGTTGCTGAACTTGTTCCTCACACTGTGCCTGTGATTGTTCCGGCATCTCAGAAGCTCACTGGGACACCATGTTAATGAGCGTGTTCTTGACATGCTTGACGTGCTCCGGCGTTTCGTCACCTCTCACGCTGGCCTGCCGCTGAACTCGTTCCTGGTGCTGTGCCTGTGATTGTTCTGGCATCTCAGCAGCTCACTGGGATACCATATATCGAGCATGTTGTTGGTATTGATAATCCGCATGCTCTAGCATTTCGGCAGCTCTCAAGCTGGCCTGCTGCTGAACTTAGTTCTTGCACTGTGCCTGGGATGGTTTAGGCATCTCAGCACCTCGCTGAGATGCCATATAAAGAGTGTATTGTGGACGTCGATGATCCCTCTCAGCTGTGCTTGAGAAGAACTCTGTGACTACTGGCCACCTTCATAGCTGTCGTTGTTTGGGACAAATTAGATTCTCTTTTTCCAGTCATGTTAAAAATTGGCTAACTGCCAATTTTGATTAAAGGTGTTTGCCCATGTTTGTCAGCACTGGAGCAGATCAGATACACACTGAGAGTTAGCGTGTGTTTACACAGAGAGATAACAGCCCTGGCTGAGATAAGTCTACAGCTAAGAGCTGTTTAATATAGTATGTGAACCTAAATTCATAACTGTCATGAAGCCATGTCATTTACCAGGATAAAAAGTAGCCTATATTTTAATCGAGGTTATAATCTATCTGTGTACCGAATTTCATTCAAATATGTTCAGCCGTTTTTGCATGATTGAGGAACAAACACACAAACATCCAAACTTTCACATTTATAATATTAGTAGGATAGGAAAGGATAGGATGTGTGTATATATATATATATATATATATATATATATATATATATATATATATATATATATATATATATATATACAGTCCTATGAAAAAGTTTGGGCACCCCTATTAATCTTAATCATTTTTAGTTCTAAATATTTTGGTATTTGCAACAGCCATTTCAGTTTGATATATCTAATAACTGATGGACACAGTAATATTTCAGGATTGAAATGAGGTTTATTGTACTAACAGAAAATGTGCAATATGCATTAAACCAAAATTTGACCGGTGCAAAAGTATGGGCACCTCAACAGAAAAGTGACATTAATATTTAGTAGATCCTCCTTTTGCAAAGATAACAGCCTCTAGTCGCTTCCTGTAGCTTTTAATCAGTTCCTGGATCCTGGATAAAGGTATTTTGGACAAACAATTCAAGTTCAGTTAAGTTAGATGGTCGCCGAGCATGGACAGCCCGCTTCAAATCATCCCACAGATGTTCAATGATATTCAGGTCTGGGAACTGGGATGGCCATTCCAGAACATTGTCATTGTTCCTCTGCATGAATGCCTGAGGATTTGGAGCGGTGTTTTGAATCATTGTCTTGCTGAAATATCCATCCCCGGCGTAACTTCAACTTCGTCACTGATTCTTGAACATTATTCTCAAGAATCTGCTGATACTGAGTGGAATCCATGCGACTCTCAACTTTAACAAGATTCCCGATGCCGGCATTGGCCACACAGCCCCAAGGCATGATGGAACCTCCACCAAATTTTACAGTGGGTAGCATGTGTTTTTCTTGGAATGCTGTTTCTTTTTGGACGCCATGCATAACGCCTTTTTTATAACCAAACAACTCAATTTTTGTTTCCAAAATGAAGCTGCCTTGTCCAAATGTGCTTTTTCATACCTCAGGCAACTCTATTTGTGGCGTACGTGCAGAAACGGCTTCTTTCTCATCACTCTCCCATACAGCTTCTATTTGTGCAAAGTGCGCTGTATAGTTGATCGATGCACAGTGACACCATCTGCAGCAAGATGATGCTGCAGCTCTTTGGAGGTGGTCTGTGGATTGTCCTTGACTGTTCTCACCATTCTTCTTCTCTGCCTTTCTGATATTTTTCTTGGCCTGCCACTTCTGGGCTTAACAAGAACTGTCCCTGTGGTCTTCCATTTCCTTACTATGTTCCTCACAGTGGAAACTGACAGGTTAAATCTCTGAGACAACGTTTTGTATCCTTCCCCTGAACAACTATGTTGAACAATCTTTGTTTTCAGATCATTTGAGAGCGGGCTGTCCATGTTCGGCGACCATCAAACTTAACTGAACTTGAATTGTTTTGTAGAAAGAAATGGTCCAAAATACCTTCATCCAGGATCCAGGAACTGATTAAAAGCTACAGGAAGCGACTAGAGGCTGTTATCTTTGCAAAAGGAGGATGTACTAAATATTAATGTCACTTTTCTGTTGAGGTGCCCATATTTTTGCACCGGTCAAATTTTGGTTTAATGCATATTGCGCATTTTCTGTTCGTACAATAAACCTCATTTCAATCCTGAAATATTACTGTGTCCATCAGTTACTAGATATATCAAACTGAAATGGCTGTTGAAAACACCAAAATATTTAGAACTAAAAATGATTAAGATTAATAGGGGTGCCCAAACTTTTTCATAGGACTGTATACAGTTAGGGCCAGAAATATTTGGACAGTGACACAAGTTTTGTTATTTTAGCTGTTTACTAAAACATGTTCAGAAATACAATTATATATATAATATGGGCTGAAAGTGCACACTCCCAGCTGCAATATGAGAGTTTCCACATCCAAATCGGAGAAAGGGTTTAGGAATCATAGCTCTGTAATGCATAGCCTCCTCTTTTTCAAGGGACCAAAAGTAATTGGACAATGGACTCTAAGGGCTGTAATTAACTCTGAATGCGTCTCCCTCGTAAACCTGTAATCAATGAAGTAATTAAAAGGTCTGGGGTTGATTCCAGGTGTGTGGTTTTGCATTTGGAAGCTGTTGCTGTGACCAGACAACATGCGGTCAAAGGAACTCTCAATTGAGGTGAAGCAGAACATCTTGAGGCTGAAAAAAAAGAAAAAATCCATCAGAGAGATAGCAGACATGCTTGAAGTAGCAAAATCAACAGTCGGGTACATTCTAAGAAAAAAGGAATTGACTGGTGAGCTTGGGAACTCAAAAAGGCCTGGGCGTCCACGGATGACAACAGTGGTGGATGATCGCCGCATACTTTCTTTAGTCAAGAAGAACCCGTTCACAACATCAACTGAAGTCCAGAACACTCTCAGTGAAGTAGGTGTATCTGTCTCTAAGTCAACAGTAAAGAGAAGACTCCATGAAAGTAAATACAAAGGGTTCACATCTAGATGCAAACCATTCATCAATTCCAAAAATAGACAGGCCAGAGTTAAATTTGCTGAAAAACACCTCAAGAAGCCAGTTCAGTTCTTGAAAAGTATTCTATGGACAGATGAGACAAAGATCAACCTGTACCAGAATGATGGGAAGAAAAAAGTTTGGAGAAGAAAGGGAACGGCACATGATCCAAGGCACACCACATCCTCTGTAAAACATGGTGGAGGCAACGTGATGGCATGGGCATGCATGGCTTTCAATGGCACTGGGTCACTTGTGTTTATTGATGACATAACAGCAGACAAGAGTAGCCGGATGAATTCTGAAGTGGATTGGGATATACTTTCAGCCCAGATTCAGCCAAATGCTGCCAAGTTGATCGGACGGCGCTTCATAGTACAGATGGACAATGACCCCAAGCATACAGCCAAAGCTACCCAGGAGTTCATGAGTGCAAAAAAGTGGAACATTCTGCAATGGCCAAGTCAATCACCAGATCTTAACCCAATTGAGCATTCATTTCACTTGCTCAAATCCAGACTTAAGGTGGAAAGACCCACAAACAAGCAAGACCTGAAGGCTGCGGCTGTAAAGGCCTGGCAAAGCATTAAGAAGGAGGAAACCCAGCGTTTGGTGATGTCCATGGGTTCCAGACTTAAGGCAGTGATTGCCTCCATAGGATTCGCAACAAAATATTGAAAATAAAAATATTTTGTTTGGGTTATGTTTATTTGTCCAATTACTTTTGAGCTCCTAAAATGTGGAGTGTTTGTAAAGAAATGTGTACAATTCCTACATTTTCTATCAGATATTTTTGTTCAACCCTTCAAATTAAACGTTACAATCTGCACTTGAATTCTGTTGTAGAGGTTTCATTTCAAAACCAATGTGGTGGCATGCAGAGCCCAACTCGCGAAAATTGTGTCACTGTCCAAATATTTCTGGCCCTAACTGTATGTAGGTTGGATTATCCTCCAGATCTGTATACAAAATTCTAAAGTCTCCTGAACTGAAACTTACCAAATTTCATTACTGATTTGAAGGGAATGTATCACCATAAAATGGTTTACTTTTTGAACTTACTTTTTGAAGTTTTTATGCTAACCATATTTTTAAGAATTGCACTACTGTAAAAAAAGCATATCTGTAAATGCTTTTAAAAGCAGAGAAGTAGTTTGGGCAAGATGGCAGTCCCTAAAATCATGTACAGAAAATAGAGCTAAACAAATCTACAACCAGACTATAAAAACAGATTCGAAAATATATAATCTCTCTATCTCTCTATATTATAAAAATTAATTTCTGTCTGTCTGTCTGTTCTTTATGTGCGACCAAACGACTGGACCGATCTTCACCAAATTTGGCACACAGATACTTCAAGTGTCTGGTAAGGTTTAAGAAGAGACCTCGACTTGCTCAGATGTACCGTTGCTGAGATACAGCTTTCCCAAAACACTGACCCTGCAAACAGTTCTACACATTGGTGAATTAGATATGCACCTCTGCACACAGTACCACACGCCGGAGGATTAGATACGCGTGTCAGCACACAGTTCTACACATCAGAGGATTAGTTATGCGCATCTTCACACAGTTTCACATGCCGGAGGATTAGATACGCATGTCTGCACACAGTACCACACACTGGAGGATTAGATACGTGCCTCTGCACACAGTACCACATGCCAGAGGATTAGATACATGCCTCTGCACACAGTACCACATGCCAGAGGATTAGATACATGCCTCTGCACACAGTACCACATGCCAGAGGATTAGATACATGTCTCTGCACACAGTACCACACGCCAGAGGATTAGATACACATCTCTTCACACAGTTCCACATGCTGGAGGATTAGATATGTGCCTCTGCACAGAGTGCCATACATTAGAGCTGTACTACAGGTAGCAACCCAGCCATTTTTCTTCACTGCTGTATGTCAGCTTTAAAGGGGCAGGGTGCTGTTGATGACACTGTTACACAAGGTCACATTCAGATAGATTTACTTCAGGTATCCATAACAACCGATCGCAGGTTTTTCACTGATATCCAATCTGAGATACACATGATCACATGACACTTATGGACACATACAAGCGACATACAAAATACACCACTGAAAAACCATTTCGGAGATACAGCTTTCCCAAAACAATGACCCCATTAGCCAATACAAACCTGCAAGTCTTTCACTCCAACTGCCATAAACACGGTCACTCCACATGCACACTGCATTACTCCAGGTTTCTATAACTGATATCCAAACTGAGAAACAGAGCATCAGAAGATTAGATACACAGCTCAGCAAACACCAACACACATCAGCGGATTGGATACAAAGCTCAGCACACAGTATCACACAGAGGATTGGATACACAGCTCAGCATACACCAACACACATCAGGAGATTAGATACATAGCTCAGCACACATCAACACACATCAGAGGATTAGCTACACAGCTTAGAACACAGTATCACATATCGGGATTAGATACACATCTCAGCACACAGAGTATTAGATAAACAGCTCAGCACACAGTATCACACAGAGGATTGGATACACCGCTCAGTATACACCATCACACATCAGGGGATTAGATACATAGCTCAGCATGCAGTATCACACATCAGGGTATTAGATACACATCTCAGCACACAGAGTATTAGATAAATAGCTCAGCACACAGTATCACATATCAAAGGATTAGATACAAAGCTCAGCACAAACCATCACACATCAGGAGATTAAGTACACAGCTCAGCCATACTATCACACATCAGAGGATTAGGTACATAACTCAGCACAGTTTCACTCACCAGATGATTAGAAACACAGCTCAGCACACAACATCACACATGATAGTTTTACTCCAGGTTTCCATAACAACCCAGCAATTTTTCTTCACTGCTGTAGGTCAGCTTTAAAGGGGTAGGGAGGTGTTGATGACACTGTTACACAAGTTCACATTCACACAGCTTTACTCCAGGTATCCGTAACAACTGATTACAGGTTTTTCACTAACATTCAAACTGAGATAGACACGATCACATGACGCTTATGGACACACACACAAACATGCAAAATACACCAGTGCAAAACTTATGGGGCCACTACACAAATGAAAAAATGAAAATATAAATGCAAAGCTGGGTCCTCCAGCTAGTATTTTAATAAACTAAAAATAGTCAATAAATTCCTTTTAAAGACTATGCAGAACTTTTAGTTACTAACATATTAGTTAATAAAATCATTTAAATTCATAGGAACACATAGTCAAAAGTCATAGACCTAATTCTAAGGGGTGTTAAGTAGAGATGAGCGAACACTGTTCGGATCAGCCAATCCGAACAGCACGCTCCCATAGAAATGAATGGAAGCACCTGTGACGCCGGCCGGCCGCCGGCAAAGTCAGCGTCACAGGTGCTTCCATTCATTTCTATGGGAGCGTGCTGTTCGGAACGGCTGATCCGAACAGTGTTCGCTCATCTCTAGTGTTAAGGTGTTGCAAAGGATGTACTTGCATCCAGGTCTCATAACGTCTCAATTTGATTTGGCCGTAACTGTAAACAATACATTATACAGAGGGGTCTGGAGCAGATTTTAAACTGAGGGCATGGAGCTTCAAGTTACGCCTTTGAAATTATAACACTTTCTTCTTCGTGTAAATTTCCATGGCATTTCCATATATGCGCTTTACTTATTGCTACTAGTAGTTACAAACTACTACTTTTAATACCTATTTTTATTAAAACCTACAGGTTGCCCACAGTTTTCTTAAAGGGGCTCTATCAGCAAAATCATGCTGCTAGAGCCCCACATATGCGTGAATAGCCTTTAAAAATGCTATTCAGGCACCGTAAATGTTATATTAAACTATACCCCAGTTTTAAAATAATATCCTAAAAAAGAATGTAATCTACTTACGCATCGTGCACGCTGGGCAGGCATTCAGGGTGCGCCGTCTTCTTCATCCACGCCTCTGCTTCAATTTACCTGACAGACTGTTTTCTATAAAAGTTTCTGTAATGCCAGTCAAGATTAAAGTTTAAAGGGGCTCTATCAGCAAAATCATGCTGCTAGAGCCCCACATATGCATGAATAGCCTTTAAAAAGGCTATTCAGGCACCGTAAATGTTAAACTACCCCCCAGTTTTAAAATAATACCCTAAAAAAGAATGTGATCTACTTACGCATCGTGCACGCTGGGCAGGCATTCAGGGTGCGCCGTCTTCTTCATCCACGCCTCCTCTTCCTCCGATGTCCTCCGGTCCCGTCCTCCGGCGCTTGCAAACTGACACTGATAAAAAAAAAAATGGCCTGGGTGCATGCGCAGTAGCCGTAGTAGAAGCCGCATGCTACTGCGCAGGCGCTCAGGCCATTTTTTTTTTTTTATCAGTGTCAGTTCGCGAGCGCCGGAAGACGGGACCGGAGGACATCGGAGGAAGAAGAGGCGTGGATGAAGAAGACGGCGCACCCTGAATGCCTGCCCAGCGTGCACGATGCGTAAGTAGATCACATTCTTTTTTAGGGTATTATTTTAAAACTGGGGGGTAGTTTAACATTTACGGTGCCTGAATAGCCTTTTTAAAGGCTATTCATGCATATGTGGGGCTAGCAGCATGATTTTGCTGATAGAGCCCCTTTAAACTTTAATCTTGACTGGCATTACAGAAACTTTTATAGAAAACAGTCTGTCAGGTAAATTGAAGCAGATGAAGAAACACAGATTTTGAAAACCGGAAACATGGCCATAGAAGCGCCTAGTAAACCTAGTAAAAGATCCCAAAAATAGGGCTTTTAAGCCAAATTTCTGGCAATCAGCCAACAGATCATTCAATCAACATCATTATGAGAATTAGCAAAATCATACATTTAACACTAATCATACAATTAACACTAAACATTGTGTGGCCTAAATATCAGGATCCAAGGCAGTGTTATCTAATTATGTTGACCAATATTTCCAAGAACAAGTCCTCACTAGAGATGAGTGAGGAGTATTCGATCAAATACCTCCCCGCCATAGGTATGCTTGTAAGCGGCCGAACACCAAGGGGTTAAACGCATCTGCTGAAGAAAAAAAATGTGAAAAAAACCCAAACTTAAAACAAAAAAAGAACATGGATTTTAAGTGAGTTAATGCTACAGACTTTCTGTACATTTCCATCTTTGCCTTCTAAGGAGTGAAAACCTGCAGTGATATTACACAGCATTAAACTGAGATGATGCAGATATAAAATCAGCACCACACGTTTCTGCTGCTGCAGATTTTTTTTTTTTTTTTGCAGCATCTAGAGGAGGATTTGGAAATATCTTATCCTCATTACAGGACTGTAAAATGTTGCACTTTTGACATCAGCATTTACTCTGTGTGTCCACAGCCTTATAGCCAAACCTACAGCTCTGGATATTATACCCCTGCATTACCAGTGTGACTAGGGTCACTTTAACCATAGAGTCAATGGTGTAGTCGCAACAAGCCCTATGGTATCAGGGGCTCCATCAGCCATCCTTAAGGGGACAGTCCCACAGGTGCTGCCCCTGTTGTTCTGGGTGGCAGGCAGTGATTCCTTAAGACAGGGATAGAGGTTGAATACAATAGTGGAGCATGGAGCCATCTCCTCTGTGCTGCATTATTCAGCCTTCAGCTATTGAAGTCTGTGGCAGGGAAGTGCAATGAGCGCCGAGCCACAGACAACATTACAGCCGTAGCCTGCAGGTCCATGGGAACAGGGTTAGGCAAGTTTTTTTTTTTTTTTTTTTTTTGTGTGCGCACAACAGTGGTGGTTGAGGGGGAAGGGGAACCACAAAAATAAGTTTGAACAGGGTACCCTAATCTATTAAATTGGCCTTGAGTGTGACCCTCCTACTACTGACACGTGTGCGCAATTATATAAAACAGCATGGGTTAAACCAAGCCTGTAACAGTACAGAAATTCAGATTTCAATAATATACTATATATGATACATAGGTGGATATTCCCTATACAACTCTGCTATTTTCTCAGTAAGTATAGCAGAGTTCATGGCTATATCTGCAACATCTCTTTCAGTAACAATATGAAGAAAAAAAAGACATTTCAGAGAGGTAGATTTTCTGCTTTTACTTGCTTAAAAGTAAAGCTAATAAACATTTTCAAGTGACTCATGAATGATTCACATCAAATATAAAACCTCTAGTTATCTAGTTTATGCACGTCCTGGTGAACAGAAATAAGGCTGAAAAATTCTAACTATAAATTGTGGAGATAGGCTGGGTTCTATTTTCCACATAGGCTACACAATAATAGGATAAGCTAGCAAATTCTAGCTTGAAACACTATGAAAAAAAATAAAAAAATAAACGACAAACCACATGCAGTGCAAGTAAAGGACATCTAACAGACTGACAAGACAATATCAATGCATCTTACTGCATCACAATGAGGTATATCAGCCATATCACCACTAGAGAGATACGAGTGTAGTAGCAATCCGGGTGTTCAGGAGCGCACTGCATTGTAACTCACTATAATGCATAAATATCATTTACACAGCTCTGATCAATCTGGGAAATGTGTCCTAGTCAATCCCTAAAACCATGTGAAAGACCCTTTAGGTGAAAGTGGCCTGGGCTCGTTACGGCAACAATCTATAATCTTGTATAGAAAAGTCAGTATGGTTCAGCAGGAAAGGTCAGTTTCGGGCTGGAGACCCCAGGCTCACTGGGGATGATGATTTTAGAGGGCCCATTCTCAGACTATAGAGGACCAGTATTGTCTTAGGGACTTGGCCCACCAAAGGATCCTGTAGTGTACTGGTGGGCCAGTCTGACCCTGGTAAAAGAAGAGTAATTAAGAAGGCAACAATATGAGCCAAATGTGACAAATTTAGGCTCAGACTATACCAACCTAAGATTAAGTCCACAAGGTGAGGAAAAGCTTTTTTTTTTAGTGAAGATTTTGTAGTGTCAAAAAGAAGAGAGTATATTTGGCAGAATGGAGAAGTAGAAGAGCTTCCTTTGTACAGGGTTAGGCAGGGAGGTATGGATGATTTGAACGGGGCACCACACAAGGTGGGGATAACCTTGGTGGATAAAGAGTGGGGGTGTCTGCTTGTCAGGAGCCGCCATTTTAGTAACAACGGAGATGTGGTCGATAGAGCATCGAGTGTTCACGTACAACACCTTTATTGAAATGGGCCGTTCTGTCATTCAAACACAGAGACGTTTCCGGAATCATTTCAACGTTGACCGTCATGATCGTGTTCCGAAGTTTGACACAATAATGAAGTGGGTGAAAAACTTTCAACGAACAGGTTCTTTGAGACCTGGAACTGCACGAGGAGGTGACTGAACGGTACAGACCCCTGAACGGATCGGAAGGGTGCATCAAACAGTTGAAGCCAGCCCTCAACGTTTGGCTGTACAACATGCTCGGGCTCTTCGCATGTCGGACTGATTCAAAGGAGTATAGACAACTTCTCACAACGTCTACAGAAGTGTATGGACAAAAACGGACGCTATTTAACAAATGTAATTTTTTGTACGTAATCAATGTTTTAATTTCTTTTTTCTTTTGTTTTACATTGATTTTTGTAATGGCAACATCCAAGCTACACATTGAAAAAATAAAATTTGAGTTTCGTTGAAACGTTTTACATGAGTGTGTAACTGTTGTTTCAAATCATCCATACCTCCCTGCCTAACCCTGTATTTCCCATTCCTTTACAAGCCACTCTTGTCTCAGATTTATTTCTTATTATTTCTTATTTAGTATTATATATTAGTAAATCTGACCCAGAGTTCACACAATTGATGTGAAAAAACTGTGTATGTACCCTGCAACGTTATTACAAGAAATGGGTTTTACTGTTAAAGAAGTCAGAATATTTTATTAAATTACTCAGAATATCAGAGGCATGTGGCAAGAGGAAATAAAATGCTTCCTATTGGCAGAACTTCCTTAACACCGTATGGGCGAGCACAAAGACTGTCGGAAATATAGCTGAAGCCAACAAAACTAAAAGCTAAATCAGTAGTTACCCCAGATAATTGGATGTATGGATGTCATTAATTGGCATGGTGTCATATACATTATATTGCAAATGGTTAATTTTGCAATCCATGGGTCTCCCATAACAATTCTAGCTTTGTGGAAGATCTTGGTACTATCTCATACAAAGGTGCAAATTACTGTAATACATGAACACAACACAGACACTTTTCTAAGGTTACATGTACACAACCGTTTTTAACAGTAGTTTTTCATCCATATATCATACTTTGCACCCAATAATGATGACAGCGACACTTTGTATCAGGGTGCTGATGTAAGGTACTGTAGTCTAGCGGTAATCAAGTTTGTACACTTTGTAAGGACAGATGCCTGTTAGTAACACGTGACATGTATGCTACCCTTGAAACTCGGTGATATAGAGCGGATATATTTTGCATTTTCCAGTCTGACCATTACATAATGGTCATTTATCGTCCGTTATCTGTCCATAAAAAAAAAAAAAAAAAAAAACTTTTATTGGGCATGAAAAACCCACCTCACGTGTGCCATGTTCTTAGGCTTTAATAACATTGACTCTTATTTAGTATTGTGGTTTAGACTAGAAACTGACGTAATAACGGAGCATCTTTGGCGCATCTCTGGCTCAAAGTGGTGCATCACGGTGCATCTAAGTTGGGCTAGAATTTTACGACACTAACAGGGCTTGACATATGAATGTGCAATCTCATAAAACATGGGGTGTCGCTTAAAGGTGCCATAATGCACAAAAAAACATCGAAAAAATTCTGCCACAAAGTCAGTCAGTCTAAAGATATGGCAAATTTATCATCCCGCATCAGTCACTGTGATAAATCTGGCATATAAATTTAAATCTGGGCCATTGTTTATTTTTATTTTCCTGTGCTCTTTTGCATTTTATCTGTATTTTTGGATACTTTGGAATTGCTAACATTCCTTGATCTATGTGCTATGTACCTCTGTTTTGGCTACTTTATCAGCAATTTGGCGAGCCTCAACAGATTTGCATGTATAAAAAACGGTTTTGTTTTTTTTAACTTTCTGCACTGTGCTGCGAACGGCTTACCAAGATTTATTATCATTTACGCTAGCAATCTGGTGTACAGGATGTGGGGAATGTATGCCAGCTATGAGCCCAGCATAGGGCACACTCAGCCGTGGATAGTGCTTTGAAGACTGACAATAGTAACATCAGTCTTCAGAAATCTTCCCCAATATGTATATGCTGAAGGATGGCTCATTCTCACCTGTAGGTAAATCTGCAAATACTGTGCCATATTCACATTATTGCCAAGTCCTCTACATGTCTACTACCATTGTTCTTTGACTGTATACAGAGAAACCCAAATAAAATATACTCTGCTACAAAGTCTTTTTTATTTTTTACAAAATTCTGGCAATGTGAAATAGCTCTTTTGCTTCAGTGCATTTTTGGACTTCCTCCTAGGGGTATCTATCATCTCGGTAACTGTACAGTCAACCTGCCAGCTCATCTGGACAATATTCAAGGATGTGATGCCTACAACCTCAGCAGAAGCTTGGCTGTGGATGGCTGATAGATTTCAGAATGCAGTGCAGTTTCTTACAGTGGACCTTTCATGGGTTTGGGCACAGGCAGTTCTATATACTGCTGGAAAGCAGACAGTGTGCTGAATTCAGTGCACTGTCGGCTTTCCCAATCTGTGCCCTGGGTAAAGGGCTCTTTACAGTCAGAAGGGCATTCCTGACAGTCTGTCAGGAATGTCCTTTTTCACAGCAGCCTGTACAGTGTGATAGGCGCTGCTGTGGAGAAGGACGTTCCTGACAGACTGTCAGGAACGCCCTTCTGACTTTAAAGAGCTACGGTACCGATACGGATAGCTCTTTACCTGGGGCACAGATCGGGAAAGCCGACAATGCGCTGAATACAGCGCACTGTCGGCTTTCCAGCAGTATATAGAACTGCCTGTGCCCAAACCCATGAAAGGTCCTCTTTAACTGAATAGAATCACTGGACAGAAAATTTTTGATCTTGGCTGACAGCAAGTGTGATAATGTATATTGGAGTCTATGGAAGCGATGCAGATTCTGGCATCATGAGGGCTTCCAGAAAGAGTGAGCAGCATCTTAACTACCAGCTATCCTTATCTGCAGGTGGCAAAAGAGGGTTTTGGACTTTCCCAGAATGTGCTGCACCCTTTCCTCAGAGGAGGATTGGTCACCTGGAAGTAGATATTCAATTAGCGGCTTGCCAGGGCATGGCTGTAGGGGTTGCAGCGATAACAGTTGCTACTGGGTCCTGGACCCTGAAGGGGCCTCAAAGGTCCTTCTGTGCATGAATTATTCCACTACTTTCAAAGGCTCAAGGTAGGAAGAATCCCCATTATAGATTTTGCACTGGGTCCAGAAGCGAATGGTTACGCTTCTGACTGCTGGACTAGTGCATTTGGGATCTATACTGGCAAGTGGAAGCATTTCAGTTGTCCATCTAGATCAGGGGTCAGCAACCAAACTGCAGCACTCTTGCCGAGGTCGGCACTACAGTCATATTTATTCAGCACCAGGCTCTCTCTAATGTATAAACCACTGCTGCTCCAGTTAATCCTTCTCTCTCATAGACCATGCAAACACATATGGAGGGGAGGAAGCACTGAGGGTACATTCACACATATTCCATCCCTAAAGTCTGCCTGGAATATGCCTGCCATTGTTTTCAATGTGTGGCAGAGATCTCAGTAGGATGATGAAAAAAAATAAGCATCATACTCAGGATTCTGCAGCTCTAGATTTCCTGTCCATTCTTGGTACTGTCTACTGCATTGGCACCTTAGGGGCGTTGCAAAAGCGTTATAACCTCCAAAAGCCTAATGGCGCTCCTCTGTGTCCTGCCATATGCCTAAACAGCAGTTTATATCAAAATGTAGAGTATTTAGGGCTAGTTCACATGGGGTTATGGATAGAGAAGAGCGAGTACTGTTTGATCCGAACAGCACGCATGCATTGAAATGAATGGAAGCACCTGGTACTTTCGCTTTGACGCCGGCCGCTTAACCCCCCGTGTGCTGGCCACGTCCATTCATTTCAATGCGTGCGTGCTGTTCGGATTGGCTGATCCGAACAGTACTCGCTCATCTCTAGTTATGGAGGCTGATTTTGATTAACCCCTTGTGAATGTAGAGCTAAATGAACATATCATTGAATAAAATTGAAATGACTAAATTTCACCTTCATTTTGTCTTAATTTATGTGAACAGCTTAAAGAGTTAAACTTCCCAAATGCTAGTTTGAATTATTCGAGAAATGCGGTTTTGAAAATGTGCCAATATATGGAGGATTTATAATTCAGGGTCCGGCAATATAACTTCCTTTTTTGAAATGCGCACCATTCTGGCGCTAGAGGTCGTAGCGGGGCGGGAGTAGTCTCATTCGTGAGGTGCGGTTCTAAAGTTTTCTCTCTACCCGGCTATCATACGTTGGAATAGGCTAGTTGCGTCAAGGCCTTCTTTTCAAACCGATTTCCTGCGATTTCAGACCAGGGTGCCTTCCAAAATTGCTTCAGTGTAGCCCCGTTGGACACTTTCCCAGACTGGAAATCAATTGTTAAATGGGATATGATTTTCAGAACTGTGTAAAACAAAAAACTTTAGATATGTACCTACTGTATATAAAAAAAAAAATTCTATTTATAAAATGGGTTTTTATTGTGGGTTTTTTTTTTTTTTTTAAAGAAAGTTATGTTGGCGCACCCTGTATGTAGGTCTTTAAAATTCCCTGAAGTGGTCCCTAAAAATGGCTTTGGGAAATTCTCTTTGGAATATTGCTGTAAGCCTTCTAATGTGAACAGTTATGCTAAATAATATTCTTAAACTAATTTCTCTGGTATAACTTTATGTCCAAAAAACAAGAGCATTTCACATTTTCAAGATTGCAAATTGGTAAAAAAAAAAAAAAAACTCTTAGAATGTGAAGATTTAAAAACAAAATGAAAAAAAAAGAAAAAGAAAATGTATATATATCAGTTAGTGGATCTAAACTAAGTAAGTGCTCCACATCCCACGACCCCTGTAAATTCAGGCAGGAAGCAGCACACTGGCACACAGCTTCTCTTTATAAAACTGCCATCTGTGCAGCAATACGAACGCTTTACAATGAATTAAAGAAAAATAAAACCTTTATCTCTAGTTCTGTCATTAGGTCTTGTGTCTAGGTGAACATATTTACAAAGGGAAAGTGTAAGCTTACGTCATTGCATTATAAACCCATTAAGTCATACCTGTGTGACAGCACACAACTCCTGAAATACCAATGAAAGGATTTTTTTCTATCCACTGGCCTGGAAACTTGTAATAAAGAAACATCACACCAAGAAAAAACATTTGTCATCATCTATTGCTTCATATAAGTTACATAATAAAAATGTGGAGGGACTGGATATTGCTACCAATAAAGTCATAGGCAAAGTGGATGTCAAGAACTTTGATTTCACCTTTGCCTTTATATTGTCACCTGATGTTTACCATCAATCCTTCCCAACCTAGGGGTAATATTGTAAATGTTAAATAGAAAGAAAATTGTAATTTTCTAAAAAGTCCTTAAATATTAGTGTCACAGATATTGAACTTTAAATACTATAGTTCTATATATTTAATGTGTACACTCTTCAGTTCGATAAGTTTGTACCATAGAGGTCTACATGCCTTCTATCCGCCAGCCATTCCCTCTCTCCTAATTTCATTACCTTTATGATCTTCCTACACCTCAGTTATGCATTAATATACACATTTTGATAGGATTTTGTGCAATGCAATGTAGATACGTGCATTTTAACAGTATAGATTTCTGTATAGTTTGGCCATCGTAATTTACACCATAACTTACTTTGTTTCCAAAGCTCCAGATTCTATTCCATTATTCAGTTTCTATAAAAATACTATATAACTAATATTTATATCTGCATACACACAGAGATTGAGAATTCAATCACATACAATCCTTTCGACATTAAATTTCTCAGAATATACATACATAGGCATAAGCCATCATTATCGTCATTTTACCGCTATATCACTAGAATGAAAAATTCCAAGCGAAGCATAAAAATATAACCCCTCTGTCTTTAGTTGTAATGATTAAGGGCTCTAAGCACCCTAACCTTCACTAACGGATTGGCCATTCCCCTTTAAGTGACCTGTAGGAAGTTTACTGACATGCTGACTTACATGCCCCCATGCCCCTTCCTCTTCAGATAGCTCCCCAGGCAAGGGAAACATGTTTTATAAAGTAAGAAGTTAAACAGTTGTACCATCATGGACACTTATCCGCAAGGTAGGAGATAAGTGTCCGATTGATGAGAGATGACTCTGCTATATTTCATATATTCTGCAGGTCATTACAATCATGGAGATAATAAACGTGTTTAGATATTTTTTTGTTTTTATACATTAAAAAAAAAAATTGAAACAAAAGAACAACAAACGTGTTTGTATTGTGGTATTGTAACTTATTTATATTTGTGTATAAGGGCTAGTTCACACTAGGTTCTGCGTGAACACATTCCATTGTGGCTGCCGCTCCGAATTAGGCCCAAATGAATGGGCCTAGTCCGGAGCGTGCTGTCGCATCGCGGACGTCGCGACTGAATCAGCCGCGGAATCCGCCTGAAGAAAGGGCAGCTCGCTTCTTTATTCTCACTAGAGGGAGGAAAAAAGAACGCTAGCAGTCTGCATAGACCTCTATTGTGAGAGGGAGGATTTTGAGGCGGATTCCGCCTCAAAATCTGTCCCCTCTTGCCCCGTGTGAACTAGCCCTAAAAGAGTTTATGCTGTGTCATTTTTGGAGTACAATATATTTTTTATTGACACCATTTTGGGGAATTTTTAACATTACTTTATATTTCTATTTTTTTGAGAGGTAAAACAGTGAACAAATGGCAGTTCGGGTATTTGGATTTTTTTTCTTGCTATGACATTAAACATATGGGATTAAATATTTCAGATTTTTGTAGTCAAGAATTATGTGACAAAGGGATATCTAATGTGCTTATGCTCATGTTTCTTTATTTATCTTAAGGTGTATTCTGCAGAATGAGGGGGGTGGTTTAAAATTTAATTTTGAATTAGTTTAAAAATGTAAACCTTTTTTTTTAAAGAGCCCCTAGGTGAATTCAACTTGTGATCACACAATCGCTTAGACTATAAACTGTGTTACTACTGTTAAAAAACCTACTTCGGGTTTTGCCGTCCGCTTGAAAAGTCGGACATCTTTAGGAACGGACACTTAAGGACAGGCACGGAGTGTAAAACAACACACCCGATCAACATGAATGAAAAATGTCACGGACACAGCTAATGTCCACTGCTAATGTCCATGCAAGATTTTGAACGGACATTAGCAGCGGACATCACCTGTCGGACAATGACAGTAGTGTGAACGCCCCCTTATAGACAGGCCAGAGTATAATAGTATTGCCAGGGCAGGTCTGGGAGATTTCAGGAGGCTCCAAGCTGTCATAGCAACAAGACAATGGTTTCCACAATCTCATAACCTCATACTCACCTGTTCCCAATGCTCCGATGTCCTCTCACTGTGCTATCGTCCTGCTGCTCAGCTGTCTTCCTTTAGTGAAGTTCCTTGCCGGCTGTGATGTCCCGGGTCCCTTCCGTTGAAGCCGCTGATTGGCCGCAACAGTCACATGTGGCAGGGACTTCTGCCGAAAGAAAACAAGGACAGAGCTGTGCTGGGAAGCACTGGAGTACCAGGGAGAGGTGAGTAGGATTTTTTTTCACCTCCCCTGGCATATTTAAAAATAAATAAATGCAATTTTTTTTACCTGGACAACCCTTTTAAAGGCTCACAAAAAAAAAAGATATGGCGGGGGTATCATGGCAGTCTTCTGCTATCTATATGCCAGAACTTTTTATTAGAAATGATAACTCAATTATGAGCCAACATCTTGGAGGTGGGTAAATTCAGTGCATACAACCATGTAAATATGAATAAATACTGAATGAAATACCGTGCTAACCCAAGATCTCTTCTAACTCAGAGTCTCTCTGATCGTGTGTAACGTCTGTTTTATATAAGACGTACACATCCCTCTAACAACTGCGTGAACCAGAGAAGTTTGCAGGTTGTAAACATTCATAAAACAATGGAGAAGAAAAACTTTCCAAAGAATCTTTGGAACTTGCTGAAATTCTGTTGTCAGCGTGACCTTGCTTATCCAGTTTCTCTAGTAACTGACTGCAGCTCTGCAGAACATGTGACTCTGTTTGATCCGCTCCTCAGTATCAGTTTTGATGTTCTCTGGCACAGAAGCTTGTATCAGTCTGTAAGGATGCATCTTTCAAAGCCTAGAGTCTATCTCGCCAGCAACTCATGGAAATGCAGAAGAAAAGACCACAAACACGTTGTATGCTGATCACAGACTCAAACTATTCAAGAGAAGAAGACACCACAGCAATTCCCACTCTGTCTGTTAGATTGGATTCTCCGCTTTAGCAAAAAATTATAAATTTTGGTCTGGAATTTAATTTTCTTAAATGTTTGTGAGCGTAGATTTTTTGCGTTACATATGAAGCATAATCCTGGTGGTTACACATGCTCAATAGCTTAGTCTCAAATAAGTTTAAAAAATAAAGTTATTTTTGGTGTCATGAAAAGTTATAATTTGTCTAAACCAAAATAATTCTTTAAAACATCTTTTTTATTCATATTAATCATTTAGAGTTCCCAAAAAAGAAAATTTCTAGCCTGTATGTAAGTGAACTTCATCACATTCAATCTCTTAAATGGTATGTTAAAATTTAGCCAAAAAATGTATATCAATGTTTCAATGCCTTGAAAAAGGAACGTCCTGTTCCGAAACGCGTTGGCGTTTTTTTATGGGGTTTTCTGTTTTTGTTTATTTTTGTATGTACTCTTGAAATAAAGGTTAATTTTATCGTATACCTTCGGAGTAGTTGCCGGCTTGTGTTTATTGTTTTGCTACTATATCAATGTTACCATTGCAGCCAGTAACCAGCCACAGTGGTATATAGACACAGTTGTCCAAGGTATACGGCAACATAACAGCTGCAAACAAGTAACCAAAGACCAGTATGGGAAGTTAGAGGACAGGGCTGGAACAGAAGGAGAACAGATAGGTACACCATTCTTCTTTCATCCCATAAATGTGGTAAGTAGCAGTTGAGGTAAGTGGTGGCCAATTAACACTCAATCAACATCTCCTGAGTCAGTGCAATGCTGAGGGCAAAGCTGTTTTAACACTTTGGTGTGTCCAAGTGAAAAGGTTTCATAAATGGGCATCTCCTGTGTGTCAAGAGTATGATTTATGTAAAGAACAGTGGGTACCTGGTAAGGATCTAGTGAGGCCTATTTTCTATAGAATTTTATCCCAATGCAGCATTTGACACTGGAGATCACTAACTCCCCTTCACTATGCTCTACTCTATTGACTTGAAGGACACCTCTGCCCAGGGCTCAGTCCTAAGGCCCCTCCTCTTCTCTCTCTATGTGGCCACTATTGGACAAGCAATTATCTTTAGGCTGAGGACACCCATTTATATAGCTCATTCTGTGACATGACTGCAGTATTACTACAGAACACCAATGACTGTCTTTCTGCTGTCTATAGCGTCATGTCTTCTCCTTATCTGCAATAGTTTCAAAAACTTAATTTTTTGCCTTCCCTCTATCCAAAAACCGCTAAAACCTGCCGCTATTTCTTTCTGTGGTCTTACTGTTACACTGATGAAGTATGCCTGCTATCTTGGAGTTGTATTTGACTCAGATCTCACCTTCACCCCACATATTCAGACACTTGCTCACTCACCAGTACATCAAAAACATCACCAGAAGCCACCCTTTTTTCATGGTGGAAACATCAAAAACCCTCACTGCCGCTCTGATTCTCTCGTCCCTCTTGTTTATTGAAATTCTCTACTAATTGGGCTTCCTCTTACTAACCATTCCCCTCTATGATCTGTCCTGAATGTAGTCGCCAGACTCATCTTTCTGTGAAGCTGGTATACAGATGCATCTACCTTCTGCCAGGTGCTGCACTGGTTGCCCATCCTCCACAGAATACAAAATAAATATAAGACACTCCATAAGCCACAAATCCATCCATAGTGCAGCTCTTCACTACATGTCCTCTCTAGTCACTGCCTAACTGTCCTCTCTGTTCTGCCAAAGATCTTAAATTTGTATCCTCTCATCTGAACATTACAATCCCATCTCCAAGACTTTTTTCGAGCTTCACCGGTGCTGTGGAATCCTTTACCATGGACAGGGTTATACCAAACCACAGCAGCTTCAAACATGCCGTATACCCAAATATGTTTAGGCAGGTTTATCACATGACTTGATCATATTGTTCTACACCTCATCACACTAAGGCCGGGTTCACATCTGCGCCCCGGCCTCCGTTATGCAGGTTTCCGTTTCCTGCCCGAAACTGGACAGGAGATGGAAACCTGCGTTCATTTTTCAAACCCATTAATTTGAATGGGTTTGGAAAGTGTCTGGCCATGAGTGCCGGTGAGTGTTTTGTGCTCTCTGCGGCGAAACCGTTTTTTTTTTTTTAACCAGACACAAAGTCGGACATGCAGTACTTTGTGTCCGGTTAAAAAAAAACAAAAACACGGTTTCGCCACGGAGAGCACAAAATGCTCCCCAGCACTCACGTCCGGACATTGTCAGTTTTCCGTCTTCTGTCGGCAGAATACAGAAACCCGACAAACAGAGACTTGGCGCAGATGTGAATGAACCCTCAGCTAACATTTCTTATCCTAAGTTATCCTTTCGGGAGAAGTCTTGTATACGTGTGTGGGAGGTTCTGATAATAGAGGATGTAAGTGTTAGGTCATTGAGTGAGTGGAGAGCACGGGTTGGGCAATAGACAGAGATGAGGGAGGAAATGTATGGAGGTGCAGCATTATGGAGAGCCTTGTGGATGAGGGGGATAACTTTATATTTTATTCTATAATGAATAGGCAGCCAATGTAGTGACTGACACAGACCAGAGGCATCGCTGTAGCGTCTAGACTGATAGATGAGCCTGGCCGCTGCATTCAGAATAGATTGTAGAGGGGAGCGTTTAGTGAGGAGAAGACCGATTAGTAAGGAGTTACAGTAGTCAAGGCGAGAATGAATCAGAGAGACAATAAGTGTCTTTAATGTATCTCTGGTAAGGAAAGGGTGTATTCTGGAGATGTTTTTGAGGTGGAGATGAGTGTACGAGTGATTGGATATGGGTAGCGAAGGAAAGTTCTGAGTCAAACACAACACCAAGATAGTGGGCATGATGCCTAGGAGTTATAGTAAGGCCTAAGACTGCAATGGATATATCAGGGACAGATCTATTAAATGGTGGAAACAGTAGTAGTTCAGTCTTAGAGACATTTAGTTTCAGATGGAGCAAAGAAATGATATTAGAGACAGCAGAGAGACAGTCACTGGTGCTCTGTATTAGTGCAGGGGTGATATCACGGGAAGATGAGTATAATTGGGAGTCATCAGCATAAAGATGGTACCTGAAGCCAAATCTGGCGATGGTTTGTCCAATGGGGGCTTTGTAGAGAGAGAAGAGCAGGGGACCTAAGACCAAGCCCTGAGGGACCCCAACAGCAAGGGAAAGAGGGGAAGAAACAGAGTCTGCAAATGATAAACTGAAACTGCGGTCTGAGAGATAAGAGGAGAACCAGGAGAGCGTGTTGTCCTTGAGGCCGATTGAGTGGAGCATAGTGAGGAGAAGTTTATGGTCAACAGTGTCAACTGTTGCTGAGAGATCCAGAAGAATAAGGGAGCGTTCACACTACCGTCGGTGTCTGACAGCTAGTGTCCGCTGCTAATGTCCGTTCAAAATCAGACACTAGCTGTGTCCGTGACATTTTGCATTGATTTAAATGGAGATCGGGTGCGTTCTTTTACTGCCTGTGCCTGTCCTTAAGTGTCCGTTCCCAAAGATGTCCGACTTTTCAAATGGACAGCAAAAACCTACATGTCGGGTTTTGCTGTCTGCTTGAAAAGTCAGACATCTTTGGGAACGGACAGTTAAGGACACCCACGGACTGTAAAAGAACGCACCCGATGTCCATTTAAATCAATGCAAAATGACAGCGGCACAGCTAGTGTCCGCTGCTAATGTACGCACAAGACTTTGAATGGACATTAGCAGCGGACACTAGCTGTCATACACCGACGGTAATGTGAACGCCCCCTAAGAGAGAGAAGTCACCATTAGATTTAGCCGTTAAGAGATCATTGGAGACTTTTATGAGGGCCGTTTCAGTAGAGTGCAGATCACAGAAGCCAGATTGTAAGGGTTCAAGAAGAGAGTTAGCACAGAGATAGCTGATCAGACGAGAATAGACTAAGCTAGGGGTCAGCAACCTTCGGCACTCCAGGTGTTGTGAAACTACAACTCCTAACATGCTCCATTCACTTCCATGGGAGTTATAACAACAGCAGAGCAAGTATGCATGCTGGGAGTTGTAGTTTTACAACAGTTGGAGTGCCGAAGGTTGCCTACCCCTGGACTAAGCATTCCAAGATTTTAGAGATGAAGGGGAGGTTAGAAACAGGTTGATAGTTAGCAGCACAGGACGGGTCAAGGGAAATCTCCCTATCTTCTCATAGATTGTAAGCTCTTGTGAGCAGGGCCCTTGCTTCTTCTGTTTACATTACGTTAATTCAGTGTCACATTGTAAAGTCAAATATTGTCTGTTCACCAACGCTCTGATTTGTACAGTGTTGTGGAATATGTTGGTGCTATATAAATAAAGTTATTCTCATCATCGTTATTATCCCTTTGGAGAATACTTCAACTGCATATAATGGAGTGGGCATTTCCTGCAGTCCTATATAATACCACAACGGTAATAACAACTGTCTAAATACAGATAATATAGTAGAGGATACCTGTAGTTCTATGAAGCACCACAACTGCAATATTTACTCTCTGAGTACAGATAATGCAGAACTGTGTTTCATCTGCAGTTCTCTGTGGCAATACAGAAAACACATGCTGATGACTCACAATGCAGTGATAGAATACCTGCATTCCTATGTGACACTACAAATATCACACTGATAGCTCCCCGAGTGCAGATAACGTAGAAGGCGTTACCTGCAGTCTAATGTAACACCACAGTAGCTCCAAAACAGGTGTAACTTGAAGCTCATGGACCCCAACGAAAAATCTTTAATGGGGCCCCTTTCTACCTTTTGCAATGTAGAATAGTGGTAGAAGAACCTTCATGGTCCCCCTCTGGGTCCAGTAAAGTCTGCTCCCTCTACTCTGATTATTACACTCCTACACCAAGGAGTGTTCCCCGAGTATGGACAATGTAAGGAAGGCAAACGGATGTCCATAGGACTGGCATTGCTTTTGGTGGTTATACACTTCCTCAAAGAGAGATTTGTTAGAGAGAGGCTGTAATTTTCAATAGCAGAATATGAAATGGAAAAAAGAAAAAAAAGAAGGCAAAACATTTCATATGGTTGTATGTTGTGGTTCATTGATGAAAGACAAAAGGCGGTTAGTACCTTGGTCACCTTACATAGTTGTGTGCAGGACAGGATGACTACCATGTATCACCAGTAGTCACAGCAACTGGGTACCTGTTGTTTAAGACGGGTGCTGCCTCCTTGGTACTGGGTAATCCAACAGGACCAGGAGTCCCACATTTCCAGATGCACACATTTTGTTCTGAGATTATGTTGATAACATTCTCTAAGTTTTTCTCAATCTGAATACTGTACATAACTTATTTATTCTATGTTAAGGGGATATTGTCACTCCTTAGGGAGAGACCACCATATAGGTGTGTGGAGAATATGCAAATCTGTCTCCCATGATGTTAATATAGAGAGACAGTGCCTCAGTCAGCGCCGCACCTCCCATGAGGCGACCTTAAGTGACCGTTTCAGGCGGTGCTATGCCAGGGCCCCGGGGAGGGCAGCATTTTTGCTTACCTAAGCCAGTCCAGGACAAGCTGTCCTGGACTGGCTTAGCGTCACCGAGCGGTGGATTGGGGAGGCCGCTGGAGCAGCGCTGCTCCAGCGGCCTCCCCTCACACTCAGGCAGAGAGCAGGACCTCTCCGTGCCTGCTCTCTGCCTGCTAACGCACCTCCGCCCCGCCCCCTCCTCCGGGGGGGGGGGGCAGCTTTCTGTCTTTCTGGCGGTGAAAAAGGCAGGTTCACCCCTGGCCTCAGTCATGCAGACCACTAGGGGGCGGTCCCTTTAACATCATGCCCGATCTTCCCAGAGGCCTTTGCTGCAATGATGTGGGATTTTACCAAGTCAGTCTCTCAGCCGCTGTTTCGATCTGTTTGGATCTCTTCAGCCCAGCATAGAGAAGACTGACTTGGCAGAGGTGAGAGGCTTCTAGACCAAGTTAAGGGGATATTGTCACTCCTTAGGGAGAAACCACCATATAGATATGTGGAGACTTATTAAGCCATTTACGCTCCACTGTGAGGGATCATGGGAAGAATATGCAAATCTTTCTCCCATGATGTTAACATATGGAGACAGTGCCTCAGTCATGAGGCCCGAATTTCCATTTATTCCCATGATCCCTCACAATGGGGCGCAAATGGCTTAATAAGTCTCCACACATCTGTATGGTGGTCTCTCCGTAAGAAGTGACAATATCCTCTTAACCTGGTCTAGAAGCCTCTCACCTCTGCCAAGTCAGTCTTCTCTACGCCGGGCTGAAGAGATCCAAACAGATCGAAACAGCTGTCCTCGGCTAAGAGACTGACTTGGTAAAATCCCACATCATTGCAGCAAAGGCCTCTGGGAATGTCGGGCATGATGTTAAAGGGAGCGCCCCCTAGTGGGCTGCATGACTGAGGCACTGTCTCCCTATATTAACATCATGGGAGACAGATTTGCATATTCTTCTCTTATTTATTCTACACATTGATGTTTGTTACTTTAACTTCTTTTAGTTATATACAGTATGTTCCTTTAGTACAATTACATATTTGGTTCTCTAATCTAATGTGTCAGTATTTATTTTTTTTATAATTTCATGCTGAAATTTAAATGGTCTTTCCCCCCACACCTTATTTTGATGTGTTTAATGGCAAAACTCCTTTAAAATGTAAAAAGCAAAAAGCAGGTGAAAGTCATTTGGATGTGTTATGTTGCAGTTTAGTCATTGCTGTTACAAAATTTATAAAGATAATGAAATGAAAGAGCAAACAAACATCGCTTATTCTTCTAGAGATCATGTGACTGACAAAAGGCAGAAGTATTTGTTTTCCAGGTCTGACTCAAAACTATGCAATGTTTCTCAGCTGCCAAGAGATTACAGTATTATCACATGTAGTAGGAAGGAGGGTTAACCTTTGTTGATCCATAACCTGTGCAGCATCTTGTTCTTTTTACTCTGCTTAAAAAAGGACCTTTGTTGTCAAAGATATATTATTCAACAGAGTCCTTGTTGTCTTTACTACAGGGTGCCTAAATTTTTCTATTGTAGTCCAGAAACTGACTACTGATCAGGTTAGAGATCCCATATGCACAGTGGTGGCTAGTCATAGGTTCCACATTAGAATAACACACCGTAATAATTACACAGATTAGGGTCGGTTCACACCTGCACCCCAGTCTCCGCTATGCAGGTTTCCTTCTTCTGCCCGAGAAACTGAACCAAAGACAGAAATCGGCAGATAGTTTTCAAACCCATTCACTTGAATCGGTTTGCAAAGTGTCCACTCGTGATCGTGTTCTGGTCTCTGCGGAGAAACCTTTTTTTTTTTTTAACCGGACCCAAAGTCAGACATGCAGGACTTTGTGTCCAGTTTAAAAGAAATGGTTTCGCTGCAGAGACCAGAAGACGCTCACGGGCGGACACTGACTGCCGGGTTTGCATCTCCTGTCCAATTTCTCAAGCAGAAGACGGAAACCCACAAAGTGGAGACCGGGCGCAGGTGTGAACCCGCCTCTTAATTTACTTATATTTTCACATGACAGTGTCAGATTCTTCATGATTACAAATATATTATAAGGCACAGGAAGCTTGGTGGTTACAATACACACAGGGCGGCATTATTATATTTGGTGGTTAGTGATCTGAGTAAATTTTAGGGGAAAAAAAACAAAAATGGGGAAATGGGGAAAAAAAGTAAAAAAAAAAAAAAAAGTACCAATCTGTTGCTTTTCTTCACTGCTTTGCCTCTAATAAAAATTTTAATAAAAAGTGATCAAAGCAATAGGCATTCCCCAAAATGACTAAAATGTAAACCTGACCCCGCATAAAAACGCCCCATGCATTCCCGTACACAGAAATATAAAAAAGTTACAGATGTCAGAATATGGCGACTTTTACAAAAATTTTTTTTTTTTTTTTTTGCAAAGTTTTAGATTTTTTTAAGGGGTAAATAAAACTATATAAATTGGGTATTCCTGAAATCACACCGACTACACAGAATACAGGTGACATGTCATTTTGGTGGCAAAAACACTTTTCTCCAATTGCAACCCATTCTGAAGTTTTTCCAGCTTCCCAGGACATTGTACAGAATAACAAATAGTACCATTATGAAGCACAGTTTGCCAGAAAAACATTAAGCCTTGCATTCAGGTTTCCGTTCAAGGAGTGTGCTTGGGGACCTCCTGAACAGAAACCTATCCGCATTAAAAAGCAGTTACCTGGGAAACCTGTGGATCCCATAGACTATAATGGGGTCCGTGTGGTTTCCACGTGAAATATACAGAGAAAAAAGTCCTGCAAGCAGCACTTTTCTCTCCGCATGATTCGTGCAGAAAGCAAGCAGAAACCACACGGACCCCATGGACTGTATGGGGTCCGTGTGGTTTCCTAAGGTAACCACATTTTAATGCATATAGGTTTCCGTTCGGGGGGTCCCCAAGCAGACTCCCTGAATTCAAATGTTAATGAAGCCTAAGACAGACATACAAAGGGGCGGGGCTATAGAGGGTGTTTCGGTTGCTACCGGGCTCTGGACTCTGAAGGTCCCGCTATCACGATTACAAATATGGTATAAGGCACAGGCTGTCACCGCTGTCACATAAAATATATCACTATTCTACTGTATTTTTCGGACTATAAGATGCACCAGACCATAAGACGTACCTGGGTTTTACAGGAGGAAAATAAAGAAAAAAAAATTGAATAAAAAATGTGTTAAAATATTTAATATGTGGGAGTTGTAGTTCTTGCAACAGCTGCAGAGCCACATTGACAGGTGTCCCTGCTGCTGTACAGGGTGCATAGGGCATCTTTTTTTGCAGGGCCTGATGTACTTTTTAGTTAATCCATTTTGGGGAATTTCTATTACTTTGATCACTTTTTATTCAAATCAGAAACAGAAAAAATAACATCAGTTCTGCACTTTTGATTCTTTTTCCTGCTGAAACGTTCACCCTAAAGGGTAAAATATTTTATAACTTTGTAGACAGGACATTTTCGGACACAGGGATACCTATTGTGTGTTTCACATTAATTTTCTACTTTTATATGTATTCTAGGGAAAGGGGGTGATTAAGAATTGTTTGTTTATCTCTTTTTATAATTTTTTTTTAAGTTTTTTTTTTTTTTTTAAACTATTTTATTGGCTCGGTGGATGCCGGGGAGAGTTCATGACAGCGACACAAACCAGGACCCGCAGTATTGCCCCACTCTTGCCACTGTAGGAAGCCCAGCTGCTGGAACGGTGGCTATGGCAGGTGTGGGGGTGATGCATTCGGATTATAAGACGCACCCACCATTTTCCTCCATAATTTTTTGGGGAAGTCTTATAATCCAAAAAATACAGTATATGGTGAAAGGCAGGTAGGGGTCCCATCAGAGATATTCCCTTGGGACCCAGGAGCTTCAATTTACAGCTCTTTATATACCGTACACGTGACCACAATCTTGGGCTGAAATTAACAATTTATAGGAGGAACATAAGGTGACCATTCTTATTTTGAATCTTTTCAGACATGGATTTTCTTAATAGCAAATTAATGAAACCATCTGCGTTTTTTTTAATCTTCTAGCCTAGGATTAGAAGAACTTGAACAATAGGAACATATGGAGACAATGGCCTGGATAAGTAGGTCATGTTTATGAGTATATTTGTAGAACAAAAGATTTGCAAATCAAAACACACTACAAGTAACAGCAATCTAATAAATATTACTTATCAAATAATCATTGTAAAATATATACTTCATTTAGATTTTATGTTAAAAGGCTAAACTTCATTAATCCATTGAAGAAATTAGAGGGTATTAGAAATCAGCATCTTCTGTAAAGAGGTGGACCGCCACCAAAGAGCATATAACTAAAGACACACCAGGATTTTACAAAGAATAAAGGGTATAATAAGCAACAGAAATGTCTATGCAATACAAAGGATTACAAATTGCACATGATACAAAAATGACGAGAATGCTCTTTTCTATTTGGGGATAGTTTTTATATTCAGCAAAGAGTGACCGCAATGGGATCTAACTTTTTTTTTCCTTCTGTTTCACTTTTGCCTTCACAATGTTGTTGTTTATTTGCTACAGTGTTACTGCAGTCTGGCATGTGTTGGAGAAATTACTGCATGTCTACATTTAAGTCTAATATTTGATGCCATAATGTAATTTTACCAGTCCCTTACCATTTTATTCAGAAGATAGATAGATTTGCTCAACCATGCTACCAGGCTCTTGAATATGTACCTCCACCAAGATGCGGCTGCAATTGAATTTGAATATTTTAACAGTATGAATCTTATTGAATACACAAACTTAAAGAGGACCTTTCACCACTTTTGGGCACAGGCAGTGTTTTATACTGCTGGAAAGCTGACAGTGCGCTGAATTCAGCGCACTGTCGGCTTTCCCGATCTGTGCCCGCTGTAAAGAGCTTACGGTGCCGGTACCGTAGTGCTCTATGGTCAGAAGGGCGTTTCTGACCATTAGCCAGAGACGTCCTTCTGCCTCGCGGCGCCTATCGCGCTGTGCTGTGGAGCCGGGAGGAACGCCCCCTCCCTCTGCTCACAGCGCTCGTCCATAGACGAGTATTATCAGGAAAGGGAGGGGGTGTTCCTCCCGGCTCCACAGCACAGCGCGATAGGCGCTGCGAGGCAGAAGGACGTCTCTGGCTAATGGTCAGAAACGCCTTTCTGACCATAGAGCACTACGGTACCGGCACCGTAAGCTCTTTACAGCGGGCACAGATCGGGAAAGCTGACAGTGCGCTGAATTCAGCTTTCCAGCAGTATATAACACTGCATGTGCCCAAAAGTGGTGAAAGGTCCTCTTTAATCCACAGTCTTAATCGGACATGTGATTTCTTTATTAATAAATAGGGTTATATTGTTATACTGTATATGCCCATGTTTGTATTGGCCTTACATGCTTTTATATTCTTTGCAGAGCAGATATTAGCAACTGGACTTGATTAGAAACCTCCATGATATGATATGGCGCACTGTTTATAAGCAAGGACTATTATTTATAATGTGGTGCTATAACAACTGCTAAGGGGGTGCAAAAATCTTTTAGGCAGTACAAAGGTGGTTATTTGAATTGTGTGTGGGCATAAGGGGGGTGGATGTTACTGTTTTGGGGGCAGAAAGGGGGCGTTAATTAAGGGGCTGCCACTGGAAATATGATGGCGTTTTTGGTATATCAAAATTTGGTGCTCCGTCTTTAATTTTGCCAAAGGCCGCGGTTTAGCTTAGTACTTAGCCCTGCTTAGCACTGCAGAAGAATTATTTTTGAGAGGCGTTTGTCTCATCACAACACTGTTATAGCAGCCGGCAGCCGGCAAACATAGACTGCAGGGAAAGTTTGCAACACCAATTTTCAAATCGCCTCTGCCAGTGGAGGGTTTCCTTCATTTATGACCCCTCATATATCAGTCATGTGATCTGCGTGGTTGTGTGTGTGTGTGTGTGTGTGTGTGTGTGTGTGTGTGTGTAGTCAGTGATGTATGCAGCAGTTACATACAAAAAAACAACAAACCCACATTCACAAATTCTCAGCGTCTAATTCAAACCCAATCAGTACAGTGTGAGTTTCTATGCTGTACAGCAGCTGCATGAATCAATGAGTCAAACTCAATCTGCATTGTCTGTATGACAGTAACCAAGAACAGAATTTATGCCAAATACAGTTTCTCTGTACATGTCTGGAGTAATTTGGCTATTGATTTCCTTGCCATAAGCCAAATATATGAACAAAATTGAACATTACCTTTTTTCCTGTAAGAGTCAGGCTGGGTTCACACCAAAGTTGGCTCTCCCAATGGGGAATCCATTCCCCTCTTCACTTGGAAAATGTGGAGAGAAAACGCTGTAAGCAGTGCTTTTCTCTTCGCATCTTTCGCCTTTGGCCGGAAACGAGTGGAAACCAGACAGACCCCATTAAAGTCTATGGGGTGACGGGTCTCCGCTTTTTTTAAGTTGATTAGGTTTCCATTTGGGGGGTACCCAAGCAGAAACCTGAACGCAGATGTGTCCCTAGCCTCATAGAGGCAAAAAAAAGCTTTAAAGTTTTAATTAATAAATGTTACATTGAAGTTACTTGTGAAGTTATACACTAGAAATAGTACGGTCTATGTTTCTCTATGTAATAATCGAGTGTTTTTTGCAATGTTTGGTTATTAGAAATTAGAAAGAGTGAAAATTCCTTCAGCGTACTGTGTTATTAAACAGGCTATTTGTTACCACTCGCTACCATCTGTTTACCCATATAGCCATACATGTCGCTGTCACATTGACATTACTAAGACTGTGTTAGAGAGAGTCCCAGGATTCCTCATAGTACAGATTTTAAGGCAACTTGCACTTGGTTTTTAACAAGGCAGTTCAGGAACGGAACAAGAACTTTTAGTCCATACTGGTCAAACTGAATCGAAACTTGAAAAATTGACTTAACTCATTTTGTGATTTTACTCCTAGACAGATGTAGCAGACTTTCACACTCAAAAGGATTTTTCAGACTGACTGACTATCTCTTCACCGAATAGGTCACCAATATGTAATCTTGTAATCTGTGAGGGTTCAACACCCAGACCTGGCACAGGTCAGCTGATGCGGAGGCTATCAGGTTCTGGAAGTTACAGCAGTGGACAGGAAACGTGTGCAGGATCTCCTATTCACGTAAACAGGAGAATGTGCAGGAGCCCCGTCCATTGCATAGTAGTGGTTTGGGACAGTGCAGTGTACTTGGATAGGAGAATCTGCACACGTGCACAGATTAAATTAATGGCTAATGAACCATTTTAAGTTCATAACAGAAGCCAAGGAAATGTCAAGTTAAAATTTGCTGCAACTGTTCATTTAATGCGTTGAGAGTCAGGTTGCTACATAGTGCAAGAAACAAGCAAAGACAATAAAAAAAAGTGTCCCTACACACAGCAAGTGACCTTCAATAAATAAAAGTACACCAAAAAACCCCTGCATATTCTGCTCCAGAGGAAGAAACCCTGCAATGCAGTTCTAGTGTCCAAACTCCAGATAGTGGCCCAGTTTTATGGCCCCTTATCTCTTATCATGTATGTTTGCACAGCAGCTGTTGCCCTAAATCTCCCAGCTCTATGGTTGACAATAGCACAATGACATGACACAGTGTGAGCCCCGGCTGCTTTGCTGCTGAGAGGGAGGAGGAGGAGAGCTGATCACCATCTGTGTGCTGTGCCCCACTATTCCTGCCTTTACAGTAGAAGCTCTCTTGTGCTCGTCTACTACATGTATTACAGTAATCACCTGGATGACGTAGTGCTGGAGTTTCAGCAGCATCACACATCGGAAGCCGACAAGCAGCAGAGCGAGGGAGCTGCCGGGAGACCCGGAGACAGCCCGGAGACAACACTGCGGCCGCGGGTTCGCCTCCCCCTGGAGAGATCACCTTGTAGCATCTGAAGCCGCTGAAGGAGATAACCGGGGATAGCACAGGGATGGAGGGACAGTAACAATATCCTGCACTTTCTTATGGCACTGACCGGGAAGAGAAGGGGCACAGGGGGGCATTAGGAGGGGTGTACTGCACAGGCTGGGGCAGGCACTCGGATCTCTGGAGTCAGCAATGGACAGCTCAGACCAGCACAAGAAGCCCCAGCCCGAAGCACAGCTGCAAACTTGTTGATCGCCCATTGGAAGTTACATGGTGTGTGAATGTCCTGAGCACAGAGATACCCCAGTGTGCGTGTGCATGATCCTGAGAGACCCCAGACTCTTCTGTCTTATTACACGGGTCCCCTCCCCTATTACCCAGGACATTTGGATGAAGTTTATGGGGGAGATCAGCTCTATTGGAGATGTTAAGGAAGGAACTACCTCTACCAGAGGGCTGGGAAGAAGCCAGGGATGTGGATGGAAAAATCTATTACATTGACCACACCAACAAGACCACCAGCTGGATAGATCCTAGGGACAGGTAAGAGGAAGATTGTCTAGAAGGTCTCTATGTGGAGAACATACCTGTCCACCATCCATGATCCTATGAAGGTAGAGACCCATCTGGACTTCTGATCCTATGTATGTAGACCCCGTCCACTCTACTTGATTCTATGTTAGATTAGACACATCTGCTACCTCTGATCCTATGTAGGCAGACCCCTGCCCACTACTCCTGTTCCTATGTAGGCAAACACCTGCCCTCCATGCTATGCAGGTAGACACCTTTCCTCTGATCCTATGCAGGTAGATTCCTCTACGCTCTTATGTATGTAGACCAGTGTCTTCCTGATCCCATGTATGCAGACCCTTTCCCCCAATATATGTAGACTCTAGCTCATCTTATCTATGTATGTAGACACCTGACCCCCCCCCCCCCCAATCCTATACCCTTTCTCCTAATCGCATGCATGTAGGCACCTGTCCCCTTCCCATTCTGTGTGTGTAGACAGTTGGGCCTATGATCAGATGTGTGGAGACACCTGTATCCATGTAGTCCCCTATACATCTGACCTATGTATGTAGATGACACTTGACATTTCCCAGGCCTATAACCGTAGACACCTGTCCTCATGATGCCCCCCTATTCTGTATGTGTAGACACCTGTACCCCTGCTCATATTACAGCTCAGGTATGTTCGGCTGCCGTATACCTGGTCTCCAATATTCTGTACATTTCTGCAGGTTATTGGCAGTAGCTGTAACCTTACAGACAGTGGCAGTGTTTTAAGTCTATTTCACACGATTTTGGTTATAAATAAAAGACTATTTTATTTCAGTAGTGGCTGGCATTACTTGGCGGTGTCACTCCTTTACTCCATGTGTCTTACAGTGACCCCCAATACATAGAGCTGGCTGGTAAATATCTCTATATTTGTAGGAGAGGGGATTTGTCCCGCTTATATCACATGTGAGAACCAGTATAATAGAATGGAGAATATTTTGGAGATGTTGTGTCACATTTTGCTGGATTATAAATCACAATAATATACATTTTTGAGGCAGTGTAGAGTTATCCATGTTCAGTAATTTACAGGTCAGTGTTGAAACAATGTATCATTCTCAACAATACACTTAGCAGATCCAGATGTTATTATATTCTGCTTTACCATTAATGATACATTGTATGTTATTATAAGTATATGGGTGGATGTAGTGAACGAACCCATGTGATGACCTGTATGGTTGATGGGACATGGATTGGCGTAGATGAAAAGTAAAAGTTGTGTTCTATCCATGCGCATTATGTTCATGTCTGGACAAACATTCAGTAAATGCAGTAGTTGTACATAACCCGAAATGATGATCATTAGGGTGACGAGAGCACAATGACATACCAGACAGTTCATAAACTTATTATTACTGGGACCCGAGACCCCCACCAAGCCCAAGAATTGCCTGTCCTGGGTATTGACCATGACTGGAGAGAATGCTGCACATGCTCATGGAAGGTAGACATATTGTCCCCGGACAATCCCCCTTTTATGACCTGTCAGTTTGCAAACTTAGTAGATCCCTATGGATTTACTCTCGTTTGTTACGAGTGAAAGAAAGAAATCTGACCCTAGTCAGTGAAAAAAAAGTTGAGTGTATATGTAAAAAAACTACATCTGTCAATGAGAGACTCCAGACAGGCATAAACAAGCACCCCTCTTCTAACCGAAACCCATCTGTCCCACCTTCTACAGTACCTGGACAGATGGCAGCCTGTCGCTTTTGTCTGGCAATGTGCACAGGTATTAGATGAATTGAGAGAAAGAGAGGATAGTGAGTGTGTTTTTGTAGGAAATAATTGGCTTCAAAAATAGTTTTGGTGGTCTCATTATTGGGGTGGTCCGTCTACCTATCTGTTAGTATTCTATCGTGGCTGCTAGCTGACCTTTATTTGGAGACATGACTTCAGGTATTTGGCTAATTGCCTTATAGGAGCTATTTGTATTTCATATGTATATAGCTTTGGCTGCATTGTAGTGTGATCACATATATTCCCTATTGATGGGACTTATATTTATGTAGTTTACCTCACACTTTATATACAGTAGCTGTTTCCTCCTATATGCCCTCAGATATTTATGCTATAATTACAAAATACTAGTCTACATTTATAGGGACATATTTTTGGATGGGTGCTTTTTTCCAACAGTATTTTTTGGTTGGCACTAATGTAGTTCTGCTATATTCATACTAGTGTTATTTTTGCTACTATACTTACCTTTATTCATCTTACATGGTCTAGCATAAGAACCCACGTTCTTTATTCTATGTGTCTATTTGTGTATGTCTTTGGCTTTAATTCAATCTGCCCTGCTGTACATTATTGTTTTTAATAATATGCTATTTAATGTGTAATAAAATATTTGATATTTTTTATATATATTGGTTGATTATTGTCTTCTTGTATTAGCTTGTGCTTTTTCCATGTGATACTCATTATTGTAAGGCATGCTGGATACAAGTTTGGCAACACAGTGGCTAGTGAGGGACGACTCGATAAACTTGCAATGTTTGGAGTACTTCACAAAGTGACCCGGTTATTACCTATGTGACCCAACTATTAGACTCTGTTCACAATAACAATATTAATGTCTATGTCATGGCTGCAATGAACTGAATTCATTACAATTGGGCATATGAGGTTTTTTTGAACAGTCTATTTTAATGGGTTGTCCTATTTTTGCCTGCTTTCTCTGATCCAGCCATAGACTGAAACCTCTAATATAATTTTATTACATCAATTATTTCCCAGTTTCCCCACCGGCCGTACTCCCACAGGCACATGTATAGCCTGCAGCCAGATTGCTTGTAAGTAGCTGTAGGACTTCAGCAGTGGAAAATGTTGAATATCAGGTTGTTTAGTAGAAGCTTTCATGGTGCCCAAGGCATGGCTTCACTATGTGGCTTTTGCTCTCGGTCCTTGAAGTTCAGCATGATAGCTGTCAGAATGACAATGACAGTCATTTACGTGTCTCCTGTCACACTGACACTTGTTGTCTCCTAGCTCAGCAATACCAGCAGCTCAGGCATTGCTTCCATTTGGTTAACGAAGAAAGTTAAAGGTTTCACTTGCTGTAAATTCCTCAATGGCGTCTCTTTCTCCTCGATGGCTAAGTATATGCGATATAACCTGAGCTAACTATCTATAGATACAAAGGAGTCGTGGCCAAAGTACTTTAGTGGCCAAAGGATTTGTGACCAGAACCAAGTGGTTGATCACTGACCGACTGATGGGATTTACTAATCTAATGAATAAATTTTCTTTAAGAGGTTTGTCTTGAGATATACTCGCTTTAGACGGAGTGTGTCAGTAGTAAATGGATTATAAACCTAATAACAGTATCTTATTGATATATCTCTTGTAAATATCTCTCTGTTATTCAGAGCCCAATTTTCATGTAAATCACTAACTTATTCATATGCAGATGAGGAGACAAGTGCTTTGGGGGTTGTGCTTTATCTGGCCTAGGCTTTAGTCTCAAGTCTAGATTTCTGTACCCTAGCTTGCATATGAATACATGGATAAAGCTGTACATGGTAATGGGATTAGGTGTATAACCAATTTACTACTGACAGGCTCCCTTTACTGGAGTTATTTTATGTGCATGGCCACTTCTCCGCCTTACATGGTGATGGTGTACAATACTATTTAACGGGAGCAACATGGTGGCTCAGTGTTAGCACTGCAGCCTTGCAGCACTGGAGTCCTGGGTTCGAATCCTCCCAAGGACAATACATCTGCAAGGAGTTTGTATGTTCTCCCCGTGTTTGCGTGGGTTTCCTCCCATACTCAAAAGACATACTGGCAGGGAAAAATGTACATTGTGAGATATATATATATATATATATACAGAAAAATACTATTTAACGAAGCGTGGCACCACATGATATACTGGATGCCTATAGCCACATCCAGTCCTTGTGCCACTGGTGGTTTCAGTTCTTAGGAAGTGAAATAACGAATATTTTCAGCAGTATATTATTATTAGTTGTGCGATTGATCTGAAATTGATAAGCAGTTCATTCACTAAGAAAGCAGTGGCGTCCTGGCTATTGGGTGCGGCTTTAGCCACATTCAGTAAATCTTTCAACAACATCCAAACAAATCTAGTCTGAATTAGCCACATTTAAGAAAAAAAGAAAGACATCCCAGTATTATCTTGGCAAAATCTACAGAAATGAACACAAGATTCTTGGTATACATTTTGATCAAGGTGTATAAACCCATTACCCAATACAGAACAACCTGTGTGTATTGAGTTCTTATGCCAACGTTTGCGACATTGCACAGCCACCTACTCAATACATCGCCAACAGTGCAATAGTACCCCAGCCCGCAGGCTACAGCCTCAAGCCCACAGGTACAACACGGCAATGGCAACGACCACGCAGCACCATAATGTGAACAGATCTCAAAAAAGTCACCTTACCATACGGTCTCAGTCAAAAACATAGCGGACAAAGTCTGAGATAGCCAAGGGGAGGGACAGAGTATGCCCATACTACACAACATGGGAAGAATATGCAAATCTGACTTCCATGATGTAATTAGGAAGCCAGTGCCTCAAGAATGCATTGGTGCGCATTCTTGATGAGCGCCCTCTATTGGTGTGCATTCTTGATGATCCCTTCTATTGGTGTGCATTCTTGAGGCACTAGCTTCCTAATTACATCATGGAAGTCAGATTTGCATATTCTTCCCATGTTCCTTTGCACAGTGGAGCGCTCATGGCTTAATAAGACTCCACACACCTAAATTGTGGTTCTCTCCCTATGGAGTGACGATATCCCCTCAACCCATAAGCAAGGCAGCTATCATAGCGGTCACAGAAAGGAGACAGAAGTACGGTAACCATCAGTGGGAAGTAACATCACATCCTGTGTGACCAGGAGGAACAATCCTGGTGCATCGGCCGGGCAGCTGCAGAACAAGGGAGTCATTTTTGGGATGTTGAGTATTGTTACCTTTTTGTTTCATTCCTTATTGTTCATTTACATTAAGGACTTCAGCAAAACCCATTTGTACCAGAACATTCAGGGTTGTTAATGTAGTTTTTTTTAATAAAGTCAAACCCAGGTGGGGTCATAATGGGAAACAACATATATTAGGATGTCTTTTTTTTTTCTCCCCCAATCCACTAAATAAAAAAAACAATGTTTGGGCTGCCTCCTCTTCTTCGCACCTTTCAAATTTTTGGACATTCAAATTAGGACACTTACTTACTAGGTGAAAACTTCTCTATGGGGAGTCCAGTTTTAGTCTTTAGTCCTTGCAGTGCTAAGAGGGGACTGCCCAGACATACAGTATATAGTCAACGGGCACACACAACCTGTGGATAGGTGGAATGCTCTTCCCAGAAGAAACATGTTTCTGTTTTCTGTTCACACTGCACAACTCAAATTTTACACATTTGCAAAAAAAAAAAAAAAAAAAAAAGTAATTTACAGAGAACACACAAAGGCTGCAGCAGGTTTTTATGCTTGGCAGGAGTCCTAGCAGTCTAGGAACGTACTGCCACTTATTGGGATCTCCTTACATATTGTAGTTTTAACCTGTGAATGGCTGAATGGACCGTACAGCGCACATTATGTAAGTACATCCATTAGCTGAGCTGTTAAATGTGGTTGCTAAAAAATTATCAACAGGACCATCTTTGTGCATTGATGTACAGGGAAATATAGTAATCCCAGGTGGTAGAAAATAAGGGCTGTGTACCTGCGTATTAGGAGTGTTTTCCTATAGGCCTGACAATAGACCTTATCAGTATTCATGTGGCAGGATCTCGCTTCTTTCACTCTGTTATGTGCAAGGAATTAGAGTGACTAAACAGAGTTCATAGGGCTACATCACATAGTCGCACAGTACGCCTTGTAGTATCGAATAACATGCTAATGGTGATCAAAATATATTGCAAAGTATTTATCTAAATAGAAAAAAAAATCTCATTCCAATGAATATCTGTTACCCGAGTACACTGCTATATTTAAGGACAACATATTTTAAGTATTCTTAGTCGAGACAGCCCTGAATAAACACTGTATTGTGCCCTTTGGCTAATACAGCAGACATAGTTAGGAGTCAGTTGTATTATTTTGTTTTGCTTACTTATTTGGCACCATCATATTCCACAGCACTTTATAGAGAGTGTCAGTCACGGTCCATTATAGGGCTCACAATCTAAATTCCCTATCAGTGAAGGGTGGCAGGAAACTGGAGTACCTGGAGGAAACCCACCCAAACACGGGGAGAACATAGAAACTCCTTGCAGATGTTTTCGTTGCTAACCACTGAGCCACCATGAAACATTAGGACTTATTCACATAACCATGTGATGTGTCCATGTGGGACTATATTTACCCGCATGGACACATTATTTATTGACCACTGGTGTGTGAGCTCGCTGCCAGCTTTATGGCCGTTCAGTAAAGTAGTGGTCTTCTCCACTTGTAAGCTCATTTCATCATAACTCACCGTATATACTCGAGTATAAGCCAAACTTCTCAGCACAGTTTTTGTGCTGAAAAAAAACCCCTCGGATTATACTCGAGTCAAGCAAAAAAAAAATAAATATATTTTTTTAATTTTTTTTTGGGAGGGTGGTCTATTACCAGTCGCAATAGTAATGTATAGAATCTCCCATAAAATAAGAAGAAAGCTTAAAAAATAAATAAATAAGTAAATAATAGTTCTAAATCCCTCCTTTCCCTAGAATACATATAAAAGTAGAAAATGACTGTGAAACACAAACACATTAGGTATCCCTGTGTCTGAAAGTGCCCGGTCTACTGAATATAGGGGATCTGCAGTGCTCCTGTTCCGTCGGGAAGGGGTTAATAGGCGCACTGCAGATCCCCTATATTCAGCCAGGCTGAATTCCAAGTGGGGGGGGGGGGGGAGGTCCTCAAGGTCAGGGAAGGGGCAGACAGACAACCAAAACACCCCTTCCTCTTTCCCAGCAACTACTGCACCCAAAAACTCCGACCATTTTAATTTTTAAAATTTTCCAGTAGCTGCTGCATTTCTCCCCTAGGCTTATACTCGAGTCAATAAGTTTTCACAGTTTTTTGTGGTAAAATTAGGGTCCTCGGCTTATATTCGAGTCGGCTTATACTCGAGTATATACGGTACTATGGTGCATGGAGTTACATGTCACACGCCTCTAGCCATAGCCAAATATCTATTGAGTTTTCCAGGGTATTACAAAAGAAGCAACATACAAAATTTGCAGTACACATCTACCAGCAATGGAGAGCAAAAGTGTATCTGAGGCTAAATGGAACCAACTGCATGTAGTGGGGACATAAGAAGAAACCTCTCTGTGAAACAAAATAGAATAATGCGGGTGTGAAGCAGAGCAGTGGATTCGGTAGGCCAATCCACCAACTCAGACTGACTCCAACTCCTTTATAAATGGCCAACCGCCATAGTCAGTCAGTGACACTAAAGATCCTCTAATTCATTGAAAAAAAAAACAGCAATTGAATTCTTTTGAAGGTAAATATGCAACAAAGTATAAAGCTAATTATACAATATTAATAATTGTATAATGTTAAAAATACATTTTATTTTAAAGCCTACAGCCCTGAATGGAACCTTATGAACTGAGCTAACAAGTAACATGGGTAAAATCAGACTATGTATCAAAGGGAAAGGAAAGAGGCCGGCGTAGGAGTTTTCCATAGGATTGCTCATATTCTATGTGAGTTGTAAACTGATATGGAATACAATGGAGTAGAACTGTAATGTAACATTATTACTATTATTATTGTGCCTGTGCCACATGTCATTGCCGTGAATTTCCCTGCTGATCCCTTTTAGAGAGTCTTTGGCATATTGGGGTGATTTATCATATTCCAAATTTTTGTGCTGTTTAGGGACGTGCTTATTTATGCCTCAGCATTTGCACCCACTAAAAGGTTGCAATTGTGTAAGAAATTTAGCAGTAACTCCCCCCACTCCAAACAAAGAGCACACCCTAAGGCTGAGGTAAGGGCACCTCGGCTCTCCAGCTGGTGCAAAACTACAACTCCCAGCATGCACACTTGCTCCTCTGTTCTTGGAACTCCCATGGAAGTGAATGAAGCATGATGGGAGTTGTAGTTTCATAGCAGCTGGAGTGCTAAAGGTTCCCTACCCCTGCCCTAAGGGTTCACTCACATGACAGGATTCAGTGGCCGTGTGCTAGACATTGCATTACCCTCCAGCACACAGCCCCACAGACTTCAATGGATCTATTCCCACGACCATACATGTGAAGGATCCAAGAATTTGGGAAGTCACAGCCCGATTTCACAATCCCGCAATAGACCAGTCTTCATTCAGTCAAGTGCACGGCACTATCTCGTGAACATAGAATTGTTGTGCTTATTTCTTGCTATAACAAATATTTCTTTTGTGGAGCTGTCACCACTTCTGACATGTCTGTTTTATTAAGTAATTTCATTTCCAACACATAGCCTTTATTTTGTGCTATTTCCCTGTTTTTCCTCCTAGACACTTATGAACACATTGACAACTGGGTGTTACTAGTGAGAGGCATGTCCCTGCCAGTGTCTTACACGGTCACCAGTAACTGGATAGTGTCTTGCTAGTGCTTTGTTCACACTTGCGCCTGGTGTCAGTCTATCGTGAATCTGCCTTAATATCATAAAAACAGATTGGGAACGGTCCATTAAAAAACCCATTCACTTGAATGGGTTTTTAAAACAATTCGCAGGTGTCCGTTTGTAGCTTCTCCGCGGTGAATCCACTCTTTTGGATGGAGACCAAAGTTGGACATGTAGGACTTTGTGTCCATCCAAAAAAAGCAGATGCATGGCGGAATTATTGTTGAGGGCGGGTTCACACCTGCGCCCCAGTCTCCGCTTTCAGTTTTAGTCTTCTGCTGACAGAAAAAAACTTTTTTTTTTTTTTTTTTAACCAAACACAAACGGTTTCCATTAAACGCTCACAGGCGGACACTTTGCAAACCCATTCAAATGAATAGATTTGAAAAATGACTGCCGCTTTCCATCTCCTGTCCAGTTTCTTGGGCAGAAGATGGTAACTGAAAGCGGAGACCAGGGCGCAGATGTGAATCCGCCCTCATTTATTCATTAGTTTCCAGGAGGAATAACAGAGGGGCAGTACAAGAAAGGAGTTATAACAAAAAACACTCCTGAATTATTACTTTATGGTTAATGGAGTTATTTCCTAAAACAGACACCTCTGAAATGGTGAAATTGTAAGGGTGCGTCTTCAATAAAACCTAGCGGTAGAGGCAAAGTTTCTTTCTTTCTTTCTTTATTCCTTGGTGGCACACTGCCCGAGGAATGTGTAGGGCTGATAAATGGTTAACCAAGTAGTTTTCTTTTTTATGGTCTGGATGAATGATTAGTCCAGCTCTGCTACAGGATTTGTGCATTCTTGGCATAGTCGACAGTGGTATGTGTACTTGGTGACCACAGGTTCAGTCTGCTGGGGGTATGGGATTAAATTCTGTGCCTTAATGCTGGCAATATGGCTGAAATCAGGCAAAAGTAATAAGTCATGTCAGCTTCTTTCCACCCGATGCTGATTCACAGGAAATAGTGATTCACTTTTTACAAAAGAAATGTATCTTGTTCCTCTTTCTAAAAATATCAATGCTTGACAACAATCCAAAGGGTCCTGTCTGCCCTATTCATGCTGCCGTGAGGCCGTCCCCGCTGCTCCGATTACAATAATGCCCAGTATACCATTTTCTCATCCATTGAAAAGAGTAGTCAGCTATGCAATTCAGTACAAAGGCATCCTGCAAAACTATGGCCAGCGCTCAGTATGGTAATCTATGGGTGATGTATGCGAATGTATCTGGACCATAAGCTTGCCATATAACACAGAAAAATGCTATTTACAAAATATCATGTACCTTTGTGGAAAGGCGTTATAGCAAATAACAAGCTGCGTTCTGGCATTCCTTATGGGGCACATCAATTCAGTATAGGATCAAGGATGAAGTATATAAAACAATCTATAGTGAATTTTCATACTTCTTATGGCTGCGACCCTTGCCCTTAGCAAGTAAGAAGAGCCAGGCTGCCATGAGAATGATATTACAGAAATCATATCGCATCCAAATCTACCACATGGTCAGACTGGCAAATAAGGCCCACACATTTCATCCTAAATCATGTCCATATATTATGGACAGTAAGCAAGAAAGCATGCGGCCTAATAGCTGCATATGGGAGCAGAGTCGCATCCGACATTGGCGTGGCGAAGTCTGATAAGGTTGGATTTTTGTGCGAATAACGCACAGACATGAATGGCTTTTTTTTTTTTTTACTTTCATAGCAAATTCTATTAGGGCTAGTTCACACGGGGACATGGAGGAGGGTTTTGACAGCGGAATCCACGTCATAATCCTCCTCCATACAATGTTAGTCTATGTAGACTGCTAGCTTTACTTTTTCTGCTAGCAGAGAAAAAGAAGCAACATGACCTTCCTTCTCTCTCTCTTTTTTGCAAAAAAAAAAACACGCGGAAAAAAACACGACGTGGTTTTTTTCAGCCCATTCACTTTACAGGAGGGGAAAACAGCCTGGCTTTTTTTTAAAGCTGTTTTTACAAGAAAAAAAAAGCTCCAAAAAAAGCTTGGCAAGGTCCAAAAAAGCCATCCTAATTAGGAAGCTTTATTTTTTCGGTGCCAAAATAAGCCACATGTTATTTACGTGTGAACTAACTTTTCTGTCTAATAACACATTGACGCCGTAATGAAACCCATTGCAGGTCTGTGCGATACATTTGTCCCTGTTGGGTCTGTTGTAAAGGGAATCAGAGGATCTTCTGACGTGAATTTTGGGCAACTTTTATGATGCAATAATGTTCTAGTAAATGAGGTGAATATTGAGACATTAAAAAAAACAAACATGCTAAAAAAAAAAAAAAAAAAAAGTGCAAAAATTGCCCAGATGACAGTAGTGAGGTTGCAGGTGTGAACAGAGCCTAATACTTCAGCACAACTACGTATTCTAAGCACAACGTAAACTGCACACTAAGGGCTATTTCACACAACGTGTGTCAGCCGACGTTACCAACCATTGCACAGTCCAAATCTGAAACAGAGGCTTCTAAGAGAACATCCAGCGCAGATGTGAACAGAGCCTTATCAGCACTATTATAATAGATACATAAGTCATAATATACAAATACCTTATGTCCTGTGCAGCAGCAATGAGGACAAAGAAACCAGGCAAGACTGCTTGTCAGGATACAGCCCAGATACAGGTGCACCAGGCCAAATCTCCCAAATTACTCTGAGGCTGCAGTGCTTAACCCTTTCCCAACCTAGAGTCATTGACTTATCTTTCACCATGCTTAAAAATGCATCTGCTTTTGAACATTTTGGTGTGCTTTGTCTCTACAGCTTAGGGGCAGTTCACACGGAGTAACGTGCCGCGTGATGTTGCACGTGTACGCCGCAAAATAACGCGGCGTTTACGATCCACACTCCCATTGAAATCAATGGGAGCATATACGGCCCGCAAAATCTCACATGGCCTATACGTGCCACATCACGCGGCACGTTACTCCGTGTGAACTCCCCCAAATGCATTTTAGAAGACAAGATACCGTAACATTTCACGTGTTTAAGTCTCATTTCCCACACTGCCTAAAAGCTGGGGGGGGGGGCTTTGTAGCAGATTTTGCTGTGGTTCCTTGAGCCAAACCTAGGAGTGGCTACAATAGGAATGGGAAATTTATACTACGTTCTTATCTGTAATGGATCCACTCCTGATTTTGGCTCAAAAATGCAGAAAAGTCTGCAACAAAAAAAAACAAAACAGTTCTTCTGTAACGGGGGGTGTTACGGTAAGTTCACACAGGGTTTTTGGATAGGAACCTGAGGCAGCCGATCCAAAAACCTGGTAGCCGTGACTGAAAGTCGGTGCACTGCGCCGGCATCCAGCCGAGCACTCTGCTCCGGATTAGGCCCAATGAATGTCCAGAGAGAGGGGAGCGTCTTCAGGCTAAATCGCGGGACGACACGGCCTGATGAATGAGCATCTCGCTTCTTTTTTCTGGGAGGTAGAAGAAATGGCCCCCGGAAAAAAAGATCTGAGTCTTTTTGGTCAGGGTTTTGAGGTGGATACGGCCTCAAACCCCTGACCAAAAAACTCTGTGTGAACTTACCCTACCTGCAGACCCCCTAGACTATAATGGAGTCCCAGGTTTCCACTTGGTTTCTGCCCGAAAAGGGCGGAAAATTCAGAGAGAAAAGTGCTGCATTTTTCTAGCAGAAAGGGGAACAGCATCCCCGAACGGACTTCAAGCACTGGCGTGAACCCAGCCTCAAATAAATATTATTTATTATGCCAGTTTTCTTGCACAAAAATGTATTGAGCACATGAGGGATTCCCCAAAAGTAAACCCATTCTGTGCAGTGAGCAGGCACAAAGTCCCTTCTTTTTTTGCAGAGAATAATGTCACTGGCCACGGGAAAGGAACGGCTTATGGCACAGATAGATATGGCAAATCTTCCTCTATCGGCAGAATAGTGCACCTTCGAATTTCCAATAGGATGTTCGCCAATTCTACTAAAATGTTGGATTGGCTGCACTGGAAACAACTATTACAATTTACCCTCTGTTATTTTTTTCATGACTGAGTGCACAGCATGTTCATCTCAATATTCACTGCCAACCACAGGATCTGAGCAACCTGACATGACACACCAGTGAGACAGTGAAGTCTTTGAAGGGAGTCTATCACCTCCCCCAAGCGTAATAAACTTCTACCACTTTTTTATACTGCACATTACTCTGATAAAGAACTTAATGCTGTTATGAATGTCACTTCTTTTTGAATCGCCGCATATTAGTTTTTCAGTCCGTTGGTCTGATCCTGTGATGGAGTGATAAGAGTCTGGCCTTACTTTGTAAATATCAGCACTCGTATAAGGTTACATGTATAGAAACAGCTGGATGCTTGTTAATTGTAGGCTCGTCCATTTCACGTCTGCTTTACATTTTAGAAGAGTCCTTTGTGCAAGGCTCATTATACCGAGGCCATGCTGTGTGATGAGCACCGGCTGAGCTTTTGATGGTAGAATTGACATCTTTCCAAAGCACTAGTATTGTCAGTATAAACTAGTAAACTCCTCACTATAGCACTGAGTACTGGCTCTATACACTGCCTAGAGAGTGTGCTTGTGCTGGGATACAGTCATATTGTGTAGAATACATTTTTTTTGTAGAAACATGGTGTAATTGTATTGCTGGTTATATGATGTAGGGTGTATTTAATATTTAATAATAAGTTGGGGTTTTTTTTACAAATTTGTTGTACTATTGAAAAAAAATTTGGATAAAAAGATACTAATTTATATACCCCATTAGCCCTCTAGGCTGTAAGCCCAAAGAATAACTTCTCAAAGGGAATTCTGTATTCTGTTTCACATTAAAAAAAAAAAAGCAATTTGGAAGAAAAGATATACAGATTTTAGAAATCCCGGCGTAGATTTCCTATATAACCCTCGTCGGGTCTCCTATAATAAATAGCAATTCTAATGATAATAAATACCAATGATGTTTGGTGTTCAAAAGGGCCGTGCGCCAATGTTGCGCTGTATTATCACCTATCCACACCAGTTTTCTGAGTTGATAAGCCCCCCCCCCCCATTGTCTTGTGTATATTGGTAAGGCTAGTTAATTTCAATATGTTTATTCAGACGTAAGGCCTGATTCACATCTGCGTTCTGTATTCCGTTCGGGGAGTTCGCTTGGGGACCCTCCGAACAGAATACTGAACACATTAAAAAACGCCTTGCTAAGAAACCACACGGACTCCATAGACTATAATGGGGTCTGTGTGTTTTCCGCACGAATCATGCGGAGAGAAAAGTACTGCAAGTAGCACTTTTCTCTCTGTGTGATTCGTGAGGACTACGTGCGGAAAACACATGGACCCCATTATAGTCTTTGGGATATGTGTGTTTTTTTTTTTAATGCGTTCGGTATTACGTTCGGGGGACCTCAAGCGGACTCCCCAAATGGAATACTGAATGCATATGTGAACAAGGCCTTAGTGTGTATTTTTAGTAAAATTCAGATCAGCCACAGCAAATGTGCAGGGTGAGTGCTGTCCGTGACGGACCTCACACATCTGCAGGTACAGATGCGTGAATGAGGAAATGCAATGCATCAGTCATTATTTTGGGTCTACCATATGGATATATGGACAGTCACAGTGGTCCACATTTAGGAAGACTGATGTTTTCTAAGGAATTGGGGAAAGTGCATACCTCTTAATGCTTGTTAATGGGACAAATTCTAGATAGTATTCTGGAGGCAGCAATGATGTACAGGAGAACCAGTTCAGAAGCCGACTCATGATTTGCTCTAATATGTAATTTTTTTAGTCTAGCAAGTTGCCTAAGGAAACGTTCCCGCCTATGTAGTCACATAGTAATGAGTTGTATCTTCTGTATTATTTAGACATGCCGGGTCTCGTATTAAGAGAACTTTCCTGTTCTGGATCTTGCTTCATAAAAATACAGTGGAATCATATTTCATAGGCTGTAACCCCATAACAGAATTACAAAAAAAGCCATATATTTATATAATAACAGTGAACAGAATAGCATTGGGGTGGTGACTCCTCACTACATAAGGACATTACGTGCTTTTCTGGGGCAGGAATAATTCACGTGGTACACCTTGCATGGAAGCATGACTTTATTCACAAAACAAATAAGGTCAGTCTTTACCGAGAGTTCTGGTTTTAACCAAACAATTGGGCTTTTACTTGAATGGAAGTTTAGCTGCATCCGCAGGGCCTGGCCACAGAAGTAGCCATAGTTTCTGGCTCTGTACACTGGGCAGATGATCGATAGGGATTTTGGGAGTCTTAAAGTAAGACGTCAAATATCTACTATATTGTATGGGTACACTGTCCACCAACACCAGTCACACTCTCCTGTTCCACCCTCATGTCGTAAACTCCTTTAGGGTAAGTTCACACGTGGTTTTTGAGGTCTGGAACCTGACACGGAGGCCGCCTCAGGTTCTGGACCAAAATACGGTAGCTGCAACTGGATGCTGGTGTAGTGCACTGACATCCAGTCGCTCACTCTGCTCCGGATTAGGCCCAATGAATGGCTCTGGTCGGGAGGGAGTGTCTTCAGGCGGATGTCGCAAGGCGAATCTGCCTGAAAGAATGAGCATGTCGCTTCTTTTTCCGGGAGCTGGAACAAACCACTCACAGAAAAAAAAACTGACCGGATCACATTGGTTTCAATGGGAGCCGTCTTTTTGGGCAGGATTTTGAGGCAGATATGGCCTCAAAATCCTGACCAAAAAACCCTGTGTGAACTTTCCCTTAAGGCCCACATTGCAGAAAAGCTAGGCAGGACCAGTCTAAAGTTTATGAGGTCTGGCAAAGAGTCCTGTCTGGTGCATTGTTTCTTCTCATAGATAAAGGAAGCTAGAATTTTCTGGAAACTACAAACCTTTCACAGGTCCAATAAAATATCATGCACATCCCATTGAGCGTAGCATGTAAGCTAATGGACAAGATGGGTCTTTAGACAGTGGAACAGGCAATGCACAGCAACTATATGACTTGTGTAACTAGTTAAAATTTCTATCCTTAAATAAGCATTTAATGCCTGAACTCCTGGAAGAAAGAAGGAATAAAAGAGTGTTGTTGCCCCTTCATTGCCTATAAAAGCACCCAAAATAGACTCATTCACTTCCTAAGGAATGGCCATTAATGTTTGTCTTCTGTTTGACATGGAAAATACCTTTCGCTTTATATCTATGTGGGAGATTTTGAGATCTGCGCCAGAGAATAAAGTAAAAAAAAAAAAAAAGTGTTCAAGTACTATTCAATATGGAAGCAGGGAAAATAACTATCCAGTGATGTCAGTGAATAGGAATCCTCAGTATTAGATGCCACCAGACACTTAGCTGGTAATCGATATAGTGTGCTTGCTAACTTCCTACAAGGTAGCCATCTGTGTCTCACGGAGCTTACAGTCTATTTCTACATTTTTCTCTTGCCTTTCCTTACTATATTACCCAGTCTTGTATCTCTCCTTCTTTCTTGTATAACGTTATCAGCGGCTGTGTCAGAATTATTACCTGAGCTTTATATGAAGTGCACTTTGCTGGTGCCACAAGTATGGCTGAAAAGCCGAATTCACTTGACCGTAGGGAAGTCTACAATTAGCAGTAAATAGAAAACCTCCGACCCAGGTTACGGGTTATATGAAGGCTATTGACGTTAATCTCCAATACAAAGCCCTTTAATAATTTATTATACTCCGGAGGAGTATTTTATTACTCGCTGTTTATATAAAGCAGTAATACACAAGAGCACAATTTCCTGCACAGTCCTGTGGACTCTAGAATACGATTATCTAATAAAGTGCTCTAAATAGGATTATTCATTCACAATTTATGTCATATCCATACATTTTACAGAAATGGTCTTTAGAAGCGATGGAAGGCTTCAGTATAATAAAGTTTGCACATTAGAACTGCTGCCATTTCATCATTGTAATTGGAAAAATATGGCACTTTTTATGTTAACTACATTTTTTAAGAATTTTTGATGATTTAAAAAAAACAACCCATGTCACTAGTTGTACTAAATAAAAGAACTAAGGGCTCGTTCACATCTGTGCCTGGTCTCCATTCTGCAGGTTTCCGTTTCCTGCACAAAACAGAGGCAGGAGACGGAAACCTGCAGTACTCTTTCATACCATTCATTTGAATGGGTTTGAAAGGTGTCTGGCTGTGAGTGTTTTTTTTTAAATCGCAGTCGGACATGCAGTACTCTGTGTCCGATTTTTAAAAAACGGTTTCGCGGCGAAGAGCATAAAACGCTCACCGGCGCACACAGCCGGACCCGTTCAGACAGGTTTCCGTCTTCTGCTGAGAACGGAGTCTGGGCACTAGTGTGAACCTAGAGTAAATCCTTCAATGTTCACTTGCCAGTTCTGCAAGGGTTTTCTTTAAACCTAACTCCTAAATTACTAACAGACAGTACTGTAATAGAAGATAACACCTCTATAGATAACACAATCACTGACCAATCATTGCATCAACTACTGATAATAGATAATGTCACAGCTTATCTACTTCCCCTGGCTGCCAAGAGCATGTCTAGAAAACTATCCCATAGATCTCAAATCAGTTCCAGTCTATTGTGTCCTATGGCTATGAGACTGCGTATCACTAAATTGTTGGAAATAGTCTACTTCCTCATATTGATGACATATACTTAGATCTGTGAGGGTCCAACAGCCAGGACCCCCACAGATCAGCTGTTCCAGGACAACGTGGCTCCCGATGTCTATGGGACAAAGCTGCTATACCAAAATGAGTCTCTGTACATTGTATGCAGCTCCAAGCCTATAAACTACCAGGAGCCATGCTGTCCCAGAACACCTGGATCTGTAGGGGTCCCAACTATGTACCCTCATAGATCTAATATTCATGGGCTGTCCAAATGATAGATCATTATTATTATTAGAAAGTGGATAGCCCATTTCACAGAGCAATGGAGAAGCTCAGGCAAGATGGCAGCCCCATAATCATGTACAAAAAATAGACAAAAAAAAAATTGAGCTGTATTCCTCCCTCTACTTAAAAAAAAAAAAAAAAAAAAAATTACATGCCTATGTTTAAAGGGGTTTCTTGGTTTACGATACTGCTGGTTTATCCTAGATATCAACATCATTTTGCCCTCACCTATATGATATTGATGGCATATTCATGTGCCCCGCATGGCGTAAATGCCGTAATTTCTCCACAGCAGAAACACCATGGGAAAAGTCACAGCGCTTTATACTCAGGTTAAAGTGCAGTAAAGACCATACTTCGGACACGTCACTATTTCCAAGACCGGCGCAGTTTTGAAAATCGCAGTATATCAATTATATATACGGAAACGCCGGTGGTATCCCCATAAGTGTAACTGAAACAGAAAGTCCGCAAAGGAAACCTCTGCGAACTTTCTGTTTAAAGCGCTGCGGTAAGAACAGTGATATGTTGCCGCCACAGTTTTTCCCACAGCGCTTTTTTGTTGTAGGATGCCACATGGGGCCTTAGCCTGTTACTAAGGCTCACATTGCAGAAACGCATCATTTTGGGGGGCAACTTTTGAGACAAAGTCAGGAGTGGATTTAACAGAAGGAAATCATCAAAATATTTCTTTTATATTTTGTAAGGACCCTGACAGTAACGTACATGACCCATTGCGGCTTTATAGATAGTAACATTTCCTAATCTATCTGTCTGAATTGTATCGCCAAATAGAATTCTTATTCCTAGCCTATACTACAATACAACAAAGTATTAAACAACCAGAACAGTATTGTAGCCATGTCTTTGGTATTGGTGCCTTTTATTTTTTATTGCAGCTTTTTTGTTTCTTGTTGCTATTGCGAGGACATATGTAATTGGTTTCCTTTCATCTTAGATGATTTGCCGCTGACTGGTTTCATAAGGCAGATCATGATCAAAACCGCCTCGCTGCCCGTAGAAACCAGTCGCAGGCCGCATTTAGTTTATCTATTGCCATTTAGAAATGAAAGCTGATCTCTGGTTGCTGTGGAGCAAGGACAGCTTTTCTCTGATTCATTTATGATACATAAGGTCTAGGTTACATTGTAATAAATGTATTGCAGTTATATCGCTAATAAATACAGACGCTTATCATTATCACATTTTTTAGACATCCTGGAGACCTCATTTAACATGGTATATCAGCTCACAATGGCAGATTTTTTCTATGTAAGATGATGGTGACGCTTGAAACAAAGATGTTCTATTAATCTCATTAATGCAATTATGCTAATAGTGTCTTATGTAACAATGAAGGCTGAATACAATGTGAACGTTCCCTATCATGTCTTCTAGACTACATTTCTGAGGAAACTAAGGGCAATAACTACACAATGAATTATACTACTAATGCCATGTAATATATAGTAATTAAGAAACCAATAATAGTTCTAAGTATAATAGGATATAAGAAATATTACATATGATAAATAAAAGTGATTGAGAAGTCATACCATTATAGGAGCAAATCCCCAAGATGTTTCTTTGAGCTATGATTTGTTGTTTAGCAGCTTTGTGTGGGATTAATGTGTCTGACTTGTCTTGGTGACCCACTTTAAGGTTTAATCAAAGTGTATGGGACACATTTCTTTTCGCTATGACCATCTGGAGAGAATTTAGACATAAACCTTGGACTGACACAATGCAGATGCCAGACTACTGCCATAAGAGGTTTCTAAGAAGGGCTAGTTCTGTGCTGGGGAGCCCCCTCGACCCAGTACAGGTGGTGGGTGACAGAAGGACACTGTCCGTGGTGAGCTCCATGCTGGAGAATAACTCCCATCCCATGTATGAGACCATGATAGCACTGGGCAGTATTGTCAGTGACCGACTGCTTCACCCTAAGTGTGAGGAGGAGCTATCGAAGATCCTTCCCCCCAACCGCGATCAGGCTAAATAATCTACATCAGGCTAAGCGAAGATCACTCTGCACAGAGAACTAAATGATCCTGAAGTCTTTTCTTCTTAGTTGCTATGACTCCTAGTATCTTTTCTATCTGCTATTCTGAGCTTGTTTGTGTTCTGTCTTGTAATATATTACTGTATTATCCATGCTGCCGTAACACACTGAATTCCCCCATGGTGGGACTATTAAAGGATTATCTTAACATTTCCTGATATACCTCTACTTCTGCAGCAGATTGTTGGGGATAATAGCAGAGAAATAGTACAGAAACAACACCACACTTATCCACTGGTTATGTGTGGAATTGCATCATGGTATGCGTCCAAAATTGGCAAACGAAAAAGTGTAAGTCCGACTTTATCGTCTTGTGGTTTTAATTTAAAAGAACAGACGCCGCACGGATCCCATTATAGTAAACGGGATCTGTCAGGCACCATTGGTGTCTGCTATTTTAGTGATATGTTTAGTGTGTCCATTGTGCTGGTTCTCTGATGGACCAGAACAATGGTGTTTGGAGTAAATGAGGATCCTGGTCTCCAATGTATAATATGTAATAGGGCCCATGCTTACCATGTGTTATCTATAATACTGGTGTTGTAGAGATGCCTTTGGGCCCCCTGAGGCTCCAGGGCCCAGTAGGATTACCACCTCTGTACAGCCTATAGCTAGGCTCATAATGTTGTATATGGTTTAGCAGTGTGCAAACAAGTTGTAGAAATAAATGTCATAACTATCCATGTAAAATGAAGGGATCAGCTAATTTTTGGTCAGATTGGACCAATTATTGCAGTAAATCAAACAGAAGAAACCACTAATCCTCAGCATGCCTGGACTGGGAATTCTATTAATTTAGAGACGTATATATTGATGGTTTAGACATTGCTAAATTGATGTAGAGCTTTGGCTGAAGCCTTCTTACTGACTGAGCAATTTCATTTTGTGTGCGAGACAAGTTTAGAAGGAGCAGAAATACCACGTTGGCTTGTGTTCATCTTTTATCAGGGGATTCCATGATCTTTCCATTCTGTCTACAGCTCATTAACCAGGGAATTAGTCTTGTTTCCGTGTTGTGAATTGGAAATGAAGCGCTTTCTTCCAGTAATATAGAAATGTTCTCGTAATACGGACTTCAAGTAATAGTTCTTAATATCTATACTAAAGAGATAACATACCTGCTATGAAACCAGCATATGTAACAGTCACTGTGCGTGTACTATGTGCAAGCCACCATCAATTGCTTCCATGTCCAAACTCCAAGTCTCTGATAAAGATATTTACCCTGTGAGTAAAAGCAATGGAATTAACTTTGCTCTGCTAATCTGTCCTTATTAGAAATCTGTATATATGCTAATATACAGTACATATATATATATATATATATATATATATATATATATTTATGCCATGCTCCCTCTATATAGTGATAGAGGGAGCATGGCACGGGTAGGCAGCCCGCCAGATATATCAACTTTTATGCCACAAGTGAAGTAGGAATGAGCTGGCGTACATTTCCCCTCCTCTTGCAATGCCTGGTGAGGGGTGTACGTCATGTATGAGGAGGCATGTGCATGGTCATAAATGAGGCGCAGCCTCCAGCAGTGATGGGGTTATTTACCCCAATGTAACTAAACTGGTAATGCGCTAAGTAAACACACTAAGTAAATGTTCACAGTGCAGGGATAAAAAAAAAAAAAAAAAGTGAACCCTACACTTTATTAACCTGTAGATCCCACTTTAACGGCAATGACCTTCCCCTCTAAATGTTTTTACTGTAGTTGCAGATACAATTTCTTGTATATCCAGATTGGAAATAAAGTGAGTAGCAAGTCTGATCCACCAGCATCATGTTATAGAGCAGGAAGAGCTGAGAAGATTAATATATAGTTTGTGGAAAAATATTTACCGGTAATATAAACTTATAATATAACATTCTGGGCTTAGGAGTCCTAGTCATTGACTGGCAGTTCACAAATTGTCGATCTAGTGGGTAACACTTTTAATAATCAAGAAAATTGGGGTTCATCTCATGTATGCTAAAATTCTACCGAATATACAGAAGAGGAAATTGCTTAGATTTATGAGAGATGCTCTACTCAATTATTGAAAAAATATACAAAATCTGTGACTGGTAGCTGGCTCATACCAGGGGCACATATCACTGATATGTGTTATATGATATGATGCATTCCCTGATATGTTTTATATATAATACAATCACTTATATGTGTTATATATCAGTGGCATAACTACCACCGTAGCAGTATAGGCAGCTGTCACAGGGCCCGGGACATTAGGGGCCCGGTGACAGCCACTACCGCTGCTATCATTATACTCGAGGGTCTTTTCGATTATGATGATCGGCGGCCCGGGAGAGGTAAGAAACATAAAAAACACTGTTACTTACCTCTCCACGATCCGGGCAGGCTTTGGCCTAGTCGTATGACGTGTCATGACCCCAGCCTGCATCCCGGGTCATGTGACGTCTGACGTCATTGAAGATGGACTACTTCGGAGGCCGACAGCGTAGGACCCGGGAGATAGGTGAGTAAGAGAGTTTTTTTTGTGTTTCTCTCCCCCTGGGTCTTCGATTATTATACTCTGGAGACTGAAAAGACCCCAGAGTATAATAATTGTTTATGGGTGTCCACAGTGGGACATAATACTGTGTGCAGGGGCCACTATGGGGGATAATACTGTGTGGAAGGGCCACTATGGGGCATAATAGAGCACGCAGGAATGCGTAGGAGGGGGTCGGTCAAGGTCTTCGGCATTCATGTCGGTCGGGGGGGGGGGGGGGGGGGCCATGTCAAAAGTTCGCCACGGGTCCCCGCCATTCCTAGTTACGCCACTGTTATATATGATACAATCACTCATATGTATTATGATATGATACAATCATTCATATGTGTAATATATGATACAATCATTCATATGTGTAATCCTGTATATGATACATTCACTCGTATGTTTTATATATGATACAATCACTGATATGTGTGATATATATGATGCGATCACTCATATGTGTTACGATAAGCTTATGTATCAGCTATCCTAAGCTTAGAGTCAGCAGTGATGTCAATAAATAACTTACAAGTTATTTCCTTTAAGCGATATCTATTTTTCCTTCCACTAGAAATATAAACACATATGATAGAATAAAGCTTTTCTTATGTTTTTTACATAATAGTGACTGTAAACAGACACAGAGAGAGGGGGCTTTGTCTGCACCAGTCACTTTATTGCTGTTTATGCCTTCTGTTCCCATTGTATAACGGATGAAGGCAATGGACTATAATAACACTAGTGTGAACCCACCTTTATCAGGAACAATAAGAGCTGTAACAATGGTGATGTGAAGTATGTACACTATAAAGCAGAATTCATATGTACAGGAGGGATGCTTCAGTGAGAAACAAAAACAAAAAATTTCAGTGGAGCAAAACAAAACAAAAAAAAAAAAAGATAAATTTGAACAACTGGAAGTGCAGAAGAAAGAAAGCCCATATTCAGAATTAGTGGTCACGCCTAGAACACAGTTCACCCAAGGAATCTAAAGCTTGTCCGTGACTATTGCCTTTTGGTATGTGGACGCCAGACTATCATATATCATACTTGTATCATACTTATACAAGTTTGTTGGACCTTCGACAGTTTCGGAGCTATAAGAGTCATATTAATTTGTGCCCACTCAGTAAAAAAAGAGGTTTCTTGAGGTCAGACAGTGATGTTGGATGGGAAGATCTGTACATAATTCTCCAGTTTATCCCAAAGGTGTTTGGTGAGGTCAGGGCTGTGTGGAGGTCATTTAAGTTCCTCCACACCAATCTCTTCATATCATTTCTTTCTGCACAGTCATGCTTTAAGAGAAGAGGGCTTTCTCCAAACTCTTGACACAAAGCTGGAGGCATACAACTGTCTACAATATTGTTTTTTGCTGTAGCCTTCACTGTACCCTTCACTACAAATAAGGGACTTAAACCAAGCCCTCAAAGTGAGCTCCAAACCATTATTCTGTTTCTGCCAAATTTACAGTAGGAACTATGCATTGCATGTGGTAGTCTTCTCCCACCAAGCCAAGATTTACAGTATTCATCAGGCTGCCAAATGGTGAAAGGTGATTCATCTGTCCAGAGCCCGGTGGTGGCATGTTGTACACCAGTCTTCATGGCCGTCCAGAGCCCAATGGTGGCATGTTGTACACCAGTCTTGGTGGCATTGCTCATTGTCATCATAAGCTTCTATGCTGCTGGTCACATGAGGAAACCAATTTCATGAGACACTCAATGCACAGTTCTTGTGCTTATGTCGCTTCCAGAGGTACTAAACCCTGTGGCTAAAATAGTATTACCTTTGGATGCTTCCATTTCACAATAATAGCAGATCAGATATTTCAAAGGCTAACTTGTGGCATCTCTGTTGCATTCTGTGATGGTGCCAAATCACTTAGCTCTACTTTATTATTATTATTATTATTATTATTATTATTTATTTATATAGCACCATTAATTCCATGGTGCTTTACATTTGGGGGTTACATACAATACACAAAATATACAGGTAGCTATAATACTAACAATGACCGACTGGCACAGTGGGGTAGAGGGCCCTGCCCGTGACAGCTTACAATCTATGAAGGGCTTACAATCTAGGGCTTACAATCAAGCTCTATAGCTTGATCCATACTACTACCAATGTCCATCTGTGGAGCTTGCATGGCGACGTGCTTTATTTTATGCACCAATTTGCAATGGGTGTGGCTGAAACTCCTTACTAATTAGGAGGGGACCCAGATACTTTTGGCCATATACTGTGCTTTTTCTGTCCCACTATAACTGGATGCTCTGGCTATGCTCCAGCCCATGTGACAGTTCTGTGTACCAGCATCTTATCTCAGCATACCTCCTAAGAACTGCTGTGTTTGTTTTGGCCACTCAGATCCTTGTTATTATTCTCAGGAACTTAATGAGCAGTCCCAATTGATCAGTACAGTACTTCTGGCTTGTCTGCGTATCTGTTTTACTCCATCAAGTAAAAAGTGTTAAAGGGGTTGTCCAGGCAAAAAAAAAATATTTTTTAAATAGGCTGGGGGAGGTTAAAAAAATATATTTATATATACTTACCTTTCCCCGAAGCTCCTGTGCCTTCCAACATGGTCAGGACCTGCCAGCCCGTTGTTGTCTTCCATTGGAAGTCTCTACCACACGTGACTGCTGAGGCCAATCAGCTGCCTCAGAGAAGGACATGGCCAATTGGTGGCTTCGGCAGAAGGGATCGTGGTGGTTGCAGCCAGCAAGGAATTTCACTTCAAGAAGACACCGAAGCAGCAGGACCAGAGCGCACTGGGAAGACACCGGAGCACAGGTTACATAGTTACATAGTAGATGAGGTTGAATGAAGACATCAGTCCATCAAGTCCAACCTATAACCCTACAATCCCCTACAGTGTTGATCCAAGGGAAGTAAAAAACCCCATGAGGCTCATGCCAATTGCCCCATTTCAGGGAAAAAAAATTCCTTACCGACTCCAATCTGGCAGTCAGTATAAAACCCTGGATCAACGTGTCCTTGTGTCCGTGTACTTGTGTCCTTGAGTGTGATTTTTTTTTCCACCTTCTCCAACCTACTTAAAAATAATTTTTTTGCTTGGACAACTTCTTTAAGAGGGTATGGGGGTATTCCAACCCAAGGTTGGTGAAAGAAGGATCAAGCGTGTGGGATTCAAGAATCCTTTTTTTCTCAGAGGAGATAAGACTGCCAGAGAGGTCTGGCATTGGCTTCTTCCCCTGTCTCCATTAGGGCTATGGCTACAAGACAATCTTGGCCATGACACTTGTTGCCCCACGGAAGAATTGTTATGCTATATTGCAGCATAATGAAAGTGAATATGATAGCAATACTACTCACAGGTCGCTGTGACACTAGGGCAATGCTTCCCAACCTTTTCAGTATCAGGTCAACCCTGGGTGAAACATTGTCCTCAGAGCACCCCTACCAAATCATTTTTATCAAAAGACAAAAACTGCAGTTTTGATGTGGTTTTTCAGCATAGTTTTCTTTTAATTTACAGCCGAAACATTGTAAATAAATTAGTTTTGCTTGTAAAATTAGAAAACCTCAATAAAAACCACATTAAAACTGCATACCTCTTTTCTGATGCAGGGACATGCCATCATTTTCCCATCAGAGTGTTACGACAACCCAGTTGGAAATTTCTGCACTGGAGTATCAAGAAATCCAGTATGGTTGGATTTCATGCCACTGTGGTGTTATGGTCGTGTTGTGAGGTTGAAAAGCATCCTCATTCACTTTTATGATGCGGTGATCTACAGTTGTGCAATGCATGTTACAGCCAAGATCAACGTGTAGTCCTAGTCTAAAAACACGTGTGTAAGGGAGTGGGGTAGATTTAGAATATAAACATTTTTTGGTTCAAAAGTGTTTATATTCTCAGTCTCTATACAGTATCTCACTGAATAAATGGTCATCTCCGGGCCTGATTTTAGGTGTCGAAAACTCTCACATCTCAGAATCTTACTGATTCTACAGGCACGTGCTCTTCTCCCAGCACTGCTCTGTGTGACGATCCACCATTACTGCGCATGCGTGTGATAGTAATGACGATCCGTTTCCGGAAACTGATTTTCACCGGATAAATCAGAAAATGTCCTTGGGGTGGTCATATGGGTAAATATATATTTTTGATTAATTATGTTATTTACAAAGTAGGAGGGGTAGAGTGTTTAGATAGTGTAGGGATTTCCAGTTATCCTGGACAACCCCTTTAAGTTGTGTATTCAGTATATACACTGTGTGTGTGTAATATATATATATATATATATATATATATATATATATATATATACACACACACACAGTATATACACACAAACTATATATACAGTAAACATATATCTAGATAGAGATGGAATTAAGAAGGGTTATTTCAGTTATAATTGAAGCACTTGGCAAGGAAGATTTCTCTCTGTCATCTTCACCAGCTGTCAGAATATGATGGCATCGCTTTTGTTGCATTCAGTAGTGTTCTTGTGCCAGGCAGGCCCAGGTTGCTGATCAGACACCTTTCCTCACTCATCCAGCCCCCTCTGACACTAAACAACAGGGAGTGCATTTATGACTTTATACAGTTTTGTATAGAAAAAAAAAACCCAAACCCCCATAATTTTACATATAATCAGAAGCGCATGCAATACAAGTGTTTTATACAAAAGCTGTACAAATTGTCATGGATGAAGAAACCTGGAGCTAGAGAACCATTATTGATGCACTGGCTATCACAATTATCAGATGTCAGCCCGAGTTGTACCCAATATACTGAAAATACAAACTTCGACAGATATTGGTCTATTGTTGGATTAACAATAACATCAATATACGAAAATCTGTATATCTCTGAATTTACTTTTATGTACAATATATGCAACATTAAATAACTCTTGTGGTGTTATTGTCTCACATTATGGTATTTCACTATTACAAAAAGGAACAATCTGCTGACACTGGTCAGGGAAGATACCTACACATCTACCACTATTGTTGTTATAAAGCTCTTATTGTCTCTGCTTTTACATTTTATTTTCATGTTTAAGGCTATATTCACATCTGTATGTTTCAATTCTGTTCTGCCGGATTCATCACATAACACCATTTACTCCCAACGGGCCCCATTGACTATGATGGAATGCATCAAATTTCCATTGTGGTGTCATTTTAGCAGAAAAAATAATGCTGCATGCTGCGCTATTTAGTCTGGTATTTTTGACAACTCTGGTATGAAAATAGTTTAACATCTGATCAGTCAATAAAATAAATGGCAACATGACGGCTCATAAATGAAGCCTTGCTCTCGGTAGCTGACTTTGACACTTTCTTTAGGTAAAAGTTTTAGGGTGGATTTACTTGGCAGCTGATTGTACATTGCAATGTGACCTTTCTACCAGTGATCCTTCAACTTTATGAGGCATCAATTGGGTGATTTGCTAAGGCTTATAGACTTCTGTAAAAGTCTCCTGTTGCAGTCTGTGCAGAGAACACATAAGTGATTGTTGTTCCTGAAAGACAGTCTTATCTTATTTCTGACTTTACTCTGTCCTTTATTCCTTACCTGGTGTTCTTGGGGAGGAGACACGTTTCTTATCTCTTTCTCCATTTTGGTATTCACTAAGATGTTGAATTATTTATATAAAGTATATGTCATATAAAGAATAATTGAAAACCTTTATCATTATTTTAGTATTTTTTTTTCCCTCTATAACATGCTCGTGTTGTGTATGTGCCTAAGAATGAGCTGCTGGTCTTATATTCCTGTCTATGGATTGTTATTGCATGGTAACAAAAGAGGGAGCAATTTAGCTCCTGAAGTGGTCTAAACGCTTGATCTGGAGAAAGTCACTGGATTTCAGTGGGGTCGATTGACTGACTAAATAATTCGGAATTGTTGGTGGCCTTCTACTTTACTCTAATATCAGATGGCAGGAGAAACAAAGATTGAACATGTTCGATTTCAGCATGTTTGATCCTCTAGTCTCACTTCAGATGTTACTGAGATATACTGAGTTCTCCTGGAATGTCTGAGAGTCTCCTAAAAAAAAGGGGTGACTACTTGTAGTTCTAGAAGGGCTGGCAGATCTCTTTGGCACAGTGGACTGTCTGTCATTTTATATGTGACATAGGCACAATATGTATCAGGTACATCACAAGGGGGATGTGGTTAGTGTAATGTGTGCCCCCATCACAAAAGGGGACTTGACCCAAAGTGAGTGTGGACTTAAAAGAAAAAAGGGACAAAATTCCAGCCCTGAAAAATTAGAAAACAGCTAAGAATGTTATAGAGTAATAAATAGAAAAAAAATCCTCTCCTTGCTGATGCCCTGACACTCCTCTCCTGAAATCACATGAAAAACCTGTCCTCTAGAAAGGTGCTAGTATGGAAAACTGAAAATCCATCACTATAAATGTGGCCTGGACAAGGAGTTTAAAGGGGCTCTATCACTGGATTTTCACTATTTTAGATAAACATATACCTGAATAGCTAAAAGGCTAATTCAAGTCCTGCTAATTGTTTGTTAAAAGCCCCGCCCCCCCCCTCGTTTTAATGACTTACCTTTTAAACGTACATGTAAATGAGCCCTCCGTGCACCGTGGGCGTTCCCGTGCACCCCTCACGTCATATTCTTTTAACAAACGATTAGCAGAACTTTTTGAAGGCTATTCAGGCATATATTTATCTAAAATAGCAAAAATCCAGTGATAGAGTCCCTTTAAATAATTTATTATTATATAGATATTATTTTATCAGTAAGTTCTCTAGAATCTTAAGGAAAATTTAGTAACACTTTACGGATGTTTAATGGACTGTGAAATAAACAGTTTGTATTCTTGGTATGTCATAACAATATTGTCACACCAGCTCCTTTGTATACACTTCAAGGTACGGTCAGGGTAGTTCAGACACTCCATAGTGCACGTACTCAGGGGCGGATCCAGGGCCGGGCGAGCCGGGCAACCGCCCGGGACCTAACAAAATGGTCCCGGTCGGCATGTCCCGATTCCAACTGAGCTCAGCGTTAAAGCAGAAGCTGACAGCTCCTGCTTTAAACGCCTATGTATTCGGCTCATCGGCGGTAGGATGCCGATGAGCTGAATGCATAGGCGTTTAAAACCGGAGCTGTCACAGCTCAGTTCCTGCTTTAACGCTGAGCTCCGGGCCTCCGGCATTTGTAGCCGCGATGTGATGGCGTCATCACATTGCGGCTACAATATGTGTATGAGAGAGGAGAGAGCTGCGAGGGAACGAGGAATGGTGAGTGTGTGTGTGTGTGTGTGTGTGTGTGTGTGTTTGAGAACGGCATGACACTGGGGCAGATGGAGGGGGGAGAACGGCATGACACTGGGGCAGATGGAGGGGGAGAACGGCATGACACTGGGGCAGATGAAGGGGGGGAGAACAGCATGACACTGGGGCAGATGAAGGAGGGGGAGAACGGCATGACACTGGGGCAGATGGAGGGGGGAGAACGGCATGACACTGGGGCAGATGGAGGGGGGAGAACGGCATGACACTGGGGCAGATGGAGGGGGAGAACGGCATGACACTGGGGCAGATGAAGGGGGGGAGAACAGCATGACACTGGTGAAGATGAAGGAGGGGGAGAACGGCATGACACTGGGGCAGATGGAGGTGGGAGAACGGCATGACACTGGGGCAGATGGAGGGGGAGAACGGCATGACACTGGGGCAGATGAAGGGGGGGAGAACAGCATGACACTGGTGAAGATGAAGGAGGGGGAGAACGGCATGACACTGGGGCAGATGGAGGGGGGAGAACGGCATGACACTGGGGCAGATGAAGAGGGGGAGAACAGCATGACACTGGGGCAAATGAAGGGGGAGAGAACAGCATGACACTGGGGCAGATGAAGGGGGGAGAATGGCATGACACTGGGGGAGATGAAGGGGGGAGAACGGCATGACACTGGGGCAAATGAAGGGGGGAGAACGGCATGACACTGGGGCAGATGAAGGGGGGGATGGCATGACACTAGGGCAGAGACGGGGGGAAATGAAACTGTGGGCAGATAAAGGGGGAGAATGGCATAAAACTGGGGACAGAGATAGAGGGGGGACATGAAACTAGAGGTAGATGAAGGGTGTATATGGGGGGGAGATATAATTTACGCGTGACTGTAGGAGGATTATACTGTGTGGAATCACATGAAAATTGAATGAGAATGGGTGGAGTCAACATAAAAGTGGGCGGGGCCTAATTTGTTGCGGCGCGCGCAGCGCGCCGCACGTTTTGTTCCCTCTTTCTAGTCTTCAACAGTTGGGAAGTACAGGTTAGAAGTGCAAGACCCCCAGTAAGTAGGGCCCCGCCAAAGTCAATTGCCCAGGGCCCCGCAAACCCTGGATCCGCCACTGCACGTACTGACTAAGAAGCAACTAGGTGTTGTCTCATTATGTTCTTCATGGCAATCCCTGTTCATGTGCCCTGTAATGCTAGGTTCTCTCTAGTGTTTGGCTCTCCGTCTTTTGAGTCTGCATGGGGATCTGAAAGATGGAAAACTTATCCACTAAAGAGTGGTTACTATAGACTATAATGGGGTCTGCTGAGTGTCTGTCAGGTGTCCGTCGATTTTTCTGTGGCAGAGTCTCTTATGGACCTATCATAATGGCTGGTCCCTGCTCTTTTCCTCCCTCTGCTAGACAGAAATGACCTCTACAAACATTAGCCATCACGTAGCAAGCCCCATCTGTATAGATGGCACGCTAATTTATTTTAGCATTTCGCCATGTTGTATTAAGTCATTTGCTTGAAGCATTTTCTAATACAGTTACTATTACCGTGGTGAACTGCACATATAGCATTGTGTGTCTGATGTGTTATTTATATAGAGTAGTCTGCCATCTGCAGAAGAAACATATAGCCAACTGGGCTTCCCCTATTAACAACAGTTTATCACCAGGGGGTTCTGAAGCTGGACCTGCAGCACCGTCGACCAGCTGAGTTTGTAACCTATTTTGAATATTAAGGACAGAATGTGAAAATTTGCAGCAACTTACAGGGTACAATGAAACCACATTCTCTTTTATTAGCTGTGATACAGTCAGCTCAGCAGTGCGGTCCTTACTGTGTGTCATGTATAGCCAAGTAGCTGTAGCCTAATTTACATAACATTAAAACCTTCCATTTTATAGCGGCTTTAAATTTAGCATATTGGCATTGGGACCATACACTGCCTTTATACAGTGCCAAAGAAATAGACTGAGTGACACGTGCAACTTTTATGACACAGATGTTTTTTTATACATGTTATATTCCAAATTTTCTTATACTATGTTTTAAGAAATTGTTCACATAAATGCTAAATACTGTATACAAAATATTTAACAACAAAAACAATCAAATGTAGCTCAGAAGTGATATAAGAGTGAATTCCAAGATGCCAATAAGTTATTAATGAAATTGTCACTCATCAAATGAAATGTTATGTTTAGGCCTAGTCATGTAATGTATTATATACACTCACCGGCCACTTTATTAGGTACACCATGCTAGTAACGGGTTGGACCCCCTTTTGCCTTCAGAACTGCCTCAATTCTTCGTGGCATAGATTCAACAAGGTGCTGGAAGCATTCCTCAGAGATTTTGGTCCATATTGACATGATGGCATCACACAGTTGCCGCAGATTTGTCGGCTGCACATCCATGATGCGAATCTCCCGTTCCACCACATCCCAAAGATGCTCTATTGGATTGAGATCTGGTGACTGTGGAGGCCATTGGAGTACAGTGAACTCATTGTCATGTTCAAGAAACCAGTCTGAGATGATTCCAGCTTTATGACATGGCATTGCATTATCCTGCTGAAAGTAGCCATCAGATGTTGGGTACATTGTGGTCATAAAGGGATGGACATGGTCAGCAACAATACTCAGGTAGGCTTTGGCGTTGCAACGATGCTCAATTGGTACCAAGGGGCCCAAAGAGTGCCAAGAAAATATTCCCCACGCCATGACACCACCAGCCTGAACCGTTGATACAAGGCAGGATGGATCCATGCTTTCATGTTGTTGACACCAAATTCTGACCCTACCATCTGAATGTCGCAGCAGAAATCGAGACTCATCAGACCAGGCAACGTTTTTCCAATCTTCAATTGTCCAATTTCGATGAGCTTGTGCAAATTGCAGCTTCAGTTTCCTGTTCTTAGCTGAAAGGAGTGGCACCCGGTGTGGTCTTCTGCTGCTGTAGCCCATCTGCCTCAAAGTTCGACGTACTGTGCGTTCAGAGATGCTCTTCTGGCTACCTTGGTTGTAACGGGTGGCTATTTGAGTCACTGTTGCCTTTCTATCAGCTCGAACCAGTCTGGCCATTCTCCTCTGACCTCTGGCATCAACAACGCATTTCCGCCCACAGAACTGCCGCTCACTGGATGTTTTTTCTTTTTCGGACCATTCTCTGTAAACCCTAGAGATGGTTGTGCGTGAAAATCCCAGTAGATCAGCAGTTTCTGAAATACTCAGACCAGCCCTTCTGGCACCAACAACCATGCCATGTTCAAAGGCACTCAAATCACCTTTCTTCCCCATACTGATGCTCGGTTTGAACTGCAGGAGATTGTCTTGACCATGTCTACATGCCTAAATGCACTGAGTTGCCGCCATGTGATTGGCTGATTAGAAATTAAGTGTTAACGAGCAGTTGGACAGGTGTACCTAATAAAGTGGCCGGTGAGTGTATATTTCCATTGTGATCAGTTTTCAGACATCAAGATGTCAAATATATGTCACACGTTATTTTTGCTAATGTACAGCTAGCCATCGTGTTAAAAACACAAGGGGTATGCCTCTGTGCAGCTTGTAGAATGGTCTACTAAAATAGTCATCCATAAAGATAAGAATTGTAATATATTAATGCTAAGCTGGCCATACACTTAAGATAAACAGATGGGATCTGACAAATCGGATGATGATCTGTCTTCATAGGCAGATGTTGGAGGAAGGAGTGATCGGACATGTCGGATTTCAACATGCCCGCTTATTCCCCTGCCCCACATTAAAATAAACCGCCATGCTTGCTCGAGCCTGGTCTCCATGTGTACAATAAAGTTAGGAAAAACAGCTGATGATCGCTCAGAGCACACGTCTCATGTATGGCTATAATACAAGTACAGCTGATCATACTAGCTGCTGTTATCATTCACACAATTATATGTAAAGGTTTCTGGAAGGTCACAGCTGGACATATTTCGGAGATCTCTCGGGCAGACATGTTTATGGACTTTCTGTCCGTACTGAAGAGCGTTACAGTCGCATAATTCTCATTCTGAAATGTGGGTTTTGGGGACCATCTGACTACATTCAGTTGTGCAGCAAATGCTCATGAGACAGGTTTTAGGTTTTGGATCCATTTAGCATAAGAACCTGCAGTTCTTTCCAAATTCTAGAACTTCAGAAATGGGGAATAAGTTGTATCTGTCACCCACAGGTGTGTAGAGTAACTATCCCTGAAGCATTGTTATTATATAGGAGAAATTGTTATTTGTAGACTTCGGCAAGAATACCATAGGCCTGTTGTGAATACATTGAAGAACACAATGTGTAGCCACATACACAAGTGGACTGCTATCTTTGCTGGCACATGTGTGAAGTTCAGGGTCCTAAGAATGTCCTAAACTATATATTATTGAAATACTGTTTTTTATTTTGCTTACTGTGCATTAATATAATAAGTGCCATGAAGCTCTATCAGCTGGAAGCTTCTGCAAACTTTACATCAACTCTGATAACATTTATGATATGTTATTTCAACTATTTCTAAGAATCAATAACTTTTACAATGTGGAGGAGGAAATAAGCTATGAGCAAACATAACTCTAATAACCATGGTTGGAAGAGTGAGGTCTGCATAGGTCTTGTTGCGTTGAATGAATGGCTTGTCGCTGCCATTTAATTCTGCGCCTATTCATGCTTCATTAGGGCTCAGGCATTTCATTCCAGAGAGTGTGTCAGGACCTGCCAGAGAGGTTGCTGGGAGACCTCTTACAGCCGTTACTATGAGCTCATGCAGGCTTCCCGGCCTGTGTACGGCTTGACAATGACTCAGTGACTGATGGTGACGATAGTGACTCTGATAATGTGTGTAAGAGAAAAGTATCAGCGTTTCACACGTTCTACCAGGTCTCTGAAATCCTCTTATAGGGGCGCTTCTGCCTAGATTCTTGCATTTTGAAGCCTCAATAAAATGAGAATGCAGTATTCATGTCACATCAATGGAAAGCATTGTTGAACGTAAGGAGAGAAAACAATACTACCCTGGGCCTCACACTGCTCGGCCGCTCTGCAAAGTAACAAAAAAGCAACTCCGAGACGCTGCATTTTTCTTCATGCGATCAGGGCAGAGAAAACTTATCTACTATTACACTACTGGGGTAATATTAGAGTATTACATAAGTCATAAAGGAGGACTCATTTATAATGTTTACTGTATACACAGGATTAGATGTCCTGTGCCAGGAAATGAGAATAATGGTACGCACTGTATGTTTCCTAGTGCTAACATATTCTTATGGAAAAGAAATATACTCTTGTATCTTACATTTGACATGGACAAAAACACGACATCGCATTCAGTTTCATTAAATGATAAGCAGCACAACATGGGTGGCACCCAAAGTCGCCTAACTAGTATAAGTCTGACAGTGACGACAAATGTGGCGGTCGTAATGCTTTTAATATATCCTGACTAAGGCCCGCTTCACATCTGCATTCGGGTTTCCATTCTGGGAGTCCTCTAGGGGACCCCTTCCCCTGAACGGTAAAAAGAGCGGTTACCTAAAGAAACTTGCGGACCCCTTAGGATATAATGGAGTCCATTGGGTTTCTACACAAAACATGCGGAGAAAAATGTGCTGCTTGCGGGACTTTTCTCTTCACATGTTTCATGTAGAAACCATACGAACCCCATTACAGTCTATGGGGTCCCCGGGTTTCCCAGGCAATCACTTTGTTTATGGATGTAGATTTCAGTTGGGGGGGTCCCCAAACGGACTCCCCAAATGGAAACCTGAACGCAGATGTGAACCGGGCCTTAGGGAATATAGCGGAGACAGCAGTGATATGTGAAGGTGTATGATCTAAGAACTTCACCTCCCCATTGGTAATGTTTTTAGAGGTACAAGGAATTTATTTTCCTGATAATATACATGTTGACAAATTCGTCTTTATTCACCTTTTTTTTTTTTTGTATAAAAAAAAAAAAAAAAAAAGACTCACTATGGGTATGACACATCCATTCCATAATAAGAACAGAACCTAATGGCTCCCATTGACTTACAGATGAATCCTTACTCACTTAGTTCAAGATATTCTGAGATGAGTGTCACCAAACCTTTGTATTACTCACAATGTGTGACAGAGTACAGTAAAGTACAAAAGGTACGAATGGAGACTTAGAATGAAACTGACAGGTCTGTTTTCATATCCAGACATCCCAGTTATGGATACTTAAAAGCATAACTGAATATGTTATAAAGCCTTTCATTTAGGCTCCATACACACGACAAAGTGCTTTGTCAGTGTGCCATCTGTATTTTTTAGCAGATACCACACTGACCCATTATATTCTCTGGGCCCCATACACATGACTGTGTATTATCATGGGTTCATGTAAGGGGCCCATCAGCCTATGGGCAAAATTTAAGATAAGATAATCCTTTAATAGTCCCACAGTGGGGAAATTTCAGTATGTTACAGCAGCATAGTAATACAGATACAGGATAATACACAGTAATATATTACAGATGTAGGCACACATATGCTGAGAAGAGAAGATATACTAGGAGTCCATAGCAGCTAAGGAACAGAAGAAGAAAGAAGGAAGACTTCATGATCATAGTCATTAGTTTTCTGTAGGACAGGTAGTCTTATTCCTGTTAGTTTTATAGTCCAGTCTCATTTATTAAAATATATAAAAGGAATGGGCAGCATATACATACCATCCATGTGCCATCTATGCCACTACCTCATGAAAGGTTTCCCCAAATAAATTTGTGACATATCTCCTGACAGGTGAACTAGTCTCCTGAATATTCTGTGGCCAGTGCTAAAAGTTTTTATTTATTTATTTAATACAAAAATAAGTCTTTATTAAAAGAGTTCCATCGTCTCACTGCTCTTACAGTAAAGAATCCATTCCTTGTTCATGAAGAAAATGTCTTTTTGCTGTAAAGGATACCCCTTCTATAAATAGGTTATGAAAGATCCCAAGATTGACTTTTGGTATTTCTGAGGTCATCTCTCTGCCATCTTTTATTCTAAAGCTATAAATGATTATTTATGAATTCTGTTGAAGAGATTCGTAGCTCTTATTATCTAACTCTGAGGAATGCGGAGTATGAGGGAATGTTTTCTAATGTAAGGACTGGTGAGCAAAGGTTTGGTGAGTTAATTATTGGTTAGTGGTTATATATGATTAATTCTGTAATGTCCGTGTCATTATAGAGAACAAGTTAGACCAGTTTACCCCTACGCTGTATCTTCGAGCTAGCTGTACTTTTAAAGCCTTATAGGGAACTCAGTTACCGACTTCTGATACATTGAGACTGCAGATACCATTGTTGCGTGTCGAATATTTCAAGTATTCACTAAAGAAAGTTAGTTCTAACTACTGACTTATTGGGGGATACGGGAGGGATATGGATATTTACTGTATGTCTGAAATGTAATTTTTAGAATTAGAAATGACTTACAATAGTTGACAAATATAAGAGATTACAGCAGAATTTATGTTAGAATTAAAGGGGTTGTCCAAAGGGGGTTATGATTTTAAAAGAGGCTCATGGTCTCAGAAACATAAAAATGGAATCTAATGTAAATACTTTTCTGATGCTTATTAGCTCCTTAGTGGTCTCTACTTTGTGGTCCGGTATAGACACACAGGAAATGCCATTAAGTGACTGCATCGATGATCCTTTTTGGCCAGGGATTGGTTTAGCGGTATTCTGTGTATGTCAAGATGGTATCAGAAATTAGAGAACTGAGGCAACACGGTGGCTCAGTGGTTAGCACTGTAGCCTTGCAGCGTTGGAGTACCGGGTTCAAATCTTGCCAGGAACAACATCAGCAATGTTCTCCCTGTGTTTGCGTGGGTTTCCTCCCATTCTACAAAGACATACTGACAGCAGAAAAAAAAAAGTACATTGTGATCCCTATATGGGGCTCACAATCTAAATTAACAAGAAAAAATAATTGGTCTGGCCCTAAATTTGGGCTGACGTCCATGTTTGCTTGCATTGATGCCAAGTTACTATGTATCAGTGTATTGCTTTAGGGCCGATCAGCAGCAGATCTAAATACAATCCACATACTGTAGACATTCAGTAAACAGCGTCTACAATATATCGGAGCAGTATAATCACATACTGGTACAGTAGATTTCTGAAAGAAAGGAAAACACGTTGAAGAGTGTACTTTGGATGTAATAAATCGACTTTTCCAATTGACTGGCACAATATTCGGGCTCTTTTCCAATGCTTAATGTGCTGTGTTAACTAGGCAATCATTGCTTCCCTTATCTTGACATAGGGAAAGTGCTTGTAGCTTAGGCAGCCAGTGTACATAATAACATGGCATTGGTTTATTGGCTCAGAGAAATCCAACAGGTTGCACTGGTTTCCTAGAAACGTAGAGGATGAAAATGTAAACAAGTGAATAAGCTGAATTCTTGGAATTTCTCTTTGCCCCAGGAGGAGACAGAAGGAAACTGCTTATGACTGATGAAATGCACTTGTTTTTTTCTAGATCAACATCAGTGTTGTATCGTATCAGTTCTTCAACACAACCACTAAAACTATCTGCATGTAAACTGATGGCCACTCCGACCTGACCTGGTATTGATGTGGATGCAATGGGCATCTATATAGTGGCCTAAAACAAACCCATATACTGTATACATGGTCCTAACGCTGGTGGCTACAATAGGAGAGGTGCTACATTGGAGCCTGGGCTTATTTGGGTTATGAGAGCCTCGTTCTTTGTACTACTGCTGTGTGAAGCAATGAAATCATTGGGTATGGCTAACTCCAATGTAATCTACATAAGATCAGCATCATTATTGTCTTAGGATATGAAAAAAAAAAAATCTTAAAATTTGCCAATTGTTTATGACAAATGGAGTATATGAAAAGGCAAAGACTGATAGATGGTCATTAACTAACCGGATGGTAAAAGTAAGGGTGAGTAGTGGGGAAAAAAGCCCCAAAATATTAGAATGCGCTCCCTCACTTACAAGACATGATACGCTCGTGGTACTTGATAAAATGTAGAACTTATTGGTATGGATAACGCGTTTTGGGGCTTTATAACACATCACTTGGAGCGTACTCTTCATCAGATCCAAAGTACCCAAGCAGAGCTCTGCAGCCTTGTGCTGAAGAAGCTACAACGCTGATATCTCTGACTAGTCAGTCAATACCGTGGCAATAAATATACTATAGGAATGCAAACTGTTTTGTGGCTGTATCATCTCATTGTATATCTTTTGGGTTATTGGACTCTTATTGATAACATTATGCTGGAAATAACACTTTTGTTAATGTACATTGTTTTCCCCAATTTTCCACCTAAGCCATGATGAAAACCAGACCAAGGTTTTCATTCTCTGCATACTCAGCAATAAATACCTATGTGATTTGACATGATACTTTTTTTTTTTTTTTTTTTTTTTTACATTATTCTAATATTTCAAAAAGTGGTAGCACCATTTAAAAATAAATATATATATATATATATATATATATATATATTCTGAAATTAAAGTGAATTTTAAATAAATTTGTAGAAATAGATATATATCAGGAGATTTATGACTGTATGTCTGGTATGCATTAAAATAAACTAAATGATTCAATATGTTAGCTATGTGGCAAATAATCTTTTGATCAAAGTCACTAAACTAATGACTCATAGTTGCGGTATTCTTCAATAATACAGAAGTAAGAAAGAGAGGTAACAAAGGAGCACTATGTTATTGAAATCCCTCAAATCTACAATACTGGGTCTAGGTCTCCTCTCCACAAAAGATGTTCTGCTATTTACATTGCTTGAACATTCCTCCATCTGCTATAGAGGATACATCAAACCACTTCATTTTCATCACATGGTGGAACAGAACAACCTGGACGGGAGTCGTCGTGCTCCATGAAATGTGGTGGTTACATTTCGTTGTGGTTACGCATTTTGATCTGCCATTTACAATACTCCATTATCAAACCTACAATAACTATAGTTAAAAAGAAAAAAATGAAATAATGAATTAGGGCAATTAATAGTAAAATAATCAATAGTCCGCTCAATTAAAGCTAGGGTTCACATCTGTGCACCAATTGCACGTGTTAACTCTTTAGACACCACGGTCAAATGGGACTGTAGCGTCTAAATTGCACAGGCGCCACGGGTGCCGCCATTTTTCACCGATGGACGCCCCCCAGGCCGTCAACAGAAGGCAGCAGTTGTTTGCCATGACAGCCAGGAACCTATTGTTTATTCCATATGGTGAACAGCAAAGCAGTGAAAAAAATCGAAATAGTCAAATATTTTCAAGTTATTTTCAACACCTTGCCTCCTATAAAAAAAATTTTTTAATAAAAAGTGATGAAATCATCATCAGATCTTTCCCCAAATGGTATCAATAAAAATGTGATTTTGTCCCGCATAAAAACACATCTTACCACGCTCCATACATGGCGACACAAAAAGTTTTTAATTTCTTTTAAAAGGTATCAAAACATTAAAATACTATATACATTTGGTATCGCCGTCTTTGTACTAACCCGCAGAATACAGGTATCGTCATTTTCACCACACAGTGAACACCGTAAAAATTAAACCCATATGAAATTGGCACAAATGCATTTTTGCTCCAATTACACCTTATTCTGAATTTTTTTCCCGCTTCCCAGTACATGGCACAGCATATTGAATGGTGCCATTACAAAGTACAATTTGTCCCGCAAAAAATAAGCCATCATGTGACTCTGTGAACTGAAAAATGAAAAAGTTATGGCTCTAGTAATGTGAGGAGGGAAAAAGAAAAATGTAAAATTGAAAAATGGCCCGGTCCTTAAGGGGTTAAGAGATATATGTTATTGTTTGTAGAACAAAAAGTTGTACAATTATCCAATATACTTTGTGTCAATTCCTCACAGTTTTCTAGATCTCTGCTTGTCGTCATTCATTTTGCTTACTTCCAGTAGATAATATACAGTCCATGGTCATGTGATATACGATCCATGGTCATGTGATATACAGTCTGTGGTCATGTGATGTACACACAGGTGTACAGCTCGTTATAGTCACAGCTCCGTAATCAGACACCTGCCTAGTAACGAGCTGTGCACCTGTGGGTCCATCACATGACCACGGACTGTTTTTTATAGAAAGAAAACGAATGACAGCAAGCAGAGATCTTGAAAACTGAGGAAATGATACAGAAAATATATTGGAAAATTGTTCAACTTTTTATTATATAAACAATAACATTTCTTTCTCAATATCGGTCTGAAAGTGGCAAATCCTTTAATTATCTGCTCTTAACCTATTAATATTAGGACCCAACCTCTGCTGTCATGTGCCAGCATGAGACAGTGCTGCAATGTGTTCTCCAGTTTCACTATGCCCTTTAACTCTACTATGGCAAACAGATTAAAAATAAAATACAGTAGGATGTACTATCTGTTTTTTTGTTTTGTTTTGTTTTTTATAACCCTCCAAACGTTATTTGGGTGTAAGTAGCCCAAGGCTGAGGCCCCACATTGTGGAAACGCAGCATTTTTATTGCAGATTTTGCTCCTTTTTTTTTTTTTTTTTTTTTTTTTTAGCCAAAGTCAGAAGTGGCTACAAAAGGTACTGAAACTATATAGGAGGCTCTTAGACGTTTCCCTTCTGTTAATTCCACTCCTGACTTTAACTCGAAAAAATGCAGCAAAATCTGAAACAAAAAATTCTGCATTTCCGCAACATGGGGCCCTAGTTTACATCAGTTATAGCTGAACAGACTGAAAAAACGTAAATGCAGATGGCATGTGGCCAGGTGTGGAGATTTCTTCTATATACTGACTGATAGGAAAGAGAATATATACTGTGTGTGTGTCTTTTCTAATGACAGCAGACTACAAGAATGTAGAATACAAGAATACAAGCTCAGATTTAGCCCAGAAAACATTGTGCCGATTGTGTATTGATCACCTGCAGAGTTCAATTCCTGCATAAGTATGAGTGATGAGTAAATTCTCTGCCGCTCTGCCATACGCTTCGCATATTAGATTCAATTTATTGTGTCTCAATCCACAGAAAATTCAGCTCAGCAAGTTTAATTCTTTTTCATCAAAGTCTAAACCAACACATTTGGCAAAAGAAAAGAATTATTTTGCTACGTAAAGCCAGGGCCCCTCTTGGCAAAAACGCTGCAATTTAGACACAGTGGAAACACCATTGCAAGACTACCTGCAGAGCCGATGAGACTGGCTAATGCCAACTACACACTGCAAAAAAACTCTGTGGACATTCCATAAAAAAATGCTGTAGAAAAAGCGCAATGTTTTTCTGCAACATTTTTTGACTACAGCTCACTGCTTGGGGCCTCAAATTGTGGAAAAGCTGCTTTTTTGCTTGCAAATTTTGATGAGGTTTCTTGAGCACAAGCCAAAGTTAAGGGGTACCGTATATACTTGAGTATAAGCCGAGTTTTTTAGCACAGTTTTTGCGCTGAAAAACTCCACCTCGGCTTATACTTGAGTCATTACGGCAATATTATAGTTACAGACCCGGCATCCGGATGCAGCATACAGACACCGGGGCGGGTGCCGGGCCTGCAGGAGCGTGGCGATGCTGTTCATTTCAAACTGCAGAAGTACTTACGGTTCTTCTGCTAGCAGGCCCGGAACGCAGACTCCGCCCCCCACAATGCTCTATCACACGCGGGGTGACGTGGCCACGTAACCTCAGGCCCACACCCGGCGCGTGTCTACGTTCCGGGCTTGCTAGCAGAAGTACCGTAAGTACTTCTGCAGTTTGAAATGTACATCATCACCATGCTCCTGTCAGGAACATGGCGATGCTGCGGGCCCGGCACCTGGCCCAGTGTCTGTATGCCGGATCTGTAGCTATAATGGCACCACTCTGCTCCAGAGCGGTCGCCATGGCAAGCGGCACCTACGCTGTAACTCTTAGAGATACAGTGGAGATGCCCTCTGTTGGTGGAACTTGAAGCCTCCGAGGAGAACCGCTGCGGGGAAGCGGCAGGTGCCGCCATGCCCCTGGAGAGAGTTAACCAAAATCTCATTCACATTGCAAGAACTGTCAAATGCTGCACTTTCACAACATGGCACTTCAGCCCAAGGGCTTCTTTTCTAGTTCCCATTCCTTTTGTGTTTGGCTCAAAATACTGCAGCAAAATCTGCAACAAAACTGATTTCCTGCAACATAGGGCCTCAGGCTGAATCTTATTTTTCACTTTTCTGCCTTCTCATGATATAACACAATATAATATCTCCCTGGCTTATATATAGCTCCTTTCCCTATTAAAGAAAGTCTGTCACCAGAACCCAGATAGGTTAGGGTCCCTGAATCAAACAGTGTTTCTTGACCTTTGTAAATCAGCGCCTCTAACATATCTGCAGGGTAGGGTGGATATGTTGGGCTCTGGTGATAGACTCCCCTTAGGTAAAGTTCATTAAACCCTTCCAGCAAGTGTTTTGTTTATGCTGTCGGATATGTACGAGTATGACATCATGACTGAGGGTGGCCAAAAAACACAGCTCCTATGCAATTCTGTCCTGGTCTCCTTTGTTTTCTGATGTCTTTTGGTTGTGACATCATGCTGATAACTACTTATGGTCTGTATGCAAGTAGTTTTAATAGCAGGCATGCTTGGCATATGTATTCAAGCCATTTAGATGGCCACAAACTATGTGGTGGGTATATATATATATATATATATATATATATATATATATATATATATATATATATATATATATATATATAGTTCTATTTATTCCTGCATTATTCTTGAATTATTGATCTATTTTCAGTAGGTATAGTACTGGTATGGTATTTTACCATTATGTGTTATGTTTGGAGCATTGTAAAACAGGTGTCCAGTAGAATTCTGCTAGTTTGGTGCTGGTGTGTTGTCATATTGTTTTAGATTTTTTTTTTTTTCCGATATAATAAATTAATCACTCGCTGTCCATACAGTGTAATTGTGTATCAGCAGCGCTTACCTCTTTACACAAGGCGATGAGGACCTTACAGGATATATTGTATATTGCAGGAGTACTTGCACCAGGTGACAAATCAATACACAGACAATGCCAAATTGTAAGTTTACACAGAGTTTAGGCTAAGTAAACTGGCAGAGCAGAGTTGTCTGTCCACATTCTTTGTATATTACTAATGTTACAAACAATCGTATTTTGTGCGATGCGTTTGATAATTGTTCTAGGACACCTGCATAGAGAATGCATAATGTTTAGAAATCTCTTGTATAGTTTGTCTATGTGTTACTTTTATGAGTAATAACACTCATCGGGTGGTCACTAAATGTTACGTTAGAAATAATAGGTAACAGTTTAGGCTACGTTCACTTCTGGATCCACTGGGTTTCTAACACAAAGTTCAGAGACCGGCTAAATGGAGTGCTGGACTCTATTATCCAACATTTTTGATAGAATCAGTGACGGAGGCTCCTAACACACAGATGTGAAGCAAGACTAGGTTACGACTTCTTACTCGAATTGTGTAAATATGGAGAGCGTTGAGTCCACCAGAGGAACCCTGTAGATATACAAAGCATACTGGTTGACGTATGTGTGCACTAGTGAAACACACCACCATTTCAAAGCCCTTGTCTCTCACTTTACTGAGTCTATGCCTAATGATACAAAACAGGACATAGACACTTTGCACTATAGCCATTATTCTTATTTTCTGGAAGTGAGAGCTACAGTGTATGTGTCAGAAGATAACACGAAAACTGAAAGACCATTTAGATCTTATGCAATTTTTTTTTTTTTTTCAGATATACTAAACCATTAACATTTGCTGACTGTATTGGTGATGAATTGCCACTGGGATGGGAAGAGGCCTACGACGCTCAAGTTGGTGTTTACTACATTGACCATAACTCTCGTAAGTAATGCGATCTGTGGAGAAGTTTTAAAAAAAAAAAGGAGATCCAAAAGTGGACACGTCCTGGTGTTACTGACACGTTCCTGTACTTATTTTGGAGTCTCCCTTTAAAACCAAAGTGTCCCTTATGCTGGGGAAACCCATGCAAACCCTTTAAAGTCTATAAATGTATTACTACGGCCCCAGTGTTGTAAAGCAGAACGACCAACCACTGAGTCTGATTTCATCCATGACAGTCTTTACTAAATATTTATGGGAAGTGAAAAGATATGCAGATTGGGTATCAGCATACTGGTTTATGTTGTCATAATGAAATATTTATTGTATGTGGACTGTCAGTGTGATGAGGTGGAGCGTCTGAACTCTGTATTATATAGTCAGTAGGATGATTTGCAAGGTAATACATAAATGAATAATAATAAAGACGTAGCAGAGAGGAATTTGTCATGTAACGGCTTCTTTTGTAAACTCTCTTTGCAAATGTATTTCAGTGGTTTTGCCTCTAAATGTACAGAAACAATGCGCTGTAATAGGACGAGGTCTACTATATCTGTATGTGTGTTTATACAATATATAGGCATAGTTCTTAGACTAATTTTATATTTTATATTACATATGCAAAATAAAAAAAATAAAAAAATTACAATACATAGAAATTATAATAGCAACCGTGATAAAAATCAATACAGGAGCAGATCTAGTATATTAAAAGAGTCAATAGCTGACTGCTAAACATCCAGCTCTGGACTCTGCCCAACACCTACACCAGGGATCAGCAATCTTTGGCTCTCCAGCTTCTGTGAAACTACAACTCCCAATATGCTCCATTGACTTCCATGGCTGTTCCAAGAACAGCAGAGCAAGTGTGCATGCTGAGAGTTGTAGTTTTACAACAGCTGGACTGCCGAAGGATGCCTGTCCCTGAGCTACCACATGCAAAAAGATGATTCTGCTCTGGGAAGCCTTCTTTAGGCCGGGGACCCATTTTGCAAAGGTTTTTTGGCGTTTCCACAGCAGCAAAAAACGATGCATATTACAGTGAGATAATCCCATCTACGGAAATGCTGTAATTTCAGAAACACTCATGTTCTTGTAAACTGCAGCATGTCAATTATACCTACGGAAACGTTGGCACTTTCCATATACCGTGTTTCCCCGATAGTAGGACAGCCCCGAAAAGTAAGGCATGTTTTGTTTTGTTTTTTGTAGAATTGCCTAATATAAGGCACCCCCACCCGAAAATTAAGGCATGATCAAAAACCATGCTGCCTCTGCTGTTGTATCCACTGTCCCTGCTGCTGTAGGATGAGCTGGGAGATGCCCGCTGTGCATATGTTGCGGGGAGTCGGCTCTCCCAGCTCATCTCAGAGGCAGCAGCCAGCATACAGTAGAGGCAGCAGCCGGCTTTCCTGTGCACATGGAGCACAGTGCACACCATCCAGCCGGCTGCAATGCCAGTGAAGTGAGCCTCTCCAGCGCAACCGCCGGAAACCTAGCTAAGCCCCGCCCACTACTTCCGCTGCCGGGACGAACAGCAGCACCAGCGCTGCTACGAAGATGGGAAAGGTAAGTAGGATACCTTTCCCCCCCCCTCCCCTCCACTACCTACAAGCGGCAGTCATGCCAGCGCTCTGCTAAGGAAGTGCTGGCATGACTGCCAGTTGTCATAAGATGTCCCCCAAAAATAAGACAGGTCCTACATTTAGGATGACTATTTAATTATAACACACTGTCTGATTTTCGGGGAAACACGGTATGTATAATATAGGCAGCAAGAGTGCAGAGGAAAAGTCTGTGGACTTTCAGTGAAAAACACTGTAAAAAAAAAAAAAAAAAAGAGAGATGCGTTTCTACTAGTGTTGAGTGACTAGTATTCGAAACTATTCATCGAATACCTCGCTCCCATAGGAATACCTGGAAGTGGCCGAGGACCAAGGGGTTAAAGGAGTATTCCCATGTACATAGTTTTTAAAAAAAAAAAAAAATTGGTAGATATTTAAAAGTTAAACATTTTTGCACATATAAGTAATTAAACATTTTGCAGAGTTTTAAAGATTTTCTCTAAATATCTTGTGGTCACAGTCTGTTGTCTTGATCGGTTGCCAGTGTTTACGACCATGAATGCAAGAACTTTCTAAGGTCAGAAAATCAGCCATCATGTCCTTATTGTGGCCGGGATATCTTCTGATACATGTAGTGTCCCTGTCTGATATCCCGGCTACAATAAGAATGTCATAGCTGGGTTCCTGACAAGTCCCAGACCACAGAAAGTTTCTACATTAGTGGTTGTAACCATTGGCAGCCGATCAAGACAACAGATGTCACCACTAAGAAAGTTAGAGAAAATCTTTAAAACATTATATTTGCAAAAATGTTTAACTTTTAATTATCTACAAATAGAGATATGATTATGTACATGGGAAAGCCCTTTTCTGTGAAGATTTGCCGGCCGCTAACACGCATTCCTATGGGAGCGAGGTATTCGTATCTACTATTCGCTCAACACTAGTTTCTAAGGGCCCTATACGCACCGATATACACGCGCTTCCCATTGAAATCAATGAGCTCTGTTTTGAAGCGCCACGCTTGGACATGTGTATACGTGTCTAAATGAGCGGCGCGCTTACACCGTGCGAAGGGGCCCTACCACTGTCTTTTCAGCAACGTTTTTCCTGCAGCTCATTAAGTAGGGCCTTAGCCTCACATACTACTGTCACATTTATGAAGTGATTTATAACATTTTACCACTTGTGGTCATGGAGGTGTAAAGTTAGACTACACAGTCTAATAATGCAGAAAATTTATCAAATAATAATAATATAATTTTAATAAAATAATATAAATTTGCACTGTCTAACTGTTTGGGCCCGGTCAAACGGAGTAAGTGCGCATGTAATTTGGCAAAATACACGTGTAAAAATAAGACTCCTATTGACTTCAATGACATTTTTTTACACATGTAAAAAAAAAACACGTCAAAATACTTGTGTAAAATGTCATTGAAGTCAATGGGAGTCTTATTTTTACACGTGTATTCTTTACACGTGTATTTTGCCAAAATACATGCGCGTTTACTCTGTGTGAACGGGCCTTAGGCTGTAGAAAAGCAGCTTTTTTTGTTGCAGATTTTACTGCGTTTTTTTGAGCCAAAGCGAGGGGTAGATTGAGCAGAAGGGAGAAGTATAAGACACTTCCTATATATTTGCCATTCCCTTAGTAGCCATTCTTGGCTTAGGCTCAAAAAATGCAGAATCTGCAAAAAAAAACAACGCAAAGAGGTTCTTCCCACAGCACTTTAGACAGAAAGTTCGCAGAGGTTTTCTCTGTGGACTGTCTGGTTCAATTATACTGGTGTTTCCGTAGGTATATTTGATATGCTGCGATTTCCAAAACCACACCAGTTTTGGAAAACGTGGCATGTCTGCAGGGCAGTATTAAAATGCAAAGTGGACATGGGATTTACTAGAATCCCAACCACTTTGCCCTGACTGTAAAACACTGCGTTTACGCCACGTGGAGCTCTGGATTTACATAGTATAAGGCTGGGTTCACATCTTCAGAAGGGACCGCCGAAAATTGGCAGAGGAAAAAAAGGTCCTGCAAGAATTTTGCTCAGGGGTCATCATCAAAATATTGACCTATCATCACATGTACTGTGGCATAGCCTTTAGAACAATTTATTTCTCATCTGTCTCTATTAAACACATTGGACTTCAACCCTTATCCACAGGGCTGACTTTTAAGGCTTTGTATACCCAACATGATATTCCCACTATATATGTTCAGACAATGAACCATTCGCTCAACACCATTGTGCGCCTTAAGGAGATACCATTGCCCAAAAGGTTGACCCTGCCTTATCTACTGTCTTCTGAAAATGTATTGTTATTTTTCAGAAACCACACAAATAGAAGATCCCAGAGTGCAATGGAGAAGAGAACAGGAGCGCATGTTAAAGGACTACCTAGTCCTGGCTCAGGAAGCTCTGGTGGCTCAGAAGGAGATTTACCAAGTCAAGCAGCAGAGACTTGAATTAGCCCAGAAGGAATATAGGCAGCTACATGATGTCTGGAAGCATAAACTTGGATCTCAGACAAGTTGTAAGTATTAGACCAACATCAAAGACTCTGACAGATGCCAGATCTGAAGTGTACGGGGGATTTTTTTAATTTTTTTTTATTCAAAACACTTTTTTATTTTATATATTAACCCACTCATCCAAGACAGGAGCCAGACATCCATAACATAGATAGAGCAGGATCATCAGATGTGTATAAAGCTATAGTCCTGGGCGCAGTTTCCTTCCTCTGTGCTTTTCTATGATCCGTTATCCAGTTCTTATAGGCTTACATACTTATATGTGTATGAGCTTGGTCTACTCATTTGGCTTTTTGATTCTCCTTACAGTGGTTTCTGGCTCCTCATCCAGTTCCAAATATGATCCAGAGATTCTGAAAGCTGAAATTGCTACAACAAAGTCCAGGGTATGATGTACCTAATAACCTTTCTGATCATTTATTCTATAGTTATTTTTTTAGATGTGTTTTTTAGATGAAATAAGCTTTTCTGAGCCAAATGGTAAATGTTTAACTTAACATTATGTGAACCCTGTGTAATAGAATAATAATAATAGTGTTATTGTTGTTATTATTGAGTGTTTTGTATTATTTACACATATGAATATAATCAGTCTAAAACATCGATCCTACAGGTTAACAAACTGAAGCGAGAGGTGGTGTACATGCAGCAGGAGCTACAGTACAAGGAGAATGGTTACCAAACTCTCCGGCAGTAAGTCTCTATTCAATGTTTACCTTTTAACTTGTTATGTAAAAAGGTTTTTTAAGGAATAAAAACATACCTCACCAATCCTCACCCATTTTGATGCTGTTGCCTGTCACTGCTAGTCTCTGCTTCCTGGTCCCTGTGAACCCACAGGCCATTCTTTTTTTTTTTTTTTTTTTTATGTAGATTGTGAGCCCCACATAGAGCTCACAATGTACATTTTTCCCTATCCGTATGTCTTTCATCGTCCTCTTCTTCTAGCGGGATTGGTTCAAATCTGGCGCGTGCACAGTAGCGCTCCCCTCGGAGCGCTACTGCGCACGCTCCGGCGCCATTTTTCTCAATGGCAGTACGCTCGCGTCCTTGAGGCAAACGATACTGCGCACGAGCCGGATTTGAACCAATACCGCCGAAAGAAGAGAACGATGAAGCCAGGGAAGAGCCAGGACCGGAGGTCGTCGAAGAAAGAAGGAGAAGGTGTGCCAGAAGATGACGTCGGACCGTGCATGACCGCCCTCCGTGCACGATAAATATAATTTGCATATATGTTTTTATGGTTTTATTTTAAAACGGGGGGAGGGTTTAAAATAACATTAGCGGTGCCTGGACAGCCTTTTTAAAGGCTATTCACACATATGTGGGGCTCATACAGCATAATTTTGCTGATAGAGCCCCTTTAAGTTATATATGGAATCTACACTAGCTCCTGACTGCAGTAGATTTCCATTTTGGTGCACTGTGCCCCTGAATTTAAGGGGCCAGAACCTCTTGATAATTCAGGCACAGATAATGCCAATCCAGTCATGGCCATTGGTAAGACTTAATATACATAAGACCAATCTTAATAAATTCCTCCATTTGGCTAAGGACCCACATAGTAAGCCTCAGTAAAAAAAAAACACTGTGGGAAAAAAGACTGCGCCGAGAAAACGCATTGCGCAGTTTTCCTTTGCACACTTTCTGTCTCTATTATACCTATATGGAGACAGCATCGTTTCCGTAGGTATAATTGACATGCTGTGATTTATAAAAACACAGTCGTTTATGATTTTCTGCTGCGGATTGTTTTCTGCATCGTGTGGATGGGATTAACTTTGCAGGTACTGTCAAATATAGCATTTCTTGCCGTTGAGTTTTCGCTATGTGAGACCCCGGCGTTTGTGTGTATTATTTAAGTCAGAGGTATGGTACAGAGGGGATGTCACTAGAAATATAATGTGTATATAGGTGTAATGTATCTACCTTTGTCTTGCATTTCTGTGCCAACTGTGCCATTGCCTATGCCACCTCTTTCATCCACAAGCTTTCTTTGTCATTTTAATTTAACCACTTTTCATCAATGATACATATTATTTTTATCATTAATCAGCTTGGCCTATTAATATGATAATAGTTATATAGGAACAGGCCTTAGGGTAACGTGTGATCAGAGAAGTACGGCGTGCACACCACTATAACTTGGATATATTTTACCTCCTCCGTGGTGTAGAGCCTCTTGTGTGCCGGGAGCCCCGACATCTTTTCCTTCTGACACAAGCCTTTTAAATAAAAGTAAATTAATCTACGACATGGATATTCAGGCTAGAATCTGACATATCAGCAGAGATCAAACTGAAAAAAGGATTAAGGAAGCGCTTTTTGATCTTGGCGTGATTGACGCTTTAGGCTCAGAAAGTCTTTATTGCTCAAACGAGTCTTCCGTCCCTGCCTCATAAAAACTCTGGAGTAGTTCCTGTATAAATACTTTGTGAATACCTTGTCATATAGTATTTCAGAGTGGAGACAAGAAGAATGTTCTCTACTGTTCTTGTACCCTTGCTAAACCTGTTTTACCGCACTACTCGGCTCCCACGGCAACTCCGCCTGAAGCTTGGCTCTAAGAATCCATGATGAAATGGTGTAATAGTAATACCACCAGTCCTAATCTTAAACCAATATGCTTATATAACAAAGGTTGTCAATGTTTGGATGATCTGAACTGCCAGCAAGTGAACAGGATGAAAATCCTGAGAACACAGATCCCCATTCAGTCCGAGATGATGGTTAACAACTTTTTATAACATTTTTTAGTTTGCAGTTTATAAAAAAGTAGTATACAGTTCCCAAAGCCATGTTTGCTGTCTATATAGATTGGTTGTCGACATTTTAATCAAATGGTCAGATCAACATTTTTCAGATTCTTTGCTTGAACTGTTTTGTAGATTTTAATTTACTTGTGTTTTAAAGTGTCTGTGCTTTCTTCTTCTCAAGAAGTGATATCATGTCTGTTGGCCCCATGGCCATGCCGCAACTCAGTCTCATTCATATTAATGGGATGGAGATGAGGGAAACAGATGTCAGGTCAGTTCCTGAGAAGAAGAAAGCAGCCATGTTTTTGGAGTCCTGCACAGACTCTTTAATGATAAGGCTAGTTATAGGGTCCAAGACATTTTAGTTGGTGTTGTGTTGCAGTGGGTGTGAGGAATTAGCACTACAGAAAGGAATTGAGCCAATTCAGGGCAGTTCCAGAAATGAAAGGACCCCCAGACAAGGAATAGAAAAATGACCTATACCGTGACTGGTTAAAGAGAAGCTCTCACTGCTCGGACATGTCTTAGTGTATATATGTATTCCCCATAAAAACAACAATTCTGGAGCATTATTTCTTATAACCCTTTGTTGTGCCATTTCTCTATTTCTCTATTATTCCTCCGAGAAATTCTGGTATGATTTACAACAAGGTGTTACAATTCATCTTGTCAAAGGGGTGTGTCCTTACACAATCTGATACAACCCCAGCTGGTAACACTTAGTTGTCAATGTACACACTGCATTCCACAATAGAGGGATGATACAACACACAGTTATCAGAAATAGGCCACAATTGTTATACCATGGGGAATGTAAGAAGTTACTACAACAGACATGTCCAGAGAACTCACATGTCCTCTGTAAGACTGTGTAGCAGGTTACTACTATAGGCAGGACTCCATGTGCTGCTGTAGGTGCTCCATCCGTAGGCTTCGTACAATTACATCTCACAGATTTTTTTTTTCTCTGATTTTGTATGAAACCTGACCAAAAATATGGCTCCATATAAACTCATAGGTATAATGAGGTCCAGTAAGGTCCCATTCACCCCACTGTTATACATCCATGAGACCTAACTTATTATTATTTCATTTCATATACATAAGAAATAGTCTGAACTTGACAGAAAATGCTTCTGTATCAGATTCTGTATAGTAATACGATTCATCTCATATGACTAAATCTGCCTTCACTAGGATTGATATGAAAATGTCTGGAAACCACGTCGGCTACAAACTCGATGAAGCCCAAGCTATAGTAAATGAAATGAAAGCGATCAAAAAAGCCATCAGTTCTGGAGAAAGAGAGAAGCAGGATCTTATCCAGGTAACTCACTACTTATATACTACTTATATATACTTTGTAATATCTTCACACATGCTAGTGTGCCAGCTTTTTACTGTGTAACTAAACGTTCTAACAACACTGAGTTTATGGTAGTATTTGTGTCATTAGTAAATTGTGGAATATACTTTTATTAACGTATTTTGGCTCTTTTCTGTGAAATCCTGTATTCTTTATTCTTTCCCTTGCTTCTCACTGTGCACGGTATACAGGCTTGTGTGCATTGAGGAGAACATAAGGATAGGAGATCACGTCGAAACTGCTATATCTGGGGCATTATACAATGTAGAATCTTGCTTCTGGTGTCCTATGAAAGAGATTTCTTTTTAAAATGAAACTAAGGCTGCAGTTCTGCCTGTATGATTTATAGAGAAGTCACAGGTTGATAACACAGTCAGAAATGGGATTTGTATATGTCGCAGCTTTCAACGATGACTGTGTTTTCTCTGGAAAAATTTCAGGTAGAACTTCACCTTCAAGTCATATGAAAAATGAGAATTTCCTCTTTCATGTGACACCAGAAGCAAAATCTACATTTTATAAACCCACAGTTATACCCTTATTTTCCCTACTTTACACACACAAGCCCATACACAGTGAGAAGCAGGATACAGCACTCAATAGAGAAACGGGAAAGACTAAAGAAATGCAGGATTTCACAGAAAGGAGCCAAAAGTTGTTAATAAAGTATGTTACAAAATGTATTAATGACACAAATTTTGCCAGAAAATCAAATGTTTTCCCAAAGTTTAGTTACGTTTCAATTCTTTGTCTCCTTGTTTTGTTGGTAAAGAGAACCTACTAATAAACCCCCCCCCCCAAAAAAAAAAAAAAAAACATCACGTGATTCATTTTACATACAAAGGTTCTTTAGAAAATTCTATGGGAAGAATATGCAAATCTGTCTCCCATGATGTTAATATAGGGAGACAGTGCCTCAGTCATGCAGCCCACTAGGGGGAGCTCCCTTTAACATCATGACTGACCTTCCCAGAGGCCTTTGCTGCAATGATGTGGGATTTTACCAAGTCAGTCTCAGCCGAGGACAGCTGTTTCGATCTGTTTGGATCTCTTCAGCCGGGCGCAGAGAAGACTGTCTTGGCAGAGGTGAGAGTCTTCTAGACCAGCTTAAGGGGATATTGTCACTCCTTTGGGAGAGACCACCATATAGGTGTGTGGAGACAAATGGCTTAATAAGTCTCCACACACCTATATGGTGGTCTCTTCCTAAGGAGTGACAATATCCCCTTAATCAGATTTTATATAAATTCGTACAGAAGCTTCTCCATGGTGGCATGGTGTATTATCAGGGTTTCTACCTTGTAATTCAGTGCAGCATTTAGCACCATATGGCAGCACTTGCACTCTCTGTAGAGCAGCTAGGTTACTTGTGACGCTCTATGGCATCCTGTACAAGGTGCTGCCGTGTGCTTGTGGTTTATATGCAGGTTATATATTATACGTAATATTGAAGAGGTCTTCTAATACTGTTGGCAAGCCGTTAGCTATATAAACAATGTCATGGGATGGAAAGATTCATGAGAGACAAGTAGTTTAACAAACAGGAACATGTTAAAGGGGTGGTAGATTTTGCTGTTAGTCTTCAGCACGTGATATTGACTTAGTATTGTACATGTGATGACAACTAGCCTACTTCCCTAGTTGTGAACAATAAATGCTTTTCACAAATGTGTTATGGGAAATAGAGAACACACAGTCTGGATTCACACAGCAGAGGATTTAGAGTTTATCAATAATCTGCACTTTTACCAACCATGTATTGGCGCCCTTAGCTGCGTACCATGGGAGTCTGTGATGACAAGTCATTTCATGTGTCACCCCAACCCATAGTCTAATATGATCAATTTGCAAAATCATTAGATGTTACACTGCGAATTATGTGGTTATCGGTTACACTGGCAGCTGCCTGGTAGTTCTGCAGTGTTCTTATACTGTATATTAGATCACGGTGTCATTTCCGTTTTGTAAGATTCAGCAGATAGAGATTTGTCCTAGTGGCCAATTCAGAGAGCACGCTTGACTTACTCAGGGCCATGCCATAGTAGCTGTCTCCACACCCTAGACATCCTCTCCACACCCACAGAGAATTTCAGGTCAGCGGGCAGGTAGTGAGAGGCGATAATTAGTCTGCGGGGACAGGTTTGGACTAATCGCAGATCTGATATTAACTTGGGGGATTAGATCTAATTGGAGGGTGTTGGATTCCTGCTTTTTAACCTTCTAGCTTTGGAAATAAAGGGTCATTCTTTTCATAAAGTGATGACTTATTATTGCGATAATATGGGAATAACCCTTTAACCGCTTAGCGCCATCTGCTGTACATTTACATGTAGTTAATTCCAAGGCCATACATTTATGGCATGAGGATGAAGCTGTTAACGCCAAGTGCCATAAATGTATGGTAGGGGGATACAGTGGGCACAAGAGTCATGCCCAGAACATGCACAGCAGATTGTGATATGCTGTAATATAGAAGCCTTTTTTTTTTTCTTAGTACCGGTAAATACTAGTATACTGCATAAAATATGAGAGGCATTGTCAGAAGAGATGAAAGCATGGCATAAACCAACTTTTCATAAATGAATAGTATACGTGAATAAAAGTAAATTCGGAATAAATATTTTTGAATAATATTGAATTAAGCTCTTATTTTTCAGAGCCTTTAAAAAATAAAAGTATCGACTTGGACAGCTGTTGTAGGAAATGCCTCATATTTAGGGTTGAGCGATCGGAAATGTTCGTATTCCGATCGGCGATCTAGTAAATTTCACGATCACGATTGGAATTCCGATCCCAATCTTTTCCGGCGGGATCGAGGTCGGAGGTTATTTCCCACAATGCTTGGTTACTGGCCAATCATTGTGGGAAAAGCTATTGCACGCATCCATAGGATTAAATGGAAGCGGACGGCTGCGTCCATTCATTCCTATGGATTTACCGCAGCCTGCCACTCTTCTTCTTCATCCCTGTTTTACCGTATACTCAGCTCTGCTACGTCTGAGATGTAGCAGAGTCCAATATATATCACAGCAGGGAGGAAACAGAACAGTAGATAGTATCTATCTACTTGCGAACTTCGCTCAACTTACCTGCATAGAAGTGCTGCCGCTGCCCATTCTTCTCGCTCCTCTTCTCTCTCATTAACATGCACTCATGCTCTCATTCAGAGCACCCTGCGCACCCCGCCTCCCTAGACTAGTGTTAGAGATGCTGGGAGAAGGCGGGACTTGTGGCTTAGGAGAGTGTGGGCGGGTACTGGGAGGGGAGACGTGAATGATGCACTCACATCTCCCCGCCCACACTCTCCTAAGCCACAACAAGCCCCGCCTACTCCCATAATCTCTAACACTAGCCTAGGGAGGTGGGGGCGCACAGGACGCTCTGAAGGCATGTCAATGCGAGAGAAGAGGAGCGAGAAGAATGGGGAGCGGCAGCGGTGATCTGTGTAGATAAGCAGGCATGAGGGGGGCTAAGTAGCCGGGGGATTTTTTTTTTTTTAATCACTACACAGCGTGGAGTCCAAAAATTTAAACAATGTTTTGATTCCATGCCATGTAGTGAATAGGATCGTTTTTAAAATCCGATCTTCGATTATTAAAAAAATCCCATTGACTTGCATTGGCATTGGAATTGGGATCAGGTTTGAATGGAAAATTATCAGAAATCGGATTTTAAAAATGATCCTGAAATTTCAAGATCGGCTCAACCCTACTCATATTTCCTTCACAGTAGATTTCATAAATGCCTGACAATACTTTCATGTACATTTCATTGCATTATAGCCAAGAGCTGAATAGTGGTCACAAACTGAGGAATAAAGAGATATTTGATGGACATGACAAATCTATCCAAGAAGTCATATTGTGCAATGTTTATGCCAAATGTTAGTTTGCAAACAATCTGTTCATCAGTTTTAAGCCTGAAGAGAATCATTTCTGCCTCCAAAACCGTATTAATAGAATAGATTTCATCATGTTTATAATAATAAAGCGCAGCCGTATTAATGTGTATGGTGTAAACAGGGCAAACAGAAATATTGTGGGTGTGATGCTTTCTATAGATCTGTTCATTTATCACACCCTGCTTGTCCTTGTTCTGATCTGCCCCATTCATGTAGTCAGGAGCAGACAGCTGGGGGGAGATGGGGGCTTTGTTTTCCAATATCTCAGCACAGAGAACTTTCCTACCCTATTTCTCTCTAATAATCAATCTGTAATAATAAGCCATGACATTTATCAACCTTATAATGTACCTTATAATAAGGGAATTTACCTTTATTCTAATAGACAGGGAAAAGCTGAGGTTAAGGAATAGGGAGAGGCCCCTGACCTATCGGTGTGGGGGCTTCACATTAGTGGGGTCCATGACCATTGCAGGTCTCCAGAACCTCTAAAAAATGTAATTCACTGGAAATGTAAGATTGTGAACAGAGCAGAATTTATATTTCTAGGTATTTTGTTTAGAGTGTCATGTCTTTGATTCACACCTGCAATTTTTTGTTTGAGTGATATGCTGAGAAATTAATTTTGGGTGTTCACCTTTATAGGGATGCTCAAACAGTTGGAAGGGAACATCCATTGTGGTGTGCCGTAGGCATGTAGTTAGGTTATACTCAATGCAAGGGACCTTGTTATGCATGTAGAAGAAGTTGGCTGCTGCTTCCATTCACATACAGTTTCAAGAATTAAGAAAGAGAGAGATTCCAGTGGATCCAAAGTAGGTCTCAGCCCGCTTTCGGCGGTGTGCCTAGGGTGGGGTCTCTGTGCATTACTAGATTGTATTGGTTTCTTCCTCATGGTGCTACATCATTTAGACTCTATGGACATCAGATAAATTTATTTGAAACCTACACTGGATCCACTGATATTTCTTCACACTGCACTGATCTATAATTTTCCTATCCTAGGAAGTATATACTGGTGAGCTCATGTGTCCAAAATGGTATATACTCAAGGTCTTACCATAGTGTAGACTGGGTTGTTTTAATAGTCCCCTTGCTTATGCGAGTAGTATTGAGTACTGTGGCGGGTAATATCTAACATAATTTTGTTTACACTGCATCATATACTGTATGTTGTACTCTAGCAAACTATATATTCACTTAAAGCTATTGTGTTTTATTTTTCCAGAGCCTTGCCAGGTTGAAAAATGGCTTCCTCATTGATAAAGGCTCTCAGTCAGACCTTTGGTCAAGTGAGACATCTTTGAATAGCTCAAGTCTTTCCCTGTCTAGACAGTATCAGAATGTGAGTTCCCAGACTGACCTATCAGGAAACGTAAGTACAATTTTTCACATTTTTTCATCACTTTGTAGTAATACACCTAAGCCATTTTTCATCACCAGGCACGGGGCCAAATGTCAAATTTCCTTGTTTCATAGAAATCAATGTTAGAGCAAAGTATCTTACCAATATTCTCATCTCCTGATAGGCTTGTATGCTGTTGCTATCCTGCTATGTGGACATCTTTACACAACTCCATGACATGTCTCAGTCACCCTGGGTTATGCTGCTATAAGCGTGAAAGATGATTTTGTTGATGAGCTGCGTATTGAGGCCAGCTGTCATGTCAAAGCAGGATCAGACATGTCAGATTTCAACATGCTTGATCTTTTGCTTCTGTAAGAAATAATACTTCACTATCAGTTGCCTATTCACCTTATTCATATCAAAATAAACATGTCTGCCTAGCCAAACCAAACTGGTATATATCTGACAGATATCCCTTGTGTATTCCCAACGTTACTGGTGCCTTTACCTGGCTTTCTAAATTCAGTGGGTTAGCCCTACTGTACAGTGTATGAGCAGTAATATTTTATATTATATCCCTAAGGTTTGCACTAGGTCCATTACTCATGTCGCATCAAGATATTTCTCAGCACTTTACAGATATTATTATTTTCAGTGTTACTGAGCAACATGTTATAAAATTGTCTATCTAGTTTTTACATAAAATTATGGGAGGAGAGAACACAGATTTTGTGATAGACACAACAGAAAGAACATGATACACTTGTATGATATTATTGTTCCCTAGCTCGCCGTGATCAGTAATAACCAGTTGGCGGAGAAGGTCAGATTACGGCTTCGATACGAAGAAGCAAAGAGAAGGTAATTGCTGTTTTTCCAGCTGTTTATGTTTTTAGTTGCTACATATAGTTTTCTGCTAAAAGATACACAGGTTGCCAAAGTGCCGTTGTAATATCGCTTTGGAATTTGTTGGACTTGAATCACGCAGTTATGAGCGCAGGTAGATTGCGCTCCTTATTTATTTTAATCTGACTGTACAAGAAAACATTATTGGAGGTTAAAAAAAATCTCTGAATTAAATATTCACATTTGTGCATCAAAAGAGTCGTCATATATTATGACATCCAGACATAAGTGAGATGTGAAAAATGAACAGAATCTGGCACTGAATTTAGCGAAGAAGTTATGGTAACCTACAGGTGATCTTAGTGCTGGGACCTGTTCTTTCTTATCATTATTGAGGGTAAAAGGAAATTCTAATGCTGGGAAATCCCTTTAACAGATTCATAACTGATTCATAACTGCTCAGAAACAAACAGGTATGTCATAACACATGAGTACTGACCAAAGTGAGGAGACAGCGCTATAACATCCACATTCATGTCATAGAAGAGAGGAAATGAACTCACTGATGTCATAGAACAAGGAAAAGAAATACAGTGGGCCAGATTTATGCCTTGTAAACTAGTTTTCTGGCATACAATGTATAAAAGAATAGCAATTTTTTGAACAAATTAGTTTTTTTTGCTATTGGCCTTTCCAGACTCACTGTCGCATACACCCGAAATCTGTCAAAATGATGTAGCAAACGTACAAGTATGTTGTAAGTCCTCACAGGCAGGGCCCTCTATCCCACTGCGCCAGTCGGTCATTGTTAGTATCGCATCTACCAGTATATTTTGTGTATTGTATGTAAACCCTCAAATGTAAAGCACCATGGAATTAATGGTGCTATATAAATAAACAATAATAATATTTCCCTGAACGGTGCAGTATGGAGTATGTCCCCTCATAAATGATACACATCATCTGCTGGCTTGGGGGTTATGACTGGGATTAAAAACACTAGTTTTCATGAATCTGCCTGATGATGTTACAGCATATGAATAATAAACATGCTGACATAGCTTAAAATGAATTAGACTGTAAGATTGATATCCTAGTCTTAAAATGGGACGTCATTATTTGATCTGGGTTGATCCAACCCTAGGCACAGTTGCATAAAGGGGCCAAGGCGTCCCAGCTAGTGTAGTGCTCCCTTCATTGTTTGTCCAGGCACAGACTTGTATATATGGTTGTGGATGTGCATATTAAAGCTGCACAGGATGTAAGAAACACAATTATATTTAAAAAAAAATATAGCATAGTGACTGTTGAATGGGACTGCGCTGCTGTGGGATATAGTACCTTATTTTTACATTAGAATCATTAATCATTAGAACTAACAACTCTGGAGAAAGTAAGGCACGTGCTACTGTTGAGCAGCACTGCTAGTTTACCTAAAACTTTTTTTTAAATAGGTGCCATATATCCTTTATTAATGTACTGGGAGTAAAATAATATATGTCTCATTATAGGATATCTAACATTAAGATACAGTTGGCAAAACTGGACAGCGAAGCCTGGCCCGGAGTCCTTGACTCTGAACGTGACCGTCTTATCTTAATAAATGAGAAAGAGGAGCTTTTAAAGGAAATGCGATTTATTAGTCCAAGAAAATGGAGCCAGACAGACGTGGAAAGACTAGAGTCAGAGAAGAAGCGACTTGAAGAAGATTTACAGGCTGCAAGAGACACACAAAGCAAAGCACTTACTGAGAGGTAAGAGACCAGCACCTTCATGTATCCTGCGAGCTTCCTACAAATGTGTACTTGTCGGACTATAGCAAGCAATTACAGTTCAGCTTTCAGGTTATAAAATGTAGGGAGAAATTGTAATTGGACTTGAGTGGCTTACAAAAATGATTTTTAATACATGAAGTCTGTAAAATTTACAGCAATTTTGGCATTTCCATTGTACTAACTACATGTCTGTGGTTTTTTTGGTGGCCTAGAAATCTTCGGGTATTATTGCTATTTAATGTAGTATAAAGATATTCTGTGGTTCTTTGTTGAAAATATAGTCCTTCAAACATATATCAAAAGATGTGAAAATAGTAGTCAAATGCAACTGTATTCAAGAACATATACAGGATGAAACATTTGTTTCTTTATTTTATCCAGATAACAGTCTCCTTCAAGCCTGTAGGCATAGTAACACTCTAATCTATAGTGTTGGTGGGCTCGTGTACACAGTCCCCCAAATCTAAGCACCAAGTGTAGTATGTATTGTATAATTGTGATATTGTTCATCAAATCCTAATACATTTATGCTATACATCTTCACTGCAAGCACCAGACATTTCCCAAGATTGTCATCTCGCTTCTGAGAAACTCCGTAATCTTAAAAAAACCTTCTCATTGACCAATTAATAATCTGACTGGTAAAAGAGACAATCTGAAGACGTCTTCTGTTCTGTTTTCCATCTTCTCGAACAATGTATCACATTATTTCCCTTAGTAGTTTGAAAGACATGACAAAGATGGGTCTGGAAATGACAAGAATGTCTATGTATATAGATCTGTTTGTACCCGATAGAGTCCACAATGAAAGGAAGTAGGTACTTATACTATAGAATCTATGGAATTCATGTCAGGTACATAAATTGCTCATATGTTATTATTTTTTTTTATCATTTCGCCTGCCAGACGTCAGGAAGCAGTTCTGTAAATACCTGGCTAACTATTTAGTCTTGAAGTCTACCAGACCTAGTGGGAGAGACACATAGATTAGAAATGGCATCGCACACGGTGGTACCAGTCTATCTGAATGTCTGTGCAAGTGTCTGACAGGTTAGGTCAAGCACATGGTGTAAATCCCAAAACCCAGGATTGTGACCTTTCATTTCTGCTTTAGATGTCAATGAAAATATTGTAGGATTTGCATTTGGCTCATTGTTTCTTTGCATGACTATATACTGAATGGCTAAAACATATCTGGAAAGCTAGTCAGAAAATATAATCGTCATGCCTTACACTGACTGACCTGACAGCCACTATTACTGTCGTCCTATACTCCATTTGCCAGAATTGTTTTGACACATTTCTATGTGCAAATGAGCATTGTTACCATCACATAGTTGCAGTCAATTCCCCATTAGTTGGCTTTATTTTCCCAAATCCTATGTAAAATATAACGTGTCCTTTCTTTTCTCTTGAAATAAGAATTAGGGCTAGTTCACACGTGAACTTCCCGCGCGGGTTTTGACACCAAGAGTGCCGCATCTCTCTCTGGTCAAAACCCTCCTGCCGCGACCATCGCGGTCGCGGCTTTCCCCTCCACTGTCAGCTCAAATGAATGAGCCAACATAACTTACTAGCTTTTATTTCTACATATTATTTACAAATGGCACACCTTCACAGTGGATCACCTTCACAGGCATATGGAGACTTACAAAACCCTTTTTTCGCTCCACTAGGGGAATTATGGGAAAAATATGCAAATCTGTTTCCCAAGATGTAAATAGGAGAACAGTGCCTTTGTTTGCTGCCCTCTAGGGGCAGCTCCCTTAAACATCATGCCCAACTTTTTCAACAAGCCTTAATGTTATGATGAGGGATTTAGTCAATATCCCAGATGTGGACAGCGCTGTTTCGATCTGCTTGGATCTCTTCAGCACAGCGTAGGGAAAACTGATTTGGCAGAGATGAGAGACTTCTAGACCAAGTTCTGGGGATATTATCACTCCTTAAGGAGAGATCACCTTCACAGGCATATGGAGACTTACAAAAGCCTTTTTTTGCTTTTTCCCAGTAAACACACACTGAAGATTCAGCATAAAACATGACGCAAACAAAGCTTTATATACATTCTTTTGGTGATAAAATTGTGGTTCCTTTTTAATGCTACAATTTTGTACATAAGGTTTTCTGGGAAATACAAACTGATGTCCTGTCCTCAGGATAAGTCATCAATATGTGATCAGTGGGGTCTGACACCCAGCACCTACACTGATCAGTTAGTTGAATACCAAGCACAGTGCCATACATTATGTAGGGCTGTGCCTGATATTGTAGTTTAGCTTCATTCACTTCAATGGGATTAAGCTGCAGCTACAACATGTGACCAATACGCCTCATCAAGCATGCAGTCCGTTGTATGATTATCACTTCATGTTCTTTGCATCACACTCCCAAAGGAAAAAGTGACAGTGGAAGAGGTGGTAAGCAAGATAAATGTAAGAGATGAATAGCCTTTCTAAAGGCCATTCCTGTATGCTTTTAGTTTAAAATGTGTTTTTTTAATGATAGAATCCCTTTAAAGAGGACCTTTCACCATCTGGGGCACATGTGGTTTAATACACCGCTAGAAAGCCGACAGTGCGCTTTCCCGTTCAGTGCCCCCGGTGAAGAGCTATCGGTGCCGGTACCGTAGCTCTTCACCGTCAGAAAGGCCTTTCTGACAGTCAGTTAGGAACGCCCTTCCTCACAGCAGCGTCTATAGCACTGTACTGTGAGAGTGGTGAGGAACGTCCCCTCCTTCTTTATAGTACTTGTCCATAGACAAGTACTGGGGGGCATTCTTCACCACTCAGCGTCATCACTGGGCGATAAGCAAAGACCCCTCTCATAGTACAGCGCTATAGACACTGCTGTGAAGAAGGCAGTTCCTCACTGACTGTCAGAAACGCCCTTCTGACAGTGAAGAGCTTTGGTATCGGCACCGATAGCTCTTAACCGGGGGCACATAACGATAAAGCCGATAGCTTTCTAGTGGTATATAAAACCGCATGTTCCCCAGATGGTGAAAGGTCCCCTTTAACAAATAAATGTGTAAAATACAAAAGTTTATAAATCTGGGTGTAGCGCTAAAATAAACCGGGTACACAATCTTGTTCTGTTAAAAAAAAAAATAAAAAATCTTCAAGTATCTGGCATGTCCTTGTAAACTGTAGTCCAACCATTAGGGCTCGGACTGGCCCTAATGACCTCATTAGTTTACATGAACATTATGGACAGTCTCCTAATGACCTCTTTTGTCACAGACTGTCTTTATAAAATGGATGGGTTGGAATGCTAATTGTAAAAAGAAAAGTAAACTAAAACATAAGTCACCATGGTTTTTTTAGCTTAATTGCAGGACACTCTTAGGTATTATGTAGCATTTAACACAGCAATAACCTAATGCTCTTTTATATTAGTTACCTCTGGTGTGGGTGTTATCATTTGCTTTGTAATTATGATATGTTAATTCTTTTTAGCAATGGCACTATGAGAAAAATGGGCACTTAGGCGAACAATAGATAACACTTATCTATGGGAACACACATTGAGAATGCATTCACCAACATTTATATGCCATGATTTAGTTTCTAAGACGTTTGTTTCCTTCAAATTAGGTATTATTCCCTTTGTTTTTTAATCCGCAACATTTCATGTTAGACATTATCTTTTCAGCTCATGTGTGTGTATTTATAGGGAACAATAGATATGGTAGCTTTGTTGTTCTCATCTTGTTTATCGGGCACCTTATTTAGCCTCCTTTCTTTGTAATTTTACCTGCAGTTTATGGATTTAATACAATTAGTTCCATTTTGTATTAATTACGATTATGAAATATAAAATATTGAGACATTCTTATCAGATTACACAGACAGGCTACTGACTAATGGGTGCTGTATAATGCTTATTTTTTTCTTATAGTGCGCAGCAGGGACAATTGCTGGCGGGTTCTCTTTTTGCAGATGACTGCTGAAAACAGGGAAACCAAGGAGTAGGACAAACAATGATCAGCTCTTTGGTCAGGAGGAGAAAAGAGAAGTAGTTCACAGCGACTAATCAGCGCTAGAACTATCAGATAGAAAAACTTAGGAAATAAAAATTTCAGGAATATAAAAGAATATAAGAAACATGGTAGTGTATTTTATTAAAGAAATATTCCTTCAAGCGGAGTTACTTTTTATAACATAATCTATGGAAAGGGAAGGGGTGGTGGAAAAGGCAAAGGTGGGGTCCAATACAGACGGGACCTGGAGAAGAAGCTTCTGTCTTCTACTCTTCACACTACATAGCACTCAATGGAGCACATTTCTCAAGACTGGCGTGCTGAATGACCGTTTATATATATCCCTGGCACACCTCTTCATAAATGTAGTGGCTCATCCTCCAGGCCACATCTTTAGACAGCAGTAGTCATTTCCCGCATGATTTCATAAAAGTAGCATATACATTTAAAAAGTTGCAGATCCAAAGTTTGCAGATATATGGCATAAATTAATAATAGATCTCCACCACGTTTTGGACACAGGATGTGCCAGGGCAACTGCTCCTATTGGACTGCTGATCATATGAATGTGTCAATGTGGAATTGCATTTTTTTTCCCGATCTTCGTAAAAAGTTAATAAAAATGTAACCTATAAAATACAACTCATCCCACAAAAAAAACCAGGCCCTCAATCAGCTATGATTAGCTCTAGGAAGGCGATGATTAAAATACAAAAAGAAAAACACTGCTGACACTGCCGTACCTTCAAGATAAGACTCTACCATTACACAGAATAAGGCAATAAATCAAGTAACAGCCTTATCTCCCAGTATAGTTCTGTTTGTAAGCTGGCTATGGATATGGGATATGGACTCTATGTAAACAAACAGAAGGAGTGAAGATAAGGAGGAAGAGACTAATCTGTGGAGAAGGAAACATATTACATAGTTTCTTATATTGACCTGTACTATTCATTAATAAAACATGATTTTATAATTGGAGACACGCATTAAGGTCAAGGCTGTAATTTCCTTAAGTATGCTACTACTCTAAGACCTGTATGCTTACAACTTGTAACATAAAAAAAAACCTAAATGGTAAGAATTGAATAACGATGGAAACTTGACCTTCTGTACTTGTAGACTGACTCCATTCCATTTCATTACAATGAGAGCACCATGTGGCTTACTAGTGTTCTTTTATATTTTTTTTTAGATTGAAGCTGAACAGCAGAAGAAACCAGTTGGTCAGGGAGTTAGAAGAGACAACAAGGTTAATTGCATCTCTGCACACACAACTGAAAAGGTATGTATTAAATAAGAAGGAAGATAATATTATAGTATATAGTAATGATCACTATTAATAGGGTGTAATGCTGGTATGCCTCAACTGTATTCACTTCCTTACAATATTCTTGGCTAAAATGTTTAACATTGATCAGTTCTCGTGGAATATACAGTATATGTATAATCATTAATGGCCTCATACCATGGACACTGCATTCCTAACTACAGAGTGCTGGCAAATAATTCCAGTCACACGTGTGCTCCATGCTGTAGTCTATCCTCAAAAAGTGTAACACAGAGTGCATATAAATTCTAGCCACAAATGTCCCATACACTTACCCCTTGCCAACAGAGGATCTTATTCTTTATCTTCTTTGATGCTAACCTTTTGTTTGGCCGACTACCACAAATAACAGCCAGCAAAAGCAGATTTTCTAAAGTAAATTCCTGGAGTTTTGTTTGGATTTGAAACATACTCTTGTATTTTGTATGTCTATATAAACTTATACTATATTATTATTTGTTTTTAGTCTCTCAACTAGCACTCAGTCACTTTCATCGGGCAGCAGCCCTGGATCCTTAGCATCTAGCATGGGATCTCTAGTGACCTCAAGTCAGGACTCTTCTACATCTGCAAGTTGTACAGATTTGTACTATGAACAGTTAGATCAATTAGACGTGGAATACCAGAACAGCATGGACTTTCTGCTTCAGGAAGGAACATCTGGGTTTCGACCTTCCGGTTGTATCACGACCATTCATGAAAATGAAGTGGTCAAATCTCAGAAGACTGATCCAACAGGTCGTGTCCAGGCCCTAAGGTCCTTGACTGGTACACCGAAATCTATGACCTCATTATCACCCAGGTCCTCACTTTCTTCGCCATCTCCACCTTGTTCACCTCTCGTAGCAGACCCTCTTTTAACCGGAGATACTTTCTTAAACAATATGGACTTCGATGATTTTGATCTAAGCAACCATTTTTCAGAACTTAGTCTTTCTGCAGATAACTATCTACATGAACCAGAAGTCAAAGCTGTTGGACAAGGTAAAATAAGAATATCTAAAATAAGAATAGAAAAGATTCTCATGATACACTAGCACCTTTTCTTTAAGGTGGTGAAAATGCCCGTATTATGTGAAAGTGCCTGAAAATACAGCTGAACTAGGGCAAATACATCAGGTTTTACCTCAGTTATGGTAAAATTAATGACAATTTTTTTGTGTGTGTGTTATTGCAGTAAAAGGTAGAGAGTCTAGAAGATAAACGTATATATGAAGCCCTTGTACAACTTTCCATCATTATTTAAACTTGTGTTATAAAATAGGATCTAGGTTTTGAGCGTAATGTATTTACTAACATCAATAAGAGCTATGCCATGTACAAGCAATTCAACTCCTTAAGGGTACATTTACATGTCGCATCACGACTCAAATCTTGCTCTATCTTGCTGTAGATTGCTCAGATAAATCAGCTGCTGAACCTGCATCTTGAGACTTGATGAACGAGCCTCATGAGCAGGTGAAAAGAGGGGCAGAAATGGAAGAGGAATTTTAGGCAGAAATCCGTCTCAGGCCCAGTTGACATCTTCGCATGGGTTTATGTTCGGGAAGTCCGCTTGGGGATTTCCCCCACCAAACAGAAACCTAATCTGCATAATAAAGTGATTACTTTAGGAAACCCATGGACCTCATAGATTATAATGGGTCCGTGTGGCTTCCACACGAAAAATGCGGAAATGGGAACGGAATGGCCTGAATGCAGATGTCAATCGGGCCTTAAATTCCTCTTCCATTTTCACCATATGAATTTCTCCAAACAAATTCCAGCCACATTATATTTGTTATTTTTAGCTTCTTTGTATTCAAAGCTGTAACAGGGATTCCTAAAAGGTACATGAGCCCTTTACTTTTCTTCTATATGTGGCATGCTCCATCACACTCTTATAGCTCAGGTTAGGAGAAATATAAGTCTTTTCCTCATATTTCCCATTCCTCTTAAATCCACTCCCATCTCAGCAAAATCTGAACCAAAAAGTCAATAAAAACTCAATAGGGTGAATTTACTAAAGGAGCTACCTCAGAAAATGCCCCACTTGCCACTTTTTAAAAAGGCCGAGGAGGGGGCGGAAAAAGGTGCGAGTTACAGCTGAAATCTATTATGGTACACAAGCTCACCCAAGATGCGCTAGACTTATCATGAAACCAAGCCTCCAAGCTGTGTACTTTCAGCTTTAAAGTACAAATGCACATGTTGCAACAGTAGAATATTGGATTTGGTGTTCACTTTCTTTAGCCCGTTCTCTTTTTAGCCTTTCCATTTTCTTTATATACTGTAAATTAATTGATTAGAAGAATATATAATTTTGAAGAAGCTTGAAACAGCTTTTAGAAAACTTAAGAAAATAATTTTATCAAAATATTATTAGAACTGATCTATTTAGCCAGTGGTTTAATAAAAGATAATAAAACTCAAGGTGCAAAGGAAAAATTTGTTAGGATTTCTTTTTAGGGGGCGTTCACACTTGCCCCCGATGTCCGCCCTGTGCCATTCCGCCGGGTTCCCGTCCTCATTTGAATGGGATTTAAAGCTGAATGCTGTGTTTCTATCCCCTGTCCAGTTTCTTGAGGCTGAGGATAGAAACCCAGCGGAATGGCACAGGGCGGACACCGCGCGCATTGGCTGTCAGGGCACTTTCACATGGCAGTATTTTTACATCAGTATTTGTGAAACAAAACCAAGACTGGTTCCTAAACAAGAGAGAGGTAAAAAAAAAATAAAAAAAATGTCCATGATAGTTTTTACTTTGTAAATTACACACTGGGTTTTATTTACAAATACTGATGCAAAATACTGACCAGAAGATTTGCATGAGAAATTTGCCTTAGACTCATAATATCATGGGAGTGTTTCAGTGATGTTGATATTGTCATAATGTGTAGTTTGTTAACAATGCAGATCTATAAAATCTTCATTTAACCCCATCCTGACAAACGCGTATGCACACCCAGGGAAACAGTTCTGTCCTTTTCCAATACACATACAGTGCAAGATGGTGCTGGTTCAGCAGCTGAGCTGGCATCATTACAAAGTTACATAGTTAGGTAAGATGGTGGTCCTTACATTGTCCGTAGTACTGTAATGTATTACATGAACGATCAGAAGATAGTACAATCTAGTCTCCTGGGGGAGTTAAAAAAAAAGTCGTAGAAATAAATAGATAAAATGTTTAAAAATTAATGCAAATACACCCCGGACATTTTCTTCCATAACCAAAGTAAAACACGATGGAGGAAAACTTCTACCATATTGTTTACATTACAATCAATGGGAACGGACACAGACAGAAGGGGCTATCTAAATCCATTGATGGAAAAATAAAAAATAAAAAGTTTTAGCACTTAGAAGATGGTGACAAAAAAAGCAAAAGATTCTTCTCAAAAAGTGTTTTTATTGCATAAAATTAACTACACGTAAAAGACATAAATAGATTAGTTATCTCTGTAATCATACTGACCCGCAGAATTTAAGTGTTATTTATGCCATACGGTGAACGGTGCAAAATTTACGGTTAAACACACAATGCCAGAGTTAGTGCAGATTTTTTTTCTATCTCCCCAGAAAGAGTTAATAAAATGTAGTCAATAATCAAGCCCTTACACAGTTACATTGATGGAAAAATAAGGAAGTTCTAGGTTGTAATATGCAACAATGAAAAAAACAAAAGCAAAACTGTTCCTGAGGCCAGGGCTCCATATTGCAGACTTTCTGTGAAAAGCCATGCGGGAAAACCGTGATGCATTGTCGTCGTGGGTTTCTCGCAGTGCTTTTTTGCTGCAGAATGCTATATGGGGCTTTAGCCTTAAATTTAAAACAGTATACTACATTGTGAGTTGGAACAAAGTGGAGGGAATTTATTAAGACTTGGGTTCTGTATGCCAGTCTTAATAAATTCCCTAGCTGGTGTGAAATGCGCATGAATTAAGAGCCTGACACTCCGGTGCACTGTGCCAGAATTTAGATATATACGCCAGCCAGGAACCGGTGTAGATTCAGATATGGCTTCCCTAAGAATTTTGGAGTGAGTATAATAAATTTGTCAGGCTGAGACATATCCGCTTAGCCTTCATCTCCTCCCACTTTCATAAAAAGAGGCGAGTGGTGCACAGAAGGAACAAAGTGGGCCAGAAAACCGGAATAGATGGAAAGCACAGAAGCATGTAGAAGTACTGTATGACCACTCCAGTATATTGCATATTTCATGTTTCTTTGTCAATGACTTTGAACAGGTCTAAGTTGTATTCCAGTTTCTGGTTTGAAAGTTTCCGGGGTGTCGGCAGCCGTGTCAGATGAGTCGGTCGCTGGAGACAGTGGAGTCTATGAGGCAGCCACACAGAGGTACTGCAGTCTGTACTGAGGCATAAAACTAAAGTACTTGTTATCCTTCACATCTGCAGGATCAGGGTCTGCGACTTTCTTTAGTTTTCAGAACACTGCTTGCTGTGCATATATATTTTCAAAGGCTGAAAACTTGTAGAAGTTTTATCCAACGGGCACAAGATTCTGATGTGAACTGTGTCAGATGAATAAAAACTGCTCAACCTCCAGATATTATAACATTAAAAAAAAAAAAAAATGATAAGGCTTCATTCACACAACCATTTTATTCCGAAGTGTGGTGTCCCTCCTGGAATAATTCTAATGGGTTCATGCATATTCATTCTTTTTCCACAAACATTAAAGTCTTTAGATCCAAGAAAATCACAGACAGTACATAGATGCGGTGCAAGTGCTGTCCATTTTCATGGACCCAGAGACATAGAAATCTATACTGAAGAATAATAATAATTAATAAAAAAATAAAATGTCAATCTGCTTTGCATGGACGAGAAATATGGATATGGCCACACGTTGCAGAAATACTGTTTTTGCTGTAGGTTTGTTTTTTAGCAAAGCTTCAAATAGAATGGGGGAATATATAGGAAGCTCCTATGTCTCTCTTCTGCTAAGGCTAGGTTCACATCTGCACTGGGATATCAGTCATTTAGGTCCACCACGGGACCCAAACAATGGAGAGCCCGACTGCTATAACAGCGGTTACCCGCGGACACTGGAGGAGTCTATAGACTGTAATGGGGTCTGCTGGGTGTCTGCTGGTTTTATACTGAAACCTCGATGCAGGACTTTTCTCACTTTCTCTCATTTCTGGCTAAAAGTGTGGTCTCAGCCTAAAGGGATTTTCAATGCAATGAATTGCAGATTTGCAGTACACAGAATGGCCTATATATGTGCAGCTGCTAATGCAGTTCAACCATATTAAAACTAATGAAGTAGTTTCTTTTTTTTTGTTAAAAAATAGACAAAAAAAAAAAACATCTAAATAAAACACGTTACACAGAAATGTAGTAAACAGACTGGATAAAGGTACAATCCCTTCCCATTTCCATGTATGGCAATTGGAATAATCCCTGGATCAACATCCTAACACAAAAAAAACTTGTAGTTCCCATAACTTGTGATATATGTGCTTTGAAGAAAGACATCCAGGCCCCTCTTACTGAAGTCCCATCTATGACTATGGTAAAACCTTTAATACTCCAGACACAGAGGATGCTCCTTGTCACAGTTACAGGCCTTGGTATAGAGAGATATAACTGTCTTTATAATCCGCCCATCCCTTTATTACTTTCACCTTCATCACCAATTCAACTATTTTCTTCCTATAAAGAAGTGCCCAAAATTGTGCTTAGTCTTCCACATGTGTTCCGGCCAAAGATTTTTTTTATAGAGACAATACTATATCTCTTAATGCAGCCCCTGATATTATTTGCTTTGCCTTGCTGATCGCTGGGGGTCGCACATTTATGGGCTATTCTAAGGAGGGATTATTAGAGTTATTTTCTGGAAATGTCCTTTAACCTTATTTGCATTTTTCTTGCTGTTTTAGGCAGATACTGGAAAATACAGATTGTGATGGTGATGATCCAGAGAGCCTGGGTACAGCCAGGATCAAGATTGGGATGAAGTAAGGATAAACACGTAGCGGAGATGTCTGGAATATTTTTTTTTCTAATGGTATACTAAAGCATGAAAAAGACCATGACAACCTTAAAGCCTATCTCTTCCCAAAGCTTACTTGTGGTTCTGTATATTCATATTTTCTTCTGCCTTATATGTATACAGTACTTGTCTTGCAAAGCCAATTGTTGCTTCAGAATCGCTCTTCCTACTGGTACTGGGCATAGGAAGAATGTCAGACATTGAAGACTATGAATTCTTGTTCACTCATTTTCCAACCTATGTACTTCCAGTCACTTTCCTACTTCCGACCTTCCTCATTTTCCCCACTTTCTGGGTCTGTTAGTCACATTGTACATGGAGAGCTGAGAGTGATCTTGACTTTCAAGCGGTATAATTATTGACTTTTACCAACCACTATTCTCATGATACACTTGACATAAAGGAGAAAACAAAACTATTTGCTACTCTATAAATACTCCTCCAGGCCTGCTTCAGCAGTCACCAGTCTCTCTTCATTTTCCTACAGTTGTGGTGTTCAGTACAACCATGTGAATGCTGCGGTCAGTCATTGGCTTTAGCAATGATGCCAGCGTATATGGCACAAAACCAATGACTTTAGCAGACTCATGGATGTATGGCATGTCACCACCATAAGAAAATACAAGAACGTGCCCATTGAAGTCAGCCTAGTAAGTCATGATCTCACCAGTGGCCAATTGGTTGCAATGTACAGGATAAGGACAGTGGATGTGATATGCCAATTCTTATCCACGTGCGGCTACCACAACCTGCACTGTATACTAACCTGCTAGTTTATGCTGCAGGGCTTCCCCCATGGCTTTCACCTTTTGAAAATGCAAGAGGTACTCCATAACAAGTGATAATACTACACAGGAGACCCTCCTCTATTATATTGGAATTTCCTAATAGTAAAAGTAAATGGGTTTTCTAATCCATCCATTACAGTATTATAGTTGGATATTTGAGTGCCAGGTTTTATCTTTGGATTGTATAAATTTTCATTTAATGTTTTTTTTGTCTCATCCAGGTACGATGAAAAGAACAGGCAGTTTGCCATATTTATTGTGCAGCTTGATAACTCAGCTGCTTTGTTGCTTCAACAGGACCAGAAAGTGTAAGTGCAACAAATTCTTATAATTCAGACATTTTTAGGCTAACATTGCTAGTTGTCAGGCAGGTACATGAGGAAGGTGTGTACTATAATGGACCAGGCCCCTCCTAGATGTAGTCTCCCAGTACTCTGTGAGCCACACATAGCACCGGGCTGATCAGAATCCTGTTCTATTTCTAGTGAAATGTTATATAATAATTATAAGTCGCTGTACACATCACACAGAGGGACGTGCCCCGACATAGATGTTTACAGTGTAGATGTGGAATGGAGATAACAAGCACCTTGATGGCTATAACACTGTGCGGTACATCAGACTTCTACATCTCATGAAATCTTTCATTATTCTCTTTGATCTGTTTATTGAATATACAGCAAGGCCCCTTATGCAACTCTGCTTTACAATAAAGAGATACTAGATCACATTTTTAAAGGGCATGCAGCATATACTGTATGTAAGCATATACTTTCTTCAAGGTTATGTGTAGGATAAAGCTGCGTTTCTTCCACCTGCCTTTGTAATAGCAGAAACACTATGAACTTCTTAGAGCAGAGATGTACAGAAACTACAAACTATAGAAGGATTACCTTGTAACTTTAGTTTTTCCTGTTGTGTTGAGGGTTGTATGGTGACTGTAATATACTTTATTACCCGATCTAACTTCCTAATAATTATAAAACAGGCCGTAACGTTCTCCTTACAACTTTCACCACTTTTGCAAAACAGTAAAGGACTATTCCTATTCAAGACTTTAAATCCATATGGACAGAATATATATCACAGATGTCTGATAGGGTCTCCCACCTGCTTTAATTGAGGAATACTGTATATATGAGGGTATTTTCCTGATTTTTCTTTAGTTTATGGGAGTGAACACTTTCTATAAGTACAGTGTAGACTTCTGCATGCATGTAAGGAGACATTATCTGGCCCAACAGACAGTCAGTGGACCTCCATTCTCTCAATACATAGATGTATCACAGAAATGAAACTCTCGCCCATCAAATGGCTTAACCTGCGGATATGCCATACAAATATCAAACAGGAATAGCTTTTAAAGGTGAACTCTGAGAAAACTGATCTACTGTGTTATGTGCAGGATCTAAGAGGGACGTGCAGGATACAAGGATTCATAGCAGAGAGAAAATCCTAGTCATGCACTCTCCTCAGACATACACCAGGTGTAATACAGTAACAGCATTGCTGGAACCCCTTGAGAGATGTGTCTTGTTGGGCTTTTGGAAAATGGAAAGATATGTGTGTACAGATTGTTAAGAAGTCTTCGAATGCCCAATGTGAATGAAGCACGTGTACTGCATTCACTTTTATGGGATTGCTGGAGATTCTCATTTCAGACCTGTAGACTCTAAGACAAGTCCTAAAGAATTAGATTTTAATGTGGCGTGTTACAAAGTTAGAGTATTACATGTCTTTATACCTTCCTTCAATAACTATTTTATTTTGTTATCCACAGATACATCCGCATTGCTGTTCTTCCCTGCTCTGAAAGCACAAGCTGTTTATTTCGGACAAGAACTGTGGATGTATCAGACATTCTGATGTACAACGAAATGTTTTTGGTGCCAGTATCCCATGCAACTTTACGTCAAAAAACTTTGAGAATCGATGTCTGCCTATTACAAAGCAAATGTCGAGAAGAATGTCTGGTAATTTTTATCTTATTATAACATAAATCAGATATTACAGTAAAGCAAAAAAAAAAAATCACATTACAGTTTCAGTGCAGTAGGTCACAAGCCACAACAGATGGTCTTAGCATTAAAAATGAAAAGGAATAAATCTAATTATGGGTTAGATAGCTCACGCTATTAGCAAACAGCGGCCAGCTACTTTTATTCACTTGAAAAAGGGTAATACCTGAAACGCTTAGTGCTTGTTGTTTTAGTAAATTTTGTCCTGTTTTCACGACCTACGGATTCTGACGCATTATATGTTGAAGCGTGCGCATTGTTCTAACCCCTCCCATTTCGTGCACCGCCAACCCTGATGGTCCTGTTTACATTTTTCGTAACACATCGTTGACGTAAGGACAAAGTCACTGCTACCTCAATTTCGGATTTTATAATCATGTCTATTTGGCTGTTGTGACAATGTAAGGAGCCAGTCAGGCACTCTTACCCAAATATTTCCACTTGTTTAAGCCTACTACACAATATGATGCTCGGTGTCACTTCCGCTTTTTTGTATATGGCACAAAAAGGTCCTCCCAGTGCTGTAACATATCAACACATCACCATATGAGTGTGGCATCCTCCTACCAATTGTGTCGTGTGAACACAGTAAGATTCCCAGCCCTTCAGGGACAGATTACTTATACATGAATGGCTTAGAATAATAGTGGCAGTAGTCACATGCTCAGGAGACGGAAGAGGAAGAAAGCAGAGCTGGAGAAAGAAAGAAAGTAGGATGCTAGAATTTGTAGTCATTCAGTTCTTTTTTGCTATAAGGCTCTCCTGAATGACCAAAAAGCTAATGATGTCTTGGGGTGGCTGATGGCTGCCATACTCCAGTACAATATCAAGAAAAAGGCAGACTAGTATTTTTTTTTTTTTTATACAAGCTGCATGATAAAAAAAATAATATTCTTTGAAGATGAATGCACTCCATTTTTAGTGGGGAATATGAACGGGATCAAGTACATGGTTTATCTTAAAATAAGTTTGTATTTAGGTCATATTTTGCCTCCTCAAAAACCAGCTCTTTGAGCTCTTTCCTGAAGATTTTGAAGGGTTGTGCTTTTTTGTGGTGTTTTTTGCTCCTTTTAAACATTCTGAGTTCCTTAAGGCAACATATGGCATTGTACATTCATATAACTAAGATACAAAGTAACTGGATCAAACAGCTGTGAACATGAATACTGCCAAGGGTTAGTTCAGGCTATGAATATTGCTCAGACTTCATCATCAAATGAATGTTAATGATCTAATATACAATCTTTTTCATTTCATTTTACATACATAAAATACATAAAACCACAGAGTCAGTAAGGTCAGCTGGGACTCTTCATGGTGCTCACATGGGTAGTGCATTTATCAAGGCTAGAGCAAAGGAAGATTGGGGAATTACTCATGGCAACCAGTCAGATTTAGTCTCTTATATCTTGTTTCTGTGTAAAATAAAAATCCATGATCTGATCGGGTGGGCTCCATCTGTATCAGTCACTAAATGTCACACAAGCGTATACACACATATACAAACCGGTGTATCCACTTATAATCTAGTCCAAATTTTGTTAGGGACTTAAAGAGGATCTGTCACCAAGTACAAAATGCTAAATGACATACTCACATTATAACTACCATGTCCACAATATATTTGCCATTTGTCTTTTAATCTGTTAAAAGATATAACACCCAGTAAGTTTTATATAAAGTAGCTCCTGTTCTCTGAGAAAAAATAAAAAGTTCCTGCTACCTTGGAGAACAAGAGCAAACTTACATAGAACATTTTAGAGGTTATATCTTTTGAATGAGCAAAATTTAAAAAAACACACACCAAATTACTTAGGGACCTAGCAGGAGTCAGATAATGCATGGCATTTAGTCTTTTATACTTGGCGCCAGGTTCTCTTTAATTTCTTATTAATCCCACTCAATACAATATTGTGGCATGCTAACAAAAACTTTGAAAGGCCCCCAACTCATAATACAGCCACTGGATGGCGACTCATATTGCTCCATGATATAATATTGTCTGGAAAATCTGGTCTTCTTGACACACATGACCAACCAAGAAGTAAGTTACGAAATAACACTATACAGATTTCTACGTACAGGTAAAATATATATATTATACACACACACGTGGACTAAATTGTTGGTCCCCCTCCTTTAATTAAAGAAAAACCCTCAATGGTCACAGAAATAGCTTGAATCTGACAAAAGTAATAATAACCAAACTACATTTTGACAACCCATAAAGTTTCTGGGAGAATGTCCTATAGACAGATGAGATTTAAAAAATATATATATATATATATATATATATATATATATATATATATATATATATATATATATATATATATATCGAACTTTTTGGCAAGGCACATCAGCTCTATGTTCACAGATGGAAAAATGAAGCATATCTTGAAAAGAACACTGTCCCTACTGTGAAACATGCAGGAGGCGCTGTTATGTTCTGGGGCTGCTTTGCTCCATCTGGCACAGGGTGTCTTGAATCTGTGCAGGGTACAATGAAATCTCAAGACTATCAAGGGAGTCTAGAGAGAAATGTGCTGCCCAGTGTCAGAAAGCTTGGTCTCAGTCACAGGTCTTGCAACAGGATAATGACCCAAAACACGCAGCTAAAAACACCCAAGAATGGCTAAGAGGAAAACATTGGACTATTCTGAAGTGGCCTTCTATGAGCCCTGACCTAAGTCCTATTGAGCATCTTTGGAAGGAGCTGAAATGTCTGGAAAAGGCAGCCTTCATACCCGAGACAACTGGAGCAGTTTGCTCATGAGGAGGGGCCAAAATACCTGCTGAGAGGGGCAGAAGTCTCATTGACAGTTACAGGAATTGTGTGATTGCAGCGATTGCAACAAAAGGTTGTGCAACAAAATATTGAGTGACTGAACCATCATTTCTGTCCAGGCCTTTGTCATGAGTTTAATATTTTTAAAAATTTAAAAAAAAAATTAAAAAAAAAATTAAAAGCAATGTCTGACTTTCATATGTTCATTTTCATAGAATTTTTATTTATTATTATTTGTGTCAGATTCAAGTTATTTCTGTGACCATTGTAGGTTTTTCTTTCATTAAACGAGGGGGACCAACAATTTTGTCTGTGTGTGTCTGTGTGTGTATACACACACACACACACATTTATACACACACACACACACACACACTTTCCTTCTATATACACATAGAAACACACACACACATGCAGTACATTCATGCACCTGAGCATACACACGTAGGTTTTGTACTTCTTTCTTAACTTATTACTCTTACAAAAAGACATTTTCGATGGCATTGTGATACAATGAGACAATATCTGTAAACTGTCTTAATTTCAAAGCGTTGTCACTTTGTCACATAAAATAGCAAAGTGAGTTCTTAAGGACCATTGTGATAAGCAGACATATTCTGTGGGGGCCGTGTCGGCCCTCAGATAGGAAGTTCAAACAACGACTTTGATATTTATAGTGCGATGCATAATACATGTCCTTTTAATTGGGTGTCTTTTATCTTTGGTGTTGAAAAGCACAGATTGGCTCTGTGGTTGCCATGGCTACGGCTTGATGTCTTTTCATGCTTTGTCACATTTTGTACACAGCAGCCAGAATGCATGGCTTAACTTGCAGGACTTTCTCCTGCAATGACGCTGGGGCAGAGTCTGGAAGTGTGGTCACGTGGATTTTCTTGATGAAAAAGAAAATGAAGAAGATTTCCAGATTCATCTGAAGTCTTTACCCACATATCATAGTCTCAGTGCCACTTTCATTGGCATTTCTTAGGTTATGACATACAGTATATTTCTTCACCTTACTGATGTTTTTGCCTTTATTTTACAGGCCGGAGCTCAGATCAGTTTGGCTGATGTCTGTAGGTCTGGAGAGAAAGAAGTTCGATGGTACAACCTCTTAAGCTATCGATACTTAAAGAAGCAAAAAACTAATACAAAGCAAAGCTTGAGCTGCACAGAAGAAAAGACTGAAGAAAACCCTGTAAGAAAAACTAGCATAGTATAGATTTTATTATATTATTATTACTTTTCACAACCATATTACAATTGCGTTGAACTTGATCTTTTGAGGCACGTACTGTTATGGTACTTGTACAATAGAAGAGCCAAGTCTGCTCCTCCTTATTATAAGATGTCTTGGTAGGATACTTCAAAGAAATGTAACTTCCCTATCTTTTCATCACTATATTTCATACACCTCACACTGGGGCTGTTGAATAGCTCCTGGGCTTTGGGGACGCTGCTATAGATTTTTCTTAGATGTTAATCCAGTTTCTCTTATTCACACATTGGGGCTCTTCCTCTTCTTTTACTGTATTGTCAGTATGGTGACACCTCCGACATATCTTGTCTCCTACTAGAACAAGGGATTGGAGATATTGAAATCTCTTATGCCCCAATCCATCCAGCAACTGTGGTCGGTGACAGTCAAGAAGCCCCATACATATGTAATGGTCATGGATACCAAAAATATATAAAACATAAAAGAAAGTGTCCAAAAGTACATGATAATATTCTGCCCTGATACTGACACTAATAATAATGTACACAACAAATGAATTCACTTTTCATGTGTGCTAAGTATATAGTAGTCCCCAGAGGTGTAGCATGCAGCTCCCGGGCCAAAATCTGTGATGGGGTCCATGTGCTATCCATAATACTAGTGTATTCCTATGTTGTAGAGAGGTATTTCGGCAGCCTCAGTGTTCTGGGCCCAGTAGCAATCACTACCTCTGCAGTCCCTATAGCTACGCCCATGGTAGTCCCTCAGGTTATACACACAATGTCACAGACACTAATGGTCTGCAACATTAACATTAATGGCAGGAAGAATTGTCATTGAAATGAATGGGGGATGGAATAATGCTGCCTGGCCTGTGCGGAACTGACAAATTCCAAGTGGATTCTGCAGAAGATTCCGTAGTGTAATGTGGTTAAGTCGAAAAATCAGCTTCAAACACCTGATGCTGAATTTTTCTGCTAGTAAAAATTTAGAATGAACCCTTATTGAATAAAACACAATATGGCTACTAACTACCCTGAAGAAAGCAAACAGCTATTCTGTTATCTTCTGTTACCACCTTTATTACTGAAAGGGTACAGGGGTGTTCAGGAAATGTTAAACATGTGCAGGGGCTTGCTGGGAAGTCTGTTTTATGACTGTATAAGCCTTTACACATGATGTCCTATTGGTTTTTCTGTTTCTAATAATCACATTATGGCTTCAGCACATTTTACACTTGTCTGAGGCTGTGGGCATGTACAATAAGAAACAGTCTGCCCCTCTTCTTTATCCATTACTGATACTGTTCCAACATTCTGCCAGGAGTAACTGTGCAACAGCAAATAGCTGAAACAGTTCAAGTGACTGCAAATGCATTGCATTATGTTTTATAAGTATATAAAAGACTTACATGTGAGATTTGCAAAATGTTCAGTCTTTGCACAGAGCAACAGTTTCCAGAAATGTGTGGAATTTGTGAGGAGAATCAGCCCCTCCCATCTACATTCACTGTGTGAAGACAGAACAGAACCTCCCCATTAACTCATTATGATCCCGTCTTGTGTATCTAATGTACATATGGATGGACCTACATTTGCGGCTCTTGGCAAGCAACAGGGAACGAACTGCAAATTAGCTTGAAGGGAGACACCTAGTGATAAGAACGTTAGAAAGCTTGCTCTGACAGAAAGCACCCACATTTTTTTTTTAAAGTGCATTACATTTAGATCTAGAATCAAATGTTCTATGAAATGAGACTAAGTTGTCTGAAAAGTCAGTGACCACTAAAATATATGTACCGGTTGCCTGTCTATTAGAGCCTCTCTACAGTACTAGGCGGTACTTTGCCAGGGTGAGCTGAACCTGTAGATACCAGATTAGGCTGGCTCTACACTAAATTTCAGTACATTACTCTATATAGGACCATGAAAAAGTTTTGTAGATACTAGTATTTTACTTATAGAGGACCTGTCACCAAATCTGAAAGCCCAATGGCATAGAAGCTGTACAGAGTAAGATTTAGAGTAAGATTTACTTCCAGTATCCATGGTGGTCTAGAGAAAGTATTTTGTCAACATACCTAGTGGTCTAGTGGCTATGTTATGGTTTCAGATTTGGTGTCCAGGGGGGTTAGTCAACTCTCCACATTTCAGTGTATCCTGGAGGATGAAACAGAGAGGACTGTGCATATGTAACTGAGGAATCACATAGTTCTTGCTATGATTGGGCACAGAATTTCATGGAGTATACTGTGTAGTCTTTCAGGAGAAAGCTCAGAGTCTACAAAATAGGAGCGGCCTTTGCTTGAGTGGGGGAGAGCATTGAAGCAGCACTGTCTTGCAGCTTAAATGTAATAGCGAAGACTAGGTAAAACAACATAGCCCCGTGGAAGAGTTCATATTAGCCGAAAAAGCAGGGCTGTGGAGTTGGCAAGCCAAACTTCCAGCTTCTCTATTTTTCAACACTGTGACTGTTTCTGATAAATTCTTATCTATGGCAAAGCAACTTGTGTGTAGCAAAGCAAGAAGCCTCAGAAGCAGATACTTTCCCATCAATCTCCTCTGCCCAAAGTGACAAATAGGACCTAACTGTGCCAATTCCTTTAGACAGACAAGACTTAGACTGCCCAGAAAATGATTGACAATGTCTAGAAACAGTGTCAGAAGAAATACATATCAGCTAGAGCTGGCAGCATACTTTACACAGGACTGATGCTAATGAAGCAGAACCGTGGCTAAAAGAACATCTGTCGCTTCTTCAGCACTGCGGTAAGGATGAGTCCAGTGCTGAAACCATTGCAAGAAAACACCAGGCTTGAGAAAGAGATTTTAGCCTATTCCACGTCAGTATGGAAGCTTGGAAAACAGACTCATACAGACTCGGCAGAGGTCCTCTTTAAAAACCCAATATTAATGATACCATAACAGAGGAATGGGAAACAAAAAGGATCCAATGACACTGAAATAAACAAGGTGACTAAATTGAAACACAGATGTGCAGAAGAGGTAGAAAATTCTTATCAGAATCTTGTAAAGAATAGAAGAAAATTTAAGAAGACATGGTCATCTTTATCGATTGTATATAGGGCCTTAGTCTGAGAGAACATTAACATTTCTAAATTACTATAAAATAAGCAACAACTTATGGATCTAATTTATTATTCAAGATTAAAAGTTGTGTAATATAACTTTTAATAATCCTTGTATTTTTAAAGGCAGAGTTGGAGTCTTTTTGCTCCAACTTTAACTCCACCCAAACTGACTCCAACTGTAACTCCTTGTCTCTGACTCCTCAGACCTGCATGAGAATATAGTTGTCCTTCATTATGCCCTTATTTATTTATATACACAATATTTCATATTAACCACATAATTATTACTGTCTTTGTTTTTTCAGGACTCATTGGCTGCTCTTTTGGTACAAACAGTTGCTGAACTTGAGGATGTGGAAAAATGTGAAGACACTGGACCATATGAGGATAAAGATATCATCTGGTAAGTCTGATTGTTCTTGCCAAGTTATTTAAAGGGGTTATGCCATGGATGGATGGGGATCTAACCACCGAGATCCCCGCCAATCCTGAGAAACAAAGAGTCCTTTTCCTCAACTGAACATTCAATCTAACCACAGTCAGGCCGAATATAGGCATGACTGGTGGCGCAACAGCCAAAGTACAAGCACATCCTCAGCGATCATGATAATGAATGGAGTGGCAGTCGAGCATGCCCACGAGTGCTCCATTGAAATGCTATATAGAACTGCCAAGAATTGCTGAGCACAGGGCTCTGGTTCTCTCTGCCAGTCCCATAGACTTTAAATACAATTTCATTTAAATGGGGAGGCATTAAACTCACAACATTTGTGTTTGTCACTGGGAGTACCAGCATTCGGACTCTCTCCGAGTGAGTTTTAAACTTAGGACAACTTCTTTAATTTTACTTTATTTAAAACTTTTATTTTCGACATTTTTCTCGTGTTCTTCTAAATTTGTTGCAGGAACTAACAAAAATGAAAAATGCAAGTCTGGAATATTTTTAATGGCTTTTTATTTACTTTAAAGTAATACTCTGTCTCCCTGTGTTTTGCTTTGCATCTTAAGCTGGCAAAACCCAGAACATTGTTAGATCCGGTTTACAACTTAAATTTTTGATAAGTTTAAAAAAAAAAAGTGTGTAAAAGACAGCAAAACAATTGCGTATCTTCCCTGATCAATACATTGTCATGTTTCTGTTATATTTAATGTGTATTCTGGTGTAATACGTGCCTAGAACTGACTTGGAATGAAAATATAAAACATGTTAAACCCAAAGGAAGAGCAATGCACAACAAGAGCTTTTTTTTAAATTTTTTTATTGTTGGACCAAATGTTTCAGGTAATCTAAGATTGAGAAACTGCTCCACCTGCTGGTGAATGCAATAAAATACAGTTTGCTAATATATATTTGTTATACATTAATGCTATTGTATTTACTGTATATTTTATAGTACACAGTATAGTGTTACATATATTCATCCCTTCTACTTGTGGCGTTGCAGCAGACATAATACTATTCATTCTATCATTTTAAGGCATGAAGGTTCTGACACAATGCAGGATGAAGAAGCTGGTACAGACAATGAGGATGATGATGACTGTGATGACAATGTACAGAGTGAACATGAAGACTCCGATTTACAATCTGCAACAGAGACAGACCCCATCAAGGTGAGGAGAATATAGTGAACTAAGCCATTAGCATGCACGTGATATAGTGCGAGTTGTGTAGGACTCCAGTCATGTTAACTGCCGTTACTAAATCTGCCCATTATGGCTTTTTTTTTAGCAGTGTCATTTCCTGTTATCACCAATTAAGATCATAATGTATATTATAATCCTATCCAAAAATAATATATAAAATGATAATGTATATTATAACATCCAGACGACATTTTTCATGCAAAGAGACTAGCGACGAGAATACATGGCCAGAGTTATCACCCATAGCAAAAAATGAAATAAAAATCGCGGTTTTCTTAAAACAGTTTTTAAAATTGAGGAAGGCTGTGACTGGTTACTATAGACAAAATGTTATACATACACATATATAATATAATTATAATATATATATATATATATATATATATATATGTGTATATGTATCTATCTATCTATATATATCTATATATATATATATATATATATATATATATATATATATATATGTGTGTATATGTATCTATATATACACACACACACATATATATATATATATATATATATATATATATATATATATATCCTATTAATATGATAAAGGTGAAAGTTTGTGAGTTTGGATGTTTGTGGGTTTGGATGTTTGTTCCTCAATCACACAAAACCCGCTCCACAGATTTGGTTGAAATTTTCCACAAACATAGTCACTACACTCGATTGCGCAATAGGCTACTTTTCGTCACAATAGCGCACATACGTTTTTCCCAGGACCCCCACAAAACCCAAACTCACATCACTATCTCTGCAATCTCACATCACTATCTCTGCAATCTCACACACTTTGGACCATAGCAAGCCACAAAATTCATATTACCCTCTACAGCAGAGGTCAGCAACCCCTGCCACACGTGCCAAGAGTGGCACTCACTGGCACACCAGCAGCACAGGACCTGCAAGAGTTAAATGAAGTCCAAGCGTCCCTTCATTGCTCTGCTAGAGCTGAGGCATAAGGACACTCCTCTTTGAGAGGGGCGCAGGAAACCCAGGGGGTGGAGCTTAATCGCTCAGGTCTGTGCCTGCTATAGTGATTGCTCCTGCCGTCTGAATCCTGCAAAGATTCCCCGAGGAGGACAGGAAGCTGCTAGCAAAGTGAAACTGAAAAACACACAGGTACATAGGATTACTATTCTCATTAATGTCAGGCATTTGGGGTTATTAGTTTAGTCTTAGTAACTCCATGTGCCTCACATTAATAGGAATAAACCCCATCATGTCCCTCATATTAACCCGTGTGCCTCACATTAATAGGAATAAACCCCATCATGTCCCTCATATTAACCCCTGTGTGCCTCATATAAAGGTTACTAATATGTGAGACATGGAGGTACTAATAAAAGACCTCAATAATGAAGATACTTAATTATTACCTCCAAGTCTCTCACATATCAGTCACTCTTACACAGGGGTTAATGTGAGGGACATGATGGGGTTAAGTGCTATTAATAAGAGGCGCATGGAGTTACCAAACTGTCATGCACAGGGCCAGACTTTATGTTGCTTGCTCGAGAGTATCCTGTGCCCAAAACTTACATGTACTGGCGGAAAATAACACATCATACAATGTCGTATATCCAAGTATATTCACTTGTAATACCTCTGTCCCAAAGACACTATGTACAGTTTCTCACAACACCGTATAGCAGCTGAAATACAAATTAACCTCAACACAAAAGTCTCACGTATTCTCAGAATTAGAGCAACAACAAGATACAAAGTTACATTTCATATCCCATACCTTATACACAGTACGAAAGCCTTACCCGTGCCTGTATTTACCCACTTCTACAATCACTGCAGACGAAGTCACGGGTACCATCTAGTGTATATATATATATATTAGTCCCTCACAATGCTGTCCATAAAATGTCTCAGCTCTGGCTCCGTCTGCTGAACATTGACTTGTAAATTAGGTGTTTTAAGTCATGGGGGTAGAAAGCTAACAAACAAGATAAACTCTTCCCACCCCAACACAGGCGCTCCACGTCTCAGCATAGGGGGCTGTATTGGGGTGCAGAGAGCTTGGCTTGCTCCATTACTTCTGGTCCCCTTTCACTTGAAGCAACTATTCTGAATATGGAATAAAAAAAATATTTTCAGGGGATGGGGTCACTACTTTGGGATGATTAAATCATGATGACAGCTTCCCTACCACCCTACCACCACGTATAAGAGGCTCTTATTGGCATAATAAACATACAGTTTTTTCTAAGTATAAGCTTGATGGCGAGAAAGTATACGGCCGCCTCTATAAGGGAACCAACTTTAGCATTTGGTCACTATATAGGTCAGTGTCAATCTAAAAATGCAGGTCACCTATGACAAGCAGTGATATGGAGCAGAGATCTGTATAATGTGTTCTTTATCTTTTTTTTTGTAACTACAGTGACATTTTTTTGTTTGCTTTTTGGTTATGGGTTTCAATTTGTGGGGTGTAATGGAACAATTCTGCCACTACACCATTTTGTAAGCCTTTTTTTTTTTATTGCAGGTTGACAAAGAGACGAACACAGAAGGGGTTCCTCAGTCCGCCACTGTCGTCCGCCCAAAAGACAAGAGAGCAGCCAATCAGATGCAAGCACAATTCCTAAGAGGCAGCACCATAATCCGCTCCAAGACCTTCTCTCCCGGGCCCCAGAGTCAATACATTTGCCGTGTAAGGAAGAGAGGAATATAAGAGCTGTACTGATGTCAGACTGCTGTATTTCTAAAGCACAAACAGTTGGTGGAAATCTGTAACATATGTTCATTAGCATTTGTGGCACAATATTTTCCACCCATGGTTTGCATCTCAGGGGGCCATTTAATGTTACACAAAATTATTCATGATGATGAGGTCCTATCTACAGGGATTTGTCTGAATATCTTGTAGGGGGCTCAAATCTGTTTTGTTAATAACCATATTTATTTGCTTCTTTGTGACTTGTTTAGTTGAACCGCAGCGACAGTGATAGCTCAACACTCTCCAAAAAGCCGCCTTTTGTAAGAAATGCTATGGAGAGACGCAGCATGCGTGTGAAACGGGTAGGTTTATTATCTTTTATGTACAAAATACAATACTACCTCAGTTTGCAGTGGGGGCGACCTTTGTATTTGATATATATAGTGGACTGGAGACCATAACTCTGCGGAAAACTCATGAAGCTACCAAGTATTGTAAATAGTAAAACGTAAAGAATAAACCAGCAAACAGCTAAGGCTCGGTTCACACCTGCGCCTGGTCTCTGCTGGGGGACTCTGTTCCTCATTTCTCTTTAAAAATGCAAAGAGAATATTCCTGCAAGGAGAGAGGGCGGAAAATGGGTGGACCCCATTACAGTCTATGGAGTCCCCAAACAGATCCCCCGAACAGAAACCCGAACGCAGATGTGACCCTAGCGTAATACAGTTAAAGCAAATCTCTAAGTTTCCACACAGTCCAGTAAATCACATACTGTACATTGAACAGGAAGACAGAATACTTTACCCTAATGTAAGGTAAGAGGAAAGAGCTTTTCATGGCACAGGTAAGTTGCAGTAGTCAGTACACATAGCATTGGTAGATCAGCACATTGCAGATAGTACGGGCAGGGATATAACTGGGGCTCCATGGCAAAACTTATATGGGACCCTGCTCTACCATGACCTGAAGCAGCACATTATGAACTTGAATAGTGCATGATTATTTTGGACTCATTTACTCATAAGAATAGCAGAGTCATTTTACAGTACAGATAATTCACACAGTGATGTCACAGTATCAGGATAATGCACACAGTGATGTCACTGTACAGGGATAATAAGCATAGTGATATCACAGTGCATAAATAATGCACACAGTAGGGCTTAGCAATGAAGCATAATATATCCAAAAATTTAAAGTCAGCTCAGATAATGGTTGTGAACTTGCTGGTATAAATTATTTCACATATTTTGCATCTGTGCTATCCTGCTTCACCTGCCATTGACTATATCATGTCACTAACTGTACACTATTCAGTCAAGATTGCTGATATGTGACTAACCAAAGTTAGTGGTATATAAATAATGGGCATGACATATAAAAAGGGAAGTGTCCTCAAATAATCATCCATTAATCATAAGGTAAAGTAAAATAATTAATCATGATTTTGATTTAGGTCGTTTTCTCCCAGCCCTAGCACACAGTGATGTCACAGTATTAGGACAATACACTCAGTGATATCACAGTATAGAGATAATATACACAGTAATGTTACAGTACAGGAAAAATGCCCACTATGACATCATAACAGAAAGATAATGCACATCCAAAAAGATCCATGTGTATACTGTGGCGTCAGAAAGTAATATGAAGAAAGAAATGGAGGTGCACTCACTTTTCCATATCCCCTTCTGTCATTCACAGTTATCACTAATAGCACCCTTGGTCTCAGGGAAAATGGCCCCCTTAGTTTTGAGCTCACAGCAGCTGCTATGTCTACTACCCTGGAAGTTGCACCCATAGCAGTCGTTTATGTAGTACAGCTAGAGATCGGTGCAATACATGTAGTTTCAGCAGACAACAGTAAATGTATTGCAGGTATTTAGCAGTACAGTATGTATACTATGTAGATAGCAGCAGAGTACTGGTAGTATAGTGTAATAACCAAAAACGCAGGATTTCAGAAAAAGGATTCAAAATTTGTTTAGTTACGCTTTAAATAATATGCAGCCTACATTACCCATTCTTATATGTATGTGTTTTCCAAAACAGAGGAACATATTACATTTGCTCTGCTTAAGTCCTATTTAAAGAGGCATTCCCATAACTCTTGTTCTGCAGCCTTCAGGCTCTGTGCTCTCTTCACTTCCTGGATTTCTCGGCACATTGGTGGGTGGGGTTTCACTTGCTCTGCTATCTGCTATGTTTGCAGTCAGTAATGAGGGATTGGTTGTAAATGCATTACCACAGTATAAATCTGATGTGGAAACTGATGTAGCAGAGCTGGATTTGAGTCAGCTTGCATTACATACAGCGGTAACGGACTCCTTATCTCAGCCCTTATCAGCCAAATTCAATTAAACCGGCTGATAAGTGCAAAAACCCGAAAATAGACAGCACAGTAATCCTGGAGTTCTCACCTCCCCCCTCCCCTATCTGAGGAGCTCCATTGCTTGTCAGCCCCATCCTCTCCCAAAAAAAAACCCACCCCCAGAGCAAGCAGCTACGCCACTTGGGAAATGAGCAGATAAGCCCAGTGGCCACAGAAACATATAAATTAATAAATTAAGATAGCAGCCAAACAAAGCAGTTTTGATAAAACAATGTATTTAGGAAAGGTCTTAAATCCACATAAACTAGCGGTATAGATAAGATGCTTTTCATGGGACAACCCCTTTAAGGGTAGTAGGCAATAGATCCATGGCGTAGAACTTCTCTCCTTTTTTATTAGCACTGCAGAATCTCTTTATGCAGCTTTACTCTGCTCCTCCATGCCTCCTGCTTGTAAGAGCTGACAGGGATAATACATTTCTCTGCTATTTCTTAGCATTGCATGTAGAGTCCATGTTAATCCAGCAGCGAGAGCAGTGTAATTCAGCATTTTATAGGATACACATGAAATTCTGCACATGACAGAACTCATAGATAGCAGAGATGTCCACTGTGAGTCAGGTAGGGACTCACCTTCTCTTTAGTGTTGTGCTCCTGGTCTCTTAGATGGACAGGAATGAAATCTTCAGCAGTATTTTATATATGGAGAACATCCAGAAGAACTACAAGTAGAGGAGTCTACAAACTGCCAAGAGGGACTGACAGAGCCTGATAGATTATTGTTATTGACCGTTTCTATTATATCTAACATTTTTCATTAGGCATCTTTTTTCTTTAGTAGAGTATTTAGATGTTTAGTATAGTTGTAGGAAACTGTCAAGAATGGTAAAATGGAGACAGTTTCTCTCCAGCTTCTTAAAGGTTAATTCTTGGTATATTATTTTGTTAGACTCAGACAGCAGTGGGAATTTTGGAAGGCTTTTGGCTCTGTATTAGTACAGTGATTCCTCAAGCATATCAGCCCCCTAGGAGTATGTCATAAATAATTCATCACGCCTTGTCTTAAAACTTTATGATAAAATAGAAAATGGGAGCAGGCTCACAGCTGCATATTTATTAATGTTCAAGGAGGTTAACACAATACTTTTTTTTTCTTTAGAACAATGGAGAAAAACAAATACTAGACAGAAACTGTGATGCGTTTAGGACAAGGGCATCCACTTGGCATTGGTCCCAGTGCTATAGTCATCTACCCATATTAGATTTGCTGTCACTGTTTTCTTATGTTTATCCAGAAACACTGAAGCGTGTCTGGTCTAAGTAAAGGGCATAAGGATTGCACCAGTGGATGGTGTTTTGAGTGTCATTTGTTATGTTGTTTTTAGCGCAATGTGACAGTACAGTACATACAGTATATGTGATCACTGTGGTATTACAATCTATAACTGATAGTGTATTCATTGAACAGCACCTGATTTATTATTTTACTATGGCAGGACATATGCCATATCTACCAAGAATTCGATCAAAACTTATTGTACAGTATTGTCCAAAATTGTCCTCATATTAGTAAATCAAAATCTAAAAAATTTACAAAGTTTTTTTTTTCTTACATATCCAGTGCAGCCATATTACTGTAGTTGCCACCTTTTGTGTTTATTTAAAGTGAAACAGTTTTTCTTGACTGTGTTTAAAAATATTTCAAGCATCAGAAGGTTATAAAATATCCAGGCTACTTAATAAGTGTTGGACTTCCAACATGTCAGGCCCGGATCACATCTGCGTTCGGTTTCCGTTCGAGGACCTCCCCGTACGGAAACCTAAAACGCATTAGGTTATTTAAGGATCGGATTTACAATTAATGCCTATAACCCATTACATAGAGAGCGTCCAGCGTTACATTACATTATGTCAATAGAAGTTATGTCTCATCTAGCGGGATATTACTTATATGAACTTTTTGTGACATTTCAGAAGGGCTAAGATCTTGTCACTTGTACGTCTTTTCATCTTACAAAGTATCTGCTAGGAATCAGACTCCAGACGGAGACAGTTCACCTTTTTGATCAGTGACTATAAAGCTTGCAGGGCCTGGTAAATTACAGGTGGACCCATTATTAATTTATGTTGTAGCAAAAGTTAAAAAGCGGAATAGAATAAAAAGGTTTTTTTCTGCTGCCTTGGGACTTTCTACTTCAAATAATAACTTTGCATTCCAAGAGAGTGTCGCTTTTAATTCAATATTTAGAGAGAATCTACAGTCCAATAAGAAAGAATAACAACAATACCCAAGGGGAAAGAACCGGTTTTAGTATATCTGTATTACAGCTTAGCCTGTAGTTACTGCACAGTTAGAATTCTAAAAAAAGGTCCTTTGGATATGGACAGCTGTCAGTATAGCTGTCAGATCAGTAAGATTTACATCCTCTATCATGTATAAATTGATATAACACTATGAGCTTATTATTATCATTTATGCCAGCAGTCGGCATCATTTATAGCTCAAATCTACACTATGTAGGATTGAAGTCTCTGATGCATGAAGGGCAGGATATACCTAATTCATTCAAGTGGTTGGCTCAAGTTTTAATGTTATCCCCTATCCAGTGGATAGAGTCAGGCTGCTGGGACCCCCATTGATCATGAGAACAGGGATTCCATTTTCAATTCTACTTTCGATTCATTCTTGGAAGCACCGCCGCTGGAGACAGCCGAGCGCTATACTCAAGTGTCTACAGCAACTCCGTAGACAATTTATGAAGTGAGACTCAGTGGATTGGACCACCAATTCCAGAGGTCAAACCCCAATGATCAGCATGTTATTCCCTGTCCTGTGGATAGAAGATAACATTTTGGGCAAATCCCTTAAATGAATTAGGTGCATGTTTTGCCTTCCACTTGCCAGAAACTCATATCCTTGGTATCTTAGATCTGAGCTATAACTTACACTGATTGTTGGCATGAATCCTAATATCACAGAAAGATAACTAACCCTTTTAGGTTTTAGAACTTAAAGGGGTATTCCCATGTACAGTTTTTTTTAAATTTTGTAGATAATTAAAAGTTAAACATTTTTGCACATATAAGTAATTAAACATTTTGCAGAGTTTTAAAGATTTTCTCTAAATATCTTGTGGTCACAGTCTGTGGTCTTGATCGGTTGCCAGTGGATACGACCATGAATGCAGGAACTTTCTAATGTCAGACAATCAGCCATGATTTCTTTATTGTGGCCGGGATATCTTCTCATACATGTAGTGTCCCTGCCTGATATCCCGGCTACAATAAGAAAATCATGGCTGGGTTCCTGACAAGTCCCAGATCATAGAAAGTTTCTGCATTAGTGGTCGTAACCATTGGCAACCAATCAAGACAACAGACTGTCACCACTAAGAAAGTCAGAGAAAATCTTTAAAACTTTGCAGAATTTTTAATTACTTATATTTGCAAAAATGTTTAACTTTTAATTATATACAAATATAGATATGATTATGTACATGGGAATACCCCTTTAATTGCTTAAATTGGGCATCTATTTAAGACATTCCCTTGACAGGGGATATGTCTGGGGTGACCCTGCAAGATAACTAATTGAACTCTAGTAAATGGCGAAGCCCATTTGGCTTGGAGATTCAGTGATTAACCTTGTAGCTTCCAGTTAATAAAGTAATGCCATCATAAGACAATGATTTAAAAGAAACACTCCAGTGTCCTGTGTATTGTATCTTATTGTGAAGTTATGTGCTCCATTCTAGAGCACAGGCCTCCTCTCTGCTTCTCCGTGGCACACAGTGATGAACTGCAGCTTTTCAAGACTTTTGTTTGCATGTGGAGATATTGTGCTGAATTGGATGCAAGACTAACTGGAATTCTTAACTAACCTGGAGATCAGTTACTTGTGAACGCATTATATGTAGAGCTCTCATTCCAGGGAAACCATCATGCAGACATGATTCATGCGGGCAGTGTGCGGCAAGAACACGGAACCCATTATAGTCTATGGGGTCCGTGTGCTTTTACAGCACGGCAATTGCATTTGTATTTCGTTTGGGGGTCTCCATGCGGACTCTCCCCAGACAGAATACAAAAGCAGATGTGATCCAACCCTTATGTTTTAAAAGCTTATAACTTAAAATGTGTACATCGGAATAGCAGACAGGAGGTGGTTGCTTCTGAGGGGTGTACATAACTTCACAAAAATACTGACACTAAGTTATGCAATAACATTACTCCACACAAAAGCTCATTTTCAAATGGAGGGCACTCTTACCTGTCCACTAATGCTTTGGCATTAAAGAGAGCTTCGCTGCAACTAACCTAACTATATCTGTCATCCTCTGTACAGAAGTAATGCTCTGTCCACACTTGTATGGGAGTCTCCATCAGAGCTCTGTCAGCCATACAATCAAAATGCACTATCAAAAAACATCTATACCCAGATGAAACCCCTCATGGAGTCTCCCAACGCAATTGTGAACAGAACCTTACCTGCATAAAGAATATGGCAAATTCAGGCTGCTCGATTGCAGAGTATCTATTTTTTTCTTCGCATACATAAACCTTATACTATGCCGTTTAATGTGTTTAACTTTTCATTTTCTTTGCACTCTCACTTTCTATTTTTACACTTTACCCTGTTAATCTGACATTTGCAACTTAAAAAGTGTAGACAAAGGCCATGCAGCTCCCTAGAGCTTTCCAGTGACAGCATTAGCAAATCAGAATCTTCTGGGTGTTAGCATTGAGCAGAGATTCACAATAAACTCTATTGTTTCAGCCGTCCATGAAGTCCTCTGGCAGAGAGCGTGTAATTCGCACATCTCTGGACCTGGAATTAGATCTGCAGGCTTCAAGGACGTGGCATAATCAGCTAACTCAAGAGATTGCTGTACTAAGAGAGCTGAAAGAACAGCTAGAGCAAGCCAAACGTCAAGGTGAAAATGAGCTGCCTCAGCGGGTGAAGGATGATGACAGGTTTAAGCTCCTGCTCAGACAAGTGGAGAAACAGGTAAGTAATAGAGGCTCTTCTGATTCCCTTCCCTCCGAGATTCTGACAATCAGACACTTACAGCAGCAGTTGGTACTGCTCTGAACTTTCCTTTGTTTCACTTATCTGTACTGAGGCCTCTGTAAATGTCTGACTACATCGATTTTACTTCTGGGAGTCCAGTGTTTCAGTGTAACCTCAGAAGGCATGAAGTTGTTATCTGTAATAGCTGCTATATTCAGTATGTCAGTGGTTGTCATCCTGTATAAAGAACCACAGACACCGGCTCATATGGGTTATCGTATATTGACTGGCATGGAGCGCCATTCAATAGTAGAGCAAATTAAACAATCCTGAGGCAAATGCTTGTATCTAGAAAATATTTAAAACAGATTAAAATAACCCTACGATACAAGAAAAGGCTTTCAATACCCAGTACAGTGCCTTGCAAAAGTATTAACCAACTAAAAAGCATTTGCCTACAATACATACCCTGAGACGCAAATGTTCAGAAAATGGAAAATTGAAAACATTTTGTTTGCAACCCCATCAGATAAGGAACTTTGGGTCTGTTTCTGCCAGCTGTCTACACTGTATAAATACAGAGTTACTCCGGGTCGATTGTATAAAACATTTGTAATCTGCACCATCTATAAATCCATCCTGCAATTTATCACCCTGTTTCTGGTGATGATAAACAGCCCACAACATGCTACCAGCTCTCATACCGACACTGTTGGAAGGGTGTTAACAAAGTGCTTTAAATTTTTGCCAACAAGCTCTAATTTTGTGTTGTCTTTCTGAAAAGCTGCAGGTGTGCTTTGATGTAGCCGCCCATTAGCAATGGCTTCCCATTGGCCACCTTTCCATATAGGCTAGTGGGATGTAGGCTCTCTCAAAATGAATCTTCAAACTTTATCAGGTTTTAATTTGAGATTTGCCTCAAACACACATTAGGGTAAGGCTTTGTGATAGTGAGGGATGGACATTTAAACAAAAGGGTTTGCCAATATCACTATGGGTGTATTGTTACAATATACCCAGTACCTAGAAGACCCTAAGCAAAAAAAAAAAATCAGTTCTAGTTGTAAGAGACTCCAGTCACTAACACTAGTGATTATGGCTCTCCTATATATAGAGATTGAGTAATCTCATGAATAACTGGATAACTATATATAGTGTCATTTAAGGATATCTCAGAATGATCTTAAACTAAAGCTATATTAACCACTTCTGGACTACTCATTGGGTATATACATGTAGATGGTGGTTCTCTTGTTCTGCAAGGACGTACCTGTGTGTCCTTGCAGTTTTCAGCAGCTGCAGGAAGCCGGCTGTTATTACTGCCAGAGCTCCTCTAAAGAAGGCAGGGATGATATATTACCATCCCTGCCTTCCCAATCGCTGTGTGCAGGAGGCTGTATTCCTCCTTTAACCGCGGCTAAGGTAACAGCCCCAGTTACAGGAGAAATCAGCCCCACCACCATCAAAAAAAGTTTTCAGATGCCCCAAAGGCCTATTATGAAATGAAAAATAAATACATACATAAATAGAAAAGTAAAAGTAAAATTATTAAAAAATAATAATAAATATGCCAATACAATGCCCATATCACAGGTTCTAGCTCCACCCCCTCCCCAACACAATACAAAATAAAAATTACCGCAACAGAGAACATTTTTTAGTAGCACTTTGTGCCATTAAAAAAAAAAAAAAAAAAAGTGAAAAGACACGTTTGTTTATATTTGTCTGGATATAAAAATAAATAATCAAACATACAAAAGTAAAAATAACATAAAAGTAAACCCCCATGTGTCACCAAAAAAAAGGCTAAAACTAATTAAATAACTCAAATGACAAAAATGTTATAGCCCTCAAAACCGCACATACAAAAAAACCTGAAAATGTGTCTTGTCCTGAACATGTAAAATTTTCCCGGTACCGAAATGGTTAAAAAATGTAATATTGCTTGATCAGTTCTTTTTTGATTTCTAAGCCCCTCATTTTTATTAACCAAAGCAGAATCATCTGTTACTTCTACATTGAATCACGACCAAGGCACACATTCACTGTTATGTTCCTGTATATGTTATTCTGATATTTATTTGTATTTCTCTTAAACTTTGTAACTTAACAGGTTAAAAAGATAGAACATAAGTATGAGATGCAGGCCGATAGGATGATGAAAGCGGCAGCAAAAGATGTGCATCGGCTACGTGGGCAGAGCTGCAAAGAACCACTGGAAGTCCAGTCTTTCAGGTGACTGTTATATAAATATGGATATTTCATGCTTGTGTGAACATACATACTATACTACATACATTCTAATGTCTTATAAATCTGCAAATTGTCCTAAGAGAACAAAATTGTGCAAATTAAACTTCTCCATATAGGTTTAGTATGCCCTCCATAGTAGATAGTAAAGCATGCCATAAAGCATATTCTTTTTCTTTATGCCTCGTGTGGCATGGCCAGCTTCAAAGAGGTGAGACACAAGTGGGTTTTATTATAGCAAAAGGGATCTTACTCCATGTATGGGGCCGTAAGCCCAGGGTAAAACTCAGGAGAAGTCCTATTCATTGATGGCCCGGCCACATTCTCATGGTCGTGTTCTTGTAGCCGTAGTGTGTTGACAAAAGACATAAGTCCAGCAACTTCAACCATTTTCTATGTATATACCAGAGTAGATTCAAAAGAAAACAAAACTCGCATTGTCGGCTGAGCCTCAATTCGCCGTCAACAGGAAAAAATGCCATTGAATATATCAATATTCTGCATGAATACCAGTAGCCCGGTATATTGCATTTTATATGGAGGACATTAAACCTTTTTTTAACGCTCATCCCACCTTGAGCTGTTACCAAATTCCATAATTTTGCATTTCAGACGGCATAGAAACGCTCCAGAGCTTTCCATGTAATGAAGGGAATGGGTCAATTCACTAGAGATCTGAAAGGGAGTCTGTCAGCAGTATATTAGTTATAAACCTCATCACAGAACCTTGAAGGTTCATTTACGATATAGCCCATCATGAGAACATGTCTATAATGGAAAGCTTGGACCTGTGTTAAATGGTAATTGTTATTGACTTTTGTGTATAATATATTCTGTGATTTATTTTTTCTTTCTAGAGAGAAAATGGCTTTTTTTACCCGGCCAAGAATAAACATCCCAACTCTTGCTGCAGATGATGTTTAACAATCACCATAAAAGTATTTGCTATTCTGTTCTGAGCGCCGTTGCAATAGAAGACAAAGCAGTCTGGTGTGGATGACATTGAATGTTATGTGGTGTTATGAAGGTACAGAATTCTTTGTCACTGTTATCGGTTTAACCTTTAGTGTTGAGAAGCCGAAATATTCTCCGTACACTGACGGGTGTAAGAAGTTTAGGCAGTATATACATATTTTTTTAAAAGCATTGCTATAAAACCAGCATTAATGTTCCCTATTTGTATAGCTTGTAAAATAAGAATGATATTTTGGAGGAAGATGTTTGAATATCATTTGTTCTGTTCAGAATATGTGACTTTTGTACAGGTGCATACTAGAGGTTTTACTGCAATAAAATTAAATTAATAAAACCTTGTTTAAAGCTATATATATATATGTATATGTATACAGATGAGCCTTTAGTAAGTAGATAATGTGAATACCGGAATCAGATTTATCCCATTAAAGTATTTTGTACCAGATATCTCAGATTCAGGAACTATTTAGAACTTTACATACATAGGTTTTATCAGTTTATTTCTAGGCGTCCCTAGTACATTGAGAGGGCCAATGGTTAAATAAAATGCAGCTCAAACAGCAGGTTGTACCTTATTTTGTTCTTACTATAGTCTAACAAAATGCACATTGAAAGTTCATGCACAAGGTCAAAATTATGTTTTATAATAAAATCCTTCCTGAAGCTTCATCTCTCTTATTGTTTGTCTTGTGTCAGTAAGTTACAGTAAGTGTTGTAGAGATCAGCGGCCTGCAATCTTCTTGCACTACACCAAATGTTACTGGGTTAGGCCTCGTTCACACTTGTGCCTGCTGTCCTTCTGTCGAGAGTCCGCCAAAATTGCAGAAAAACAGATTGGGAATGGTTTGCAAACGGTCTGTTTAAAAACCCATTCACTTCAATGGGTTTTTAAAGCAATCCGTAGGTGTCCTTTTGCAGCCTCTGCACTGTGAATCTGCTTTTTTTGGATGGACACAAAGTCCTGCATGTCTGACTATAGGTTTGTCCAAAAATAGCGGAAAACACTTTTCTCATGAGAATGACGGTCCTGTGACTCACATAGTGACTGCCCAGGGGTTTGCACTCAACAATGAGAGTAATAAGGTCACAGGTACAGAACAGATTTGCTACACTAATCTTCAGAAACAACAACAAGCTCAGCTCTTGAATTGCACCGCACAAAAGGAACGCCAGACCATTAACAACGGATGTCTAGATGAAAGACCCAAAGGCAGAGGAAAACCACCATTTTATATGGGAGTAATGCATCCAGACATGATTACGAGGTCTGTGGTCGTAGCACACAAAGACTATACGCCTATCATCTCTAAAGGGATACAGTTCATTGCACAGTCAGTGGGGCAACTGGATTCTGCCAATTTGAAGAGTCATTTTGCTGCCCTCTTTGCAGAAACGCCAAACCAAGGTAGACCCAATGACAGCAGCAGAATACAATTAGAGTGACAATGCAACATCACGCAGGGCAATAAGTCATCGCCATATTCAGTAAAATGCACAAGTTACACAGGCTAATCTTGGATAAGTACCTACCTTATGCTGGGCTCACACCAGTGTTGGCTCTCCGTTTTCCTGGTTTATCAGAGGACCAGAACAACAGACAAGCGGACCACTAAAGTAGCGCACACATAAGCAGCCTGATGACCCCACTGACTATAATGGGGACTGTTGGGTGTCCGTTGTCTGTAAACGGATAGCAGCGGAGAAAAAAAAAACATGTATGCAGGACTTTTTTTCGTAGATGCTGCAACTGTAAACCTATTTTTACCTTGTTTCATCAAAATAAAGAAGGATATTTACCAGAGTATCAAAACACAAATCACAAAAATAGCCTACAAATCAATGTAATTGATCAAAATACAGCAAATGTAATCAATTCATAATTTATTGGGTCAAAAAGACAAAAACAACCTAAAAACACAATAGCGGTAGGAACAACAAATGGTGTGGAAGTCACACAAAATACCAGGGAAGGATTAACCAATAAATATAGCATACAGATAAATCCAATTCATACAGGCAATACATGTATGACTATATAAATATATGTACATGTATCCAAATACAATAGGTATAAGGAATTATCAGTTATAACATGATTACAAATAGCGCTATGTAAATCTCATAATATAAATACGATAGCAAGAAGAATTAAAAAAAAAAAGAAGCATATTTGTCCCATCGCTGTAGGATTTTACACCATACCATCAGTACATAAGAATCCCCGTATGGCCTGATACCATGGGATAAATATGTGAAAGTACAACATGCAGCTATATTAAAGATAATTATATTGTCCAAATCATATCATCAATAAGATGAGGTTATTATAGGTGCAAACACGGGCACAATGTGACCAAACTATTCGTATGAAAAGTAACACTGCACAGCCAGCAATACTAAGTCTGTAACCAGGACTAAAACAAGCACATAAAACCTTACCCTAGTATGAACTGATCACATTGGCTGCATTTTGTTCAATTATATTGATTTGTAGGCTATTTTTTATTGGAGTTTTGATATTTTGGCAAATATTCTACTTTATTTTGACGAAAAAGGTAAAAAAAAAAAAAAAAAGAAGGTTTATCCATAGACGCTACCACGGAAACTACACCCATATGAACGTGTCATTTACTACAGAAAAATATTTTAAAAATATCAAAATAAATGCAAAAAAAAAAGTGAACTCAAATTTTGCAAGGTAATGGTTTACAAATTAATGTTACAATAGCTGGATATGAGTACAGTATCATACAATGAGTAAAATCTGCCAGTAAATTTCTCCCCCATAATCTTAAATTTTCCATGTTACAGATTTGGAGTAAAACCTCTGCACAAAGACAAAATCAATTTCCTTCTCCAAATTGACTTATTATACCAATAAAGATACAGGATAGGTTGTCTGTATGTGATCTGTGGGGCCGACTTCTGGGACCCTGCACAGATCAGCATGTCCGGCAGTTGGGAGTGCATGCAGCACGACTCTTATTCAAGCAATAGGACTAGCACTGCATTTCTTCCCTATAGTAATGCTATACAGTGCACAGGCCTGCTATGAAGCTTCTATCACTTGTATAGGAGCGGTGCTACATGCGGCCCCCTGTCCACTAGCATCTTGTGGCACTCACAGGCTGGCGATACAACACCTAGAACAGGGGTAGGCAACCTTCGGAACTCCAGCTGTTGTAAAACTACAACTCCCAGCATGCATACAGGCTCTACTGGTCTTGGAACTCCCATGGAAGTGAATGGAGCATGTTGGGAGTTGTAGTTTCACAGCAGCTGGAGTGCCGAAGGTTGCTGACCCCTGACCTAGAACAACTGGTCTGTGGAGGGGGGGGGGGGGGTCTGGGTGTATCCTGTGGATAGGTTACCAATAAGATAAATCATTTTGGAGCAGCACAGCCCCTTTAACAAAACAGCAGCAGCAGTGTGGCACAATTTTAGAAAAAGTTAACTTGATATTCTGCAACTGGTTAAACTGTTATGAGAGAGGACAACAAAAGCCTTTTTCCAATAACTTTTCATTGGTTTTTGTTGTCTTCTGTGATAAGATATCACACTGCAGCAGTCTAACCAATTGCAGAAGTTCAGGTTAACTCACTGTATTTATGTAAAGACAGAAAGAGGGACAATCGGTTTCTATATGTTTTTAAATGTATGCATTTCTTTTACTTCAGTGTTTCACAGTGCTGTTGGTTTTGTGCCCTGATCTCTCTGCATAATACAATGGATTCATAGGACTGTGGCACAGAATTGTCACCCTGTAATCCAGCCCACATTTAGCTACTCAAACTATAAACAGTGTGGACTATATAGCTGTATCAGAATTAGTGAGGTTTTTCTCATATATCTTCTACTCCTGGACATACCAGAGAATTTATTCTGTTGTAAACATACTTGTATGACATGTATATATTCAACAGTTCACTCAATTCATTCATACAAATGTACCAGCAGTCTGTGTCACAGCTGTATACTTTATGCCAAAACACATCAGAACGTGAAGGAGAAAAACTTTTTTTTCTTTTTTTTGTGAGAATCAGCCCCATTCCTGGTATAAAATAAACAGGATTCACATAAACTGCTCATAGAGCCGAGGGAATTGAGCAATACAGTCTTCCAGGATTTGAGTGCCCTCTGGTGGCTGAAGGGATTTATAAATAAGTAAGTAGAAGTAGTAACATTAACATGGCAAGCGTGAAAGACGACCATCAAGTTCAATCTAAAATCCAGCAGTGTTAAACCAAAGGAAACCAAAAAACAAGACTGATGTAGATCAATTCCTCCACACAAAGCAATCTCCAGATCAATTACCTACCTTTAGTAGTCCAGTACATGTAGCTGGTGCGCATTTCAGACATTTGTCTCTTTTATACAGATCAGTCATCCAACGATCCTGTGCGAATGATCTCCAGTAGATGCAGTGACTGCCTCCTGGTAATGGTTACAGGCCTAAGAGTAAAGAAAAATAAATAAAATAAAGATTATTAGAAAGATCTCTAAACTGTCCATTCATATATTTCTATATATCTCACTTTTTTGTCACTGAAGACAATTTTTTTTTTTTTTTAACCATAACATAGCTTATTTATTTTTCCGTTCACCTAGCCATATGAGGGCTTAATGTTTGTGGAACAAATTGTACATCATAATGGTGTCATTTAACCCCTTCCCGCCGATGGCATTTTTTGATTTTCGTTTTTCGTTTTTGACTCCCCTCCTTCTAAACCCCATAACTTTTTTATTTCTCCGCTCCCAGAGCCATATGAGGTCTTAATTTTTGCGGGACAAATTTTTCTTCATGATGCTACCATTAATTATTCTATATAATGTACTGGGAAGCAGGAAAAAAATTCAGAATGGGGTGGATTTGAAGAAAAAATGCATTTCTGCGACTTTCTTACGGGCTTTGGTTTTACGGCGTTCACTGTGCAGCCAAAATGACATGTCCCCTGTACTCTGTGTTTCGGTACGGTTCCAGGGATACTAAATTTATATGGTTTTATTTACATTTTGACCCCTAAAAAAAATTCCAAAACTGTGTTAAAAAAATTTTTTTCTAAAAGTCGCCATATTCCGACGACCGTAACTTTTTTATACGTAAGTGTACGGGGATGCATAGGGCGTCTTTTTTTGCGGGGCTGGGTGTACTTTTTAGTTCTACCATTTTCAGGAAATGTTATTGCTTTGATCACTTTTTATTCAAATTTTTATCAGAATCAAAACAGTGAAAAAACGGCGGTTTGGCACTTTCGACTATTTTTCCCGCTACGGCGTTTACCGAACAGGAAAAATATTTTTATAGATTTGTAGAGCAGGCGATTTCGGACGCGGGGATACCTAACATGTATATGTTTCACAGTTTTTAACTACTTTTATATGTGTTCTAGGGAAAGGGGGGTGATTTGAACTTTTAATTCTTTTTATATTTTTTTTTAACTATTTTTTTTATTTTTATTTTTTTGCATTTATTAGACCCCCTAGGGGTGTTGACCCCAGGGGGTCTGATCACTAATGCAATGCATTACAATGCTAATGCATTGCAAAAAAGCATCCTTTCTTTTGCAGGCTGCATAGACCAGCCTGCAAAAGAAAGGATTTGCAGACAAGCCTGGGAGCCTGTACAAGGCTCCCGGCTGTCATGGCAACGGGACGTCAGCCCTGGAGCATGCTCCAGGAGCCGGCGATCCCGGCCAAAATGGCGGCGCCCATGCGCCGCCGGGAAAATGGCGCCTCCGGCGCCTTTGACCGCGGCGCCGGAGGGGTTAATGCAGTAGACACCCGGCGGCTATGGCGGCCGCCCGGCTCCCGGGCGGTTGCCATAGTTACAGACCCGACATGCGCCGTACTATTACGGCGCATGTCGGGAAGGGATTAATATTCCGTAGAATGTGCTGGGAAGCTGGAAAAATTCAGAATGGGGTGGAAATGGAGAAAAAATGTGTTTGTGCTATGTTCTTATGGGCTTTATTTTTAAATGTTAAGTAACCTGTATTCTATTGCTCCGTATGATTCCATGGAAACCAAGGTTATATAGTTTTTTCCCTTAAAAATATTCAAGACTTTCAAAAACATAATGATTTCTTGTAGTCGCCATATTCTGACAACATAACATTTTTATGTTTCCCATATACGGGGGGGGGGATGCAGTAGGTGTCTTTTTTGCAAGGCAATATGTACTTTTTATTTATACCAATTTGGAAAATTGCGTTGATCATTTTTTATATAAGTTATGAGAAGTGAAGCAGAAAAAAAATAGCCATGAACCACCAGGAAAATGGTGCCACAGTCAAAGCTGCGGGCACTGAGTGTAAGCATTGGCGTCAGGCCTCTGCCGTATTATACAGAGCAGCACCAAAGGCAGCTTAAAGGCATGACATCTTCCATGCTATTATACCATGGTTGATGGGAAAGTGTACCTAAGTTTTCATGAAAAGTTGAAATATCTACAAGCTCTTGCTGGGTAGTCTGTCAATCCAATTTGCAGTAGTGCTGTGAGGAGAATCAACCCCTCCAATCTGCATTCACTTTGTGAAGAAAGAAAAGAACCTGTAAAGAAGTTTTCTTTATCTCATGTATTTATGGACATACTTTGCCTACCAATAGGGGGTGAACTTTAAATTTGCTAGAATGGAGACACCTAGTAGCAGGAACTTTAGACTAAGGCCCCACGTAGCGAGCCACAGCATAGAAGTGCTGTGGGAAAAACCACGGTGGCAACACAGTCACAGATTGTCCCATAGCACTTTTCAGGTTTCCTCTGCAGACTCTCTGCTTCCATTATACCTATGGGGACACTGCTGGCATTTCCATAGGCATAATTGACATGCCGAGATTTCCAGAAAGTGGAGTATGTCTATTGCGCATATTTTTCTGCAATGTGTGGATGGGATTTGCTAGACTAATCTGAGCCACCACTGAGTTTGCCCCAAATCCTGGACAACCCCTTTAAATTGTACATAGCATTTCATAATATACTAAGCGATGTCCCCTCAGCACTGTGTGATTTGTGTAAAGAAGGGGGAGGTGAGAGCCAGGGAAGGCTGATCAGTCGTCATCATCATGATCATGATCATCATCAGCCTTCCCTGCTCTCACCTCCCCCCTGTTTACACAGATCACACAAGCAGTGCTCAGAGAACATCACAGAGACTTCCGATGCTTCGTGCTGGATAATTAGCATATCAACAAAAGCGGGCTAATTCAAAAATGGCTGAGAGGATTAATGAATAAAAGGTATGTCTGGAATAGCCTTTCTAAAGGCTTTGCAAATATATGCTTAGTTAAAAATCACTAAAGCCGATGATAGACTCCCTTTAAAGCATAAGATCACAATATTTGTGTGATTAACCGTACAATACTATAAGTACAGTGTATAACTGATGTAGGTGCAGACAAGCTCCCTTTAAAACCTAGCTTCATTGTGATATATTGCAAACAACTCTTAACAAGCTGGCAGCCTGGGCAGGCAAATGAAATTTAATGTTGATAAATGTACTGTAATGTATTAAGTGGAATACAACTGGGCATAACTAAGCCCAGTAACAGCATCATTTCATGGCATATAAAAAACCTATAACTCATGTATGATATAGTCCTTCTATAAATCTTATAAAAATAAGAAAAAAAAGACCTGGGGATTTTTACTAGGGGTATATCATCAGCTTCCTGAATAATACACGACCTGAGAACAACAGACAGCAGGCAAAATTGGTAAGAGAGAGAAATGGGAAAACCCCTTCAATACGACAGCAGAGTACCATACACAGCTAATCCATTAAACATTGAGTTATTACACTACTACACAAATAATAAATACTGTTATATCAGAACACTAAGGATGGGATGGGATGGCGTATTTTAGTCCTGATTTTGACGCGTCAGAATAGGACCAAAATATGCCTGGCGTCACTGTGATGGCTTCCCGCTCCGGAGTAGGCCCAAATGAATGGGCCCAGGCTGGAGGGTGCTGCCACGAGGCGGACGCCGGGGCTGAATCAGCCGCGAAATCCGCCTGAAGAAAGGGCAGCTTGCTTCTTTAATCCGTGAGCGGCAACATACCGCTCACGGAAAAAAGGCAGCTAGCAGTCTACATAGACCTCTATTGTGAGGGGGCAGATTCTGACAAGGTTTCAGCGCCAAAATCCGCCCCCTCTTGCCCCGTGTGAACAAGCCCTTATAATGCACACAGTAATGTCACAGAACAGGTATAAATGTATAAAGAGATGTCACAGTGCAGCCATAATGCGTTCACAGTGATGTGACAATACACAGCTAATGCTCAAAGTCATTACAGTACAGGGATAATAAACACAGTGACTTCGCAGAGCAACAATAATGCACAACACAGTTTCATCACATTTCATACAGAGACGTCAGAACAATTCTAATGCTGACAGGGATGTCACAGTATATGGACGATAGACCTATGTCACTGTCAGCATTAGAATTGCCAGCATCTGTTCACAGTAATGCCACAAAGCTGTTATAATGCTAACAAGTGATGTCATCATACATGCATAATACACACATTGATGTCAGAGCAAAGGAATAAATCACAGAACTAATGCAGAAAGTAATGACAATACAGGCATCATAAACAGTGATAACAGTGAAATGCATACACTGGAATCACAGTGTTAACTACTGTATATCATAGGAAAGGAATAATGCATTGTACACAGTGACAAAATACTGGTGTCACAGTGCATGTATATAGTAGTGAATGATACAGTAGAACAATTGCATACTACATAGCAGTGGCATAAAAAGTAACAGTGGGGCTTATTCTATTATCTATAGTCATCAATTATTGCAGATCCTAAGTAGAAATGTCTCCCCTTAGTGCTGGACCTCAAGAGCAGAATCTATACATAAAATTCTGCTAGTTATCCCTTTGCCTTGCATTACCATGGACATAATTGCTATGTCATGGACCAATTACTTCTTCTTTGATGAATATCTAAAACCCATATGCTGCATAAAAACTGGTCCAAATGACTCCAGTCATGTGATACATTTATTTTACAGTTTCAGCAATGCAACTTTTGTGCTGTCCATAATGTTAAAGGGGCTTTTAAGATAGATATGGTAATTATGACACGTAGGTGCCTTGCAAAAGGCATTTGGGAAAAACAACAAACATCAACGTTTCCTCATAAATTAACACAAGCAGGCCACAAAAGCAGCACACAAACACCACAACAACCAAAGGAGAGTGGCCGTAAAAAGATAATAAGCAGTGATAAGTAAAATACTAAATATTTATTGTAAGCAATGTACCATAAAAGTTACAGCAGACAAGCAAGGACATGAAACAACATAACAACACCAGGGAAACACACAAGGCAAGGTAGGTTATTAATGTATATCATACATATCAATAAGCATAAATATATTGTTAATATGATCCAAGATACCAAAGCTACAGATATATAGGACTATTGATACTAATAACTGCAAAAGTGCAAAACTACATACATTCTGACAGAATGATATGCTGAACAAAATATCATAAGTATCATGAAGAGAAGGACAGCCTAGTCAGTAATGAAATTTAAACCACTACATATATCACTCGCTACTAATCATTCAAGAAACATAAGGCCAAGATCCCTACCATAGAGGATGCGGGTACCCCTGAGGCGGCCTTCCGGGTACCCGCATCAGTGGTGCATCTTGTACAAGGCGGTTACTACAGATATGGCTACAGGTATTTAGGTTACTATTAGCTCATTGTTACTGCTACAGTTGGGTATGCTGGCTAGTGTTTATTGACGCATAGTTCGCAGCCTCACCACTACTTGAATGAGCAGCAGGTGGATATACACTCAGTTATATTAACCTCTTGCTGACTGGTCTACCTTTATCTTTGTCCCTTATAAATTGCATCCTCTATGGTAGGGATCTTGGCCTTAACAGTGACAGCACCTATGAGATACAGAAGGTCATTAGTCTTTTCAGACCTAATGGCAGGCCCTCTTTTAGGCTAAAGATGAGAAGATATTATAGCCTTAGGGTGCATTTACACTGAGTATACGCTAAGCTCTTTCTGAACGTAAAACACATTCAGAATGAGCGCGTACAAAGCATATCCCATTCATTTCTATGGGAGCCGGCATACGTGCGATCCCCATTGAAATGAATGGGCTGCTTTAAAGAGGACCTTTCACCACTTTTGGGCACATGCAGTGTTATATACTGCTGGAAAGCGGACAGTGCGCTGAGTTCAGCGCACTGTCGGCTTTCCCGATCTGTGCCCGGTGTAAAGAGCTTACGGTGCCGGTACCGTAGTGCTCTATGGTCAGAAGGGCGTTTCTGACCATTAGCCAGAGACGTCCTTCTGCCTCACGGCGCCTATCGCGCTGTGCTGTGGAGCAGGGAGGAACGCCCCCTCCCTCTGCTCACACAGCTCGTCCATAGACGAGCATTATCAGGAGCGGGAGGGGGGAGTTCCTCCCCGCTCCACAGCACAGCGCGATTGGCACCGCGAGGCAGAAGGACGTCTCTGGCTAATGGTCAGAAACGCCCTTCTGACCATAGAGCACTACGGTACCAGCACCGTAAGCTCTTTACACCGGGCACGGATCGGGAAAGCCGACAGTGCGCTGAATTCAGCGCACTGTCAGCTTTCCAGCAGTATATAACACTGCATGTGCCCAAAAGTGGTGAAAGGTCCTCTTTAAAGAGGACTTTCCACCACCTCCTACAAGTCCAGCTATTTACACCATTTAATAGATGCTGCTCCACTGATTATGGCACAGTTGGAATTTTTTTCTTTAGCCCCCATCATTCCTGAGTCAGGCCAAGATGGACACCCTTTTTATAACCTGCACCCTGTGCTTTGCAGGTATTTTTATGGCGTTTTTGAGAGGGATTTTTTGTGTAAAAGACTGCCCTAACAAGAAAGACACTGACTGACCCCACAAGTACCATCACTTAACCTCAGCTCCAGTCTGGTGGTTAAGAACTATGCCTCCATTTCCTGCAAGACAGAAGTTTATGGTTACCAGTCTCACTTTGGGTAAACCGTGACTTGTTCCTCCATTTGACAATCCTGAGTCCTCTATCCTACATTCACTATCGGGGCACTCCCACCACCCTCAGGTTCTGGGAGACTTACTACAACCACCCTCAGGTTCTGGGAGACTTACTACAACCCTGGGGGTACTATAACCACTTTCTTCCACACTGCAGGCCCCCCAAATCTCCGACCATACCTGAGGAGTGCTGGAGGATTGGTCACACAGACTACAGCCATCAGCCCAGTCCTGACTGACTACTACCCCCATCCTCTTTTGGGTCACTCTATTTCTACTGTTTGCAAGATTGAAGGTTAATATGTTTAGTATTTTTTTTATTACAGGATAACAGACGCTCCATCAACTCATATGAATGGTGCTCAATGGAGTCTGGCTTTTTTCAGTGCACCTCATACGTCAATGTGAACTTAGTCTTATAACTTTTTCGGATACCCACCATTAGTGTGTACAACGAGGAACGATACTATGTCCAGCCGTCACATGGCCATAGTGTTTATAGTATAATCCAGCACACACTATACACAGCTCCACGTCAGTCAGGTGAGGCGCCAGCAGCTGCCGCCTGCTCTATGACTCCGAGTTACCTCAGCCGTTCCCGCCTTCCCCCTCAGCCACGCCCCGCCCCCCTCAGCCGTTCCCGCCTTCCCCCTCAACCACGCCCCCGTCCCCCCTCAACCACGCCCCCGCCCCTTAACCACGCCCCCGTCCCCCCCTCAGCCGCTCCCGCACAGCCCCGCCTCCTCCCTGACAGAAGTGACGCGGCTTCCTGGTCCGGCCTCTTCCCCCGGTGTCAGTGTGAACGGAGCATGGAGGGACTGGTTGTGCGATATGAGGAGAGGCTGCGGCAGCAGGTCAGGAGAGGCGCATGTCATAGACAGGGCATTATATACTGCGGTGTGTGTACAGTCACGTATAGCGCATGCACATTCCCGGGCGGGGAGCTGAGCCTTCTCCATATATACTATGGGGCACACGTAACTGCTCAGAACCCCGAGCCAAGAGTGAAAGCAGCCATCTGATTGGTGCACGTGACTTGATTCACTCGCTATTGCGCTGGTTTTGCTCAGATTTCTTCATACAGTCTTATGACAAGATTGCGTTATTAGTACAGTAAGGAGGCGTACACACTAGGGTGTCGGCCGGCAGTTATGTGTCAGTGACTACTAGCCCTGTGTGGACAGTCCTCAGAGCCCTGTCGCAGTACTGTAAGTAACCTCCTAACTTTATAGATAGGGCTTCATTCATTGTAATGTTATTACAGCTTTATGTTACCCAGATGAATGATGCAAGGCTGTGTTCACATTTGCATCCGTTAACCATCCAGCACACAGTCGTCATTCAGTATTCAGCACACCTTGAATTGTGATAGCGGGTGACATTGTTACATGTTGTTTTACTGTACAGAAGTGTAAGAACATAACCTAGGATCTAAAATAATAAGAAGACCCTTTGTAAAACATTTTTGAAGAACATAAGAGTCCGGTATGTTGGACTCTGCCCTGTCCAAGTATTGTCTCCTTTGAGATCTCCTACGTATAAGTGTACTTTATGTTCTGAAGTATCTGCAATGTTCTATCTATCTATATATTATTATACATATAATGTTATGTTATTTTTTTATTACAAGCGTTGTAAACCATTAGCTTTGTGTCTTTCTTCTTTATTAGGAAGCAGAGATTAAATCTCTCACTGCTGAGATAGAAGCCTTAAGAAACTTTGCGTTTGTTGGTGACTCACCGAGCTTAGAGGGACTGAGGGACGAGAACTCTAAGCTGAAGTATCGGCTGAACATCCTGCGTAAGGTATCGTATAACAATGCTCCTATTTGGTTTTACAGTAGTATACAGAGACCGGTTATATACAGCGACGGACCACAGTTACTAGTGTGTTTGACAGCTGAAAAGTTCTACTCTGTACAGTATCAGTATCTGTGCATGTGGGGTGTGCTGGCAATGACAGGTCTAAGACGCCAAACTTGGCTTAAGCTATGTTCACATTAACATTGTTACAGTAAACCGCTGTCATTCGTCATAGGATGACACCAACAAATGCTAAAGGTAGAAAAATAGACAGACAGAGCTCACTCCATCTGTATCTGTTACCATTAACTATAATGTGAACACGATAGACGCAGCCTCCTTTCAAGTTTGTTTACTTTTGTGACAAGAGAAAAATCTTCTACCATGTTCTTTTTTTTTTTTTCTTTTTTTTTTTTTTTACAATGGGGTGAATGCAGACCAATGCACAATGAAGGGGGCTCCGTCTGCATTTGTCATTTAACGTCCATTGCTCTCATCCTGTGACGGATGAAAGAAGTGGTTATTAATAATGGTTTTATGAACCCACTCTTGAAATAAATAGTAGCAGCTCCTTCTGCAGTGACTTTGAGCATGTGCAGATGATATAAACAAAAAAATACATTTCTGCCCATCTAGATCTGTATTTATCCCAGGCATACTTCAATTCATTACTATAACTAAACATAGCATGGTTTCCTAGCTATATGCAAATAGTCCAGCAGTACAGCGTTCAGTGGGTTAAACAGGATGCATACTATATACAAAAAAAATTCTATTAGGCTGGAAAAGATAAAAAAATATACATATATATATATATATATATATATATATATATATATATATACTTATCTGTCCCGGTGTCTCCCAGCACAGTCTGGATGTTCTCGGAGGCTGTGATGGACTGGCCTCAGCGGTTGTGTTCGGTGGGGACTTCCACCCTCTGGAAGAAAACATGGGAGCAGTAGGGTTGGATTGTGCTAGGAGACACTGTAGCTTCAGGGACAGGAGAGTATGGGGTTTTTTTGTTTGTTTTTTTTCACCTTCCCTGATCTAAAAAAACCAAAACAAACGGGGGCATTCACACGGAGTAACGCCGGGCGTGTATCACAGCCGTACACGCCGGCATTACAGCAGACTGCCGAACACTTCCCATTCACTTCAATGGGAGCGCTCATAACAGCGGCGTTTACAAGCGCTCCCATTGAAGTGAATGGGAAGTGTTCGGCAGTCTGCTGTAACGCCGGCGTGTACGGCTGTAATACACGCCCGGCGTTACTCCGTGTGAATGCCCCCAAAAACAGAATTATCCTGGACAACCCCTTTTGCTCCCTATATGAAAAGAGTCATTTACAAGGCCTTAATATCAGGCTAGTAGTGAGTACTTGTTCTGAATAACTTGCCCACTTAAAACTGTGACCGATCTGCCAACATTCGGACAAACATTTAGGTTGATGCCATATGATGAATTCTTTTCAGATTAATAAAATGAACATATTGGGGAGGGGGATTTATCAAGATGCCATATAGCACACTGGTTTTGATAATCCTTAGGACTCCAGAAGTTTTGCCTCTTGTATGACTAGATGCAGGTCTGGCCCTTAATCAGATGCATCCTCCAGCGGGGCCGTGTGCCAGCTCATAGCTGCTATAGATTCCAGGCATCATTTACACCAGTGAACTGCCGTAAGTGGTAATAAATCTGCCTGGACTGTGGCCTTGCCCATGCCAATCCCCTTTCAGGAAAGTTGCTGGGGAGATGTGACAGGAAAAAAATTGCAAATTTTTGCACGAAACTTCAAAATGCTCAACTAAGTATAAGAGAGTTTTTTTTAATGCAGGCATGGACAGCTTTACAAAAGTTATTAAAACAGCAGAGTTATTTGTGACACCAAGCACATGGTCCTTAAGGCCAGTGATTTAGTGTCCCAAATTCCCCTGTACAAGGTTCAGTTGAACCTAGGATTTATTCTGACAAATTGAATTGAATAATACATATCTTTTAATTATTGTTTTTTTTTCCTTTTTGTCCGTATACTGAAAGTCTCTCTAATTTTCTGACAGAGTCTTCAGGAAGAAAAAGCTAAATCAGTAAAAAGCATGATTAACATCAATGTTCAGCTCCAGGAGATATTTGGAAGGGCTATTAGAGCATCATATCCTGAGCTGGTAAATGCTCCGCTGGCAGTCACTCCCAGTCAGCAGCCTAAGTTTGGTGACTACCAATGCAATAGTGCAATGGCAATGACACAGGTGAGCTTGGTTTACTTTAAATAATACCGATTTATGTTTATGTTTTGTGTAAGAAAAATTAAATACTGTATCATCTACCAGTGTGATTTTCTGTTTCCTCCATTGATTGAGTGGATGATTGAAAGTCCACCTTAGGGCTCGTTCGCACAGAGTTTTTTGGCAGCGGATTTTGACACGGAATCCACTAGTAGCGGAAAAAAGGAGCGACATGTCCCTTCTTCCGGCGGATTCCGCGGCTGACTCAGCCATGGCGTCCGCAGCGTGAGACTCCCTCCCGATTAGGCCCATTCATTCAGGCCGAATCCGGAGTGGGATGCTGGTGCACTGCATTCTGCCGCGGCTAGCCACGTGGTATGTTCGCACACGGAATCCATTTTTCCACCATGTGAACATAACCTAAGCCTTCCTTGTAAAAGGAGTGGCAGTGCCCTTATTTGACTGGTGCTCCATTCACATGTACGGTGATGGGATGCTGCTGGATATAATGAGGCAGTTATTATTTTTCTTAAGGTTTGTGAAGTTGTGGACAGTTATCCACAGGACAGGGGATAAGTGTCAGATCATCGGGTCCCCCAGTGATCAGGATGACAGGAAACCAAAGAGTCCCCCTAAGGCCTTCTTGTGAATGGAGTACCTGTGTTCTTTTATGACGTGCTCCATTCACGTCTAAATAGCTGCTGAAGCTGTATTTACAGTTACTTCTTAGGGGGCGTTCACACTACTGTTGGTGTCCGCTCAGCAGTGTCTGTGGCTATTGTCCGTACAAGATTTTAGCAACGAACACTAGCTGGTTCATTTGCAATTTCCATTCATTTCAATAGAATTTTATCTTGTGTCCTTTAATGTTCTTTAGTCTTTAGTGTGTCTGTTTGAAGCGGACAAAAAAATCCTGTATGCAGGACTTTTCTGTACAGCAAGTATCCCTTATTTTTTTTTAACATTGAGGTCTGTGGGCAAAGGACATATAATGAACAGTAAGTGATAGCCCTCAGTTACGGTCCATTATTTTGTGTCCGTTTATTTTCTGTGCATCTGCAGAAAGCATAAACAGCAAAAGAAAAAAAAAATAGGACAGTATAAAAAACAGACACTAAGGGCGGGTTCACACCAGCGCCCGGTCTCTGATTTGCAGGTTTCCGTCTTCTGCCCGAGAAACTGGACAGGAGACAGAAACCCGGCAGTCAGTTTTCAAACCCATTCACTTGAATGGGTTTACAAAGTGATCGCCCGTGAGTGTTTTCTGCCTCTCTGTGGTGAAGCTGTTTTTTTTTTGTTTTTTTTTAACCGGACACAGTTGTATATGCAGGACTTTGTGTCTGGTGAAAAAAAAAAAAACGGTTTTGCCGCGGAGACCAGAAGACACTCACGTGCAGACACTGACTACCAGGTTTCCGTCTCCTGTCCAGTTTCTCGGTCAGAAGACAGAAACCCACAAAGTGGAGACCGGGCGCAGCTGTGAGCCCACCCTAACCGATGCTAACTGACACCAACTGATACTAATGTGTCCGTTTTTTTAACTGATCCGTTAAATGTATCAGTTAAAAAAAACGGACACATTAACATCAGTTAGTGTCAGTTAATGTCTGTTATGATAGGTGTTCTTTTTTTTTTTTTTTTTTTTTTTTTTTCATTTAAACGGACACCTTCATAACTGAATCCAATGGTAGTGTGAACCCTGCCTTAGTGAATATGTTTAGGTTGTACTTGTCATCTGGCGCAGGAGTCGGTGATGCAGCACCTATTAAAAGGATACAAAGGCTTCCAGCTTGAGAAGGTGGTGAACGATCCCCTTTAATACTGTAAATGATCGTGTTTCCAGGTGACACTGTTTGCATGGAAATTGTATAACTTTTTATATCACAAAATGAATTTATTTGGGTAATATCAAGGTTAAATAATAGGAATTAGAAAGGTTTACTGAAATCATGCTTACAATTAATACGAGTACTAGTGTTTGTTTTCCTTTATTTTTATTTAATATTTAAAATAAATAATATTTAATAATATCAAATATATGTATTTATTTATTTTACAGATGCTTAAGGCAAAAGGTGAAAAAGTGAGCCCAATTGAAATAGCAAATAAAATTGTTAAAAACCTTCCAGAAAATAACTTGATCGAGAAAACAGAAATTGCTGGTCCAGGTAAAGTATATTAAATGCTGACAGTACATAATTCAGCAAGGAAACCTTTTCCTAAGAAAACAGTCTTGTTTCATTTTTCATCTAAGATGGTGTATAAGCAAGTGGTTCCCCTAAATATTGGTGTTGTCTGGTGTAATGAAAGCCTTCACTTAATCTCTGGGCCTCTTCTTAAATAAATAGTGCAGATATAAAGTGGTGTTCTAACTCACTTTTAATAAAAAAAAAAATATATATAAACAAGCGCCTGGCTGGTGTCACCTGTACAAACCAGGTACCAGTGATGTCCTGTACCGAGTGACCACTGAAACCAATCATAGTCCTCTTCCCAAATAACATGACTGTTGTGACGTGCCGCTTGAGAAGAAGGGACCAGTGGGGCTTGTGATTGTACCAGGTAACTGCTGCCGCCATTCAGTAGAAATCCAAACGGGAAGAAGATAGAGGCATCGCTGTAGATTTCTCTCACAGCATTGAGGACACCCTCGGTGCTGTTTGAGCACTGGGGACTGCCCCCAGTGCTGCGAGAGAACTCATTTGCATACAGACTTAAACAGGGATTTTTACCGCACGGAGAAGATATCTAAAGTTAGGAGAAGAATAGCCTTTCTTAAGGCTATTCCTACGTGTGATCAAGAAAAAATATGATTTTAATGATAAAATCCCTTTTTCACTGTCCCTGAGGACAGTGGAAAAAAAAAAAAAAAAACATACTCACCTGTCCCCGTTGCTCCAGTGTCCTCCCATGTTTCCCGGTTCTTCTGCTCCGGCGGCATCTTCCGGAGTTCCCATGAAGCCGCTGATTGGACTATGCGAAGGGCCTGCAATATCATTACCTGTGACATTATGGGTCCTCTGCCTTGGGCCGCTGATTGGCCTCACCGGTCAGGAGACCACTGAGACCAATCAGCAGCTTCAGTAGAATGCCAGAAGAGACCTGGTAGATGCCACCGGAGCAGAAGAATCGGGACGTGCAGGAGGACACCGGAGGTGAGTGTGCGCATGTATTTTATTTTTTTCACTGCCCCCAACTGATTTAAACATTAAAAGGGTTATTGAATATGATGCGTGGTCTTCTTTATGATGAAAGTCTGTTAAAACCGGGTATGAAGCAAAGAACTTATTAATATAGATAAGTACTGTTTATGAAGGGATTTTTTTTTTTTAAAAAAAAGGTCAACCGTGCTAAAATTACACAATGAACCGAATGGACATCAGCTCCTTGTGGAGGCAGGGTGGGTGGTTCTTCCTTCAGTTAATGTATATATAGCAGAATGCTTGTCCTGCCAACAGTTATTTCTCTATATGACAATGCTGCATATGGCCAAGAATGAACATTTATCAAGGTGGCCAAAGACATTGGTTGGCAACTTACCAATGTACCAGCTAACTCGCAAAACACAACCCCTCACACCATTCCTGGCTTTTTCAATAAAAAAGTAAAAAGTAACCACTCGTGAAAAAACAAAAACTGGCCATCCCATTTAGGGGCTAAGTGTAAAGACAATTTGGAAAGCCCTTCTATTATGTTTACTAAGGGAAAAATTATGGTATTGTAACAAATTATAATGAGGAGAATGACATTAAGGGTCTGTTCACACTGAGTTTTTTACAGGCGGATTTTGATGTGGAATCTGCCTGCAAAAGTCGCTCGCTTTTCCAGTTAGCGAAAAAGAAGTGATATGCCCTATCTTTCCACGGCACGAGACTCACTCCCATTTATGCCCATTCATTCGGGCTTAATCATGAGCGGGATGCCGATGCAGGACATCACATTGTGGCTAGCCGCGCAGAGAAATCAAATGGCGGAAAAAGTTTCTGCTGTGTTTGAAATAGCCCTAAAGTGATCATGGATTGGGCAACATGGTGGCTCAGTGGTTAGCACTGCAGCCTTACAGCGCTGGAGTCCTGGGTTCGAATCCCGCCTGGAACAACATCTGCAAGGAGTTTGTATGTTATCCCCGTGTTTGCGTGGATTTCCTCCCATTCTACAAAGACATACTTAAATGAAAAAAAAAAGCACATTGTGATCCCTATATGGGGCTCAGGGCTCGTTCACATCTGCGCCCGGTCTCTGTTCTGCAGGTTTCCGTTTCCTGCACAAAACTAAGCAGGAGACGGAAACCTGCAGGACTCTTTCAAACCCATTCATTTGAATGGGTTTGAAAGATGTCCGGCCGTGAGCGTTTTATGCTCTCCGCCGCAAAACCGTTTTTTTTTTAAATGCAGAAGACGGAAAGCTCAGAACGGACTCCGGGCGCTAGTGTGAACCTAGCGTCACAATCTATATTTATAAAAGAAAAAAGTGATCAGGGATTATTTGCCTTTTTTTGGTCATAATGAAGTTTCCTTATGAGAAAAAACTACCTAAAGACCCCATGGTCTTATGTATTTTACTTCTAGGTAAAATTGCTAATGTCTTATGTTGAACTTGGGCTTTTCTTTTCAATCTTATTTGGGCATGGAGAGTTACAGATGGCCCACTGGGAAGTACAACAACACTCAAGTCTTGTACCTGTTCATACCTATACCCATGTAAGGTTGGGCAAGAGAACACCAGTATAGTGATAGTTTAATTCCTTTTACCTCATAGAATGTAATGACTTTAATGCTATTAATCTGTTTCACCAGGTTTCATCAATGTTCATATTCAGAAGAATTTTGTATCCAAACAGTTGACCAAGCTGCTAGTGAATGGTGTGCAACCACCTGTAATTGGTGAAAAGAAAAGGGTGGGTGTTTTTTATTATTCCCTGTGGCTTCTTACAAACCTGATCCTCTTGAATAAGGCTCTATTTACAGGATCAAGTTTCTTAGCCATGTGCCATCCATGGTCCATGAAAAGGCAGTGCATACATTACTTTTTCAGGGAATTCAACTTTCAGATCTGTTTTCACCGATCCATTACACCCACTGAAGGTAGTAGTTGGTATGTGAAAAAAAACTGATGGCCACTTGATCATGAAAAACCTGGCCAAGAATCAACCTTGATTGTGTGAGTAGAGCCTAAGTCCTGTCCTGTCCATATCTAGGCTTATAAACAACTAGCCTCTACCCATGACTTCGTCTGCGTGTTGTTGGTGTCGATGATACACCTATATTCAGCAAATTGCTGCCGTCGATGGTACGCCTGCTTCGGCATTTCGGCAGCCCTCAAGCTGGCCTGCTACTGAACTTGTTCCTCACACCGTGTCGGTGGTTGCTCCGGGCATCTCAGCAGCTCACTGGGACGCCATATAATGAACATGTCGTTGGCGTTGATGATCCCCCCTCTTCTCCGCTTGAGGAGAACTCTGTTGGCTTCTGGCTACCTTCATAGCTCTCTTTGCTTTTGCTTATTAGATTTTCTTCTTCCCAGCATGTTTAAAATTGGCAAACTGCCAATTTTGATTAAAGGTGTTTACCCATCCAGTGTGTCAGCACACTACCTGGAGCAGATCAGATAATATGCAAATGAATGTACACAAGGGACTCAGTGTTATCTATGTGTTTACATAGAGAGATAACAGACCAGGCTCTCCAAGCAATCTCCAAGTAACTGAGATAAATGCTGCTGCCAAGATCAGCAAAATTCATAACAGTCGTGAAGTTATGTCATTTACCGACATAAAAAGTAACCTGTGTGTTAATTGAGGTTACAAACTATGTATGTGTCAGATTTCATCCCAATCCGTTCAGCCGTTTTTGCGTGATCAAGTAACAAACACACAAACATCCAAACTTTCACATTCATAATATTAGTAGGATTAAAAGTTGAACATTTTTGCATATATAAATAACTAAAAATAAAAATTTTAAAGATTTTCTCTAATTTTCTCAGTAATGACAGTGTGTTGTCTTGATCAATTGTCAGTGGATACGACCATGAATGCAGGAACCCAGCCATGATTTCCTTATTGTGCACTGGTTATCAGGCAGAGACAGTACATACATTATAAGATAATCCACCCTCAATAAGGAAATCACAGCTCTGTTTTAGAGTACAGAAAGTTCTTGCATTCATGGTCGTATCCATAGGCAACTGATCTAGACAACAAACTGTCACCTCTAAGATGGTTAGAGAAAATCTTTAAAACTTTGTAAACTTTTTAATTAATTATATTTGCAAAAATGTTTAATTTTTAATTATATACATATCTCAGTATTGCTTTGTTCATGGGAATACCCCTTTCAGCAAACTGCTGGCTATAATTGAGAATTTCAGGAGAAAATCGACACCTCTGCAAGATACATGTGAATATCTTGGAGACTGATAGTGTTATTCTCTTCTGGGAGACTCCTTGTTGGATCCCCTGTTGGATTTTTTTTATTGTGTGGGTATATTTCCTTAACGAATTATTGTAATTGGATATGTTTTGCTGGACAAATATAGTAGTTTATTATCAGCAAGACCCACAATATTGAGGCAGGGCCATCCGACCATTTATTCTAACCAAGATTTAAAGAATGGAGCTGAGAGTGTCCCACATGAACCCATGTGTGACCACTGTCCAGTCCACTTCTTTAGGACTGATGGAGAATGCTGTTTCATCAGTCCCATAAAAGTGTATAGATCTGCGGTCTATTGTTCCCGACACTTGGGGCACTCAGGACCTCCATTTCTTGTCCAGTATACATGTGAGGTCCGGCAAAAGTATTTATGCTGAGGAAGGAATTTTGAACACCTAGTATCTGGAGGAAAAAACAATGCACTAACTTGCAGATGTCAAATTTGTCTTTCAGGTTGTGGTTGATTTCTCTTCTCCAAATATTGCCAAAGAAATGCATGTGGGTCATCTCAGATCAACCATCATAGGTGACAGCGTATGTCGGTTATTCGAGTTTGTTGGACATGATGTACTTCGGTAAGATTGTTTAGTAACCTGGATAAAGTGAAGACTTTTTCCTTTAATAAAGCTAAAGGGTGGCCTACCACCTCCCCAAGCATATTGAACTGACACCACTACAGTACAGGGCACATTATAATGATACATAAAATACCTTTGTTATGTATCTCACTTATTTTACATGTCGATTTGGAGAAAAATTATGAAATCCTATGCAATTTGGTGCAGGACTCTGGGGCATGGCTTCAGCCCTGGGAACATTGCACTTGCCGGGTAGGTAGGATGGGTGATGTCATAGCAGTGGGAGGAGGCAGGCAGGAGGTGGTAACCGTCTGAGGGGTAATACCAGTGCTTTAGGAAAACCTGCCCCCAGTGCACCAACTACCTCATTTACTTAAGACTTCAAAGTTGTTTTTTTCCAAATCTACAAAGATGACTAACATAGCAAAGATTTAATATGGTGTTTACAGTTGAGGATGGTTTGAGAAGGTGGTAGAGCACCTTTAACGTAGATAACATACTGTAGCATGTATAATAATTTGGCCTTGGACAACTTAGAACTGACCATTACTTTAGAAGCAACTCTTCTGTAAGAGTCTGCATACATGCAAAGATTATGGGTAACTTTTATAAAATGTTAGTGTGTTAGGAATCTAGTGTGTGGTGTAAAATGGTAAGTTGTGTTTAATTGAAAATTCTAACAAATATATCTAATTCGTCATTTACAGGTTAAATCACTTAGGAGACTGGGGCACGCAGTTTGGCATGTTAATTGCTCACCTGCAGGATAAATTTCCAAATTATCTCTCGGTCTCGCCACCTATTGGAGACCTGCAGTCGTTTTACAAGGTATGAATTTATTATTATTATTTTATTTTTTAACCCACCCATCCTCTTGCTCAGTCGAAAGGAAAAGGGCTAGAGATGAGCGAACACTATTCGGAACAGCCGTTCCAAATAGCACGCTCCCATAGAAATGAATGGAAGCGGCCATTCATTTCTATGGGAGCGTGCTATTCGGAACGGCTGTTCCGAATAGTGTTCGCTCATCTCTAAAAAGGGTCATTACTGTTTTGCCTAAGCACAGCTCCGTCAGCTGTGTGTGAAAGAGGTGCCCGTAATAAACTATGGAAACGTTCCCCTGCAAATTGGCTTGTCTCAACGAAATCGGAAGGTTAACTTTATTAATAATATTAATATATATATTATTTTTAAACATATATAATAAATTAATATAATAATAATCTAAAAAATTATTCATTAATGCATTGATCCTGTTAAGTTCTTTTCTGGTACATGTAATTCTGCTCTTTATTCTCAAAGACAAGTGCTATATGAATTGGTAGTTCCAGATTTTTGTGCCAACTGTCTACAAAAGTAATACATGTTCTTTAGAAACCGCAATCTTGATGTTGCCTGTTTTGTGTGTATACAACATTATACTAGCCATATTGTACATTGTACTAGCCATTATAGTAGAATGAAACATGACATCAGGCTTGTAATATGAGAACACATACTCAACATAAAAGTCTATTGTGCTGGGATTTACACTTGGTTTGCACTTGTTTTACAAGGAATCCAAAAAGCGATTTGATGAAGAGGAGGATTTCAAAAAAAGGGCGTATCAATGCGTTGTGCAGCTGCAAAGCCATAGTCCTGACATCATCAAAGGCTGGAACCTGATCTGTGATGTATCCCGAAAAGGTGAGTTCACACTGTGTAATATAAAAATGCATATAAGGAATAAGTACATTACAATGTAAGTGCATGTTGCTCCTCATGTTCCTGGCTGTTCTATAGCCACTGTAGAGTCCTCTTACCCTAGTAAGTCATCCTGGCTGTCATAGATAACACTGTTTTACATTTTTGCTTGTGGTTAGAGAAAACCTTTCATGTCGTCCTAGTTAAGTAGTGTTATATTCCTTTGCAAAGCTGACATTATGCTGAATTCCGTGCACTTTCAGTTTTGCATGTATCTTCCCCAGTTCCAGAGATATCTCTTCTGTTAGTTTAGCCTATCCCTGCACTTTCAGGGGGCCTGACCTCAAAGGGAGATAAGGAACACCTCCTTCAGTACAAGATTATAGAAGCGTCCCATCAGGGGCATTCCTCATAATCCAGCGATGACACTGAGCTGTGAGTGTGGCCTCTCTGATAGTGCCCTTGTGAAGCTAATATCACATATCTCTGGAATTGAGGCAGATACCTGCAAAACTGAAATTGCACTGAATTCACCATACTCTGAGCTTTGCAAATTAATAGAACACTCCCTGCCTTAAAGGACGTAAAAGGTCTTCTCTACGTAGGTAATCCTTCAATATGTTGTCCTCAAGAAAAAGCAAATGACAAGAGTGAAACTTTGCTATGCAAGTTTAGTTCCTTGTTTCATTATTTGTCCATTTTAGTACTTTCTATTCATGGATTTCTCAAGTTACAATGTTAGTTTGTTCACAAGCAACCATTGTGTTAGACCAGGGGTCTCAAACTCAATTTACCCGGGGGCCGCTGGAGGTAGACTCTGGGTGAGGCTGGGCCGCATCAGGTTTTTCAAAAGCTATGCTCGCCGCAGCAAATTTAGCTCCACCCAATTTTATGATGACTCCACCCATTCTTATTCATTTTTCATGTGCCCCCACACAGTATAATCCTCCTACAGTCACCCGTACACTATATGTCCCCACATTATAATGTTCCCTTACAACTACCCCACAGTATTAGGTCCCTCTCCTGGGGGAAACTAGAGGGGACATGAAACTGGGGTAGCTGGAGGGGGACATTAAACAGTGGGGGTAGTTGGAGGGGGGCAGTAAATTAATGGCAGCTGAAGTGGGACATTAAACTGGGGGCAACTAGAGGGGGACATTAAACTCGGGAGGCTAGAAGCAGACATTAAACTGTAGGGGTAGGTGGACGGTGACAATAAACTGGGGACAACTAGAGGCAGACAGGTCCCCCTCCAGCTACTCCTACGGTTTAATGCCCCCTCCAGTTGTCCCCAGTTTAAGTGCCCCCCTTCATCTACCCACAGTTTCATCTCCTCTCACCATTTCTCCCCCAGTTTGATATCCCCCTTCATTAGCCCCATGTTATGTCCCCCCTCCATCTGTCCCCAGTTTTATGTCGTCCCTCCATCTGCCCCAGTTTCATGTGCCCCATCCATCTGCCCCCATTTTCATGCTCCCCCTTCCATCTGTGACCCCAGGTTCATGTCCCCCCTCCATCTCTGCCCCTAGGTTACTGACACACACACACTGATACACACTGACACACACACACACTGACACACACACTCCATCTCACATTCCTCTCAGTACTACATCTCTTCATCTTTCGGCCGGCACACTAAGACACGCCTCCAATAGTCAGGTGACGTCTGACGTCACACACAGGTTCTTGAGTCTTACACTTCAGCAGTACTAGCTTTCCACTGTTATAACAGCAATAAAAGTGATGGGTGATCAGTGGAAAGCTAGTACTGCTGCAGTTTAAGACTCAAGGACCTGTGTGTGACGTCAGACGTCATGTGACTATTGGAGGCGTGTCTTAGTGTGCCGACCGAAAGATGACTATAGCGGGACATGCAGGGAGCTGCGCGGGGGCCGCAAACTTTCGTCCTGAGGGCTGCAGTTGGCCCGCGGGCCGCAAGTTTGAGACCCCTATATTAGACAAACCAATAACTAAAATGAGGGGAAACTAATTCCATAATACATATAAAATCGAGTCCTTTTATAACAGATGAAGAGCTATGTAAACCATTAAATGGAGGATTGGAGCTTCTATACGGTTCTTTATAGTACTGAAGAGAGGCAGCTCCAGACTGCCAACCAACTAGTAATACTGATTTGTCTGATTGGCTCTATTTAATGCCAATGTTATTTTAGGTTGACTATTTTGCCCTTTTGGAATTAAAAATGTCTTCCCAGCCGCCTCACAGTTTCTCTCAATAACCACTTCTCTTGGTCTTTCACAATGTTCTTCTTCCGCTACACATGTAGATGTAGATGGCAACACGATTGATCTGGTCTTCCATCAACTCCTCACAGTTTCTAAATTTACTAACTCTTCTCTGCCACTCTCTGATCATAATCTTCTATCTCTCACCACCAGTGCTCTCTCCCCTTCACAAGATACACCTACCCATCACACATATAGGAATTTGCGTGCTATCGACACCCAGCACCTCTCAAATACTCTACAGTCCTCTCTGTCCCCCATCTCCTCAATCTCCTGTCCCAATCTGGCCACCAGTCACTATAATGAAACCCTAAAAATGCATTGGATGAGGTGGCTCCCCCCTCCACTCGTAAGTCCCATTTGGGAGGCAGCAACCCTGGCACACGCCACAGACACGATTTCTTCAGCGGTGCTCTAGGTGTGCTGAACGTCTCTGGAGAAAATCACGTTCACCTGCAGATTTCCTCCAATTCAGATTTATGCTTAAAACATATAGCTCTACCCTTAACCTCGCCAAACAAGACTACTTCACCGCCCTCATCTCTTCTCTCTCCAGCAACCCTAAAAGGCTTTTTGAAACTTTTTACTCTTTACTCACACCCAAGGTGCAGACCCCATTTACAGACCTTAGTGCTGATGACCTGGCCACTTATTTCCATGATAAAATTGATAAGATCTGTCCGGAAATAACTGCCCAAGCCCCAGGTGGCATTGATTCCCACACCTACCATAGTACGGACCCCCTCACCAACTGAACTTCAGACTGTCTATTCTCATCTTTTGAACCTGTTACAGAAGAGGAAGTCTCCCAGTTACTTTCTTCATCTCACCCTACAACCTGCAGTAGTGACCCCTTCCCCTCACACCTTCTCCAATCTCTGTCGCCTGCTGTCACGACTTACCTTACTAAAATATTTAACTTCTCTCTTCTGGAATCTTCCCATCCTTCTTCTATCATGCTGTTATAACCCCGCTATTGAAAAAAACCCTCCCTGGACCCATCCTGTGCTGCTATCAATCTGTCTCTAACCTCCCCTTCATCTCTAAATTCTTGGAACGCCTGGTCTATTCTCGTTTAATCTGCTCTCTACTAACTCTCTGCTTGACCCATTACAATCTGGTGTCCACGCTCTGCAATCTACTGAAACTGCCTTCACAAAAGTCTCCAATGATCTCCTAATGGCTAAATCCAATGGTGACTTCTCTCCTTATTCTTCTGCACCTCTCTGCAGCTTTTGACACCGTTGACCATCAACTTCTCCTCACTATGCTCCACTCAGTCGGCTTCAACGAGACTGCGCTCTCCTGGTTCTCCTCTTATCTCTCAGACCGCACTTTCAGCGTATCATTTGCGGGCTCTGTTTCCTCCCCTCTTTCCCTTGCTGTTGGGGTTCCTCAGGGCTCGGTCCTAGGCCCCCTGCTCTTTTCTCTCTACACAGCCCCCATTGGACAAACCATCGCCAGATTTGGCTTCCGGTACCATCTTTATGCTGATGACTCCCAATTATACACATCTTCCCATGACATCACCCCTGCACTCATACAGAGCACCAGTGACTGTCTTTCTGCTGTCTCTAATATCATGTCCTCGCTCTATCTGAAACTAAATCTCTCTAAGACTGAACTACTACTGTTTCCACCATCTAATAGGTCTGTCCCTGATATATCCATTGCAGTCTCAGGCCTTACTGTAACTCCTAGGCAGCATGCACACTGCCTCGGGGTTATGTTTGACTCAGACCTTTCCTTCACCCCTCATATTGAATCACTCGCACGCTCACCTCCACCTCAAAAACATCTCCAGAATACGCTATTTCCTTACCAGAGATACATTAAAGACACTTATGGTCTCTCTGATTCATTCTCGCCTTGACTACTGTAACTCCTTACTAATCGGTCTTCCCCTTACTAAACTCTCCCCTTTACAATCTATTCTGAATGCAGCAGCCAGGCTCATCTATCAGTCTAGACCAGTCTTTCTCAAAGTGGGCGATAACGCCCCCTTGTGGGTGCTGGAGGCCTATAGGGGGGCAGTAAAGGGCACAGAGAAGATTGGGGGGCGTTGAAGCGGTTTAGGGGGGCGATGGCTAATTTAAAGGGATGGTATCATAACAATGATTCTATCTATACTGCTTGTTAATGTGGATTTAAGACTTTTCCTAAATACACTGCTTCAGCAAAACTGCTTTGTTTGTCCACTATCTTATTTTATTCACTTCATTATGGACACTAGCACCTGGCCCCCTGCTCATTGCTGAGGGAGCCACATGACGTAGCTCCCTGCTGTGTGGGGGAGAGAGGGGGGGGGCTGAGTGTACGGAGCCAGCCTGTCCCCGCTCCCACATTACCCCACATGATATGATGCCATTTCAGGATTACGTTATATATCCAAGCTCCAGCCACATGTTACAGGACATGACTAGTGACGGCTCATAAAGTTTTATGTCTGTGTAATGACAGTAACCTCTATTACAACATTGACTTCCCTCTGTATAAGCAATGCCGCCCCCTGCTGCCTCTTGTGTCCCCCTCTACCTCATAGATTGTAAACTCTTGCGAGCAGGGCCCTCAGTCCCACTGTGTGAAATGATTTTCTTTGTTATGTATCTTTCTGTCTGTATTTGAACCCTACAAATTGTACAGTGATGCTGAATATGTTGGCGCTATATAAATAAAATTTATTATTATTAATATAGATGTAGCACAGTTAACCAGAATGTATGCAATTGGTTAAGCTACTGCAGTGTGATAGCTTAATCACAAAAAAACATGAAAAGTCATTGAGATAGTTGCAGAAGTTTGGTTTAATTCTGCCACATCTGTACTTCTGTGTGGGCAAGCTTTCATGTATATATACCGTATTATAGGTAGCTAGCAGTATGAGCACCTTAACAATTCACAATATACAGAGTAAAGGTGTGGTCCTTAGATGCTACCTGGAGGCCTGCTTGATCAAATCAGATTGTCAAATTTTTCTTAAGAAATAACCCAATTTTTTTTTTTTTTTCCTACGTCTTTTTAATTTCTTTGACTTTCTCTGTTTTGCTTTAAGAATTTCAGAAAATTTACGATTGTTTGGACATTCGTATCATTGATAGAGGAGAATCTTACTATCAAGACAAAATGGTCCAGGTGGTCAAAGAATATGAAGAGAAAGGTGGGTATTCATATGTTTTATACTCGATGGGAAAAGTCAGTAACAATACTAATAAAACTTCTTATAAGCATCTATGTAGGTATTTTGGTTATTCAGGATAATACATTCACTGTATAGACCTGACCGCAATCAATATCAAATATGGTTTATTCAGATTAAGGGCTTATTCACATCTGCACCCGGGGTCTCCGTTATACAGGTTTCCGTTTCCTGCCCGAAACTGGGCAGGAAACGGAAACCTGCTGGTATTTTTCAAACCCATTCATTTGAAAAGTGTCGGGCCGTGAGCGCCTGTGAGCGTTTTATGCACTCCGCAGTGAAACCGGTTTTTCTTAACCGAACACAAAGTCGGATATGCAGGACTTAGTGTCCGGTTTTTAAAAAAATGTTTTCGCTGTGGAGAGCGTAAAACACTCACAGGCACTCACGGCTGGATACAATCTGTCAGGTAACCTGAGTACGGAGACCGAATGCTGGTGTGAACCCAGCATTACCAGCTGACGCAAGTGAAGATGGCTACCACAGACACATCTCTACCCGAACCAGTTTCTTCCTCTTGTTATACTAGTAATATGTACTGTAGAAAGGGAAGGGCTCAGCCTCCGTCACTGTTTCTCTTTCTCTCTCCATCCAACAGCCACCTTCTCCTCTTCTCCCTCCATATACTTCTGTGTGTAACCTCCATCTTCTCTCTCTGGATACAGTTAGAAAAAAGAGAATGAGTGAAGGTTGTTAAGAGTCAAGCCATTGTTCTTTAAGAGGGTATTCTCCCTTTGTATATGGCTATAACAGTAGAATATAACATAAACAGGATTAACAGGGGTCCCAGAGGTTAGACCATGTGATCATGACATTTAAACAACTATTTATATAGATATATATCTCAAAACCGTACATGTGGAAAGTAGAACTAGATTTGCAAAAGCCTAAATAAACTTAAATGTATGCATATGTATTTCTGTTATTATTTCAGCTATCTTATACATTTTGTAGGTTTGGTTGAAATCGATGAAGGAAGAAAAATTGTATTTCCTCCTGGCTGTTCAATACCTCTAACTATTGTGAAATCAGACGGGGGTTACACCTACGATACTTCTGACCTAGCTGCTATAAAGCAGAGATTGGTTGAAGAGAAAGCAGATATTATTATTTATGTTGTGGACAGTGGACAGGTAAGGCCTATTCTACATCTAAATTTAGCTTGGAAATATTTCCCAACCAGTTGTGAAACATTAAGGATGTGCGAGTATGTATATATTTTGGATTTCAGGAAGGTTCCATAAGTTTGGGCTGAAACTTTGCACATATGGATAACAAAAGAGAACAGATACTTTCCAGTTGAAGACTCGGAGCACTGCTTTTTATTTTATTTTTACATATAGAACATTATGGGCATATGTTCTGAATGCTATGCTGAATGCTGTATGTTCTGATATAGTGTTGTTCCTTCCCCCCCTTTTTTTTTTTTTTTTCTTTTTTTTTTTCTTTCCTAATATGCAGTGCACTGCCTAAAATTTGCCATACACATTAGTTGAATAGTGGCCAAACATGCTTATTTCTCCTGTAAAGGGCACCCATCTAATGTGTTTGTGGGTTTTCCAACTCTTAGCCAAAGCAGATGTTGGATTCCAACTTACTTTATGTTATACTTAAAATAGAGGGCCACCCCCAAGTGTGCGTGTATATGGGGGGATTGTGAGATATTATTATTGAGGGTTTAGCTGACAGCTGTTTAAGGCCCTGTTTACACGGGGCAAGAGGGGGTGGATTTTGGCACAGAATCCACGTCATAATCCGCCCCCTCACAATGGTGGTCTATGGAGACCGCTAGCGTTCTTTTTTCCGCTAGCGGCAGAAGAGATGAGCTGCCCTTTCTTCAGGCGGAATCCGTGGCTGATTACGCTCCGTACTAGGTTCATTCATTTGGGCCTAATCCGGAGTGGAAAGCCGCAACGGGATGCCGTGCACTGCATCGGCATCCCGTCGAGGCAGCCGAGACGGAATATGCACATGTGGAATTGCGTGTAAACTTAGCCTAAAGCGCATTAGCACTTTAACATATGCTGAAATGTTAGGACTTGTACTGCAAACCTTGATTCATGGCTGATGGTGTCAAGCTGTGCTCATTATTGTTATAAGTTTGTAATACATTATAAACAAACAAAATTACATTTTACATTAGATGTCATACTAATAAAAAAAAAAACTTCTAAAAATGGCAGAGAACCAGTAAAGTAACAACTATTTCTAATACTGCCATTTGTACATGGGTATACGTTGTGCATATACTGTAGGGTAATATGATTTAACAGAGTAAGGCTGTACAGATTTATTGTAAATCATATATAGTATTATAGCACCTTATTTGACATTGTATTCATTTTGCAGGGCATCCACTTACAGAATGTGTTTTCAGCTGCTCAGATGATTGGTTGGTATGATCCAAAAGTGACCAGAGTTGAACATGCTGGATTCGGTGTCGTCTTAGGAGAAGATAAGTAAGTAATGAAAGAAAAATTGTAAATATTATGTAATCACTTTTAAATCTGTAGTATTTTATACCAGGAAGTCGCCATTCAGTTGTGTTTTATCATATTGGGAAACCTTGGTCCTATAGGGAACTGAAAATTTAGAGGATTTATTTTCTTGCATGACAATGGACCTAAGAATATGTGAATTCCAGTGTGCTTTGTCTAATGATTGTATCTAATACCCCTGGTCCTGTTCACATAAGTATTCTCCACTGATACATATTTTAGGAAGAAATTTAAGACCCGGTCAGGTGATACTGTGCGATTAATCGATTTGCTGGAAGAAGGGCTGAAGCGTTCTATGGACAAGCTAAAGGATAAAGAGAGAGATAAGGTAAAGTGTGTGATTTTGTCATGAGATAAAGAACTTATGGTGGGCAGAGACTTTAGATAGGTGTTGGTCAGGTGATAATTATACCTCCTCATTCACCCTCCCCACGATAAAAAGTATTTTTTTGGCAAGGTGAGCAAAAACTAATTCTAAAACTAAAATCGTTTTTACTTGTCCTACTTCTCCCCCTTTTCTCTGGATCTCTGTTTTTTCTTTCTTTTATTATGTACCTGTTCCCCCAATATATACATTTCAGCTAGTACAGCCTTATTTAGTTATTCCTTTCTGTCTGAACATTTATATATGATACATGTTCATTTGTATGTGATCTTTTCACTTACGTTATATGATCTCATTCTGAGTGACTCAGGATTACACGCCTCTTCCTCATCTTTTCTCCAAAGTAAACCCTGCACTAAATGTCACCTGGCTAACCATAAAAGTGTAGGTCTGCCAAAAAGATAAAAGTAGACAAGTGCAAATTTCATACACCTGACAGATCTCTGTTTGTTATATTGAATAACTGGGTCTATTCTGCAAATGGTGCAAATAATAAATCCCTTGTTGCCACATGCTGTACATTTACTATTCTAACTGCAAGGTCTTAAAGCATTATCTTATCTTAACACTATGTCCTGTAAATATATGGCACTGGGATTACATGGTACAAGTGGGTAAATGGTCTCTCATCAACAGCCACAATCCCACAGTAATAGCTGGGGCAGACAAGTAGTAGAAGTATACAGTACAAGAGTATGGAAGAGTACAGTCAGGAGGATGCGATGATGCTGAGCTGTAAGGCCAGCCCTTCTGACAGTCGAGAGATATCGGTGCCAAAATTAACTGCACCGATATCTCCCATTAACGGGGCTCATAGCAGTAAAGCCGACAGTGCGGTGAACTTAGCTCACTGATGATTTTCTAGTAAGTATAGTGGGTACGGAAAGTATTCAGACCCCTTTAACTTTTTCACTCTTTGTTTCATTACAAGCCATTTGCTAAAATCAAAAAAGTTCCATTTTATTTCTCATTAATATTAATATACACTCAGCACCCCATCTTGACAAAAAAAACCCCAGAAATGTAGATATTGTTCCAAATTTATTAAAAAAGAAAAACTGAAATGTCACATGGTAATAAGTATTCAGACCCTTTGCTCAGTATTGAGTATTTGCATCCTTTTGAGCTAGTACAGCCATGAGTCGTCTTGGGAATGATGCAACAAGTTTTTCACATCTGGATTTGGGGATCCTCTGCCATTCTTCCTTGCAGATCCTCTCCAGTTCTGTCAGGTTGGTTGGTGAGCGTTGGTGGACAGCCATTTTCAGGTCTCTCCAGAAATGCTCAATTGGGTTTAGATCAGGGCTCTGGGTGGGCCAGTCAAGAATGGTAACAGAGTTGTTCCGAAGCCACTCCTTTCCCTACCCACTGTATGTAATACTGCACATTTATGAGGACGTGAAAGGTCCTCTTTATATGGGTTTTTTGGGACATTTTAATTGATGACCTATCTTTGGCGTAAGTCATCAATTGAAAATGCACGGGGGCTGTCACCCAAGACCGACTCGGATCAGTTCTTTGAAGCGGCAGTGGTGCTTCTGCTTCACTGGCAATGTGATGCCACATTCATCTTTATATATCTTGATTACAGCTCAGTTTAATTGGTGAATGAGCTAAATTGTGATACAAAACACAGAAGCTGTACAAATATACAATGCTTTGCTTTCTAAGTACTGAAGAGGCTGCAGCACCCAATCGAACACTGCAGTCCTTCAAACAGCTGACTGGCCAGGTGCCGGGGTGTTGGACCTCTTCTGAACATGAAATCATGAATGAGGATAAGTCATCCATTATATAGTCTGGAATATCCCTGAAACACCCTAGATGGTCTAAAAATATCTAAAGTAATGAAATTACAAGCATGATTAACAAAAAAAAAAAAAAAAGACTACTATTGAAAAAATAGTGAGCTGTGTATATATGTATTACTCAGACACAAGATCTGTATTCGATTGCTGCAATGGGGTTTTTATTAAGAGTCAGGGCAGATATGGGTTTTTGTAGATCGGAATAGGTTGGTCTAGATAATGTTTTTTTCTGTTTTCAAGGTACTTACTCCTGAAGAGTTGGAGGCTGCACAGAAAGCTGTTGCCTTTGGGTGTATCAAGTATGCAGACTTATCCCACAACAGGATGAATGACTATATCTTCTCATTTGATAAAATGTTGGATGACCGAGGGAACACAGCTGCCTACCTGCTGTATGCTTTTACCAGGATAAGGTATAGATGGCCTATAATATAGACAGTCATCTTTCTTATACATGTTTCTTATACATGTTTCTCATTGAAATATTAATTTTTTCTGCTGCACCCAGAAATGTTAACCTCTGCTGTTAAATCAGCAGGTTAGATGCCCATTGCCTATAGAGTAAAGATATGCACATGTTTATTATGATTTATCTAGAATTTACCCAATTACCAGTAGGGGGTTAAGAGCAAAATTTCCACAGGATGGTTACCTTTTTATGGATCAGCTGTGTTTATAACTATATAAGATTTAGCATGATGGGTTAAGTATTTTCCCAGCTACAAATGGATTTTTCATACCAAGTAGGTTATTAGTATCTTAACACCCGGACACTGCACATACCAGCCAGCAGTCTACAGGCGCTGGAGGTTGCTATAGTGGACAGGGAAACTCCTTCAGTTTCTCAAAATCGTTATAATACTGTGGAGAGGACTGCAGCTCCTCTCATATTGAATAGGAGCAAGACTGCACCTGCTCCCAGTCTACTGCAGCAGCTTGTGGCACACCTTGAGGCTGCCAAAACAGCTGATTTGTGAAGTGTCTGGTTTTCAGACCACCCAAGATCACATACAAATAACGTATGGATAATTCATCAGTATAAATAATCTATATAGGGCTAGAAAACACCTTTAATGTGGGGCAACATGATGGCTCAGTGGTTAGCACTGAGTCCTGGGCTCGAATCTTGCCAAGGAACACATCTGCAAGGAGTTTGTATGTTCTCCCCGTGTTTGTGTGGGTTTCCTCCCATACTCCAAAGACATACTGATAGGGAAAAAATGTACTTTGTGAGCCCTATATGGGGCTCTCAATCTACATAAAAAAAAAACCTTTAACATAAAGCAGGCTAATGCTGAGGCCATATGTTGCATTAGAAAACACTGAATGAGATTATATGTAACCTTGTGCCCCACATTGCAGAAAAAAAACACTGCAGAAAGTGCATGCAATAATTATTCCTGAGGCTTTTCTCTCCCCATAAACTTAGGTGGGAGAGCAAAAAATGCAAAACTAAAGTGTTTTTGGGTCTGCATTTCTGTTGTGTTTTTGCTGCAGAATTTTTAGCTGCATTTTGATAAGGCCTTAGTCTAAAGCTAACCTTACATATTAGAATAATGTTGACTGATCTCATAATAATGATGTGGTTGGACTGTAGGTGTTCAAAAAACAAGGATCATTATTAGAGTTTTACACTTACCCAATCCCTTGTGTCCCCCAGTAGAAGAGCAAGCCTGGCAGCGCCACTCAGTTGATCTGAACATGTATATTCATGGTGGAGTGGAGTATTACACAAGCAAAGTATTGGGCCAATTCCTAATGAGTGCAGCATCCAATGACATGCAATGATTGAGCGCAAAGATTACTATTGCACGTCATTTCTCCACTTAATAGATCATGTGATAGGGCCTGAAGAATATCTCCCACTGTGGCAGACCTGGTTCATCAATGCATCATGTGTCTCTCCAGTCTTTATAATGGCTTTCATGTAATGCTACATTTTGGCAAGGTCTGTGCTGCTTTCAGGGGTCAGAGAATCCTGACCTGTGGAAACCAGCTCGGATTCCTTTTGAGAAAGGATTGTTCTGATCAAATAATCATGTACATAAAAACATAAAATATGTATTTTTATGTTTTTATTTTAGGTCTATTGCAAGGTTGGCAAATATCAGTGAAGAACAACTGCGCAAAGCAGCTCAGGAAACAGAGATAAGTTTACAGCATGAGAAGGAGTGGAAGCTTGGCAAATGTATACTTAGGTTCCCTGAAATTCTGCAGAAGATTTTGGACGACCTCTTGCTACACACACTATGTGACTACCTCTATGAATTGGCCACCACCTTCACAGAGTTCTACGATAACTGCTACTGCGTGGAAAAGGACAGGCAAACTGGTAAGTGCCCATTTACCATCAGGATAGATTTAATACATTGGTGGGTCCAGTGCAAAGGTTTCAAATTGGGCCAGTCCCCCTTAACCATCGCTTAGAAATACCCGGCATGCATATGTGACTATGTTGGTACTGCAGGGAGGAGGCTTATTGTAGAATCAGTTGCCCCTGCTTTCTGCTTAGCAGCAGTGGTTCAGGGAGTTAAATGTATGTTTTACGTTTTAGATGAATCGTCCATGTAAATCCCGAACTTTCTTTCTCTCCTCAATGCCCCCTCCCCCCCCCAAAAAAAAAAGAAAAAAAAGAAAAATAATAATTCTGGCTCTTTCATCATTATTTAGGGTTCATGGGGGCTGTATACTTATTCTTTGAGAAGATCACCAATTTTGGGTAGTCAACTCAAAGAGGCTTCAATGTATTCTTTTGTGTGTGAAACATATGTATTCTAGACTGTGAAGTAACTGTTCTGTTCTGTAATTCTCCAGGTCAGATTGTCAAGGTGAACATGGGCAGGATGTTACTGTGCGATGCTACAGCTGCTGTCATGGCTAAAGGATTTGATATACTGGGAATTAAACCTGTACAGAGGATGTAAAATGTAATGACAAACTGATAGTCTGTTCTCCAATGTATGCAGAAATTGATTTTACTTTTCTAAATAAAAGAAACTGGAGAACGCAATAACTATACAATTTCTGCTTGTTTGTCTCTTTAAGAGATTTATCTCACTGCAAGTCAATGACCTTTTTGGATCCGAGTTCTTATTACATCTCCACTAGCAGTTTTAAAGTGTTTAACTACAACGTAACATACATTTTTGTCTGGATGATGGTATGGCTTCAGGAGCAGAGTCTGTGCCGTCCACAGTGGGTATCAGCTTTTACTGCCTCAGGGTCTAATAGGATTCCTGTCAGTAGAACAGTAACAGACAGGCATAAAACACTGCAGTGCAGTACATTATGTAAGTGATCAAAAGTCCCTGTACCATGTACAGTTATTGTTAATAAGGCATAAGTAAACAGTATTCTAAAAATAGGCCTTTGTCAAGTGCACTTGAGAGAGACCCAAGAATTTCTGCTTTTAATTCATCCAATCTTCCTAAATAAACTGAAAGCAAAATCTCAAAATATACCAAAACAGCACCATTGTAAAAGATAGCTCCTTTAACCCCTTAAGGACCAGGCCATTTTTTGGTTTCGCATTTTCGTTTTTCCCTCCTCACATTTCAAGAGCCATAACTTTTTCATTTTTCAGTTCACAGAGTCACATGATGGCTTATTGTTTGCAGGACAAATTGTACTTTGTAATGGCATCATTCAATATGCTGTGCAATGTACTGGGAAGCTGGAAAAAAATTCAGAATGAGGTGCAATTGGAGAAAAAATGCATTTGCGCCATTTTCTTATGGGTTTAATTTTTACATCGTTCACTGTTTGGTACAAATGACATGTTACCTGTGTTCTACGTGTCAGTACGAACGCGGTGATACCAAATTTATATAGTATTTGAAATGTTTTGATACTTTAAAAAAAATGATAAACTTTGCAAAATAGAAAAAAAAAATTGTGTCCTCATGTTCTAACACCTGTAACTTTTTCATATTTCCATGTATGGAGCTGGTTGTGGTGTCTTTTTATGCGGGACAAGATGACGTTTCTATTGATACCATTTGGGGAAAGATCTGATGGTTTGATCACTTTTTATTCAATTTTTTATAGGAGGCAAAGTGTTGAAAAAAACGCTATTTGGCTATTTTTATTTTTTTTGCCGCTACGTTGTTCGCAGTACGGGATAAATGTTTTAATGTGTATAGAAAAAAAGGGGAGGAAGGGAAAGGAAAATATACTCAGCCAACTTGTAGTGAAAATCACTCTCCCATATATCGCTTCCCACTCTGAGATCCGTGGATCTATAGACCGGCTCGAAAAAAATATGCTCCCTCGGTCCGGAGCCAAACGATAATGCATCCTAGTCTGACGCCCACATTCCTGTTTTGTTCTTATGCTGCTGTGATTTCGTAAACTTTTTAACAATAAAGAAGAAGTATTTTTGCATCTTTCCACGCAACCTGGCTGGAATCAATTTCTTGTTGGATGCATAAATGTTTTAATATTCTAATAGTTCGGGCATTTTGGAGCGCGGGGATACCTAATATGTTTATGTTTAATGTTCTTTAATTACTTTTATAGCTGATCTAGCGAAAGGGGGGTGATTTGAACTTTTATATTTTTTTAATTTTTTCAATACTTTTAAAAACTTTTTTTTTTTTTTTCTTGTTATACATTTATGATCAGACCCCTTAGGTACCTTGAAACCTAGGGGGTCTGATCGCTCATACTATTCACTGCAATACTACAGTATTGCAGTGAATAGGAAAATCGCAGCACTTCTATTAGACGATGCCTCTGGCGGTGATCGGCGAAACATGGCGGCGCCCGTGCCGCCGGCGCCGTTTACACACTGCGGTCACGTTTGACCGCAGTGTGTAAAGGGTTAACAGCAGCGATCGGCTCGGGCACCGACCGCTGCTGTTAGTGGCAGGTCCTGGCTGTATTATACAGCCGGCATCTGCCCTGTATGGAGCGAGCTCAGCGTGTGAGCTCGCTCCATACATCCCCATGCGACCCATGATGTACAATTACGTCATGGGTCGCTAAGGGGTTAATGGAAAAATAAAAAATGTTACACGACACAGAATGCAGTGAATCAAATCAACATTAAGTAAAAAAAAAAAAAAAACTATACAAAATTTACTATCAATAATATTGTATTAAGTTAGCATGTCACATAAAAACATTCATTGTTTTTTGTTTGGTTTTTTTTTTTTGCTCATCCTGCACCCCCATAAATAGAATATAAAGTAATCAAAAAGTCATATATGCTCCAAAATAGTAGTCTTGAAAACTACAGAAAACATGACACAGCTACTTTATTTACTTTTTGTTATTGTTTGTATAATAAAAAGATATACAATTTTCTAATATATTTTCTGTATCAATTCCTCATGGTTTTCTAGGTCTCTGCTTGCTGTCATTTACTCTGCTTACTTCTAGTGGATTAAATTCTGACCATAGTCATGTGATATACAGTCCGTGGTCATGTGATGGACACACGTGCACAGCTCGTTACAGTCACAGCCCAGTAATTAGACAGCTGCCTGATAACGAGCTGTGCACCTGTGTGTTATCACATGACCATGGACTGATTTGTATCCAGTACAAGTAATCAGAATGACTAACAGCAAGCAGAGATCTACATGAGGAATGGATACAGAAGGTACACTAAAAAAAAATTGTATATCTTTTTATTATACATATAATAACATTTGTCTCTCACTATCGGTCTGAATGAGGCCAAACTCTGAAGCAGTGGGATAATTCTTTGTGGAGTGAATGGAATAAATTAAAGGGGCTCTATCATTGGGAAAAGTCATTTTTAGATAAGCACATCCTTGCATAGCCTTTAGAAAGGCTATTCCACCTATTCTTACCTTTAGTATGTAAATTGTCTCAACAGATTTTGAATAAGTCCGTTTTTATTCATCTGCTAATGAGCTTCGCTGCTGTGCATACACATAGAACATACACTTTCAGTGCACGGTTTAAGCTCATTAGCATATGAATAAAAACTGAATTTTCAAAATCTGCTGAGGCAATTTACATACTAAAGATAGGTGTGAAATAGCCTTTCTAAAGGCTAAGCAAAGATGTGATTAGTTAAAAATGCCTTTTTTAAATGATAGAGCCCCTTTAACCACTTCAGTACCGGGCCAATTTGTGGTCCAGGAAAAAGGCACATTTTAGGTGTATTTTGTATGTGTGGTTTTGAGGGCTGTAACGTTTTTCTCATACATCTCATTCAACTAATTTTTGCATCTTTTTTCGGGGACACATAGGGCTTTATTTTTATGTTTTTATTTTTGAATGTGTTTTAATTTTTTTTTATACCCAGGAACATATAAACAAAATAGGAGGGAAATTGTTTCTGGTTTTAACGTTTCTTTTTCTTTTTAAATTTAATAACACACAGTGCTACTGAAAAACTTTAGAAAATAGTTTTTCCTCTCCGTTACGGTAATTTTTATTTTGTATGGTGTTGGCGGAGGTGGGGCTATAACCTTTAATAACGGGGTTTTATTGGCGTATTATTATACTTATTTTTTAAATTATTTTATGTAATTTTAAAAAACAAAAACAAACTTTTTTATTAATTTTTTTTTTTATATATATATATATATATATATATATATATATATATATATATATATATATATATTTTATTTTTTTTATTTTTTTTTTTTATTTTTATTTTTTTATTTTTACTTTTTCTTTTCCAGATAGTGTCCCCATAAGGTCATAAGAGACCTTTGGGGACATCTGATCGCTTTTTTCTTTGTTAGAGAGGCTGATTTCCCCTGCAACTGGGGCTGGTACATTTAGCCCCATTTGCAGGAGGAATACAGCCTCCTGCATGTTATATACAGAGCTGATATGGGTGCTGTAGGACCCAGCAGCTCTTGCAAGACACTGATTCCGGCGGATCACGTGACTGCCGGATCAGAGGGCGCCCGCATGATGGCAGCGCCCATAGCTGTGTATACAGCGCTCATTGAGTTATGAGAGGACGTGCCGGCTGAAGTTACCGGCACGTCCTCTCATAACAAGGCAACCACTTCTCGGATGTATATAGTCTATGATAAAGTTGGCATTGAAAAACATGACATATCCTGCAGAAAATAAGCCTTTACACAGCTACATTGATGAACAAATAAAAAGGTTTTGGTTATTTTAGTGAGTTTTACAAAAAAAGTACCACATCATAAATGACAGAACTGCTTCAGGGAGGCTGATGAGTGTGCTCGCACACAGTGCTCACTTAGACTGCCGGTGCTCGTTGCTGGCTAATTAGCATGTGAATAAAAGCGATCTCATTCAAAAACGACTGAGGGGACTAACCTACAAAAGCTATGTGTGGAATAGCTTTTCTAAAGGCTATGCAAGTATATGCGTAGTTAAAAATGAGTTTTCCCAGTGATAGAATCCCTTAAAAGCTAGACTATAGCTGTGCTCTAAACAAGCTAAGCTAAAAAGCAAACAAACAAAAAACAGTCCAAGAGCAATAGGACACATTGGAAGTCACAGAGTTGTCCTATGAAGACATTTTAACAAATCTTAAAGCTCACAACTGTGGGTCGGACAGGATACCATGTCTCATTAAGGAGAAGAGGTGCACGGGGGGGGGGGGGCTTATTACACCATGCATACCCTGCTAAGAATTCTGGGAAAAGAATATGCAAATAAGCACTCCTTTGTAGTAAATGGAAAATTATTCAAGCTCCACCTTCTAGAAGGTGGGGGCCCGTAGATCAATGCTTGGTTGTCCTGAAACATAATTGATTGAAAATGCTTTATTCACAATAAGTCGTCAACAAAAGTATATACAGAGATTTTGCGAAACAGTATACAAAATACACTAGAAATATATTACAATCCCATACGCCATGGTTAACAATGATGTATAGCGAAGGGAAAAGAGAAACCTGCACCACACATCATGCACCATGCTAGTATATCCACACTTCCCAACATACAGGTGTAAAACAATGCAGCATACTGACATGTGGAGGGAGGGGGGGAACACAGGCCCGAAGCTTTATTGAAAACAACAACACACACTGGGGGAAAGCAAGACATTCAAGCATATGATGGAATGGGGGAGAGGAAAGACAGAAAGGGGAAGGGGTAAGCACAGGCCCAAAGCTTTATTGAATTCCAACAAGACACATTGGGGAAAGGAGGGAAAAGGGGGCTATAGTCCTCTTCGACTCTCAAGCTATCCAGGATGGAATAGTCCCATTGCAGACTGTGAAACAGCCTGCAACAATCCTGAGTGGTGACCTGCTCTCTTTGCAGAATGAGTCTGATTTTGGCAAACCAGATAGCGTCTTTAAAACAGTTCATAAGGCGCCAGGCCTCTAGAATCTTGCTGTCTTGGTGAGTTCCCGTGAACAGTCCATAAAAAACTGTGTGGTAAGAAATGTTGCTCCTGGGGACAGAGTCCAGGGTGTCCAACATACCCTGAGCAAACGGACACTCAAGCAGTCTTGGGGCGTTTGTGGCCGGCCACCGATAGCAGTTCCGACCCAAATGGTTTAACTCAGCAACGTGGTTTCAGGATTGGTGCAAGTTTAGAAATAGGCTCATTCCCATAACGGGAGTCGAATCCAGGCCGCCTGGGTGAAAACCAGGAATCCTAACCGCTAGACCTGTTGACCTAAAACAAAGTGGGAATAAAGTCAAGCTAGAATATCTCCTTCCAAAGGAAGAGGATCCTGTCCACAGATAACTGTTTTGAAGTTATTATCTTTCATCAGTGCGAATAAGGGTATGGACCAGCTGGGTGAGAGGTCAAAGCTGTATGTCAGATGGGATACTAGGTCTCATTAAGGTTTCTGGAAAACCTGCCATTGCTCTATAGAGAGCTACCGTCCAAAAGGTGACACTAGAGCAAGTTCAGGCTTTCCCCCTATGCCCAACAGCAGCACAACTGGGGTATTCCTGCCCCTATGAGCTGTTAGGACAGGTGGAATTTTTAATTACCTAACAGCTTTTGACCTCTATAAGAGGCCGGAAGACCTGCTCCTCCCTTGTGTTTTTTTCTGTCCTGTAGGACAGGACAGGTGGTCAGGGGGGGAGCAGATGTTCTGACCTCCTATAGGGGTCCACTACTCTCCCCCACCGGTACCTGACAGCAGAAGATCTTTTTCTGGACATCCTCTTTTTTCAGCAGAGGTCCCCTTCTCCCGGCGGGGACCCTGCCGGCTCGTGCACGCTCCTGTCCGGCAGGGGCGCCGGGTCGGGGCTTTCCCCTAGGAACGCTAGACCTAGGAACCTTTCTCAGGTTCCTCCGGTCCGCCGTCTAACAGGGTCCGCCGCACATGTGCAGTGTGCGGGTCTCGCGGCGGACGGGAAGAGAACAACCCCTAGACACAAGCATTGCACGGTAGTTCGGGAGGGGGTCCCCCGGTCCTGGGGACCATACCTGGGTCAGATCCCCCTCCCCCTGTCTTCTCCCCTCCCCCTGTCTTCTCCCCTCCCCTTTTTTTCATGAGATTCTGGCTCCGTTGTAGCCCCTACCCCTTGGGCGGGGCTCCGGGCAAAACCCCGCCCCCTGGCCTATTTAAGTCCCCTTAGAGCTTCAGTTAGTGCTTGTCGCTCCGGTTGCAAGCACATCAGTTGGTGAAGCTCCCTGGTCAATTTCTGTGCTGGAGAACTGTCTTCATTGACTAAGGTTTGGGGGAGGGAGGTTGGAGAGTTGCATCTCTGAGTGCAGTAAGTAGTTAGTGTATCCTTTCTTCCTCCTCAGAATGTCTTCTTCTTCCTCCACTGTTCTGCCTAGAAGGAAGGCTACTTCCAAAAGGAAACATCTGGCGTGCGCTTCTTGTAGAGTGCCGCTGCCTGATGACTCCCAATATCGCTTCTGTCAGGGGTGCAGGGCCCCCTCTGTTGAAACAACTCCCATGCGAGAGATGGTGTCCTGGGTGAAGGGGTACGTCCAGGACTCCATGAAAAGAATGGAAGCCGTCTCCCTGGCCAAGAGGCCACGGCTGGATTGCGAATTGTCCCTGCCGCCTCTGGAAAAGCTGCGCCTCAGGGATGTGGAGTCGTCTTCTAGTATGGAGGAGGAGAAGGAGATTTTTCCCCTGGACAAAATGTCCAGAGTATTCAAGACCCTAAGAATCAGAGACCGGCAAGGCGGGGAAGGCTCTAGCCGTAGGTCTCGTACCTTCAGGCCCTCTTCGGAGATGCTCCGCCTGATGGAGGGCGAATGGAGGCACCCGGAGAGATCCTTTGCGCCATCCACACGCTTCAAGGCACTTTTTCCCGTCTCTGAGAGTCAACTAAAGGCGTGGGGTCCCCCGCCAAAGGTGGACGTCGCCGTGGCCAAGTTATCAAGGCGCTCCATGCTTCCATCAGAGGACGGCTCGGGCCTCAGGGACCCCATGGATCGCCGAGTCGAAGGATCTTTGAGGTGTGTATATTCGTCCGCCTCTGCCCAGGCCTCTTTGGGCATGGTCGCGAATGAGGTAGCAACTGGCTTACGCGCAGAACTGTCATCCCTGGACAAGGACATCGATTCCGGCGTGGATCGTGATGATCTCCTCGCGGCAGTGTCCGACATCACGCTGTTGGTGGATCACCTGACAGAAGCTACCCATTTTCAGATCCGTCTGGCGGCTAGATCCATGGCACTGGCTACTGTGGCTCGCCGACCCCTATGGCTGAAGCCCTGGAAGGCTGACCTTACTTCCAAAAATAGCCTTTGTGGTCTCCCCTTTGAGCCCGGACGGCTGTTCGGAAGGGAGCTCGACCACATCATGGAAGGCTGGGCCGACTCTAAGAGCAAGAACCTGCCACAGCCCCTTGAAGGTCGGAGTACCTCCTTTCGAGGAAGAGGCACTCGAAGAGGCACCAGAGGCCAGCGGCGATCCGGGAAAGGAAGAGGTCGGGGCTCATCTCGTGGCCGTAAGAATGCCCCCTTCTAATTCCCTCTCAGTACACCCCCCCCCCCTTCCTACTCCCCCCCCCCCCTCCCCTGGGGTGGGCGGTCGTCTTTCCCACTATGTGGAGGCCTGGCGGCAGAATATTCGGGACCCCTGGGTCATCCAGATGATCCAGGAAGGTTATAAAATTAATTTTGTTTCCCAGCCGCCAGAGAAGATGGTAAGAACCCGCCCTCTTCAGGGCCCCAAACAACTTCATCTGGAGAGATTGATTCAGGAGTACGTGGACAAGGCCGCGCTAGAGATGGTTCCTCGCGCAGAACAAGGCACAGGCGTCTACTCTCCAGTCTTCTTGGTCCCCAAGCCATCAGGCGAGTGGCGTATGATCATCGATCTCAGGTATCTGAATCACTTCATCCGCAGGCTGCGGTTTCGCATGGAAACCATAAGGTCAGTACTACCTTTCATGCACCCTGGAGATCACTTCGTCACTCTGGACCTGAAGGACGCCTACCTCCACGTACCCATCTTTCTGGCACACCGAAAGTTCCTAAGGATTGCCGTAGACATACAGGGGAAAGAGGCGCACTTCCAGTTCGCAGCCCTCCCGTTCGGCATATCCTCCGCCCCCCACACCTTCACAAAGGTCATAGCTCCGGTCGCTGCCGCCCTGCGCCTTCAAGGCATATTCATAGTCCCGTACCTGGACGACTGGCTTCTGAAGGCTCATTCAAAGGAGGTTCTTACCACGCAGGTGCAGACCGTCGTAGCTCTACTAGACAAGCTGGGGTGGCTGGTAAACTGGCAGAAGTCAGTGATGGTGCCATCAACACGAGTTCAGTTCCTGGGACTTATTCTAGACTCTCTCAACATGACGGTCTCTCTACCCTCTCCTCGCAAAAGGAAAATTGCTCGGGCGGCACATCATTTGTCTTCCACACGGAAGGTCACCATCAGGACGGCGATGAAGGTCCTCGGATTGATGTCCGCTGCCCTAGATGCAGTTCCTTGGGCCCTATGGCATATGCACCCTCTACAGAACGAGATCTTGAGAGTCTGGAATCACAGTCCTTCAGGTTTACAGAAGCCAATCCAGTTAACCATCAGCACCCGGCAAACCTTGCCCTGGTGGACCCATCTGCGAGATGGGAAGTCCTCGGTCCAGCCCGCCTGGACCCTGTTGACTACAGATGCCTCCCTCACAGGCTGGGGAGCTCATCTGGGGGAGACCCCGTTTCAAGGTACATGGAATCAGCGGGAGAGGACGCTCTCATCCAACTGGCGCGAGCTTACCGCAGTTCATCGAGCCCTTCTGTCATTTGCACCACTTCTACGAGGGAAAGCGGTCAAAGTAAGATCAGACAATCTGACGACAGTCCACTATATCAACAAGCAGGGAGGAACCAGGTCCCCCTCGCTCATGCAAGTCACCAACCTGATCTTCTCCTGGGCAGAACAAAACCTCTCCCAGCTGGCCGCGGTACATATCCAGGGCCGCCTGAACATCCTAGCGGATCAACTCAGCAGAGGCCGGCCAACCGCAGGCGAATGGTCCCTGAACCAGGACATCTTCCACTACCTGACCTGGAGGTGGGGTCTCCCCGAGGTGGATCTGATGGCCACCCAACACAATGCCAAAGTAGAAAGGTTTTGCTCCCTGTACCGGGAAGACAACCCTTTGGCTGTGGATGCCCTGTCAATACCATGGAGGTTCGAACTGGCATACGTGTTCCCTCCCATCCCGATGATACCGAAGGTATTGGCGAAACTCAGGCAGGACCAGACTTCGGCAATAGTGATCATGCCGTTCTGGCCAAAAAGGGCATGGTTCACCGACCCTATCCTTATGAGTCGGGGGCACTACTGGAGGCTTCCACCAGTCAGGAACCTGGTGTCACTGAACAGTCGGCCGTGCCTGGGCCTAGACAAATTCAACCTCACTGCCTGGAGGCTAACCGCGCCATACGCGCAGACAGAGGATTGTCCCAGGGAGTGCTAAGTACCTTAGCCCATTCAAGAGCAGAGGCAACCAATCAGAGCTACCAAAGGATCGCCCGGATATTCCGAGATTGGTGTACAGGCAGCCACCGCGATCCAGACAGAGATGCAGTCCTAGAGTTCTTACAGAACGGCTTGGAGAGAGGACTAGCACCTGCCACCCTCAAGGTTCAAGTGTCAGCTCTATCTGCTCTCCTGGAGACACGGTTATCACAAGATCCTCTTGTCAAACAGTTCCTTAGGGGGGCTGCCAGGCTCCGCCCCCAGGTACGGCCCCCTGTCCCCAGGTGGGACCTGGCCGCGGTTCTACAAGGGCTATGTGCGCCCCCCTTCGAACCATTATCTGAAGTGGACTGGAAGTACCTGTCATTTAAAGTGACCTTTCTGTTGGCAATAACCTCCGCCAAGAGGGTTGGCGAATTGCAGGCTCTAGCAGCCTCCGAACCTTTCATAACTTTCTTTCCTGACAGAGTACAGCTAAGGTTCGTCCCAGGATTCTTGCCGAAGGTACCCACACTTCAGAACACCAATCAAGTGATCACCCTACCGGGCTTCTTTCCCTCCCCTGCCACTGAGCAGGAGGAGAAGCTACACACACTGGATCTGGTAAGAGCACTACGTATCTACCTGGATCGTACAGCACCGTTCCGAAGATCAGAGAATCTTCTGGTTAATGTGTTTGGCCACAATAGAGGCGCTAAAGCATCAAAGGTAACCCTGTCTAGATGGATCAGAGAAGCTATCAGCTGTTCCCTACGGGCTCAGAATCTTCCTGTTCCAGATTTCCTACGAGCCCATGCCACCCGATCAGTGGCGACATCATGGGCAGAGACACGGTTCCTCTCTCTAGAGCAGATATGTGCTGCAGCCTCTTGGAGCTCACAGCTGACTTTTGCCAAACACTACAGATTGGACTGGCGTACGGCCGATGCTACAGCATTTGGGCACTCCGTCTTGGCATCAGCCTGCCAGGAGGTCCCGCCCTAGGGGAGATAATACTTGCTAAATCCCCAGTTGTGCTGCTGTTGGGCATAGGGGGAAAGAAAGATTATGAATGATAATCTGTTTTCCCTTAGCCCAAACAGCAGCACAAGGCTCCCTCCCTAAGAGGTGCTATTGTACAGATTTTGTGTATGTGTGTGTAGCTCTTGGCATAGATTGCTCTGTATATCATACTTGTTACTAACACAAGGGAGGAGCAGGTCTTCCGGCCTCTTATAGAGGTCAAAAGCTGTTAGGTAATTAAAAATTCCACCTGTCCTAACAGCTCATAGGGGCAGGAATACCCCAGTTGTGCTGCTGTTTGGGCTAAGGGAAAACAGATTATCATTCATAATCTTTCTTTCTGTTAGGGGAATTATTATTATTATTCCATCTTGTTATTTGCATATTCTAAGCTCACAAGTGGACAATCACTTTAACAATTGACTAAACAGGGTCCAAGGTAAACTTTTATTTTGGTATTGTTTGCCTTGTGCTGATTCTGTACCCATGCACCGATAAATTTTCTATTCACTGCTAAGGGACCTGCCAGGCTTATAGTCTAGTTTTACATTTTGAAAGTTTTTAGGAACCAGAAGCAGAATTGGTGCTATGTCTCCTGCATGTTTGCAAGACTGTCACAAGGAATGCAACTTTAACTCCTTACCATTTTATCTATGCTTGTGACAGGAAAATATTGCCACTAGAGGGCCCCCTTACTGTAGTGTATCATTCCATAGGTGGTCAAATGGGAAGAGCGGCACATGTGAGAGAACACCAGGATTCACACACACAGTGAAACCAACTCAAGTTATGAATCTCTGTGGACATTTAACACTGTAATGTGCAGCCAATAGATTACCTTAGTTTGATAACAGTCGGGGATCATCATCTAACTGTTCTCTATATTAAAGGGTGTATTCCATGGAGAGATGACCTGGGAAATGTGCATTGGAAAAAATACTAGTTCCCCGGTTATTGCTGTATAAAATTAGGTGAATGATGGACCAAGAAACAAACACTGGTTTGTTGATCAATGGTATCTTTTATGTACTTGGGGAGGGGTACAGCTGTGGCATTAAAATGTGCAAGAGGTGGTCTTGGGGTTTGATCATTCTCCACACATTGTAATAACAAATGTGCTAATTTACATATATATCATTGATTGGTACTGCTTCTTAAAAAAACAAAACCCTGTAACATACCCTAAGCTTAAAATCACACAAGTTATATACTAGAACTATCTCCTGGTATATAGGTTAACACTTTCATAGATCTCCACTCACCACATGGTGGCCAAAATGGTGCTATTTTGGCCTACATGTGTAATGTGGATAGTAACCCTATGACTTCTATTCCGAATGATGTTATGGCCAAAAAACTTAATAAAAAGATTCTCATCCTTTCTCGAGCTGGAAGAGGCTTCAAGATAGGAAAGGAAAGTTCTCACATCTATCATATAAAACGATTTTTCTCTCCTATTAGATGGATGTTGACAAAAGGAAGAATGGTCTCTTCGGACATGTGAAAATCAGAAAATACTTTTGAAAAAATGTAGGGTCAGGATGGGATACTATTCTGTTCTCTAAGATTTTTAGGAAAGGTTCTCTGGTAGACAGAACCTGAATATACCACTAACTCTCCTTGCAGATGTTATCATTGTCTAAGACAGCTCTTTGATATTAGTGTCAGTAATTGGCTCAAATGGGCATAGAGTGATGTGATAGTGTGTATCCTGAAGGCTGATGATGGCCATGGAATGGTCCTGCACTACCAGGGAAATTGTGGACTTTACCAATTCCATCTTGAATCAACGATAAACCATATACTGTATTTTTACAGGGCAAAAAGGCCTGTAATTCTAGACATGGAACAGAATGGTGAATATGCCCCATGTCTGTTTCCCCACTAATAAACAGTTTTAAATAAGCATTAGAATAGCCGCTAACTTCAGAGATTAGTGGCTAATAGAGATGAGCGAACACTAAAATGTTCGAGGTTCGAAATCCGATTAGAACAGCCGCTCACTGTTCGAACGGGTTTCGAACCCCATTATAGTCTATGGGGAACATATACTCGTTAAGGGGGAAACCCAAATCCGTCTCAGGAGGGTCACCAAGTCCACTATGACACCCCAGGAAATGATGCCAACACCTCTGGAATGCAACTGGGACAGCAGGGGAAGCATGTCTGGGGGCATCTAACACACCAAAGACCCTCTATTACCCCAACATCACAGCCTAACAACTACACACTTTACACACTCAAAAAAACCTCTATCAAAGTGGGAAAATACCTGGAAACCTTCTTTACTCCCCAAATGGATGGACACAAACCCCAATTTAAGCTCAACAAACAGTAACAACCACCCCTTTAAATCACGTTCCCCATGACAACCACAGATGAAATAGACAATGAAAAATCCAAAGCCATCACCCTTAACTGTCATTGTGTGTGTGTTGTGGTAAGACCTTCCAAAATTCACTTTTCTAGCCCTTAACATGAGCCCTTCCAAACAAAGTTACAGGACCTTAAGCTGAGCTACCAGCAGAGATTGAGGCCCTTGGCATGAGTAGAGCCTTGCACCAGCAGTGTTTTTGGCCGTTGGAGTGAGTAAAGCCTTGCACCAGTAGAGTGTTAGCGTCTTTAAAACTATTTGTCCCTAAAACAGTGGTTCCAGAACCATCACTCTCATTGTGTTGGATTGATGCAGTGGATTGGACTGAGGACCCAGACATTGACCTTGATTTTGACTGTCAAATTGATAACATTTTGGCATCAAGTCCTGGGGGTAACTTTTATTTAGAGGACCGCAAAGGGGGAGAATTGGCTGCAACCACTACTAGCGGTAATGGTCCTCTAATATCGGACTCTACATTACCTATACAGGGTTCTGATCAGGTGTTAATTGTCCAAACAACATGCTCCAGTACTTAACATGTAGATCAGAAACCACTTTCCCTTCCGACACCAGATTTAACCAAGTTTCACCATCATCATCCTGCTGAGATGGAGCCACTAAAGGAAACCTTGCCTTCAAAGGCATGTCCTGGAGCTGCGACTGAGCCAAATGTAAACACAGAGTCCTTTTGAACTGAACAAAATTCACCAGCAGTGTTTTTGGCCCTTAGGGTGAGTTGAGCCTTGCACCAGCGTGTGTCCGGTAACATCAGGCGGGCCCTAAGTTCTGCGCTTTGCACAAAAGTTCTACTTGACCACCGACGCGTGGACAAGTGCATGCGGCCAGGGACGTTACATCTCAATCATGGCACACTGGCTGAATGTAGTTGAGGCTGGGACCGGGACGCAAACTGTGGCAGCCTGCTTTCTCTCCCCGCCCATTATTCCTGGCAGGAGTGCTGAAACACCACCCTCCTCCTCCACCGCCGTTAAGTGGACCCCAGCTACGAGCTGAAAACGCTGCAACACTGGCGTGAGGAGACGTCAGCAGGCCGTGCTGAAGCTCATCAGCTTGTGGGACAGACAGCACACTGCCTTTGAGGTCAGGGATGCCATCCTGGATGAGATGGCAATTTGTTTTTCCCCACTGCCCCTGGGGCCAGGCTTTTTTGTCTTGTTGGAGGGCTCTGGAGCTTGCCAGCCTCCAACACGTTCCATGCCTGGCCCACGTGTTCAATGTAGTGGTGCAACGATTTTTAAAATCATAACTCAAATTAGCAGAGCTATGGGTGAAAGTGCGGCACTTGGCTACCCACTTTCCCAAGTCTACACTAGCCGCTGTTAGCCTCAAAACACTCCAGCAAGGCCTACATCTGCCCGAACACTGGCTGTTGTCCGTCGTCCACACACGCTGAAACCCTACATACCATATCTTGACCAGGGTGTGTGAGCTACAAAACCCAAGGGTTCCTCAAAGTCAGCTCCCTCAGTTTCTGCACCATGAGTTTCCATGGGTGGCAGAGTTATGGCTAGAGGCAGAGGCAGAGGCATGGATAGGGGTGATGTCTAGGGGCAAAAGCAGTGTGGATGTGGAGGCAGGCTAAGCAGCAAAAACTGGGAATACAAACTGAGGCATGGACTGGGGTGATGTCTAGGGGCAAGAGCAGTGTGGATGTGGAGGCAAGCTAAGCAGCAAAAACTGGGGATACGAGCTGAGGCATGGACTGGGGTGATGTCTAGGGGCAAAAGCAGTGTGGCTGTGGAGGCAAGCTAATCAACAAAAACTGGGGATACAAGCTGAGGCATGGACTGGGATGATGTCTAGGGGCAAAAGCAGTGTGGATGTGGAGGCAAGCTAAGCAGGGAAAAAGGTGTCTAGAGGCAGAGGCATGTCCAGAGTTACAGGACAGCTGCTTGACAGAAGCTAGGCCTGAGCCAGCCAGGCCTGAGCCAACAAGGCCCAAGATGCTCTCTTTTCTAGCCTCCTTAGAAAAATTTTCCCCATCGAGGCCACGTTCCTCGATGGGGGAAATAATTTGTAAATGTATAAGTGGAGGACAAACTGAGTGTGATTTGCACACTTTGCAATGCTAAACTAAGTAGGGGCTTTAAAAAGAGCAACTTTACCACCTCTGTCATGTGCCGTCATTTGTAAAGCAAGCACTGGGCTCAGTGGGTGACAGCAAGCGCAGGATAATCGTCGTCTGGCATTAAGGCCACTGCCTCTCCCACTGTTGACAGTGCTGGCGCTGCAGTCCAGACCACCATCCAGGTCACCTCCAAATCTAACTCTGACACTTTGGGGAGTTCACCCTCATCCTCCCCTTTTCCTGCCACTTCTCCTTTTGCCTGCTCCATCATGTGCCTCTTCCCAGCAACTCCCCATCTCCCAGGCCTTTCATTCCAGGCTAAAGTACAGCGCAACCCACCCACATGCCCAAGGCTTCAACGGCCTCATCTTAAAACTTCTGGCCCAGGAGATGTTGGCGTTCCGGCTTGTGGACACTCTGCCCTTTTTGGGCCTGCTGGCTACTGCGTCACCTCACTGTGCCGTCCACACCTTTCACCAGCACTTTTCCCCAAACATGAGGCGGTCCCTAAGTTCAACGCTTTGCACAAAGTTCCACTTGACCACCTACGCATGGACAAGTGCATGCGGACAGGGACGCTACCTTTCAATCTTGGCACACTGGTTGAATGTACTTGAGGCAGGGACCGGGTCGCAAAATGTGGTGGACTGACTTGTCTCCCCACACAACATTCCTGGGAGGAGGGCTGAAACACCACCCTCCTCCTCCACCGTTAAGTGGACCCAGCTACGAGCTGGAAACGCTGCAACACTGGCGTGGGGAGACGTCAGCAGGCCCTGCAGAAGCTCATCAGCTTTGGGGCCAGACAGCACACTGCCTACAAAGTGAGTCATGCCATCCTCGACACAGCAATGTAGTTTTTGCCTCTGCACCTGGGCCCAGGCATGTTGTCATGTGTGATAATGGCCGAAACCTGAGATCGGCTCTGTAGCTTGGCAGCCTGCAACATGTTCCATGCCTGGGCCACATTTTTAACTCAGTGCTGCAACGGTTTTTAAAAAAGTACCCCAATGTTCTCGAGCTACTGGTGAAAGTGCTGCGCTTGTGTGGATAGTTTTGAAAGTCTATAGTAGCCGCTGCTAGCCTCTATGCACTCCTACAACGCCTGTATCTGCCCGAACAATGGCTGTTGTGCAACGTCTCCACACGCTGGAACTAAACATATCGTCTGTTGAGCAGAGTGTGTGAGCAGCACAGACCTTTGATGGAGTTCCAACTCCAACACCCTAGGGTTCGTCAAAGTCAGCTCCCTCAGTTGCTCAACCATGAGTGCACATGGGTGGCAGACTTATGTGAAATCCTATCCCATCCATTGCACTGGACACGAAACATTAGCATGCGCTCATCACAACTCCGGATATGGCAGCTGCGTTAAGCAGGGTGCAGGGTACAACACAGACCAGGCCCGAGCACCAGGAACAGGTGTTAGAAATACTGTAGCATCCGCCATTTCCTTCCAATTTTGTGGTTGTGGACCCGCCACCGACATTTCTGGACCTCAGTGGGGATCATGAGACACAGTTGCCATCAGGGCAAGCTGTGGTTATGTGCGGTTTGCAGTAAGGGGACAGTGCGCAATTGGAAGAGGAGTTGGTGGACGACGAGGCCACCGACCCCACATGGACAGGGGTGATGTCTAGGGGGCAGGGGCGAAAGCAGTGTAGATGTGGAGGGAAGCTAAATCAACAAAAAAGCTGGGTAGAAGCAGAGGCATAAACTGGGGTGATATCTAGGGGCGAAAGAAGTGTAGATGTGGAGGGAAGCTAAATCAACAAAAAAGCTGGGTAGAAGCAGAGGCATAAACTGGGGTGATGTCTAGGGGCGAAAGCAGTGTCGATGTGGAGGGAATCTAAATCAACAAAAAAGGTGGGTAGAAGCAGAGGCATAAACTGGGGTGATGTCTAAGGGCAAAAGCAGTGTAGATGTGGAGGGAAGCTAAGCAGCAAAAATGGGGGGTAGAGGCAAAGGCATGCAAAACTCTACCCTGTTGCAAGACTTATTCCTAGGTCTGGGACACGTTAATGGCCCCCCTGGCCAAATTACCGCCACTCAGGGGCCTACTGTCACCAGGAGGGACACGCCAAATTACCACCACTGAGGGGCCTAGTGTCACCAGGAGGGACAAGTATAGGCGCATGTTGTGGGAGTACCTGGCCGACCCCATAAGTTTTTCTGCAATACACATGTCCTGTGAAGTTCCCTTGGGATCTCAGAGGAGTTGGCCTCAGTGCTGTTCATCTGAGTTCCCTTGGCAATTTGCTGTAAGAGAACCCTGGAGCAACCTACTCTAGGCAGCTACCATAGCATCCAGCATGGCCTGCACCATCATGCACCTCTTCCCAGCCACTCCCCATCTCCCAGGTGTTTCATTGCAGGCAGAAGTACAGCACAAGCCACCCACATGCCCAAGCCTTTAACGCCCTCATCTCTAAACTGCTGGTCCTGGAGATGTTGGCGTTTATGCGTCTGGATACCCAGGCCTTCCGTCACCAGATGGCAGCTGGGGCACCTCCCTATGCTGGGCCTAGCCGTTACTACTTCTCTTGGTGTGCTGTCCCTGCCTTGCACACCAAGTGTGCAAGGGCACACCATGGCACACCATGGCACACCATGCCAGTCGGGCCCAGAGCCCGTGGTGCAAACTGGGGTGGCCTATCTCCTCTCCCAGCCCAAAATTCATGGCAGGAGTTAACTGAAAGCCTACTACGCTGCAACCTCCACCCCAGCTACTAGCGGCAAATGCTGTAACACTGGCGTGGGGAGATGTCAGCAGGACGTACTGAAGCTCATCAGCTTGGGGGACAAACAGCACACTGCCTCCAAGGTCAGGGATGCCATCGTGGCTGAGATGGCAATATGTTTTTCCCTGCTACACCTGGGGCCTGGCATTTTTGCGTCTGTGATAATGGCCGGAACCTGCTAGCAGATCTGGAGCTTGCCAGACTCAAACACAGTCCACACATGGCCCATGTTTTCAACTTGTTTGTGCAATGGTTCTTTGAAACCTACACCATTGTGCCTGATATACTGGTCAAAGTGTGGCCATTTTCGTAAGTGAGAAGTAGCCTCTGCTAGGCAGAAAACATTCAGAGCACACTCTTCTCATCTTCGCACCGTTGTCTGGCGGAGGAAGACGAGGGAGATGGAGTGGCATCTGATGTCCCTGTCCCACATGAGGCTTGAAGGTGCACTTCAGTGCATCCCATTGCTTCACCACAGATGGTGTGAAGGGGAGTGGAAAATGGAGGAAATGGAGAGTGACCCTTACAGTTGGGGGCAGCAAAGTCATGCCAAGTAACACACTGGCACATATGGCTGACTTGATGTCTGGTTGCTTCTCAAGAGACAAACACATACTTCACATCATGGAAAGCAAATAATACTGGGTTTTTGCAAGCCTCGACCCCCGGTATAGGTCTAATGTCTGTTCCTTTGTTATATTAGGGGAGAGGGAAAAAAAATTGCAAAAATAATTGGCACAAGCAACTGGTGCAGAATATGATGGGAATGTTTCCGTAAACCCTCTTGGGCGTCAGAGAGGATATTTCCTCCATGAGGCTCACAACTTCCATCCGCTGCACAACCACCAGGGGAACACTGTGCAAGGTCTGGTACACGTTAATTTGGGGATTTAACACTGACAACACAGGTGAATATGCCAATACCCAGAAATTTTACATGTATGTATCCCCAAATAATTTGGGGATTTAACACTGACAATCCAGGTGAATATGGCAAGAGCCTGAGATGTAGGGTGCATGTATCCCCAAATTATTTGGGGAATTAACACTCAGAACCTGGCACTATATGCCAGTAGCAACAAATGAGGGTGGTATGAAGGCCCCAATTTCTTAGGGGAATTTACACTCAGAACCTGGCGCTATATGCCAATAGCAACGAATGAGGGTGGTATGAAGGCCCCAATTTATTTTGGGAATGAACACTAAGAACCTGGGTGAATATGGCAAGAGCCTGAGATGTAGGGTGTATGTATCCCCAAATTATTTGGGGAATTAACACTGACAACCTGGGTGAATATGGCAAGAGCCTGAGATGTAGGGTGTATGTATCCCCAAATTATTTGGGGAATTAACACTGACAACCTGGGTGAATATGGCAAGAGCCTGAGATGTAGGGTGTATGTATCCCCAAATTATTTGGGGAATTAACACTGACAACCTTGGTGTCAGTGTTAATTTGGGGAATTATTTGGGGAATTAACAGTCAGAACCTGGCACTATATGCCAATAGCAACAAATGAGGGTGGTATGAAGGCCCCAATTTCTTTAGTGAATTGACAATGACAACCTGGGTGAATATGGCAGGAGCCTGAGATGTAGGGTGTATGTATCAACCAAATTATTTGGGGAATTAGCACTGACAACCTGGGTGAATATAGCAATAGCCTGAGATTTATGGTGTATGTATCCCAAAATTATTTGGGGAATTAACACTGACATCCTGGGTGAATATGGCAAGAGCCTGAGATGTAGGGTGTATGTATCTCCAAATTATTTGGGGAATTAACAGTCAGAACCTGGCACTATATGCCAATAGCAACAAATGAGGGTGGTATGAAGGCCCCAATTTCTTTAGGGAATTGACAATGACAACCTGGGTGAATATGGCAGGAGCCTGAGATGTAGGGTTCATGTATCCCCAAATTATTTGGGGAATTAACACTGACAAACTGGGTGAATATGGCAGGAGCCTGAGATGTAGGGTGTATGTATCCCCAAATTATTTGGGGAATTAGCACTGACAACCTGGGTGAATATGGCAAGAGCCTGAGATGTAGGGTGTATGTATCCCCAAATTATTTGGGGAATTAACACTGACAAACTGGGTGAATATGGCAGGAGCCTGAGATGTAGGGTGTATGTATCCCCAAATTATTTGGGGAATTAGCACTGACAACCTGGGTGAATATGGCAAGAGCCTGAGATGTAGGGTGTATGTATCCCCAAATTATTTGGGGAATTAACACTGACAACCTGGGTGAATATGGCAGGAGCCTGAGATGTAGGGTGTATGTATCCCCAAATTATTTGGGGAATTAACAGTCAGCACCTGGCACTATATGTCAATAGCAACAATTGAGGGTGGTATGAAGGCCCCAATATATTTTAGGAATTAACACTCAGAACCTGGCACTATATGCCAATAGCAACAAATGAGGGTGGTATGGAGGCCCCAATTTCTTTAGGGAATTGACAATGACAACCTGGGTGAATATGGCAGGAGCCTGAGATGTAGGGTGTATGTATCCCCAAATTATTTGGGGAATTAGCACTGACAACCTGGGTGAATATGGCAAGAGCCTGAGATGTAGGGTGTATGTATCCCCAAATTATTTGGGGAATTAACACTGACAACCTGGGTGAATATGGCAGGAGCCTGAGATGTAGGGTGTATGTATCCCCAAATTATTTGGGGAATTAACAGTCAGCACCTGGCACTATATGTCAATAGCAACAATTGAGGGTGGTATGAAGGCCCCAATATATTTTAGGAATTAACACTCAGAAACTGGCACTATATGTCAATAGCAACAATTGAGGGTGGTATAAAGGCCCCAATATATTTGGGGAATTAACACTCAGAATCTGGGTGAATATGGCAAGAGCCTGAGATGTAGGGTGTATGTATCCCCAAATTATTTGGGGAATTAACACTGACAACCTGGGTGAATATGGCAGGAGCCTGAGATGTAGGGTGTATGTATCCCCAAATTATTTGGGGAATTAACAGTCAGCACCTGGCACTATATGTCAATAGCAACAATTGAGGGTGGTATGAAGGCCCCAATATATTTTAGGAATTAACACTCAGAAACTGGCACTATATGTCAATAGCAACAATTGAGGGTGGTATAAAGGCCCCAATATATTTGGGGAATTAACACTCAGAATCTGGGTGAATATGGCAAGAGCCTGAGATGTAGGGTGTATGTATCCCCAAATTATTTGGGGAATTAACACTGACAACCTGGGTGAATATGCCAATACCCAGAAATTTTACATGTATGTATCCCCAAATAATTTGGGGATTTCACACTGACAACCAAGGTGAATATGCCAATACCCAGAAATTTTACATGTATGTATCCCCAAATAATTTGGGGATTTAACACTGACAACCCGGGTGAATATGCCAATACTCAGAAATTTTACATGTATGTATCCCCAAATGTTTTGGGAATTTAACACTGACAACCCAGGTGAATATGGCAAGAGCCTGAGATGTAGGGTGTATGTATCCCCAAATTACTTGGGGAATTAACAGTCAGAACCTGGCACTATATGCCAATAGCAACAAATGAGGGTGGTATGAAGGCCCCAATTTCTTTAGGGAATTGACAATGACAACCTGGGTGAATATGGCAGGAGCCTGAGATGTAGGGTGTATGTATCCCCAAATTATTTGGGGAATTAGCACTGACAACCTGGGTGAATATGGCAAGAGCCTGAGATGTAGGGTGTATGTATCCCCAAATTATTTGGGGAATTAGCACTGACAACCTGGGTGAATATAGCAATAGCCTGAGATTTATGGTGCATGTATCCCCAAATTATTTGGGGAATTAACACTGACAACCTGGGTGAATATAGCAACAGCCTGAGATTTATGGTGTATGTATCCCCAAATAATCTGGGGATTTAACACTGACAACCCAGGTGAATATTCCAGTGTATACAAGTTAGGTGCGGGGTGTGTGGGGGCGCACTGTCATACCCTATATACCCTTAATCCATATTCTATGGACTGAGCATTTCAGTGCTTACCAGTTAGCTACAGGGGGTGGGGCACACTGTTAGAACGTGGATTGAGGGTATATGGGCTGAGCATTTCAGTTTATGCCAGTTAGTTCCGGGTGGTACACTGTTAGAACGTGGATTAAGGGTATATAGAGTATGTGGGAATACACTTTCAGTGTATCCCACTTAGTATTATCCCCACTGCGGAAAGCTGGGTAGCGCTGATACAGCCTGTGAATCCCACGTTAGAGTTAGTGGGTAGACACTGTGACAATCATTTTTTTGGATTCTCCCTTCAATGTAGCTCTTAAAAGAGCTGTTGGTTTTCTTCTCCTCTCCTATCCTATCCCTGCCTAGCAGAATCTCATCCCTATCTAAATTGACGGAGACCTCCGTCCCTGACGAAGTGCAAGCTCTGACTGACTCGAAGATGGCCGCCGCTGTTCTTCTGAATCAGAGGTCACATGTTTTCGGCAGCCAATGGGTTTTTAGTATTTTTTTCAATGTCCCTGTTGTCGTAGTTCCTGTCCCACCTCCCCTGCGCTGTTATTGGTGCAAAAAAAGCGCCAGGAAAGGTGGGAGGGGAATCGAGTTTTTAGTCAGTTTACCACGCAGTGTTAGATTCTATTCGAACATGGCGAACAGCGTGATATCCGATAGAACATGTGTTCGATAGAACACTATTTGCTCATCTCTAGTGGCTAAGAATTCTTGATTTTTGCCACAACTGTATTTATAAATGGCTTGTTATTGTATACTCGGAACACAATGGCTAATGAGCCCCTAATTTCTTTCCCCACTAATAAACACCTTTAAAATATATTGTCTATTCCTATACAGTTTACCCTAGAGGTGTGCCTATTTGGCATACTGGATGAGTAGGGCTGGCAGCACCATGTCAGAATCTTCCCGCGGGAGTCCTTGCTTTATGCCAGCAAAGCCATTGCACAACGCTGGATGGCACCACCACCTCCATCAGTGTCAATGTGAAGGAAACTCTAACTCTTTTCTGCATTTTAATCAGATTCTATACAAGGGGAGAGGGTGCTCAGAAAGTTCACAAAGTATGGTTGTCATGGTGTAATTGCCCTGCAACCCAGTATACTTGCTATCGGCTATGCATTCCTTTATGCCCAGGGAATAGGGAGTAGTCTGGAGTATTTACGTCTTTCTCTAACTTGACCTGTTGAGTACCTTTAGGTTATCCCATTTCATTATTTAAGTATCTTGTATTGCTCCGACTTTTGGGTTCTGCCGGAGGGTTGGTGATAAGTGGGTCACACTATAGACCCAATTTGGATTCAGGTATGCTCTTCTTTATGTATTTACACATAGTTTGCTTTTTACTATTGTTTGGCACTTTATTATTATGTCTGACGTATCTTCTTCAATAAAATGAGTTTAAAAAAAACACGTTTAAAATAAGAGTGAGAATAACTGGTAACTGTGGAAATTGGTGGCTAAAAATTCTTGATTTTTGCTACAACTGTATTGAGAAATGGCCTGTAATTGTATACTCTGCACAAAATAGCTAATGAACCCCTAATTTCTTTCCCCACTATTAAAACACCTTTAAAAAGGCGTGATGAGTAGAGATGAACGAGTACTATTCGAAACTCCCGTTTCAAATAGCATGCACCCATAGGAATGAATGGACGCAGCCGGCACGCAGGGGGTTAAAGTGGCCGGCAAAGTCTGAGAGCCTGCCGCTTCCATTCATTCCTTTGGATGCGTGCTATTCGAAACGGTCATTTCGAATAGTACTCACTCATCTTTAGTGATGAGCTTTGTTCAGGTAATAGTGGACAATAATTCAGTTTTTGGCTGTAAAAGGCTTGTTGTGTTCCACCTTGAACACACAGGTATGAGTAATGAGCAGCAGTATACTCAGAACACAATGGCTAATGAGCCCCTAATTTCTTTCCCCCCTATTGAATGCCTTTAAAGAGGTGTGATAGATAAGCAATGTGTAATGGTGACTTCTCTCTTATTCTTCTGGAACTGCAGCTTTTGACACTGTTGACCATCAACTTCTCCTCACTATGCTCCGCTCAGTCAGCCTCAATGACACTGCGCTCTCCTGGTTCTCTTCTCATCTCTCAGACCGCACTTTCAGTGTATCATTTGCGGGCTCTGTTTCTTCCCCTTTCCCTTGTAGTTGGGGTTCCTCAGGGCTCTGTCCAGAGATATATTAAAGACACTTATTGTCTCTCTGATTCATTCTCGCCTTGACTACTGTAACTCCTTACTAATCGGTCTTCCCCTTACTAAACTCTCCCCTCTACAATCTATTCTGAATGCAGCGGCCGGGCTTATCTATGAGTCTAGACCAGGGGTAGGGAACCTTTGGCTCTCCAGCTGCTGTGAAACTACAACTCCCAGCATGCTCCATTCACTTCCATGGGAGTTCCCAGAACAGCAGAGCCAGTATGCATGCTGGGAGTTGTAGTTTTGCAACAGCTGGCGAGCCGTATGTTCCCTACCCCTGGTCTAGACGCTACAGCGATGCCTCGGGTCTGTGCCAGTCGCTACATTGGCTGCCTATTCATTATACAATAAAATATAAAGTTATCACCCTCATCCACAAGGCTCTCCATATTGCTGCACGGCTCTCCATAATGCTGCACCTCTCTACATTTCCTCCCTCATCTCTGTCTACCGCCCAACCTGTACTCTCCGTTCAATCAATGACCTAACACTTACATCCTCTATTATCAGAACCTCCCACGCTCGTATACAAGACTTCTCCCGATTTGCACCACTGCTCTGGAATGCTCTACCCCGGACAATCAGATTAACTCCCAATTTCTACAGTTTCAAACGCAAACTAAAGACATCTTTTCAGACAGGCCTATCACAAATTTCTAATGTAAACCCTTCCATACTATAATTAGATTCCCCAAAATGTAACCCTCCTCTGTCCCCGCTCCCACATTACCCCACATGATATAAAGTTAGCCTGAAATGGCATCATATGTCCAAGCTCCATCCACATGTTAAAGGACACCACTAGTGACGGCTCATAAAGTTCTATGTTTGTGTAATGACAGTAACCTCTATTACAACATTGTCTGACCTCTGAATAAGCAATGTCGCCCCTGCTACCTCTTGTGTCATCCCCTCTACCTCATAGATTGTAAGCTCTTGCGAGCAGGGCCCTCAGTCCCAGTGTGTTAAATGACTCTGTTATGCATCTTTGTCTGTATTTGAACCCTACAAATTGTACAGTGCTGCGGAATATGTTGGCGCTATATAAATAAAATTTATTATATGCTGGAATAGAAAATAATTCACTGTTTTTGCTGTAAATGGCTTGTTGTCTTCCACCTTGAACAGAGGTATGAGTAATGAGCCGCAGTATAGCGGCAGTGAGCGATGCAATGTGTATTAAGTTTCTGTTAAGAATGCTGCAACCACCCCAAATTCTTCTTTAATTTCCTCCCTATACTTTCTCTTTACTAGCACTCCTCTTTCCCTGAAATTGCATCCATTTTCTAAAACTGTAGCTCCTGCTGAAGTCTGTCGCTGCATTAAGAAGCATGAAGAAATCCGGATTCTAGGCAAATCGCATATTTCCTAAAATTCGGATCGAATTCCATTTCTGCAGAATCACTTCACTCATCCCTAATCATTAGCTTCTTTTTCTATCCATGACAAAGGGAAATGAGAACACCAATTTACATACCATATAACAACCCATTACCAGATTAGTATGGGTATGCCAGGCTCATACGCCACTCTAGAGGACTCATCTCCAGGCATTAAGACATTTTAATATATGTGTGTGGTATATGTAAAATGGTCGAATATCTCGATATAATCCATCCACACATCTGAATGCCAGTGACAATAGCTTGACCACTGTACTGTAATTTTACCTTGCTTTTTAGTGCAGTATTTTGGTACACGACTAACCCAAGCAATTGCAACACCAGATAACCAAGAGAAGAATGACACACAGGTTAATTTTTCCAAGTGCTGTACCATTTATTGGCTGTACATTGTCTGTTACAAAACAGTGAACAGTTACATACTGTGTGTATTGCCAACCACATTTGTAACTGGAATTATACATAGCAAATTGTGGAGGAAAAACTCACCATTTCAATTTTAACTTTCCTGTGCAAAATATACAACTTTAGATTATAAAAATATATAAAGATATTGATTAATTTCTGCAACTATAAAAGAATTACATAAAAGATTAAATTTAATCATGGAATTTACCTTTTCCCTTCAGAAGATACAAAAATACTGTGCAACCCTGAAATGGATCATTTCAGCATCTGAGCTATGAAAACTTAAATACGGGAAACGGTAGTGTCCAGCACATCATAGGTCACAAAGATGATACTCGCAGGAGTGTTAGAAGTGAGGTCCACATTCAGAGGACTTTCATTTAAAAAAAATAAATAAAAGGCCAAGTTAATTTGTTAGAGGCAAAGTATTGCCCTTCTGTACCAAAGGCACAGAACATCCGGGTCTACCAATACTCTCAAGCCCAACATACAATTCACTATTCAAACTGGTCGTAAAAGTTCTGCTACTACTAAAGCCCCGCAGGTTAGCAGAGGTCTTGCCAATGGGAAAGGTCTCTAGCATTTAGACCACCATACATACTCATGTAAATGAGCATTCCTTTCATCCACAAACTAAAATTTTTATTTCAGGTAGACAAGAGAGATTGAAGTATATATACAAGCAGTGGACAATTTTAATAAAGCTCAACCAAGTATAGGATCAAACAATTATTTAGGGTAGCGGAAAACATACTGGCAGTGACAACAGGTGCCACGTTCTGAGTGAAGATTTTTAGGATTACAGGAGGAGAAAAAAATAAAATAAAAAATGTTCTAATCCCGGACAACGCCTTTAAGAAGTTCCTGTCTGCAACGTTCAGGGGCACCAAAATCATAAACAGAAGCGATACATTCAAAGTTAAAGCCCAGAGTCAACTGGCCTTTGTATACTGTAAGTAATGGTATATCTGTCATACAAATCATACAAGCAGCTATTACAATAATTTACCATAGGGCTTTTTGATTCTTTAGAAAAAAATAAAAATAAAGCACATTAAGCAAATCTGTTATTTGGAAACCTCTACATCTGTAGTGCACTGGCAGTATTAAAATAGTAAAACTGAGATAATGTAATATACAAGATATGCTAGCTAGCTGTTTGACGTATTCTATGGCTCCATTTGGTGTAGAAAAATACTTTAAGAGGCCACAAACCCCATGTTTAGCACTTCTGACAAATACCAAGCTGTGAATGAGGCCTCAGTGAGGTCTATGGCTAAAGTTATTACCTTCTGTGCATGAGGACACCCACATGGAAATAAAAACGTAGATTGTAACTTCAACCTCCAATGTTCTATATTTATGGTATACAGTATATTAAAAGGGGATCTCCATTCTGGATAGCCTCTTTCTTCAGGGATCCTTTCACAGTGTGCTGATAGAAAGGACCCTTGAAGGGACCCTTCACAATCAGCAGTTATGTTCTTTTATCTACTGTAGATGTGGCAGAGGAAGAGGTTTGCATTATACAGAGCCCATTAAAGGGATAATCGATCCATTTAGATTGGTGCGGGTCTGGCTGGCACAACCCCTGCAGATCAGTTGTTCCATTGGTGCAAAGCTCCTGGCATTTATTTACTTGCAGGGCGCTGCTGACTCACAATATTATTGATCATGGCACTTGTGGGTACTACAGTGGTGTCCCCTAGATGTGACCAACTACAATGCAGTACCTACACCCACTACTATCAGTAATGCAGTCAATGAGCAGCACAGCACCCCAGAAACCAGTCCAGGTTAACAGCTGATCTGCAGCCATTCTGATCCCCACTGATTCAACATGGATAGTGTATCTGAAGGATAAGGCTGCATGCACAGAATTTTTGTGCGTGGATTCTGACCCGGAATTTGCATGGGGGAAAAAAAGCCTCCCATTGACTTTAATGGCTTCCTTTTTCTGCGTCGGAATCCGCGCACGGAAACTCTATGTGCATGCAACCTAAGCTATCAGTTTTGAAATGTTCGTCAACCTCTTATTATAACCTCAAGGAAGGGGGGGATACAGCGGGATCCCTTCATGTCATAAATGTCGATATGAAAACTAATAAATGAGATGCACAAACTTTACTCCTTTAGGACAGACCTACAGGACATTCTTTAAAAGGTCAGGGGTCCGCCCTGTGTCACAATGCAATTTAATACTACCAAGCAGCCACAGTTTGTCAGATTCCCAGAAGGTAAAAAAAAACCAAAAAAAAAAAAACCTATATACAAATCTGTGCAATATAGTGTTTGCTCTCTCACTCATCCTATACACTTAAGATGGGGGAGCATTCACTCCATTTTAGAAATAAAATATAAATAATGTTATATGTACTGTGTTATTTACATTGAACATTAACTAGATCTATGCATAAAATTATATAAATAGATGAATACAACTGATTCAAGTACCATTTACTACATGTTAAAAACAGAGTAGAAATAAGGAACTTTATATATAAAAAAAAAAAAAAAAAAAAGTAGGGCAAGTCGTCTTATTCATAGGTGTCGTTTGCTAAGAAATTGTCCTTCTGCATCTCCTCCTCCAGAAAGTGCATGGTCCAACACCACCCAATGCTCGATGGCTGCTCACTTTATCGCCCTCTTGTTGAAGGAGTCTTTTATTCTTTGTATTTCAGTAGCGCACATGTGCCCAAACACCCTATTGTACCACTCACTAGTACGCCCCCTGCAAAACAAAAGCAAAAATATGTTTAAGACACTACCATAGCAGTAACCAATGCACATGAAAACACTAATGCAAAATAAGTATAGAGAAGCAAAACCTAAAAAAATTGCTACAATAAAGAGAAGACTGAGTAAGGTCTCATTTGCATTTTAGATGCATATTTGGAGTGGTCCTCTCATGTAGTAACTTATTACCCATACAGGCTGGGAATTTATTATGTATTGTCTAGCCACTAGACAATACAGCGATCCAAAGTGTAGTTAGAAGCAGGCGCAAGGTGGTAGCCTCGCTGATCATGGTGGCTTTTGGCACCATAGTATCTTAAGGCCCTAGGCCAAGAGTAATGGGGAAGGGGGTCACCTGATGTAATGTAAGGTCCTCTGGGGCACTCCCTGCTACTTTTGTCTCCTATGTGAGGGTATTTTAAGGAGTGTCTGCTGTTGGGTGCAAATGAAGGCACAGTAGACTTGATTTTCATAAAGTAAACTGAGCTGCGAGCATCATCTATTTTAACTACCATCTTGTTACAAGGCATATGGAGGCACGATTCACTTACTGTGGTAGGTTTCACATGTATCACACAGAGAGGAGTAGCTATGCCCTTCTCTCCATTCCTCAGTTCTCTAGCCCTTACCACTTTGATGATCTGAGGTGTTCCCTAGGACCTAGTCCTCCATTCCAACCACTATTTCTAGGGAAATGCTGAAACATCACTGCTGTAGATACTCAAATTTTAGTCTTCGTTCTGCAATCCTAGGGTCTGGTGTCATGGAATTTCCTATCGGCCCCATATTCCACTAACTAGCTGTATGTAGAGAACATTCTGCCATGTAGGCTATACTTGACTCTTTCTAATACTGGCTACTCTCTGCCTGAAATGAACCCTGGGGGTTCCCAACCAACACTGAGCTCCACCCATGTTCTAGAAAAACCAAACCACTACTGCTTGTGTAGCAAAATACAAATGATGGGCAAAAGGCCTTGGCAGTAACACTTGTGGGGGACACTGCACTAGTATATAGACATAACTACTTGCTATGCATGTTGGAATAATGCCTCTCCAGGCATTAAGACATTTTAATGTATGTGTATGGTATATGTAAAATGGTGAAATATTTCAATATAATCCATCCACGCATCCATCAGCCCCCTTTGAGAGACAGAACTTGTCAATCTGGTTTGTCGATAGTTGTGGACAAAGAGGGACTCCAACCCAAAAATTCAAGAACTTCAAGCAATACCCAGTGTTGAAAAAAAAAAACAGCTTGACAAGGACCCCTCACCTAGTGTCTTTCCTACAGGCATGAGTAACTTTACTCTTCTGATTTCCAAGGTTTTCTATGAGATATTCACACAAAATCACATGCCCCAAGATCCCAGTGACTGGAACATCTTCAGAGTCAATTGACGTAGCTGCCAAAATGCAGGTTCCACTTTGTGGATCAGTTCTCCAGGTCCTGAAAAATAAGGATAAAGAATATATGTTATATTGTAGTCTACACCACATACACACTGTTCCAGTATTTTATTTAAGTTATACTTTTATTTCTCTATAACCCTTTTAGGATTCCAGGTAGTCTGTACGTTAATTTTCAGTGACTTTTCATGTTCCTTTTCCACCTTCTAAAATTCATAACTTATTTTTCTGTTGACATAGCTAAGTGAGGGCTTATTCTTTGCATGGCAAGTTGTAACTTCTTTTGAAGTCCATATAAAGTTTCAATTGGCTTTAATTAACTTATGTCATTCTAAATTTCATCACGGTTGAATATGCTGCAGGCTTCTTCCTCTCTCCCGAATCAGGACATATGTACATTCATCTCAAGAAGCTCATGTGTATATCAGGTATATTTAATAAATGAAGGCGCTAACCAGGAAAAGAGAACGGTAGCTATTGGAATCTGAAGCTCTGTGAACAAAGTTTTCAGAATTCTAGATGTCCCATGTGGCACATTCTCCAATAGATCAACCCAAAATATAAAAGTAGATCTTTAAAGACAGCAATAAAAGTCTGTACACCAGTGTTTTGGATAGAAGTGGACCTCCTTCTGAAGTTAGTAACTGATTAACAGAATTCTGAACAAAGCTTTAAGATTCTGAGAACCACCAAGAAATATATAATATAGAGGAAATCTTTAGGCTCTCATCATTATGTTCTTGCTTTAACTAGTGTTGATGGGCTTGTACTTCTACACAGCAGCCATTCTTATGAGGAAGAGCTCATCGGCTATGGGAAAAAGTAGCTACCGGAACAAATTTTTAACTTTAGGTGATTATATTATAGACTACACGTAAGCATTGAGTTTTGCACTAATGGAGTGCAGCTAAACTGCAGATATGCAGGATGAACTGGAAAAAATGATCATAACTGCTGTAAAGCTGCCAATATAGCACTTGAGCACCTAACTGGACATCCTACTAATATTATAAATGCCAGAGCATCGGATCATGAACACCAACAACACGCTCAGGTTAGGGCGTCCGAGCGAGCTGCTGACATGCTGGAACAATCACAGGTACGGCGTGAGGGACAAGTTCAGCAGCAGGACAGCTTGAGAGCTGCCAAAATGCCGGAGTATGCAAACCATTGATGGCAGCAATTTGCTGAATATAGGCGGATCATTGATGCCAACAACATGTAGACAACGTCGCAGGCAGAGGCTAGTTCACTATAAATCCTTACCTTAAAACCACATACTCCTTGTGTGATAAGGGAGGCATACTTTCTTCTGAATAGTGGTAGATTTCAGTATCCTCATCTAGTGTCTCTATTATCTTGGACTGCTGTAGATTTGGGTCCCACGTGTGCTGTTCCCTCAGTATATGTTGTAAGATCATTTGGGGTGTAGCTTCAAGTTCAATAGAAACTTTCCATAGACGAATTGGATAGTCATCATTTTCTACCTGTAAACCACAAAATCATAAGGATGGAATCATTTTATAGCTGGTCACAAGTCAAATAATTTTTCCCCCTTCTGTGCTATGGCTAGAACAGGAGATATATATATATATATATATATATATATATATATATAGATATATATAGATATATATATATATACACACACACATATATACACACACACATATCTATATATACACACACACACACATATATACTCACCGGCCACTTTATTAGGTACACCATGCTAGTAACGGGTTGGACCCCCTTTTGCCTTCAGAACTGTCTCAATTCTTCGTGGCATAGATTCAACAAGGTGCTGGAAGCATTCCTCAGAGATTTTGGTCCATATTGACATGATGGCATCACACAGTTGCCGCAGATTTGTCGGCTGCACATCCATGATGCGAATCTCCCGTTCCACCACATCCCAAAGATGCTCTATTGGATTGAGATCTGGTGACTGTGGAGGCCATTGGAGTACAGTGAACTCATTGTCATGTTCAAGAAACCAGTCTGAGATGATTCCAGCTTTATGACATGGCGCATTATCCTGCTGAAAGTAGCCATCAGATGTTGGGTATATTGTGGTCATAAAGGGATGGACATGGTCAGCAACAATACTCAGGTAGGCTTTGGCGTTGCAACGATGCTCAATTGGTACCAAGGGGCCCAAAGAGTGCCAAGAAAATATTCCCCACACCATGACACCACCACCACCAGCCTGAACCGTTGATACAAGGCAGGATGGATCCATGCTTTCATGTTGTTGACGCCAAATTCTGACCCTACCATCCGAATGTCGCAGCAGAAATCGAGACTCATCAGACCAGGCAACGTTTTTCCAATCTTCAATTGTCCAATTTCGATGAGCTTGTGCAAATTGAAGCCTCAGTTTCCTGTTCTTAGCTGAAAGGAGTGGCACCCGGTGTGGTCTTCTGCTGCTGTAGCCCATCTGCCTCAAAGTTCGACGTACTGTGCGTTCAGAGATGCTCTTCTGGCTACCTTGGTTGTAACGGGTGGCTATTTGAGTCACTGTTGCCTTTCTATCAGCTCGAACCAGTCTGGCCATTCTCCTCTGACCTCTGGCATCAACAACGCATTTCCGCCCACAGAACTGCCGCTCACTGGATGTTTTTTCTTTTTCGGACCATTCTCTGTAAACCCTAGAGATGGTTGTGCGTGAAAATCCCAGTAGATCAGCAGTTTCTGAAATACTCAGACCAGCCCTTCTGGCACCAACAACCATGCCACGTTCAGAGGCACTCAAATCACCTTTCTTCCCCATACTGATGCTCGGTTTGAACTGCAGGAGATTGTCTTGACCATGTCTACATGCCTAAATGCACTGAGTTGCCGCCATGTGATTGGCTGATTAGAAATTAACTGTTAATGAGCAGTTGGACAGGTGTACCTAATAAAGTGGCCGGTGAGTGTATATATACATACACACACATACACATATATATACACACATCTATATATTTTTTTTTTACTCCGCTCCCATTTGAAAACATTTCACCGTCAAAGCACAATACAATAAAAAAAAGTCATAAAAGAGACTGAAAGAATGGAAACCGGAACACACACAAACCTTTTTGTAAGCTAGTTCAACATGTTCAAATCCTGCACAAGGCACCCAGCTTCTGTACTTGTCCTTGGCATCTCGAAGAAGATTCTGCATGGAGTTTTCCAGAGATATTAGGGTATTACAGTGTGCTGCCAGAGAGGTTGTAGAGGAGTTTATGGTCACTTCTGTTGTGTTGGACAGTGGCTTAGAAATACTAAAACAGAGGTCATGGCAATAGTCTGGCACCTACACAAGAAGAAAGTGAAAAATGGTTCAGGATATGAGCCATGTGCAATATATTTCACAGGTGATACAATATCTCCCAACATTTGGATCAGATATTAAGGGACATTTAAACCCCGACCTTATTTACTCTATGTACGCCCCCAGTCATTCTTGGAACACTCGTGTTCATGTGGATAAACACCATTTCTCTATGGCCTATACGTGGGACAGTACTCAGTAAAGAGCAAGATCAGACTTTACTTAAAAGGGAATGTGTTGCTTATTTTTTTTCTTAAAACTTTATGAATTTAGTGAAAAACCTGTTTCATTTTTAAATTTCATATGCTCTTAAATTTGGGAAGTCATTCTGCCCGAGTCCGAGACTCTAACACCAGGTTCACACCTGCGTTCGAGTTTCTGTTTTTTTCGGGTCTGTTTGGGAACTTGATAATGGAAAACCAAACCCACTTAAAAAGCAGTTACTCGCGGAAATCCGTGGACCCTATAGACTATAATGGAGTTTGACCTGAAAAATGCAGAAATAATGATTCTCTGCAGTTTTCAGCCAGAATGGTGGACAGAATCCCCGAGAGCAGATGTGAATTCAGCCTTAGTTAATACAACTATTGTAAAGTAAATATCATAAGATTTTTCATTGGAAGTCACTTTTGCATACCTGGAATAGTCTGGTGCACTCAGAAATCATGTGAGCCAATCCTTGAGTTGCTGCCAGATTCTCACTCAAGTCTTTCTGGTCTGGTTTTCCAAGACTATACTTTCTTTGGCTTGCCCTTAAGTTAAAGAAAGAAGAGTCACTCAACAGGTTACTTACAGGGCACTGAACAATAATGAAATCAGCAAGATCTACGATCTTGGACGAGTTTTCTGTACACGATCCCATCTGTAATCCTTTCTCAGAGTAAACAATGTACACATCTTAATGAACAATTATATTAATCAGGGCGGGGAGGGGGGAGATGAAGGGTCTGGTAGAGGTTTTGCATTGTTTATAATGGTAATGATTATTTTTACGCATCCTCAACACTATTTCTTGGGATATTAGGATTTTTCCATTACTGGTAATTCTAGACAGTTTCATGTTAACAGATAAGTTATAAAAAAAAAAGTGAAAGTCCTGGATGACATCATTACAACACATTTCCTGTCCAATTATCTATAGAACAGCTCCAGTGAATGACATTGCACAAAGAAATGGCTGATAAGACATTAATCCTTGGAGCCGAGCCATTCAGATTATACGTCTTTGAAGTTTCAATCAAAGTAAAACATTAACATCTATATGTCTGGCAATCTTGTTCAAAGTAGTCTTTTTTGGCGAGTGGGAAGGCTTTATTAAAACAAAAAACAATGAAGCACTCATACTGGATCCGAAAGGAGCTGTGTTTAGGGGGCAGGATTAGGTTAAAGAATAAAGAAGATGCTAATCCTTTTAGAGGACTTCCGATAAAAATGGTTATCAGTCGTCACACATACTAAATTGGAGCGTTCTCAACAGATTGCAGAACAATAAAATCCACTACTAAAAAGATATATAATAAAAGGAAAAAAGATATATGCAACCATATAAAAAGTTTGTGATCTGGCTTTATCCAATACACTGCTTGCGACAAGGACACGATGGGCGTTTTGTAAGGCCCTGAGAACTTTGTTTTCTGTTGGATTACTTCATTTTTAATAGAATCCAGCTAGGATGAGGTAAGACAACCCACAGCATTAAAAGTTGGACAGCTCAAATATATGAAAGAAATTAATGGTATGCCCTCCAGAACCAAATAAATACTCACGCCTTCATTTCACTTTTAACCCATTACTGCAAACTTTTTGGAGGCTACCTCATAGATATGATGCAATTGTAGTTTTGTTCCATTTACTCTACATAATGCATGCAATAACAAATGTGTAATTGTTATACCAAAGGGATTCTGGCCATGACCCGATGTTATTCAGTTTTGAAGCCGCCTTTTCACGTGAACTGCCATTTTATTCATATGTAGATGAAAGTGCCTGGGCTTTGGTCTCAAATCTAGGTTGAGGCCCCATGTGGTGGAAAGCAGATTTATTACAGATTTATATAGTATTATATATATATATATATATATATATATATATATATATATATATATATATATATATAATTTAGACTAGTTTTACGATGCAGATCAGGTCTGAAATCTAGCACTTAGCTGGAATTGATTTCAGTGTAGGTGCATTACCTGGAGGAGGATGCACCTGATTTACCTTATCTATAACTATGCCCCATCTGAAGATCTGCCAGTACCGAAGATAGAGTGGCATCGAAAACAGTCTTCCTAAAGCTCCCACATAATATTTTTGCTGCTTTTTTTGGGTGAAAATTTTTCTGTTCATTTCTGTCAGAAGAAAACCCAATAGGAAGGAAAAAAGTACAAGCCCTTAATTCCTTACTAGAGATGAGCAAGTACTATTGGAAACTGCCGTCTCGAATAGCACGCTCCCATAGGAATGAATGGAATTCATTCCTATGGGAGCGTGCTATTTGAAACGGCAGTCATTCCTATGGGAGCGTGCTATTCGAAACAGCAGTTTCCAATAGTACTCGCTCTACAAAAAAAAAAAAAAAACCTGTAGCAAAATCTGCACAACAAAAACTCAACAAGTCTCACGTCATCAGCCTTCGAGCCATCAAACCCCATTATTGGAAGAATGAAATGAGTACTAGGATTTACACTCACCTAGTAGATGAGGAAGAGCTCTCCCTTCTTAAAGAGTTTAAATGAAACAAACTGGGTGCAAGACACACCGCAATGTTGGTTTGAGTCATTTGGTTTTCACTTGCACAAGCAACCACATCTCTCAGGAAGTAGAGAAGCATTTTGAGGGCCTCACGATTTTCATCTGGAAGCAACAGTATGGCAGCCTGTGCAGCATAAAACTGCTGATCCTTGGGCACATCTGTACAAGAAATCACAAGCATGTTAAATTGTGTCAGCCTATTTGTATATTCAGCCAACATCCCATTCCCAAGATTATATAACTCCACCAGCAGTAATATCCTAATCCTTTTTTGATACAAAAGTCAAGGTGGCAATACAGATCATTCAGTTGACACCAAAAACAACCCCCCCCCCCTCAAAATACATATGTAAATTACCGTATATACTCGAGTATAAGCCGACCCGAATATAAGCAGAGATCCCTAATTTTACCACAAAAAAAACCAAAAACCTGGGAAAACTTATTGACTCGAGTATAAGCCGAGGGGGGGGGGGGGAATCCACCATTGCAGATAAAAAGTCTGGTCATGTGCATTACAGCTTAGTAACTCCATGGGGATCATAGTAATAGCAGTTAACCCCATCATAGCAGTTAACCCTATCATGTCCCTCACATTAACCCCCTGTGTGCCTCACATAAGAGTTACTGATATGTGGGACATATGGAGGTAATAATTAGGCATCTTCATAATTAAGGTCCTTCATTAGTCCCCTCATGTGTCTCACATATTAGTAACCCTTATATGGGGCACACAGGGGTTAATATGAGGGACATGATCGTGTTAACGGTTATTAATGTGAGGCACATGGAGTTACTGAAACTAAATTAATAACCCCAAATGCCTGATATTACTAGGCAGAGTAACTAAAGGAAGGTCCCTGTGTGTCACGTTACTGTAGCTTCCTCTCCTCCATACAACAGACATCTTCCATAAGACACAATGAATCCTGGCCACTCATCTGCAGGGTAGATGCTAAATCCTAGTGTGCTAAAGGACCTCTGATGACGTCATGACCATGTGAGCGGACTCTGGTGTGGGCGGAGCTACTAGGATTTAGACTCAACCTTATCTGCAGATGTGACATTCTAGTGGCTACAGGACCTTTGATGACATCACAGTCATGTGACCTCATGACAAGCCAATCACAAAGCAGTAGCACTAAAGGACATCCCCCTTCCAGGTCTCCCTGACCCTGACTCGTGTATAAGCCAAGGAGAGCTTTTTCAGCATGAAAAATGTGCTGAAAAAGTCGGCATTATATATATATATATATATATATATATATATATATATATATATATATATATATATATATATATATATATATATATATATCTATATCGTATATACGGTAAGTATGCATGTATACTCCATGAGAAGAGTTGCATAAATTGCTGCAAGAGACACATTAGCAGTAGATTATATCCCTTGAGATGACCAACACTTTGTAGGTTACAGTCTAAGATAAAACGATCTGGAGACTTCTAAGGGGCATTAAAAACGACATCTCTTAAAACACAGTGAGAACACTATTTGGACTACGGCCAAGTTCACACAGCAGAAAACGAAGGAAAATTTCTGATGCAGGGCATCCGACTTTCATTTGCTGATTAGGCACAGATAATAAGGACTGAATCACAAGGGACTTCCAATCCATGGAACCCACAGCAAGATCAAGCAGGACACTGATTTTTTTTTTTTTATTCTGCCGCAATATCTGCCTCCCATTGCTTTCAATGGAAGGCAGAGATCGCTGCAGGATTTGGGAAAAAACAAAAATATTTAGGACAGAACCTAGAATGAAATCCGCCCCCATATTTGTGGTAGTTCCTCTGTGTGAACCTAGCTTAGGCTGAGGCCCCACGTTGCAGAAACGCAGCTTTTTTTGTTGCCGATTTTGTTGCTTTTGTTTTTTAGCCAAAGCCAAGAGTGGATTGAACAGAAGGGAGAAGTATAAGAACGTCCTAAATATTCTGCATTCCTTTTGTAGACACTCTTGGCTTTGGCTCAAAAAAACGCAGCAAATCTGCAACAACAACAAAAAAAGCTGCGTTTTCGCAACGTGGGGCCTTAGCCTTAAAGGGATTTTTCAGGACTTTATAACTGATTACATTGTCCTAGAATAGGCCACCATTATCAACTTGGTAGGGGACCCACCAAAATGGCTCCTTACATTGTGTAGTGAATAAAAATGGTACAGCAGATTTCTCCTATCCACTTGAATGTGACAAAACTATTGTAACAAGACACAGCCACTATACAACATGTGTGTCTGCCTTCAGAGCACCACAACCAATTCAATCAATATTAAGGACTCAGAAAATACCAAGTTTATTGGAAAGGGTGAACTCTTACACTGATAAATGTGCAGGAAGGATTCACATAACTTGCTTGTGAATATAGGTTCAGGTAGATCCCGGAAATACTGCTTTACCATGTCTGCCACATCGAAAGCAGACTGGCCTTCATAGCTCACATAGCTGGGGTCCAATTCATTCATTTCTCTAAGGGCCTGGATTCTAGATTTCACACCAGATTTTCGGAAGAGGCCAACCTTAAAGGAAACATACAGTCACATAACTCTTTCATCAATCAGATCAATAGTACAGTGTGTATGCATAGGGAGTAACACTATGTCTGGCCATTATAGGACTTTTATAAATTTAAAAAAAACCCACATGGAAAACGTCCCATTTAGCTGCTTTAACTTAACATTCTGTGCGGGGGTGAATCTAGCCACTCTGCAGCCTAAGGGTGAGTTCACATGGAGTAAAGTGCCGCGTGATGTGGAACGTATACGCCGCGTGAGATTTTGTGGGCCGTATAAGCTCCCATTGATTTCAATGGGAGCCGGATCGTATACACGGCGCTATTTTGGGCAAAATCACAGCCGCAAAATAGCGCCACGTATACGATCCCGGCTCCCATTGAAGTCAATGGGAGTGTATACGGGCCGCAAAATCTCACACGGCGTATACATGCTACATCACGTGGCACTTTACTCCGTATGAACTCACCCTAAGGCGAACTATAGAAAGCCACTCTCCTCCCACCTTTATTACACTGTAAGACACCCCCATTACTAACCCCCACCACATAATAGGATCCGCACACAGTGACATGTTGCTGCTACCCATTGGATTATTGGAATAGGTAACAGCAGAGCACCCCTGCCTCTGACCATGCTGCTTGCTATAGCTAGACTGAATTCAGCAAAAATTCCATTTAAAGACTGTTCAATGGGAAGGCATATAAGTGAAAAACAGGAAAGCCTCCATATCTGCTCAAATTCCAGAACTACCCTGTTACTAGATATAAAAGCACAACCCATCCTGGGAAACATGTAGATGAAATGGTAAATATATTGTGTTGCATACCTGATCAAGGAAGTGGATCCGCAAATAATCCATAGCTAGTAGGATGCTCTTAGGTATAGGATAGTTTGTCCTCTGGAAATTCAGAAGGAGCGGAACGCCAAACACATTCTTATCCTTGTAGTCTGGAGCTCTTATTTTACGGATAAATTTGGGAACAGTCCTGTAAAAAAAAAAAAAAAAAAAAAATCCTTATTCCTGGGTCAGTATCTAAATTTGGTTAGATTTCCATTAATGTTTGTTTTTCTGAATTGCCCCTTACACACTATTCAGCTTCTAGACTTGAGGCTAACTACCACTACCTCCTTAACTCCACACCCATCCTCTTATTTCCTTCCATTTTTGCTGGGCATCAAATATATATAGTGTGAGGGTTAGCCATGGGTGTAACTTGAGGGGCTGCAGAGGGCGCAGTCACATCGGGGCCCAGGAGCCTTAGGGGGCCCATAAGCACTGGCATCAGTATTGAAATTGCAGTTTCCATCTGGCCCATAATCCAAGGAGACCTACAGATTACCCTAACCACGCTAAGGATGATAAATTCTCTGCAAGTCAAACCTAGAATGTTTTTGGCTTCTCCATAAAAAAAGTGGTCTTTCCACTCAATGAATGAAAATGTTCTAAAACCCCTTTAGGCTAAGACTAAAAAAAACTCAGCATTTCCGCAAGGTGGGGCTTTACAGTGTAGGGTATATATTGCTAATAGCATTCTTTTTGTCTATGGGCCAAACACACACAAAAAAATTAAAACACATCAAAAACACACACCACTTTAAAAAAAACTAAACAAAAACAAGACACCGCCAAGCTGTTTTAGAGGCCTATGTAATTGTGAAGAGTAACAGAAGTAGGCAAAAAAAAGTTTGGTCTTCAGTGTTAGGGCTAGTTCACACGTGAGTATAAGGGGAGGTTTTTGACAGCGGATTTCGCGTCCAAAACCTCCCCTTATAATGGTGGTCATTGGAGACCGCCGGGCTTCTGTTCTCCGCTAGCGGCGAGCTGCTGCTAGCGGAGAAAAGAAAGGACATGTCCTTTCTTCAGGCGGAAGCCGCGCAGGCTCAGCCGCGCGGCTTCCGCCCCCGGCAGCTCCCTCCTATGTCGGCTCATTCATTTGAGCCGACAGCAGAGGGTTAAGCCGCGACAGCGATGGTCGCGGCGGGCAGGTCAAAACCCACGCAGGCAGTTCACGTGTGAACTAGCCCTTTTAGCTTGGTTAGGTCAGATTTTGTCAGTAAGCAATCCTTACCAATTCCATCCCTGCTTGCTGGAAGGGGAGTATTTATCCATCAACGCTGTGAGTTTTAACAAAGACAGCTTCTGGATCCGGTTCAGGTGGGCTGCTGACTGCCTGTCAACTTGCAAGGACAGATCTTCAGGCTCTGGACTTTGTCTGCAATTTCAGAAATAAAACAAGCTTTTGAAGTTCTGCTGTATATGGACAGACCTTTACATGCGTTCATTTATAGACCACTTATGCTGAGGAATGTGCCAATAAGTACAACAGAAGATGGTCTTTATTAAGACTAGTTAATAGGGGTAATATGACAAGACTGAAATACAGTTAATATTCTAAACCAATTTGTCTTATATCAGTAACCTGTCTGGAACATGCACATACGTCAAGAACAAGATGGCAAACTTCACCAAATGAACCTTCCGACAACATATGAATGCTCAAAGACTAATAACTAACCTGCTACAGTCGGTCAATGAAGATTCAATTTCAGAAACAGTTATATATGGCAAAATTGGAGAGTCATTATCTGTACAAGATTTGCCACATTCAGGATCCATATGGTCCAATATTGACTTTTGTAAATGTTCATTCACTTCCAGGTGAATTGTTTTGGGGGATGATGGACATGGTGAAGTGGAGTCATTAGCAAAGTCAGAGTCACCATCATCAGAGAGCTTTTCCGACCATGAACTAACCATTTTTCGAAGGCCATTAACATGCTCCATTACATTGTCTAGTTCTGAAAAGACATCATCATCACTCGGTGATCCAAGTCTATTGAAATGAAAGGGAAGGTTTGGAACATTATCATAAATGCTTAACCTATTGTCTACAAGAGAAAGCGGGCTAGGAGGTGCCTCCGTGTCCTTGGAGCTACTAGATCTCATTCTGTTCCGGTTGCAGCCATGGAAACTTCCAGTTCTCCAGTTCACAGAGGTGTTCTCTACAGGTGATAAATTGCCATCGGTAAGTGCTTTTGGAAATGTTCCAGGTTTGTGGCCATGTGGGATGTGAAACACCTGATTTTCATGCAGATGTCTTTCATTTCTAAAGTTCTGCTCAGAAATATTCCAAAGAGATAACTTGGTGGGGTCAGTGTCCTCAGCATACATTCCCGCCCTCTTGATATGGCTTCTTACTCTGATAACTGGGCTTGGGGTACTCACAGTGCTGCTGTTTTCAGATGGACTACTACTGCTGCAGGTTTGTGAAGAACTAGAGAACGTTGCCTTACTTTGAGTATCGGTTAGATCCGAAATGTTCACACAGTTGAGATTGCGCAGTTTCTCATCACCAAACCCATCAAGTAGAACTGGACTACTAATAATGGGTTTATCCTTCAGGTGGGGACTTCTCTTCACAGTGGAGCTTCTTAGACGAAGCTTTTCCATTTTCCTAAGAAGGCTACCTTTCTTGCTAGGTGGTTTATCAATCAACTTTTCCTCACCAATTACATTTAGCATCTCACTTGGAGAAGGTGAAATGCTGAGTGTAGAATCTGGTGAAACTAATTTCACTGAGGAGCACCTTGAAGAGCTTCTGCTGGTTTCCAGTTCTTCATATGTTTTGGGGAAGCAGTCACTTTCACTACTGCTAGAGCTATGCAGTGAAGACGCATCGTTTCTTTCTCCTTGGTCTGAGGAATCCACTTTTTCACTCTTGACAATCGGTGCGGTAATGCACGTGGCTTCATCAGGTACAAAACAATCAAAATTTTCTAGACGTGACCAACGCCGGCTTTGTCTCTGATAGGACCACTTGTTGCTGATAGCACACGGCTCATCTTCTTCAGATTCATCACTCTTAAAACGAAAATATAAACATATTTAAATCAGATTTGTTTGAATCATTTGGGTTTAAACAGAAAAAAAAACAAAAACAAAACAGCACGTCCTAAGTAGAGATGAGCGAGTACTATTTGAAACGGCAGTTTCAAATAGCATGCTCCCATAGGAATGAATGGGAGCGGCCGGATGCCGGCTCTGGCTGCATGCCGGCTGTGTCCATTCATTCCTATGGGAGCGTGCTATTCGGAACTGCCGTTTCAAATAGTACTCTCTCATCTCTAGTCCTAAGTTTTAATCAATGCTCTTACAGCCCTCAGTTTATGCTAGACACAAGTTTTCATGATTTATTTGTAACCGACTTGGGCAAGGTGAGCATCAGAGGAACAGTCTAAGCCAACAGTGAGGAATATGGCACCATAAGTGTATGTTTACTTAACGGAAAATGGATTCCACGTGTGAACATACCACGCGGCCAATGCAGTGCACCGGCATCCCATCGCAGCATTCTGCTCCGGATTAGGCCCAAATTAATAGGCCTAATTGGGAAGTAGTAAACAATAGAGGCAAATATAACAAATTATGTGTGGGTAAATGACCATAGCAACAAAGTGAACCAGCCGCACAAAATATATGAATAAAAATTTACTTTTATTAAGTGCTCCTAAAAAGGTGTAGCAACATATATACATACAAAATATATAAACAAACATAAAACAAAATCATATAGGGGTAGACAATGCTACAAATACCAACTTGTCAGCCATGGAATGTACACTGGATGGCAACACTAATATCATAGTACAAAGGGCTCAACCATAGCTAAAACTGAAAGTGTCCAATAATAAAGTGTTGTAAATGAAAACAACAAATAATCAGTGTAATAACCCACAGATAGCTATGAGACTGCCCACATAAGATGATCCAAGATTAGCCTCCATACATACCAACAGTAAAGGGACCCGACGCGCGTTTCACCTGTACTTGACAGGTTTCGAAACCAGGTTTCGAAACCAGTCCCCTGACGAAACCTGTCAAGTACAGGTGAAACGCGCGTCGGGTCCCTTTACTGTTGGTATGTATGGAGGCTAATCTTGGATCATCTTATGTGGGCAGTCTCATAGCTATCTGTGGGTTATTACACTGATTATTTGTTGTTTTCATTTACAACACTTTATTATTGGACACTTTCAGTTTTAGCTATGGTTGAGCCCTTTATACTATGATATTAGTGTTGCCATCCAGTGTACATTCCATGGCTGACAAGTTGGTATTTGTAGCATTGTCTACCCCTATATGATTTTGTTTTATGTTTGTTTATATATTTTGTATGTATATATGTTGCTACACCTTTTTAGGAGCACTTAATAAAAGTTAATTTTTATTCATATATTTTGTGTGGCTAATTGGGAAGTAGTCTCGTGCCGTGACTGAGCCAGCCGCAGGAAGAAGAGGTATTTCGCTTCCCCCCCCCCCTGCTACTAGCGTCAATATCCGCTGCCAATAAACTACGTGTGAACGAGCCCTAAAATATAGCAGTCACTGATTAAACCACTTTGTAATTTACCCCAAATGATATTGGCTTCAGGTAAACCTAAAATCCCCAGTACAAATATACATTACAACATCACTTTATTTGGAATCTAGTAATACTAAAACAACAGGGACTTATATAAAAAGTCTACTTCCCCTTTTATAAACATCCCGAGAGATTACAAAACCTCACACACACGTAACTGCATATACCTTTTTACGATGACGGCTTATTTCCACTTTCATAGATGCACACTTGTTCAGGGTGTTCAGGCGTCTAAGAGAAAGAATATTATTAGTATAATTTGTACTTTCATATTATGTGAAGCAGAAAACCAAAAATTTACTTCTTTGATTCAGGGTGATAATCTTTGGAGGAGTTTACTTGATCTGCGGTCCAGTATGGCACTATAGGGAGGACAGCAACAAAATGACACATACACCCAAAAGTTGAACAGACAACCTTGGTGAAGGGTTTCTGAGATGTCCCAAATTCATATGTATGCCCCAAGATATGTTGAATAGACTTCCACAGAATTTTTCAGCTGACATGCTGAATGAGTTCCAGTTCCTAAACATGGATGGGGCAAAAGGAAGAGGATTGTATTCCATTTTCTGCACCTACACGAGCTATGAGCAGGTATAAATTTTCACTGTGGGTGCATGTTCTGGTGGAGGGTGCACCCAGTCATAACCAAGGTGTACCTTCCAATGGAAGTTATGTAATTTTAATGTTACTGTTAGGGGGGTTAAATTCCTAATCGTGAGACCACCCCTTTAACAGAGGGGCTTTTATTTGAATTCCCCCACACCCGCTTCCGTTCAAAGTGTTTTATTGAGCTCATTCTTCAAAAAATTTATTTTTAATGGTTTTCAACTATTACATTAAATATTACCTGAACAGCGATTCCATGGCATCTCGATCAAGGAATTCATGGTCATTCTTCACGGTTTCTATATCAATTGGGAACTGTAAATCTAAAATGACAGGAAATAATACTGGATTAATTAAAAAGTAACACTAATGAAGTCCAAACTCATACTAGTCATTATTTCATAGTAATAGAGATTATATCGGACAATACTGGATTTCTCCATCAACTCCACCTCTTTGCATTCTATCAGAGACAAGCGTCCAAAAAGATAGACATGAAACGAAACAGCCACAAACCTATTAATCTATTATTAGATCTATCATTTAATAGATATCTATTAATTCCAGCACATGGAGAAATCATATAAAAACTTCAGTGGTGCTCGACCCCATGAGGTAGACAATAAGGAAAGGTAATGCTATACAAAAGCAAAGGGGCACTCATCAATATAGGAGTCCCCAAGTTAATTCAACATATCGGAGAGGCACACAGTGGAAATGCAGAGGTTCTTACATTTTGTGGGTATTGACTAGAGATGAGCGAGTAGTGTTCGATCGAGTAGGTGTTCGGTCGAATACTACGGTATTCGAAATACTCGTCCTCGATCGAACACTACTAGGTGTTCGAAGTTTAAGGTTCGATGCAGAACCAGCGTTGATTGGCAGAATGCTATACATTCTGCCAATCAACGCTGGTTCTTCTCTTACCTTTAGAAGTCTTTTCTCCGTGCAGCAGCCCCGCGGCATCTTCTGGCTGGAATTCACTCTGCCTAGGCATCCGGCCTAGGCAGAGCCGACTGTGCATGCGCGGGCATGCCCTCGCATGTGCAGTCGGCTCTGCTCAGGCGTCGGGCCGGGCAGAGCCAACTGCGCATGTCCACGCATGACCACGCATGCGCAGTCAGCTCTGCCTAGGCCCCGATGCCTAGGCAGAGTGAATTCCAGCCGGAAGACGACGCGGGGACGCTGTGCCGGGAGAAGACTTCAAGGAGAATCCAGCCCGACCGTCACTCGTGTACTTGGTAAGTATAATTTTATCGAATTTTGTGTACCCCTGAAACGAGCATTTCCCCCCATAGACTATAATGGGGTTCGAAATCCGTTCGAACAGTTGAACAGTGTGCGGCTGTTCGAATCGGATTTCGAACCTCGGACATTTTAGTGTTCACTCATCTCTAGTATTGACCATTACTGTACTAAAATTTGGTGGTGATTGACATAAATTACTCAGACCTTTAAGCGTAAATGACAATTGTGATCAAGCAATAGTAATTGAAGCATTTTTTCCAAGTGACAACCTCATAACAAAATCCTTGAGAAGCGTTTCACCATTTCTATGGTGGCTATGCATGTGGTGCACACACTGCGGGGTTGGATGCCGGCACAGAGACATCCTCCCTGCAGTTTGCATGTGCACAACAATACGTGTTTTGTGTAACAGGACCAGAGAAAGCGCAGTGTGCGCGATAAGGCCATCGCCCTCACTCCTTGTGTTCCTCTGTCCATCAGTTGCTGATTTTATGTCTTTGTTGGAATAACGGTGAAATTATTATTATTATTTTTTTTTAATGATCAATACATCAGTGAGTGCCCCGTTTTCTTCTGTATAGCATTCTATCATAGATGCCGCTCCACGGATTACAGCGCAGTTTCTCCACTAGACCCTACTGTTCCTGATCAATCATTTGTTACTTTCGGCCCAGTTATGTCCTTTACTGCCAAGTTACTGTGTCTGCTCCGCCCTGATTCCACCCATCTGACAGAGAAGATTGCGCTCAGAATGGTAGGGGCCAGAGAAAAATTCCAACTGCTCCAGAACCGTTGGAGTGGTAGAAACAGAATTGGAGTCTGTGGAAAAAGCGAAAGGTCCTGGACTGCATGCATCATCACTGAAGAAACCACAGGTTATTGAGGTTTCCTTCACTATGTCAAATAGCAAGATTTTTTTATTTATTTTTTTTTAAATGTACACCAACAGAAGGATAAGAAAAAGCAAGGTTTTCTAAAGGAAAGAAAAGGAGTTGACTTCTATAGTATAATATATAATATCATAGTAAATAATATCCAAAACATGGCTGGACTCAAGAATTATTATTACCTTCAAACAACTGTGCGTACTGTGGGAATCCTGCCGCTCGGAGCCAGTCACAGGCTTCCTTGGCTTCAATTTCTAATAGGAAGGAAAACATAATACAAATAAATATATATATATTAAAATTATAGTCAAACTTAAAATGACCAATAAAATGAGTATATAAAAACTAATCTGGTATTATGGGTTTCCTAAATTATAGTTTGCCAGAAAAGCTCAGCATGCCGAGAAATTAGGTATACTGTACATCTCTAGATTTCCTTCATATTAAAAAAAAAAAAACCAAACTGATAAATTTAATAAGTTACATCTATCCATTAAACCGTGACACTATCGCTATAAAGGAAAGGTGTAAAACAGATGTGGTTCTAGCTGCAATATCCTATTGACGTTCTCAGCCATATCTTCCTAGCCAACCATCACGTCACTCTTGTACTTGCTTTCTGGCCAACAGGCAACAGATGTTGAGAATTAAGTGCTCATTTTGTGGCAATTAATAAAACTCTAGAGCCAATGCTTTTACATTCCCACAGGAGCAGGGTCAAAGTCAAACCTTCCAGAGTTACAGAACACTCACCAGATGCCTGAAAAATGTAAACATGTTTAGTAGGTCTTAGAGGCACAGCACACCACTAAAATCCAACGGGTGCAACACAAATTTCAAGATGTTTCACATTGGCCATCTGTTTCAGAGGGGCCCGAAAGAGGGGATGAAAGGAAGACGTTCAGACTGAAATGCCTGTGAGCTCTCAGCTTTCTGGCAATGGGAAAGCTCATACAGATGTCAGCTGTGAAAGTGGGTTTTGGAGGAGCGAAGACCATTTTTTTGTTTTAGTTATTCAAAATGTGCAACACCTGATATGTTCTACTTCCGACATCATGCAGAAACATCTCACCATGTACTTCAGTAACAAAAATGAACACGTGAACACCATTTTGTCAAGGGAAAGGTGGATTACCCATGAGTGCAAAATCTACCATTAATTCTACATCTAATATGGTTTCTATCCATATTTACTTCAATGGAATTTCTTATACATTGGTCCAAATGAAACAAAGTGGAGATGGAAACAGATGATCAATTCAGCATACACAACTGAGTAATACTGGCTGAGCCAACCCATCTTAGGCAGAAAGTCTTCCATCTAGTTACAGAGCCAGGATTCATTTGGCAGAGGTTAGGGAATAAAGAAATGGGATGAAGTATGTTAAATTTCACCATTCCTGATCTTTTGTTCTCAATGGAGATAAGACTTCTCCAGAACAGTCTAGCAGCGGATTATGACCAGAGACTGAACCCCTTGTCCTTTGAGGAGATTTTATAAATTTAATATACACCCAGTACAGGTGGTGGGTGACAGAAGGATACTTTCCATGGTGAGCTCCATGCGGGAGAATAAATTCCACCCCATGTATGAGACCTTGATGGCACTTGGCAGCACTAAGTGACCAACTGCTTTACACAAAGTGTGAGAAGGAGCGTTATCTGAGATCCTTCCTCCCAACTACGTTCAGGCTACATAATCTATATCAGGCCAAGCGAAGATCACGCCGCACAGAGAACGAAATGATCCTGAAGTCTTCTTTCTTTCTTTTCTTCCTTAGCTGCTATGGATTCCTAGTAATTTTCTCAGCTTATGTGCGTGTCCTTCGGTAATATATTACTGTTTATTATCTTGTATCTGTATTATCTATGCTGCTGTAACACTTAAATTTCCCCATGGTGGGACTATTAAAGGATTATCTTATTTTATCTTACACAAATCTATGGAGAGGGGAAGGAGGAGAAAGCTGCTATAGGCTATAGGAGATTAGTTTATTTATTGCCTTATTCTGTGCAGAGGTAGAGTCTTATTTAACTAGAAACAGTCAGAAGTGCTCTCAGATACTAAATTTAGCAGAGATTAAGTTAAAGGTAACAGACCAATTTAGGCCTGGTTCACATCTGCGTTCAGCAATCCGTTCGGGGAGTCCGCATGGGGACCCCCTGAATGGAATACTGAACACATTGACAAGCAGTGAAAGCACATGGGACCCCATAGACTATAATGGAGTCCGTGTGTTTTCCGCACAAGTCATGCGGACAGGAAAGTAGATCACAAAGTACTTTTCTGTCCGCATGTTCCGTGCGGACACCGCGCAGAAAGCCCAAGGACCCCATTATAGTCTATGGGGTCCGTGTGCTTTCATAAGGTCACCACTTGCCACTGCCCACTGCGTTCGGTACTCCATTCAGGGAAGGGGGGGGGGGGGGGGAGAGTCTCCATGAAGACTCCCCAAGTGGATTACTGAACGCAGATGTGAACCAGGCCTCAGAACCAACAAAAAGACAATTTCCAAACATAGAATTTATTTGTTTGACTTATCAAGCCACACCCTCCTGTACCACTTATTGATCATCCTCAACACTTAGAAGTACGACGTAGCTGATCCAAAATGGTTTGTAGCACGCACAACATGTGGAGCCATCTGCTTCAGGCTCTATACACTGTAATCTGAACAGCTGATCAGTGTGCGCGCGCGCTAGTTGTTGGTCCCTCACCGATCTAATACTGATGACTTTTAGCCTCTTAAGTTTAAGAGTTAATGAGTATTATTAGACTAATACATACTACTGTTCACATGCAATTTTTTTTGTACAGTGGTGTCTAGAAGTTCTTTCCAGAGACAATCACACAATGCCCTCAGAGTATAATAAGATTTATTTTTTAATTGTTGTGTTAAGGTTTTAGATCCTTTAATCCTATAAAATCATAAATAACACTAAATAAGACAGCCATTGCAGGACATGTGTATAGATGGGTGTAATTGCAGACGCATATCTAAAATACAAAGCTTGATTTGTCAAGAGACTGTACAATCTTTGACTTATAAAGTGTGATGCAATTGGAGTTATAAAAAGCTTCCAATGAATGTACAAAGTCATTTGGTGGGGAAAAGGTCCCATTGCTTAATTCTATTTAGACACAGTTAGATGGTCTCCTAAACTGACATGGAGGTAAAAGGCTGCAGATGAACTTCTGTACAGACACAAGATACCAGTGTGTGATAAATAGCTGAGTTTTCCATATAACACTAGAGATAAACACAGACTTGTGCCTAAGCCATAGGACTTTCACACGATAACATTCAACACATAGTTAAATGGGGTTCCTAGGCAAATGCATTTAAAATAGAGCTTTCTATATAAAAAATAAAAAAAGACTGTTGTGAGAAGGATTATTAGGCTGGATAACAGAGACCTGATGAGCTTTGAGTTGACTGTCTTCAGGAACTCAATGAGTGGACACTAGGGTTTGACCAGTGAAGCAGCTCTGACCCCTTCCTCCCATCATCCGAGAGACACTCCTTTGCATCAGCCAGGTAGTTGAGTACCAGCAATAAGTGCTTTCAGTATTTTAAGTGCTCAGTTTCATAGACTGTTTATAGAGGAGTTTTCATCTCCTCCATCAACTACAACTCTTTGCATTGTGTAATAGGTACCAATACAATGATTTACGCACTCTCTATTTTAGCACAGTTTTGCTCTTTACAGTCAGGTGAGCAGTCCTAATTGTCCATTTTTGCTCAGGACTTACAACTGGATAGCTCAGAGCCAGATTTGCAAATCTGGCGCAGCACCATTGCTCAGGAATGGTGGTGATGGGTTGTTACTAGGAATATATTCAGACTATGAAGTTGGTGAATACCCCACTATAAAACAATCAAATACTACTAGGCTGTGTCCCTTTTCTGCACATTGCAAGACTTTGTGCAGTCAGTGTTAATAGTACTGTTAGAGCAGAAAGGCATAAAAAAAAACCCAAAAAAACTGAAACATAAAAGTCTATTTCTCTTGGGATAACATGTGGTAAATTCCATACTTCCAACCCTGGACATCTGCTATGTTCTCACGCATCTTATACTAACTAAGAAAATAGTTAACCTATATATGATCTGCCCTAGAGAAAACGCAAAAGAAATTTTATTATATGCTGATAAAGTCATGGAATAAAAACAATTTTAGGGCGCTGTCCTCTTAGTGGACATATAGTAGTTTTTAACTAAAGCGGAGCCGGTTTCTTTTTTTATGTAGATTGTGAGCCCCATATAGGGATCACAATGTACGTTTTCTTTTCCTATCAGTATGTCTTTGTAGAATGGGAGGAAATCCACGCAAACACAGGGAGAACATACAAACTCCTTGCAGATGTCGTTCCTGGTGGGATTCAAACCCAGGACTCCAGCTCTGCAAGGCTGCAGTGCTAACCACTGAGCCACCGCATTGCCCCTTAAAGCTGAGCATTTTTCATGTGCTTTTAGTTACTGTACATACAGGGTTAGGTAAGGAGGTATGGATGATTTACACAGTCATTTTTCAACAAAACGCAAATTTTATTTTTTCAGCGTGTAGCTTGGATGTTGCCATTACAAAAATCAAAGAAAAAAAAAAAAAAAAAAAAAACACTTATGTCCAAAAAATTACATTGTTAAATGGCATCCGTTTTTGTCCATACACGCCTGTAGACGTTGTGAGAAGTTGTCCATACTCTGAAGCATTTCACGTGGAACCGCTCAAATTTCATTGAAATTTATTCACCCACTTCATTATAGTGTCAAACTTCAGAACACGACCATGACAGCCAACGTTGAAATGATTCCGGAAACTTCTCTGTCTTTGAATGACAGAACGGTCCGTTTCAATAAAGGTGTGGTACACGAACACACGATGCTCTATCGACCAAGTCTCCATTGCTACTATAATGGCAGCTCCTGACAAGCAGATACCCCCACTCTTTATCCACCAAGGTTATCCCCACCTTGCGTGGTGCCCTGTTCAAATCATTCATACCTCCCTGCCTATGTGTGTGTGTCTAATATATATTATACACATATATACATACATACATACACACTTCCAGCCATAAGACATGGAGCTAGAATAGACCTTTTCAATAATCATTTCAACGTTGGCCGTCATGGTCGGGTTCCGAAGTTTGACACTATAATGAAGTGGGTGAAAAATCAAACACTGAAGACGATATCAGAAACTTCAAAAACTTAGAAAGATTGAAAAGACAACAATAATATATGCAGTTAGGACTCATTCAGCAGTCCACAAATCTCATTCCATCCACACTATCAATGACAAAGTGACTGTATCATAGGGACCTATACTGACCATGGCCGTGGAGTTTGAGTCAGTTTTCGGTGGAATCGGGGAGGGGGGAAATTTTAAAAAAATGTAAAATTTTTATATAGATAGATATACATTTACTTTCATAGGAATTTAGTAACTAGCTTTTTCAGGAATTAGATTTTATACATTATTTACCTGCGATCTGTATGGAAATATTCACATGAGCACAGTTGGGCACAGAGTCCAGCACTTAGTAGTCATTTTTTAACGTACATGCTTACATAAATATTACACTGCACAGATATGTCATTGAGACCATTGTACAGCTCACCAGTCTTTAGGAGCATATCAGCCCTTTCCTTTAGTCTTCAGAGCATCGGATGTTTATTCTAGAGATTGCGTAGAGATAACTGGTCAGATTGTTTGTTGGGTGGGGGCAACCAGCCTTTCCTTATCCTAAACACAAGATCTTTTGAAAAGCTACTGGCAGGAGCTCAAAAGTGTCCAATCCTACGTGCAGCCTTTGCCATGCCTATCACACATCTGTCAAGATAAAATACAGGTAACTAGCTTTATAACAAGGCGTATACTGCAGAGAACAATATACAACTATCTGCTATACAAATCCATCTATTCATTGAATATTTACTAAACCAGAATAGGACTGTAGCCTGATATATATATTAATGAACACAACAAAAAATGCCACCTGTCACCTTATCTAGAGAAATGTGTCATAACAGGCAACCTAAAGTGATCCCAATACATCGAATAAGAGCTATTATTATAAGTCTATAAATATGTATTGGTATGAAATCATCCGACCACCACTGGTCTGTAAAATAATGGCATTTTTCATTATAGAAAATTAGGATTTAAAGGAAGGCCATCAATCGGACAGATTTCTTAACACAGGTGTTTCGATTGCCAGCCTTATAAAGACCCCGACTGCGGCAATGTATGAATGAATCATAAAGAGACTCGCGTATCTTAATAAATCAGATGCATGCACCAGAATGAGAATCTACACCCGGAGTACAATTCCTGTACAACTAAATAGAGGCACTCAGGATAATATAATTAGTTATATTAGATTTAGATTAGAAAAAATTAGCATGTCTCATTTTTCTAATTTAATTTTATTATCCTGAGTGCCTCTATTTAGGGGTTTTTCCATTAGGGTGGCCATTTAATAGGGACAGGTTCCGGTCAGGTCATGAGCTTTTAGGGCCATGTTCCTGAGTTAGGCCAATAGGGTCTGTCAGAGCTACATCCTGTCTAGAAACTTTACTGTCACTGTTCCTATTGTTTCCAAACTTCTATGGCTCCCAGACATCTTGGTTAAACCTGCGTGTGTGTGATTTGGTGTATAATACTACACGTATTTCCACATTTGCTGCATCATCTGAATGGAGAGTTCCTTCAGTTTCATTTTCTGGAGACCGCTGTGCCTGTGTGGTTTATTAATCCATTGATACATTATGTACACTCACCTACATAGGTTATCCTTTCCCTGGGTGTTTTTTTAGTAGAGTTCGTCTATTTTAAACAATTAACATTAAAAGTTATATTTTAGTATATTCTATTCCTTTTGGTGGCTTTTTACATTTGCGGAAAGTGGAGAGTGAGGCACAGATTGGAGTATCTAGTACAGGAAAGGGCCTTCTGCCAAAGACGTGCCACGTTATCACACCTTTACATCAGGGGTCGGCAACCTTTGGCACTCCAGCTGTTGTAAAACTACAACTCCCAGCATGCATACTTGCTCTGCTGTTCTTGGAACTCCCATGGAAATTAATGGAGCCTGTTGGGAGTTGTAGTTTCACAGCAGCTGGAGTGCTAAAGGTTGCTGACCCCTGCTTTAGATAGTCCAATAAATAGACTATTTAGTTGCAAAAGTCATTTAGAAAAATGCCTTTTGAATACACTTACAACTAGGTGCTGCGATTTTCTTGTAAAAAAAAAATTAAAATTTTAATATTTTGCACGGACAACAATGAGTGGATGATGTCACAGCATGCAGGGACACACCTCAACTGCTAACACCTAGCTGTCAATGTATTGACAACTGGGTGTTTTCTAAAAGAACACTCAGATTTCTACCAAAACAAGTTCCAGAAATCTTAATTTATGTAGAACACCAATATTTACTAAAATAGCCACGCCAGAACAGAAGGAGGCCCTCTTAAAGGCCTACATACATTTATCAATAAGTATTCTTTTCATTTGTGAACCAATGACTACTCTAAATAACAACCAGAAAACATAGCTGTAGTTTCCAAGCTTGGCAGCTGCATTGCCAGAAACACTAGGCTCTTCCAGAACAAGTTGTGCATTTGGGCCATTGGCTTGAGCCCTGAAACATCTTTAGAGCAGGCCTACAGGATCTGGCTGTTCCATCACAGAGTGCAGCTGCATCATGAAATCTACATTTCAGAGCAAACACAAACCTGTCCTTCCTGCCAAACAGAATGTATTGGCTATTCAGCAAGGAATCTCTTAGCAAGTTTAATCACCCAGGTTTTTGGAATTTCATGTGCAACAGAAACGTAACCAATCCCATCCTATAATGCAGAACATCTGCTTACAACTAAATCACTATCCAATTGTTCTTTGCTTGCTGTGTACAATATAAGGCACCTGATTATTATGGAAATGCAACTTACAATTGCTCTTTGCGGTGTACAATATAAGGCACTTTATTATGGAAACGCGAATTCCAGTTCCATTAAAAATTAAAGTTGTGAAACAAGGTTCAGTCACGTACGTCACGAAGTCTATGCTCAAACACTCCGATGTCTTGCAGGAATCAGATAATGGTCTGCTGGCTCAGGCCACCTTAGTCTTAGACACATTAATCATCCAAAGTAAGAAGATTGTCCAAGAAGCTAATGTATGCTGGGCCAAACAAGTGGTCCACCAAAGGAAGATATCAGGGCCAGGAATGGTGATGGGCCAGTTTTGAGTGGGACCAGAATAATCAACCAACTCCAAAATAAAAGTGCTTATTTAGATCATATGATACAATTAGCAATATTCTATACTTAGATGCATAGCTTGCTGCATATTCACTTTCTTAGGAATTCAATAACTTGTGTTTTTACAGAATAATACACAATTTAATGGCCATGTCTGACCATGACCATCAGCCATTTATGAAGGAGTCAAAGCACAAGTGCAGGGAGGGATGGAGAGAAGACAATACATGCCCGTCACCAATTGGAAAGGGGGGTAATCCTTGGTTAGTACGGTATTATAAAGCTGGAGGCAGACATTTCCTTATCAGTGGTTACACTACAGTGAGAGACAACTGCAAATCCTGCCCTAGAGTACACACACAGCACTAAAAGTCAAAATGACTCCATACTGGGTGGCCCTTGTGAACAATGTAATGTTACTTAATTTAAGCCAGTGACTCTGAAGTGGAATAGGCCCACAATGGACATTTATTATCACCACCACTGGCGAGACCTCCATAATGCATGATCACTCCAATGAAAACTTGGAACGAAGCAGAAGAAAACCATGAACATTGCTGCTTCTTTAAAGATCCATGGGGCTGACAGAAAAGACAGGCCAACAGTATTAAAGGAGTTTTTCATGGCAACGGTAGAGTTGACCAATCCTGAGGAAAAAATCACCAATAGCAAAGCAGTGCCGATTAGATGTCTGCAGCACTTGGGCGATCTCCATCTGCTTTTACGTCGATTGGTCACATGGCTATGCTGTAGCGCAGCCCTATTTAGATGAAGGGGGCTAAGCTGCAATGCCAAGCATAGACACGACAACGTACAGTGCTAGGTTTGCTAAGCAGTGAAGAGGAGACAGTGCTTGGTCAAATGCTGCATACCCAATCCATCAGCCTACCTGCAAGGGTTCCCCTACTGATCTGATATTGACGATCTATCCCAAGGACAGATCAGCATCATAGAACTTGGAAAACCTCATTAAACCCCATGCCTAGAATAAACAAATCTATCATAATAAATAAAGAAAACAAATGAAACTCATATTAGACGTGATCTTTTTCTGTTGTCAGTCTTTGCACCTATGCCAATCTTATATAGACACCATGAGACTTCAGCTTCTTCCTAAAAGGAGGCATGAAATAGTAATACAAGATAACAATCCTTTTATAGTTCCACCATGGGGAAATTTCAGTGTGTTACAGCAGCATGATAATATGGATACAGGATAATAAGTACTATATTACAGAAGGAGACACAAATAACCTCAGAATAGCAGATAGTAGTAGATGCTAGGAGTCATAGCAGCTAAAGAAAAAGACGACTTCAGGACCATTTAGTTCTCTGTGCGGAGTGATCTTCGCTTGGCCAGATGCACTGTAGATTATGTAGCTTGTGATTGGGAGGAAGGACCTCTGATAGCACTCCTTCCCACACTTGAGGTGACACAGTCATTGACAGTACCATCACGGTCTCATAATGTAGTAATCAAGTTTCCCTGAGCAATTGATTGTGTAGTAGCACATCACCGCAGATATCTCTTATACAGAGTACCTTTTTAGCCAAAATAAGTTACAGGGGCCTCCAGAACTAGGATATTGATTACTTAACGAAGAACAGGTCATCAGTATCAGATTGGGTGGGGGATGGGAGTTAAAGCATCATGTGATTAACTTGTGTTGGGCCCAAACAGCTGATTAGTTGAGGAGGGGGGGGGGTGCAAGGAGTCAGACTCCCCACATGTAGGAAATAGAAGACCTTTTCTAAGGAAAGGTCACAAGTGTTAGGGTCCTGGAAATCCCTTTAATACTAGATTTGAATAGGATAAAATTTGTTTATGTCATAAATATGGACTTCAATGTGGATTAACAGGAAAAAAAATAAATAAAAAAAACAGTTTGCCAAATAAAAGTATAAAGTTTTGATGAAGATTTTCCCATAAACTTTACTTTGTGGAGATCTTGAAAAAGACAACGCACAGCTCCTAGAGCCCAAGTGCATCAGCTATCAATGAGGTCTATAAGAGTAAACAAGGTCGATGCCAGTAACATCCACTTAAGCAAGGGCATTGCCAGCAGCCAAAAATAGCCAAGCCTAAGGGCAAAATTAAGATATCTGAAGAGGTCTCACAAACTCCTTAGCATAACGATTCCCAGTTGTATTGCCACAGAGAACTCCATGAAAAGGTTTCCACTCCTGAGAAACAACAAATACCATTCCTACCTCAAAACCCGGCATACAGAGATTCCAATACACTTGCCCATAGATTGGCTCAAATAGGTTCACCTTTTTGCCAACCATCTGAGAACACTTGTCACGTGTTGAGTATTGGTGACATATTAGCAGTGATGTTGATAGGATCCAGCAGGTGACTACATTGAATGGCTGCAGTGGATTGTGTGGGGGGCCTGATTTTCCAAGGAGGGACCAAAGATTTCCCTACTATCCCTCAAATTGAGTTTTCCAGGTGCTGTCCAGGAACTAGAACAACCATGTGGAGGCCGGATGTAAAAAACAAAAACAAACAAAAACCCAAAACCCAAAGATTTACCTGCGTGTTCCCAGTGCGCCTTTGTCTGCTGCTGGAGTCCCTTCAGTCTTGTGCCACAGGACTGATGCCGGAGGTCCTAAGCAATCACTGGCAAGAGACAAGTGACTTCACCGGTTTCTTGCCTGTGATGGTTTAGGCTACTGCATGATCTCAGAAACGTGTAATGCTGAGGACTTCTGGCATCAATGCACAAGATTCAACAGAAACAGAGGCAAACCGTGACCCAAGGACAAGATTTTATTTATTTTTTAAAATTTCACTAGCATTGCTCCAATTCCCGAACCACCCCTTTAAGTACATAGAAACCTCCCACCTAAAACTATATTTTACATAATACAACATGTATCCAGATGTAGAGTTGTTCGGTCCTAAATGGTGCGAAACATTCCTATTAAAAGTAAACATTATCCGTTTATAGGGGATACCACTGTTATAGCTCCTACTTCAGAGTCTCGCTCCCTGGGAGTTCTTGCGTCAGCACCATTATACTTGATTCATTGAACTAGGCAGATTGCTTCTAAAAGCCGCCGTTCTGTCAATCAGGACTGGTAATTTCGCACACATTTGAGCCGCAGCCACTTGGGAACCGGATACCATGGTTTCCTCCAATTCACCTCAGTGAAAGGTGCCGTCCCTCACACCCCTTCGTTTTCACGTCCATCCTGTACCAAATGTCTCCATGGCAGTTTTATTGTTCTATGGTGATTTGCTTTATTTCAGTACAAGAGACATTCCTTTCCTTCATTCATTGTTGCCATACTGTCTGATCTGTGTACAGGGTCATTAAAGGAAGAATTAGATGACCTCTGCCCTGCTGACATGTCAGATAAATACCAAGTCTCAGATTGTGGCATTAAGTCCTCAGACAAGGTATTACACACTGATTTAAGAAAAAAAAAAAAAAAAAAAAAGTTACAAAAATAACCGAAATACAAACCTTTAAATCCAATATTCAGCATGACTATCAAGATATCCTAAAACATCAATGACGTCCCCATCTCCATTCATCAATATACTATAAAGATGCTGGGGGATTCTTTTGTTTTATCTTTATATGTATTTCGAATCCTATCATTTTCCATACAAGTACATTATTTCCTCCTATGCAACCTTCAATATTATCAATACAACATAAAAGAGTATGTACACATGGTATATATGGACAAGATTTATTCTACATTTGTTTAAACCTCATCCACTTTGCTACTACCATAAAATGCTGTAGATTTTCAGCACACAAATTGGTGGAGGGAACTCAGTACGTACATCACATATATATGTAGCATAAATGTCCAGAATGACCATGGCTCTGTATACTTTGTGTAAGTGAAACTTGCAGAAGTGCAAAGATTCAGCGACTGACCAAGACACTTAAGTCCACACCACCATCTGTGTTTGTAACATTTACTCCCTTCTGGAAAAAAAAAAAAAATGCTCTGACCATCAAAACATGAGATGCCTTCTCCATTTCTGGACAGATATTTTTGAGATTTGCAGTGTTGTCAAGACCCTGACCCTGTGGTTTCCATTTTCTCAAAAGGCCCAATGGGAAGCGGACAGTGAAGACACTATGGACATTTACACAGACCTCATCTGGCTAACTACTGATGCACGCATACTATTCCTGGCATTCCTTGCTCTAGACAATTATTCAAGCGTCTTCTAGTTGGTATGAGTCAGGCTGGGACTACACATCAGCATTCCTGGCCTGGAGCCCCATCACCAATCTTGTTGTGGTCGGTGATGACTTGAACAGAACCGCACTGCAAACAGACCACATGATGTGATGTCACATAGCTTGTAAAGTGGAAGTGGTGCTCACCAGAATGGTACTATCACTTCAAAACAACTGATTTCTAGGGGTCTCGCAGTGGACCCATTCATGGCAAACTGCAAAATAGTCTGGTTTTAGCTGATTCAACCATAATTTACAGGCAGAAGGCAGTTGATAGAATTCTTAAGAAAGTAAATCAATAACTACACAAAATCCATTATTGTAGAAGCAGCCAGAGTCATAGTTGGTAACTTTTCCCATGACATCATCCAGAACTGGCCCCAAATCTGACTCCACATCCCTGGTTACAGCCTCATCTTTGTTGCATCTTGCTGGCCCATTTGATGAAAGCATCAGATACAAAACAAAATGGGCAATGTCACTATGTCTTTGGTGGAGTCTATACAAGAATAAGCTAGGAACTGAGAAGTCTCCATCTATTGGGAGAATGACTACAAAATAGTGTATATTTTTTTTTTTATTCTTGAGCAAGTCTGTGGTAAAATGGACTACGACCACTGCATAAAACTTTTGACATGTATACGGATTATCCCTGTAATGTTCTCTGCAATGCAACAGGGAAGGTGAGAGACTCCTTTTAATTTGAAATAGAGGTCCTCAACTTTCCCAACAAACAGACAATTAACTTCTATTTTATAAAACCCATATAGCAGGGTCCTTGGAAGATTAGACTGCAATTTTACGGCGGTAGGTTCCCTTTAATAGTAGTTGAATCACATAACACTGAACCTGTACAAGTCATAATACCCTAACAAAACCAAGGGCAAAAAGCTATAAGGATCACAACTACACCTACATCCACCATGGACAAAAAAAAAACCCTACACAACAGGCCAGGTCCAGCAAATTAATGGACAACTGCAGTGTCCTAAGCAAGACAGAGCACAACCACAAGTACCAGAACAGCAACTCTTGAATTCCCAGAGTCCATTGTAAGTGCAGATTAGTATCCAAAGGCAGCGGGTGTTTGACTTTGATATTATCAAAAGAAGGTTTTTATAGTATCCATTTACATTAGTACAGAAGGGTTACCAGCAGACTCTAGACTGGAGAATAACATACACTACTACAGAAGGGTTATATAGTGGCCATATACACTATTACAGAAGGTTTACCTAGTATCCATTTATACTACTACAGAATAGTTATTAACACACCCTATAGTAACCATTTATGCCAGTATAGAAAGTTTATATGGTATCCATTTATACTTCCTATAGAAGGTTTATCAGCATATCATACTACTATAGAAGAATTATACGCTATTATAGGCGGTGTAACAGCACATTGCATGCTCTATAGAAAAAAAAAATATATAAATATTACTATATTAGAGATGGCATCATTACCTATAGTAACATTGTATATATAATATTTGTAGATATCAGCATGATCTAATACACAACTACATCTGCCTTGCAACACGTCTCCAGATACAAGAGCTACAACCTGGGACTGTCCACAGACCTGGGGGACCACTGGGTCTAGTGAGGTCCCGAGAACAGCGCCCCCCAGCAGATATATAGGGTCAGCCACAATATACTTCTAGACAGTCATATATAACACACAGGGCACAATACCCTGTAACACAGATCAGCAATGCAACTAGGAAGAAGTGGGGTGACCTTAACCCAACTAGAGGATGTCACAGCTGCTGCAGAACCCCATTGTCCTGCCCATTAGCACAAACCTTAAATGAGTAAAGAAGTCTTATTAACTCACGTGTTACTATCATTTTGCTCAATCCTCCCCAGTTAAAGCATAAAGTAGTAAGAGGTGTCAAACAAGATCCTCACTGGTATCCATATATCCCAGGAAGATGTCCAGCCCCCGCAGCGGGGTCAGCTCCGGCAGCTCCATGCCATGGTAGTCAGTGACCAGTCCCCGCAGCAGCGCAGCCCGCTCTGTACTGAGCAGCCCCGCAGCAGGGAGCAGGGAAAAGGGAGGGGGGCGGAACCACTGCACGGCTGGAGGGGGGAGTCTCCTCACTGAGGATGTGTGTGCGGCAACTACCATCAGCTGTGAGGAGGCACTCAGCTCTGCATAGAGTGAATGGAGTGCTAATGCTTCCCTCAGTGCACTCTCCACATAGAGTATAGTATACACGACACAATGCCACGTACATCTGTCAGTCATCATGTACTTCTATATAACTGATGTCACTTGACCTGCACCATACACCTGTGCTACTGGCAACACTGACCTGCACCATACACCTGTGCAACTGGCAACACTGACCTGCACCATACACCTGTGCAACTGGCAACACTGACCTGCACCATACACCTGTGCAACTGGCAACACTGACCTGCACCATACACCTGTGCAACTGGTAACACTGACCTGCACCATACACCTGTGCAACTGGCAACATTGACCTGCACCATACACCTGTGCAACTGGCAACACTGACCTGCACCATACACCTGTGCAACTGGTAACACTGACCTGCACCATACACCTGTGCAACTGGTAACACTGACCTGCACCACAGACCTGATGCCACTTACCAATAATATTACCCATACCCAGGGTACACCTCTAATGAGGCGGAGTGAGGCAGCCAAAGCCAATCTGTGGGGAAGATATATATGTGGGTCGGGTGCGTGGAGACGTGAAGAGTCAAAGATGTATGAGTTGCAAAGTTTACAAAGTAACAACCTCCTTCCCTCTGCCAGGACATTAAGAGCCTCTTCACACAACGTAAGCGCGCCGCTCATTTAGACCCATACACGCGAGCGCTTCAAAACACATCCCATTTAGAGATGAGCAAGTACTGTTCGGATCACGCATTGAAATGAATGGACGTAGCCGGCACGCGGGGGGTTAAGAGGCCGGCGTCAAAGCGGAAGTACCAGGTGCTTCCATTCATTTCAATGCGTGCGTGCTGTTCGGATCGGCTGATCCGAACAGTACTCGCTCATCTCTAATCCCATTCACTTCAATGGGAGCGCCCGTAAAGCCGGGTTTACGCGCACTTTTTTTCAGCACTGATTCTGACGTGAATTTCACTGCAAATTCAGCTCCATTTTTCTTACGTGTGAATGCACCCTAAGGGTCCATTCACACTGAGTTTTTTGGTGAGGAAAAAAATCCGCTTTGGGAATTAGGAAATGGTTCTTTCCTCCAGCACAGTGTATGAACCTTGAAAAAAACCGCTAGCGTAAAAAAAGCTAGCGGAACCCATAGAACTCTATGGGGAGGCATTTTTTCCACGTGGATTCTGACACGGATTCAGCGCCAAAATCCTTGCCAAAAAACTCAGTGTGAATGGATCCTAATAATGGGTCGTGGCTGGGTCTTGCAGCAGGAAAATTAATCCAAACATACAGCCAAGGCAATAAAGGAGTGGCTCAAAAATAAGCACATAAGGGTCCATGAAAACGGATGAAAACTGTGAGGAATTTGGTGTGGAATTTCAGTGCTGAAAAAAAAAGTTTTTTTTTCAGCGCTGAAATTCCACACCAAATTCGTCACCATTTTCCTCCGTGTGAATAGACCCTTAAGGTCATGGTGTGGCCTAGCCAGTCTCCAAACCTTAATCCCATAGAAAACTTATGGAGGGAGCTGAAGCTCTGAGTTGCCAAGTGACAGCCTCAAAATCTTCATGATTAAGAGTAGGGTTGAGCCGATCTTGACTTTTCAGAATCGATTTTGAAATCCGATTTCCGATCATATTTCATTCGAACCCGATCTCTATCCCAATTCCAATCCCAATGCAAGTCAATGGGATTTTTTTTACTAATTGGAGATCGTATTTTAAAAACAATCCTATTCAGTATACAGCATGGAATCTAACAATTGAACGCTTTAATTGTTAGAATCCACGCTGTGTAGTGATTTTTTTTAATCACTAAGTAGCCAGAGGATTTTATTTTAGTCATCTGGCTACTTAGTCCCCCTTGGTGTCCACTTACCTGCAGAGATGGCTGGTCCGGTGCCCAGTGTTCTCATTCTTCTTCGCCTCGCTGCCCCCTGGCTCCCAGGTTAGGAGAGTGTGGGCGGGTACTGGGAGGGGGGACGTCACGTCTCCCCGCCCTGTACCCGCCCACACTCTCCTAACCTGGGAGCCAGGGGGCAGCGAGGCGAAGAAGAACGAGAACACCGGGCACTGGACCACCCATCTCTGCAGGTAAGTAGCTACTAGAGATGTTAGCTAGTCTTCCATTAGAATGAATGGACGCAGCTGGCGTGCAGGGGGTTAAGGCTGTGTGCCGGCTGTTTCCATTTATTCCTATGGAACCGCAGCAGAGCCTTCACACTGAGTATACACTCTGCTCAGAATGAGCGGAGCGTATACTCAGTGTGAAGGCTAACATTGTTAGTTTTTCCCACAATGCTTGGCCAGTAGCAAAGCATTGTGGGAAATAATCACCGATCTCGATCCCACCTAAAAAGATCATGTTTGGGATTCCGATCGCCGATCGGAATCCGAACTTTTCCGAACACGATCGCTCAACCCTAATTAAGAGATGATCTGCAAAAGGAGTGGACCAAAATTCCTCCTGACATGTGCACAAACCTCATCATCAACTACAGAAAAACGTCTGACTGCTGAGCGCGACCACAAGGGTTTTGCCACCAAGTATTAAGTCTTGTTTGCGAAAGAGATCAAATACTTATTTCTCTGTGCAAAATGCGAATACATTTATAAAATGTATACAATATTATTTTCTAGATTTTATTTTTTATATTTTCTCACTGTTAAAATTAACCTACCCTTAAAATTATATATGCCATATGGATATAATGTATGCCATATATTTCTATATGACATACATGTGCCACCTGTATTTTCCATGGACAAATATTAAGTGGACCAAACTGCAGAAACGGGCAAGAATAGTACCTGCTCCATATCAGTCCTACAGCCCCCAGACTAATCTGTGAAAACTACAATGTTATCCACATAATATATATGGGCCCATTCATATGACAAAGAATATCTGCATAACTGACGATACTAACATGTGCCATACACCTGTGTAATTGACAACATAACAGTAAGGGCTCGTTCACATCTGCGTTGCCCTCTCCGTTGTGCAGGTTTCCGTTTCTTGCATAAAGCAGAGCAGGATACGGAAACCTGCAGGAGACTTTCTCACCCATTCATTTGAATGGGTGAGAAAGCTGTCCGGCCGTGAGCGGCAGTGAACGTTTTGCGCTCTCCGCCGCGAAACCGGGTTTTATAATCCGGACACAGAGTCGGACATGCAGTACTCTGTGTCCGGATTAAAAAATCTGTTTTCGCGGCGGAGAGCATAAAACGCTTGCAGAAGACGGAAAGCAAAGAACGGAAGGCTGAACGCAGGTGTGAACCTAGCGTTACTGTACATGCACCATACACCCATGTAACTGACAGCATTGAAGTATTCACCATGCAGCAAGGAGCCATTATAAGGAACCTATAGAGGTGCACGGACAGAAAAGAAATTACAGCATGCAAAAGAAATATTTTTCACATACTGCAACTGACCGGGCATGCAGCCATTGGCTAACATAAATTGGCAAGGTGTTTCAGACAATACTGATCGAATTGTGCCAGTGAATATCTTGACAAACAAAGATGGCTAACCGCATGGTTTATGCAGGCATGGAAATGAACGCAATCATATGCCCACGTATAAAAGGTATTGTGCTTCTCATAACACTGTATATGTGTAAGAGAGCACTGAACAGCCAGGATGTCCTGATTTACCAATATAAATGCTGATAACTGTGACACTGGAACATACTCTTATAAGACTGGCATTAAAGCCCTCTTCACAGTGTGACTAGCATGGCTGTAATATGCGCCATGGATCATGGTACCACGCACCTTACAACATGAGCACTTCTCCACTGATTCCAGCACAGTTGTAATTTTTAAGCAATATATTCTGTTACTTTTAGTGTCTGATATGCTATATAGCAGGGGCAGGGAACGTACAGCTCTCCAGCTGTTGCAAAACTACAACTCCCAGCATGCATGCTGGCTCTGCTGTTCTTGGAACTCCCATGGAAGTGAATGGAGCATGCTGGGAGTTGTAGTTTCACAGCAGCTGGCGAGCCAAAGGTTCCCTACCCCTGCTGTATAGGCTCTGTATTGCCAAGTGGGCTGGAGCAGGCAAGAGAATATGATTCTGAGGTCTGACGCTGTCATATCAGAGTTAGACAAAAATTCCAAAAAGTGGTGCCTATTGATGGATGCAAAAAACATCAAAGTACCTCTCATTCTGGAAGGCTTGTTAAGTCCTGCATTAGACAACCCTTTTAAAATGCTTAATTTTTCCTATGGTGGCGCTAGAGGGACATGAAATCCTTACTGCTAGGCTTCCCTACAGATTACAGTCCATTACTCTGGGTCCCTGTAGGTTGGCATTATGTAATCTGGCACAATATGCAAATGGGGTGATGACCAAAATGGTCACTAGTTTGCCAATCATTAAGCCGCACAAAGGTTCCCCGTGGTCAGCTGACACATGAGAGCACTAGCAGTCATTCTAGTATAAGAACAATCATTTATGATCATTGCAAAGTGTAAAATAAAAGTATCCAGGATCCAGCAGCATATTGTCAATTGATTCTTAATATGGGACAGAATCTGCCCCTTCATGTTCACTTCCCAATGATCGTGAGAATGTTCATTCCTGCAGTTATTCATCTCCCCCTTCCTCTTAATATCATTGTTAGCTGCACACTCTGTTGTAGTTGGACATAACAGTGGCCAATCGCTGGACAGCTGTACACAGGGCAATGATCAGGATCTATTGTCCTTAAAAACCTAATGTGTAAAAGATCCAAAATGTCCAAAGCACACAACCATGTCAAGTAAATGTTATAAGAATAACTGTGTATGTTAATGGAGCGATGCTGGGTTCACACCAGCGCCTGAACTCTGTTTTCAGGTTTCCGTCTTCTGCATGCAGAAGACGGAAACCTGTCATGCCGAGTCCAGCCGTGAGCGCCGGTGAGTGTTTTATGCTCTCTGCGGCGAAACCGTTTTTTTAAGACCGCATACAGAGTACTGCATGTCCGACTCTGTGTGCGGTTTAAAAAAAACTGGTTTCTCCACGGAGTGCATAAACCGCTCACCGGCGCACACGGCCAGAGACTTTTCAAGCCCACTCAAATGAATGGGATTGAAACATGCCGGCAGGTTTCCATCTCCTGCCCGTTTTGTGCAGGAAACGGAAACCTGCAGAACGGAGTACGGGCGCAGATGTGAACGAGCCCTGAGCTAACCATGCATAATATATTGTAGCCGTATCATTACATGTAGCAGTATCATTTTTAAGAACTGTGATGTAAATCATATGTCCTTCTTCATTAGGAAAACACTACCTACTAGGACTATATGCTTTCTGCATACCCACAGAGGAGGCGGTCTATGTTAACTATCATCTCCTGGTCTAGACAACCAAGTATGCCTGTTACATGCCTTGTCTTATGTAGTACTGCTGCTACATGCTTGTAAGATGAAAGTGGGCCAATCCAGCTGGTTCCAGTTGTGTCTGTAGTTTCTTATCATGTTTAAAGTTATACAGATAAGGAGTTTTGCCTGTGGTAAGGATAAATGGTCATTCTTCTGTGAGACAACTTCTGAAGGTACACAACTGCTCATATAATGTACATGCCATCAGTACAGTTATACATTGTCATTTTAATACCTATTGTTAATTGAAATGTATATTTTATTACACAAAACACTAGAGGATAAGAAATGATGTAACTATATGGAATTTATAAAAGAGGTCCAAATAGGAATACTATTTAAGCATCTGCTGAACAATTTTGTTTTAAATAGGTTTTCCCATGAAAACAAGTTCTCCCCTATCCAAAGGATAGAAGATAACTTGCAGAGCAGTGGGTGTCTGACCATTCAAACCACCACTGATCAGGAGAATAGGTTCTTTCATAACCTGTTGCGAATGGAGCAGTGGTTGAACAGCGCATGCACCACTTCATTCGTTTCAATGGGAGCTCTGGAGATAGCCAATGTACAGTGCTCCCTCATTCTCCTGATCACTGTGGGTCCGACCGCTCAGATTCCCATTGATCTGCAAGTTATCCCTATGGATAGGGGTTAATTTGCATTCATGGTAAAACCCCTTTAAGGCTGGGATCCCACATTGGAAAAACAGTGTATTGGCTGCAGCGCATGGCGAAAGATGCTGAATTTTACATTACGTGCAGAGTGGATTAGATTCTGGCTAATCCCATCCACGCACTGCAGAAAAAAATCCACAGCAGAAAACATGCATTTAAATAATTGGGGCAAAAAATCCTTCACTACTTGAGGCCTTAGCCTTTAAGTTTTAATCTTCAGTTTAAACTTTTGGATTTCTGTTTATTGCTCCATCCTATGAACATCAAAACAAAAAAGCGATCAAGAATGGAACGTCATGACAGAAACAAAATGGATCCCAATAGACTTTATATTGGGAACAGTTGGGTATTTGTTATGATGTCCATTATTTTGTTGTGTAGCAGTTCATGCGGGAACTTTCAGTCGTCATCTTTTATGGAGTCTGTGATGGAGGCTTCTAATTGAACCTCTGACGTAGATGTGGACATAACCTACTAATACAGATACAATAATACAGATTTCTCCATGTGCGTGTCCCTGTTGCAGATTTGTTATGCCTTAATGATCCACAATGCTTAATGTTTATATGGATACATGGACTATGACAGGCTCTTGATTTAGTTATAACGTCAATGAGTTGCTGTTGCTTTGCTGTTATGGTACAGGTCTCTATAGCACTGAACTTTTTGCATGAACACTACATGTTACAACATAATTGGGGTTATTTGGAGAACACTGCTGAGGAGTGTTCGTACACAGAGTCCTCCTCCAAGACAAGATTTCAGATGACATCAGTCTGACAAGTGCATAGGTGTCATTCCTTCTGCATGCATCAATATTATACAGGCAAATAAAGTAACGCTGGATACGCACTGAGCTGCAGAAGATCAGTCGTTCTTCAGATATACAGACTAGAATACAGTCTGGAAATGATTTATACGTTCAAGTTCACATTTGTACTAACACTTGAATATTATAGTAATGTAGCAGTAAGGCTAAACCTATGGCTATGGCAGTCCACAATTTTCTGCACTGACAGATCTTGTGTCTGCTTAGACCACTGTGCACAAAGGTAATTTACCAGATTCTGTTTTTGGGGAGAAATTCACGGTTATTGGATTATCTATGAACAGGATTTATTTTATTTAGTATCATGAATGGTTTCACTTTTTTTTTTTTCAATTATTTGTCTTAGATCTTTTATGGTCACTTTAGCACAAGGACTTTTTTGTTCTTTATATTAAAACATCATTGGTTTTCATACTTGTACAGTGATATAACCGTATGCATTGTCACTGTGTCTATCACCCCTGTACTCCGTGGCGTAACTAAAGTCTTGTGGGCCCCGGTGCAATCTTTTGTCTGGGGCCCCCTACCTCATCCCTACAGCGAATTCTTGATAGTGACATCTCCAGAATACGCCCTTTCCTTACCAGAGATACACTAAAGACACTTATTGTCTCTCTGATTCATTCTCGCCTTGACTACTGTAACTCCTTACTAATCGGTCTTCCCCTCACTAAACTCTCCCCTCTACAATCTATTCTGAATACAGCAGCCAGGCTCATCTATCAGGCGAGACGCTACAGCGATGCCTCTGGTCTGTGCCAGTCACTACACTGGCTGCCTATTCATTATAGAATAAAATATAAAGTTATCACCCTCATCCTCAAGGCTCTCCATAATGCCGCACCTCCCTACATTTCCTCCCTCATCTCTGTCTACCGCCCAACCCGTGCTCTCCACTCACTCAATGACCTAACACTTACATCCTCTATTATCAGAACCTCCCACGCTCGTATACAAGACTTCTCCCGAGTTGCACCACTTCTCTGGAATGCTCTACCCCGGACAATCTGATTAACTCCCAATTTCTACAGTTTCAAACGCAAACTAAAGACACATCTTATTCAGACAGGCCTATCACAATTTCTAACGTAAACCCTTAACCCTCCTCTGTCCCCGCTCCCACATTACCCCACATGATATGATGTCATCTCATGCTAACTTTATATGTCCAAGCTCCATCCACATGTTAAAGGACACGACTGTTGACGGCTCATAAAGTCTTATGTTTATGTAATGACAGTCACCTCTATTACAAATGTGTCTGACCACTGTATAAGCAATGCCACCCCTGCTGCCTCTTGTGTCCCCCTCTACCTCATAGATTGTAAGCTCTTGCGAGAAGGGCCCTCAGTCCCAGTGTGTGAAATGACTTTCTTTGTAATGTATCTTTCTGTCTGTATTTGAACCCTACAAATTGTACAGTGCTGCGGAATATGTTGGCGCTATATAAATAAAATTTATTATTATTATTATTATTATTATTATTACAGTGATGGTTACGGGTGCTAAGAATTTTAATCAACTTTAGTGAGGTTAAGGTAAATCTTGATTTATGGACCGGATGGAAGTTGCAATTGTCATTTACTATGTCATTGTTAAATATTCCTTTTGGGGTTCAAATACCCCTGCAACAGAGACTGCCTCTATTCTCTACACAGTACTCATTTAGATCAGCCGTACACTGGTTTTTAAAATCCAGAAAATACTGTCTGTATATATCAGCTAAATTTCCTGGACTACAATATGTCTGAAGAACAAGACTCACTATATGATAGTTATATGGTGACATATATTGGGACTACTGACACATCAGGATTACAGTACTAGACAGTAAAGATTATTTTCCAAACTGCAAGAGCTTGTGAGAAGCTGTCCTTATGCCTCATGTACATGAATGAGGTGGAAGGGTATAATGATTATAGTGATATAATCAATATGAGTTAGCCATTAAAAAAGGCATCACCTACTGAAGACTTGCAAGTTTTTTGTTCTTTATATGTCATACCCACTGGCTAACACGGTACAAAAACAAACATTTTCCTTAGGCTGAATGTAGTCATAGCTACTGTATATAGAAATAATTATATTCTTTAGTATTGGGTGCAGGCATATATTGTCAGGCTAAGGGTAGGTTAATACTTAAAGTGGATGGTATTATATTATTTCTATTTAACACGTGAAGGCCACAGAAAAAAAGTGTCAATTCCTTGGGAAACTGCCTACAAACAACTCTGTGTGTGGCCTCTGGAAGTGATTTCAACCTTTCCACAAGGTCAGGCTTTTGAGCAGTAAAATTGGGTGACTGCAGGACTTAAAAACAGATGTTTCCTCTAAGAATCTTCTGCTGGGTAAATAAATTAGCGCACACAGAAAAAAATACTTTCCATTACTTAGAGATTAGTTTTCTCTTTTAGACTTAAATTCTTTGCCTGTAAAAGGCCAAGCACCTGGTAGTTTTATATCCTCTGGGTTACATACATTGAATTGTCGTTCATATATTTCTAGAAACGTATACTGTACATTGTTTACTCACGTACATTAGAGGTTCTTTCCCTAAAACATCTGGCAACTGAACAGAAGCCTTAAGTACCAAATCTAATTGCTTCATTTCATGTACGGAGGAGAAACAACCAAGTAATTCAAAGCCAACATAGCAAAATAAGTAGGCGAGAAAATAAATAGAAATGTATTCACATGACACCTAGAATCAAGAACCAAAAAACAATGGACCATGGAGCTCAAATCACTGAAATTAGAGCAATGATATTGTTCCCTCTCATAGCTTACACTAAACATATGGTGCTAGGGAAACGTCTCCTTCCAGATGTCTCCTATTATTTGTTCTATTGGAATAATATCCGATTTTAAATAAAATACTATTTTAAATAAAGGTAAAGCAAGTCACAGTTTTCTGATAATATTTGTCTTTATTTAAAGGTTTCTTTCTGGGATATTAATGGTTGATATCTTTAGGAGATGTCACCTATATCACAAACAGACTTCGGTTGTGAAATATAGAAATCTGATGTTCAAGTGCAAGTTAGCTAAAAAATAAAAATAAATAAGTAACAGAACGGAACAGCGGCGCGAAGAAGAATACTAAATTGTAGGGGAAGAATAGTCTCTTAAGGCTATTCCGACGTGGCCGTACTGAAAGAAGGGATTCTAATGATAGAATCCCTTTAAATGTAATGATAAATGCTGCAGAACAAAAGCAATGCGTTTTGCTACTGAGTTTACTGATGTTTTTTTTCCCACTTTTTTCAATCAAAAACACATCCAGATATTACATGTTGCTCAACAGCATTTAAGGCTGAGGCCCCACGTTGCGGAAAAGCAGCTTTTTTTTGTTGCAGTTTTTTTTAACCAAAGCCATGAATGACTACTAAAGGAATGGGAAATCCATAAAAAGCACTTCTACTTCTACATTTTGTCCAATTCACTCCTGGAATTGGCTCAAAAAGCTGCAACAAAATCTGCAATTAAAAAGCTGCATTTCCGCAACGTGGGGCCTTATCCTTAAGGAATGCTTTGCAAACATTGCAATTTTTGTAGTGTAGTGTCTTTGAACTTTATATGATGTTTTTTGGCCTTGTGATTTTTTTTTTTTTTTTTTTTAGAAATTGCAGAATGCTCTGAGTTTCCGATTTGTTTTCCTATAGACTTTGTCATATAGAAAAAAATTCCAGAATAATTGGATTTCAAATAAAACAATACATATAGGTAAAGAAAGCATTCATTTCATGCCATTTTGAAAAGGTCCCCAAGAAGTCTGAGAATGATAATATATGACGGGGGGGGGGGGGGGGGGGCAGGAAGGGCAATACAGACATGGCTTGGGCATGGCTTTGTTCCAAAAGGGGGATGGTCTGAAAATAGTCTTTAGAGCAGACTTTGTGTGCCATCTTCACCCACCCATCCTCCCACGGAGCCTGTTTAAAAGTTGAATCCTCCCTCTTTCAATGACCCAAGTTACTCATGGTTGTAAGGCCAGGGATATACAGTATGTGGTGTACTGGCAGCTGTTTAGTACAGAAGCAAATCCCATCCACACACTGCAGAAAAAAAAGAAGAGATTTTGAACATACACCATATCTTGTATTGCTTTGTGTTAGGCCACACAGTTGGGTCCACTGAAAACTGTGGTCCAATGGCCACTATACTGAACTCACAAGTTTACGTCTGCGACAATATCATATAATGACTTAATGCTGTTGAACTTTTCTAAAGGAACAGACTTGGCTCCAGCTTTGCTGTGGGCACAATTATTTTTAGCTACACCCTTGAGTGTGCCGTGCAATTCTGGGATTTCTTATGCTTAGAAACGACTTGGAAAGTCCCAACAATTTTAATGGCACAATATTGAGCTAACACAGTTATGACCAGTTCTAAGACAAAACCCCCTTTTGTGAAACAAAAAAACAATTACAAAGCAATTTTATTTTCCCGATACAGAATCTCATACCTGGAATGTTACAGCTTCACACGGCCAAGGTGCAAAACGGACGTGAAATTGTCAATTTTTTATGGCTGTCTTGTATCCGATGGGCAGCCATTTTCACATATGCAAGAGGCCTTATTGTGGAAAAGTGGAGCACGATTCTTGAAACGTTGTTTGATATATTATCTGCACTAACATCTGACAGCCTGTTTATTAGAAATTTACAGGAATATAACAGAAGTCACTACCTAGCTACAGATGTCAAGTAGGAATCCCAGCCATCTGATGCTGCATTATAAGATCTGGATATAGGATATATCACCATGCATACAAGTCTATATCCACAGTGGCCTTCTATAGGTTGCAGGACAAATTATGTGACCAGTTTGTACAATAGCACTAGATGTTTCTAGATTTCTGTATATTATGAAATTGGATGAGGGTTTCTATATAACAAGACTACATTCTGCAGAGGAATGTTAAATGCCGTTTACCTTTTTGACCTCATTTCTGCCAAAAATATCTAAGTGGCCAACAAGGTTATCAGCATGTATTGCTGAGTCATTAGCTTGAGAAACCGGAAGTTTCTTGTTCACACTTGTTTACACCAAATTTGATGACCAATATGATCAATACCTGCCAGGGGTGAACCTGCTTCTATCGCCGCACGAGGCGGATGACAGAAAGCCGCTCCCCCCTACCGGGAGGAGGGGGCGGAGCGAAGGGGCAGGGCGGAGCGAAGGGGGCAGGGCGGAGCGAAGGGGGCATGGCTTAACGGCGTTTGCAGGCAGAGAGCAGGCAGGGAGAGGACCTGCTATCTGACTGAGCGTGAGGGGAGGCTGCTGGAGCAGCGCTGCTCCAGTGGCCTCCCCAATCCACCGCTCGGTGCTAAGCCAGTCCAGGACACCTTGTCCTGGGCTGGCTTAGGTAAGCAAAAATGCCACCCTCCCTGGGGCCCTGGCATAGTGCCGCCTGAAGCGGTCGCTTCAGGTCGCCTCATGGGAAGTGCGTCACTGATACCTGCATTAGCCCCTTCTAAAAATATGGCCGCTAGGACGAGCAGATGATAACTCAGGACTTGTTTATGGAACCCCCAGAAAACAGATTATTACCAGGAGAAGTTGTGGCTTGCCAGGGAAAACCGATATTACATGGCAGTCCATGTAATACAAGGATGGCAAATGCCTTCCAGAACAGAAGGGTTATGTCTGTATGTTATGTCTGTGTGTTTTATCCAAAAACTATAAGAGAGAAATGGTCTTACCTGGACTTACTGAGAGACGATGGGGACTCAATGGGACTTGCCGATGAAGAACTGGTGTAATTGTACCCTGTCTCTTACCTATGTCCCACAATGACTCCTGTCCTTACAAGGACAGGCCCCAGGGCTATCCCTGTGTCTCTCTATCAAATTAAATCCTTTCCCCTTATTTCCTTCATCCCAATGAGTTTTTTTTTTGTACTTTTGTGTTTGTACTGGCATTTTTTTGTTCAATTCAGACTCTGATGAAAAAAATGCCATACCTTGAGCTTGCTCCATTTTGTAGTTGTATTCATTGCTTGCCCATTGAGCATATAGTTGTAGAACATTGAACAAACAACTCAAGTATCTTTGATTATTAGATATTTCACATGTATTGTTCAACAATTGTAGTGTTACACCAGGCCTGTGCAGAACGCTCATGTTCTGCCAGCTCACTAACTTGGCATTGTATATGAAACTCTTATGGTTTGGACTATGTGTTCAGGGGAGCCCTTATTCTATGTTTCTTTCCATATTTGTGCTGCCAGTTACAAGTTATTTGTAAGTTATGGTTTTTAGCTCCTGGATTTTAGTGCCTGAAATTCTACGTTACTGGCAGGCTTTTTTCTTCCTTTTTAGTTCTTTCAAGTCGATTATTTAGCTGTTCACATGTCATTGGTTTCCACAAATCATATTTTACAGAAATTCCAACACATCTGTTTTAGGCTCACATTCACTGACCTGCAGCTGGATCTGAGTTTACATATCTCGAGTACGTGCGACTTTTGTTTGAGGCACTTACTTTAAAGAAGACCTGTCACCAAGTACAAAATGCTGAATGAGATGCATCTTTTTATTGCCCCTGAACAATTTGTCTTTTTTTTTTTTTTTTTTTTTTTAACTAAGTACACATAGGAATAGCCTTTGTTTGGAGCATTACATGTAGGAATAGCCTTAAGAAAGTCTATTCTTCTCTTACCTCTATTATTCTCATCCGCGCCACCATTCCTGAGAAATATCTTATTTCTTCCATATGTAAATTAGTTTTCAAACAGGACTGGGGGTGTCCCCTGTAGTGTCTGAAAACTCAACAGCAAAACCTCCATCTTCTTCTTCCGACCGCCTCTTTTCTCGTGCTTCCATCACATCATCATCCAAAAGCGCCAAACTGCACATGTCTGTTGGACATTTTCTCGTGGCTGAACAGGAGAGGCCACAGGAAAATGGCCGAAGGACATGTGCTGTTGTCCATTTTCCCGTGGCCAAACGTGAGAGGCCACAGGAAAATGGCAGACAGACATGCGCACTTTTGGATGAAGCTGTGACGGTGATGAGGAAGAAGAGGTGGTCCTGAGAAGAAGATGTAGGCGTCATTGGAGATTTTTCAGACAGTACAGGGGACGCCCTCAGTGCTGTCTGAAAACTCATTTACATATGGAAGAAAGAAGATAATTCTCCGGAACTGAGCGCGGATCAGAATAATAAAGGTAAGAGAAGACTAACCTTCCTTAAGGCTATTCCTACATGTACTTAGTTAAAAAAAAGGGAATTCTAATGATAGAATCCCTTTAACTTGTATACCCGTCCAAAAGACGGAGGTCCTGGGAGGTTATATGTAAATTACATCTTATTCTCCAGGTGGGTGTTAACCAAAGTTACCATTCAAGTTTTGTTTTTTCTTTGCTGGATTAGTCATAAAAATTGACAAACATTTGTATTTAAGATTGATCAAGTTTTAATTGATTCTCTGCCTGGTCTTCAAAAATGGGGTGTGACAGCAGCCTTAAGAAAAAATATATAAATCACACTTAAAGTGCATCTTCAATGTTGACAAAAATAAGTGTGTGTCTTAGAGACTACAAGATATAGGATTATAAAACTATTATAAGACAACACCAGTATAATAGTTATAATAGAGTTATTAGAGTTGTCTTTTAACATCTATTGACTTACCCGTTCTCACACACTAAGGGGCACATAAGTTGTTAAAATAAGCGGAGGATGCCCAATTACTTATCTTCCAATGACATCACCCCTGGACCACTACAAAACACAGTATGTCCGCTGTCTCTAACATCATCTCTTTTATCTATCTGAAACTTCATCTTTCAAAAACTGAGTTTTTTGTGGTTTCACCATCTATTAAATTTACCTAAATATGACACTTCCATTTCAGTCTGAGATTTTACTGTAACTTAAAGACAGCATTGCTTTTGACTTGGGGTAAGTTTTGACTTTTCTTTAAACTCTATATTTATTCACTTACACTTTTGAGTCACCTTCACCTCAAAAACATCCTCAAAATATCCCTTTTCTTATCATAGAAACATTAAAAACCATTATTTTCATCCTCAATCACTCTCATCAAACACTGAAACCTTCTACTAGTCGAACTTCCACTTACTAAACTCTCCCATCTATACCGAATGCAGTAGCTAGAATGCTATATGAAGGCCTCCACTATTCCTCCACAAAGCCCTCCATTATGCTGCACCCCCATAAATTCCCTCCCTCTCCATCTACCTCACCCTACCTGTGTTCTCTGCTCTGCCAGTCTTTGAAGATCAAAATCCTCCATAATCTCAATCTCCCACTCTCCCAGGTCCCACCTTTCACAATTCCAAACGTACCCTAAAAACACATTGTTTAAGGCCAGTTTATTATATTCCCTAATTCCTGTAATGAGTTTTAGATTTTGTTAAGGACAAGTTGATCCAAAGTTATATGAGGACTACCAGACTGGAGTTGGGAAGGAATTTTTTTCCGCCAACATTGGGCAATTGGCATAAGCCTTATGTTTTTTTGAGACATTGAGAGTCATAGGTTGGGCATGATGGACCTGTGTCTTCATCCACCCTCATCTACTATGCAATTATGACTCTTCAACACTTCTTCTGTTTACACCTCCCTTCTACATTATTCCCCAGACACTGTTGCTCTCACTTTGTACCTATACATACAGACATACCAGCTGATTTGTGTTATCTGGACAGCTGTAACTTTGTACAAGCACTTCTACCTCCTTCCTCATAGGCTATAAGTTCTCATGAGTAGCGTCCTCACTTCAATGGATTCATTTATTTCATTGTAATATCTAGTTTTATCTGTATATTAGCTCTATGACTAGTAAGTGTCGTGGAATAAAAATGATGATTTTATTATTATTTATTATTACATTTTTCAGTTTTATTAACATGGACACAGAGTTAACTGGTAAGCAGAGAACGCGAAGGAAAAGTGAAAATAGTAGTTAGATGGTAATAGAACTTTAAATACTTTTACAAGAGTTTTCCCATCATAACTCACCATATGGAAATTTCCCTAGCTCTGCCCCTTCTATGACCCTTCGTTATATCTACTCCCTGGTGGTTCCACACACGGTATGTATTTTCAACTAAGCAGCCGCTGCTTTTCCACGTGATCCCTTACTATCTTGGACATTTACATGACCCAGAGGCCTGTATGCTTACTAGCATTAGAATGGAGCAGTATACAATTGTGTATAAAAAAATATAACTACATGTGCTTGATGGCATGTGACCGTGACATATACAGTAGATGGCTGGTAATACATTGTGCAAATGGACCTCCACACATGCTGAGCCACCATATGTGCCTAGTCCTACACCAGGAACAAAGCCACTGTCAAAGTTGTCTGGCAATGGCTTATATCCCTCTCCTAATTAAAATAACCATGTAATGTATGAGAAGGTGACAGGCAGGGTGCTGGAATCTCGCTATGTCTCCGCCAGGTTTCTGACATATGTGGGGTCCAGTGCCGGTCTTGAGTAGGCCTCAGCTCCCAGTGTGAGTCCTTGGCTCATTACTGGGCCAGGAATAGGCTGCAGATCCTGCATTCCAGTGCAGATCCATGGAGTGAAAGGAGGTGTCTGGGTCAGTCCTGTAACCCTGAGTCTGGTGAGACAATATTGTGCTTGTTTTGTTCGTGTGGTTGGTAGTAAGCCACATGTATAGGTTATCATTTTTGTTTAGTTAGCGCTCAGACGAGCAGGATTTTGTTGTGTTTTTGCCTGAAGTTAAGGCTATATTTTGTTTTGCTAATTCTGTGACTAAAGTGAAGGTTTATTAATGCTCCTGGTTTTTTTTTCTAAATAAGCCTGTTTGCTGCATATTTCATGTCCCTGTCTTTGACTGTTTGGGTCTACACCTTTCCTACTACTGAGCTACCTCCCCCACAACGGTTAGCCAACATGAATGTAATGGTTGAGTTGGGTGAAATAGCAATCAGCCTATTGAGTTCTCTGAGAATACATTTCATTCAATTATTCATTTATCAATTCATTCATTCATTCATTCATTCACTCACTCATTCATTCATTCATTCATTCATTCACTCATTCTTTTGGACACCATCAATGTCTGATGCCCTGAGCCTCAAGAAATGTTTATTTTTAAGGTGGATTGCAATTACTTCTATCTTTTAGCTAACCTCGTTATTTTTCTTGTTTCTTACAAAGGCTCTGCTGTACAAAGGTTATTTTAAGGAGAAACATGCAAAAGAAACTTCCTGTATAAAATTATTTGCAGGAACAAAATTCCTTAAGGAATTGCAGATGTTCAGGAAGAGCTCGACTGAGTAAAGTTACAGAAAGGACTGCATAAAAGCAGCACAAAATAAAAAATTACTAAGAAGTCCTGAAATCTCAAGATGTCTATATGTTCAATTCATGGAATGCTGCCTATATACACACTAAAATACCACATATGATATATACAGCGTTAGAGCCATAGACATAAAAGTAAAGATCTTCTAAATAGTTGCCAAGATCATAACAGACATAATAGTACATGAAGGGATTGCAGGTTACCCTGTCAATCTATCTATAGGATCTTTTTCCAACACTAAACCTGCCATTCTAAAAATGAATCCTTCCAAGTGTTTTAGACACAATAGATTTCATCTTACTTGAATAATCTACAATACTGCTAAAGTTTTAGGCAGTTGTGGAAAGAAATGCTGCAAGAATGCTTTCAAAATACAAGAGTTAATGGTTATTTTTGTCAATGAACATAACGTGAATGAACAAAAGAAAAATTTAAATCATATCAATATTTGGTATGACCACCCTTTGGCGGAGTCCTGGAAGTCATCATTGAGTCTGTCTGAGAATACATGACAAGACAGAAGGATTTGAGCAAGCCTATATCTACAGAAGAGGTGTGGTTAGTTCTCCAAGATGTTTGGAACAAGTTCCCTGCCAAACTGTGTACAAGTATACATAGAAGAATTGATGAAAGGCAAAAGGTGGTTACACCAAATATTGCTGTGATTTTGATCTCTGTCTTGTCCACTTAGGCCCGGTTCACATCTGTGTTCAGTATTCCATTCAGAGAGTCCGCTTGGGGACTCCCCAAACTAAATACCGAATGCATTAAAAAGCGGTTAGCAAAAAAACCAAATGAACCCCATACACTATAACGGGGTCAGTGTGTTTTCCGCGCAGTTTCCACATGAAACCTGCTTAGGAATGATATATTCTTGGTATATCTTTGGTATTCCATTCAAGGAGTCCACTTGGAGACCCCCCGAACGGAATAACAAATGCATTTGCGAGCTGTGTGCAGGGAAAGCACACGGATCCCCATAGACTATAATGGGGTCCGTGCGCTTGCACAAATCATGCAGACAGGAAAGTACTGTAGATTGTGAACTACTTTCCTGTCCACATGTTCCATGCGGAGATCTGGCAGCAAGCACACGGACCCCATTATAGTCTATGGGGATCCGTGTGCTTTCCCTGCACACCGCTCGCAAATGCGTTCGGTATTCCGTTCGGGGAGGTCCCCATGCGGACTTCCCCGAACGGAATACCAATGCAGCTGTGAACGAGGCCTTACCATGTAAGAGGTTGGGAGCTTTCAGGACAGAAGTCAGTAGACAGCGATAGACCTACCTTTTGTTGACAGAAAAGCTATTTTACCATATACAGTACCCATGTGTCTTGTGAATTAGTCATGATGTATGGGGTTGGTTGGGTGCTAGGTAGAACAAAATTTTAGACTTTTGTATGCAGAACTACCAGTTAACACTAATATAAAACAGCTATTGAATTTACCATGAAATAGACTAAAGTCAGATTTTCAGTGGCAGTATAGTCTGCATGGCAGCTGCACCAAAAGTTACACTTAGTAACTCTAGTAAATTTGAAACCTATTAAAACACAAAGCATAAAATGACTGACATATAAGGTACATGTTTCTATGAAGTCTATCTGGAACATCTTGCTGAAAAACTACAGGGAAAATTTTGTTGAGGACTACAGACTGGCAACTTTCCAATAAATAGAGTCATGGCTGATTAAAGACAACCCTGTGCATATTTCTGCTTCCATGTCATTGGACATGTTCCCACGTAAACTTGTAACCACCAGCGATCCCACAGATGTTTTTCTTTCTTTTTTTCTACTACGCCCACATTTGCAGAACTGAATCAGGGAGGAAACTGAGATACTGTAATTCCAAAAAATCCTCCCAGTTTGCAGCAATTTGAGTTATAGTGAATTTGGCAGATTTTTTTCTCTAGTTAGGCAGGAAAAGATAAATTTGTCACGACACTATGGAGCTATTATGATCACTGCAGCTCCGACAGTTAAACAACAGCTGGGTGGTGGACATTACATCATATTTTGTGAACAGATTGGAATTAGTATTATTCTGGCTCAAAATGCATTTAATATCAACTTGATTCATTCTATTCCTTGGAGAATGTGTTCTGTTTTCACTCGGATAGTCAGCCATTCATCACACATCTAATGATGAAAATTAGGTTTTAAAAAAAAATGGAAAAAAAAAAAAATATAAAAGATGCTTTCATAAATCATGAGAAGTGGGTCCTGAATCACAAATTTGGGTTTCCTTTTGGGAAATTAATAGCAAACACACTATGGAAATTATTAAATAAGGAAAGTTTCCTAGTTCTATATAATTGTCTACTAACTGATGAAATCCATCTGCGTGTGATGTCAGTTACCATACGTACTGAAGAATGACTCAATTTCTTGCATAGACATTGGGGTTGGAAAGTGTACATGGCCAATATGACCCTGGGTGAAATGACCCATATAAAAGGAACAGTAATATTTCAGATGACTAAACATGATGTTTCCTTGCAATTGTTCCCATTTCTTATCAGCTATGATGGTAGGAAATTCCTAAATTAATATACCTCTAAGACAAACAGGACCATGACAAGGAAAAGTCAGAAGAGCATTCAGTGAAGTTTCCCCAGACTAATAAATGTGTTAAAGAATAGAGATGAGCGAACACTGTTCGGATCAGCCGATCCGAACAGCACGCTCCCATAGACATGAATGGAAGCACCTGTGACACTGACTTTGCCAGCGGCCGGCGTCACAGGTGCTTCCATTCATTTCTATGGGAGCGTGCTGTTCGGATCGGCTGATCCGCACAGTGTTCGCTTATCTCTATTAAAGAACCTTTAAGAAAAACTTACAAATGAGGAAGGGTGAACAGAGGGACACAAAATGTAGGAATTTAGCCAATTAGTAGAGAAGTGGTACATTATAGAAAAGGACAATGAAAACCGATTAAAAGAACCAGGAAGGAGCCAACACTCTTACGCTAGGTTCACACCTGCATTGAGGTTTCCGTTTTACAGGTCAGCTTTGGGACGTGAAAAACGGAAACCCAGACAGACTAAAATGTGGTCCGCGTGGATCTTCGCCCAAGAGTAATAGGGACGAAATCCCTTACCGGTCACCCAATACAGGTGTGACCGTAGCCCTACTTCCATTGCTGCATGGTCCTCTTCCCATATTCATATGGCCAATGTGGGTCAAGACTATGCCTGATGTTCTGTAACGTCTAGACATCACAGTTTGGCTCCTAACAAAGTTGCTTGGATCCCTACGCTTGCCCATTATACTTGCCGAAGGCCGAGGCCCCACAGGACGTGAATGCCGCGATTTGCCCGCAGCGGAGACACTGCAGGAAAAATCATGGCGTTGTACAGTGCAGGCAAAGTGAATGGGATTCATGCGAATCCCATCCCCACTTTGCGGAAAAGATCGCAGCGCAGACATGCTGCGATTTGCAAAGCCAATGCGGCTTTGCAAATCGCAGCATGTCAATTATATCTACGGAAACGCCGGCGGCTTTCCCGTAGATATAATATTGAGAAAGTCTGCAGAGGAAAACTCTGAACTTTCTCTTAAAAGTGCTGCGGATACATCCCATGGGGCCTTAGCCTTACACAGCAATTTCAATTGGTTGTTCAGCTGTAGCCCAATATATCCCACATTTGGACCGATGGCATTGATTCAAGATAATCCATATTCTTTGCTTCAGACAGTGGTTCTAGGTCATGACTGATCAGTTTATATGCTCTTTAATAACATAAAGGATGGTATAGTATCAGAAAATAAAGAAAACATGTGAGTTCAGATTAGCAGCTAATGTGTTTGGGCACCTTTACCGTACCCATAATAGTAAGTCATTCTAGTGTTATGTGAAAACTGTCATATGATATATGGTAACTAAAGGGCTGAGGCCCCACATTGTGGAAACTCAGCTTTTTTTGATGTAGATTTTGCTGCGGTTTTTTGAGCCAAAGCCAAGTCTAGAAAAGGAATAGGAAATATAAAGGAAGTTCTTATACTTCTCCTTTCTGCTCAATCTACTCCTGGCTTTGGCTAAAAAAAACCGCAGTAAAGTCTGCAATTAAAAAAAAAAAAAAAAAAAAAAGTGTTTCCGCAACCTGGAAATATGGTTTTCAGTTCATCGCACAGGTTTCTCTGCAAGTCCATTTAACTTTCAATCTTAGCCTTGCAAAGGTTGTAAATAGAGATGAGCGAACAGTGTTCTATCGAACTCATGTTCGATCGGATATTAGGCTGTTTGGCATGTTCGAATCGAATCGAACACCGTGTGGTAAAGTGCGCCATTACTCGATTCCCCTCCCACCTTCCCTGGCGCCTTTTTTGCTCCAATAACAGCGCAGGGTAGGTGGGACAGGAACTACGACACCGGTGACGTTGAAAAAAGTAGGCAAAACCCATTGGCTGCCGAAAACATGTGACCTCTAATTTAAAAGAACAGCGCCGCCCAGGTTCGCGTCATTCTGAGCTTGCAATTCACCGAGGACGGAGGTTTCCGTCCAGTTAGCTAGGGCTTAGATTCTGGGTAGGCAGGGACAGGCTAGGATAGGAAGGAGAAGACAACCAACAGTTCTTATAAGAGCTAAATTCCAGGGAGAAGCTTGTCAGTGTAACGTGGCACTGACGGGCTCAATCGCCGCAACCCAGCTTTCCTAGGATCCTGAATGGAATACACTGACAGTTTATTCCCGTATACCCGATATATACCCCCGATACCCGTTCCAACGGTGTGCCCCCCCACCTTCACCCCAGAAATACACTGCAAGTCCCCTAGCAATAGAATTGGGGCTATATACACCCACTATTTTTGCTACTGCCATATAGTGCCATTGTCTGACTGGTAATTCAAAGAATATATTGGGGTTACGTGCACCCACAATTTTTGCTACTGGTATATAGTGCCAATGTCTGACTGGGAATTCAAAGAATATATTGGGGTTATAAATACCCTCATTTCTTGCTACTGGTATATAGTGCCATTGTCTGACTGGGAATTCAAAGAATATATTGGGGTTACAAATACCCTCATTTCTTGCTACTGCCATATAGTGCCATTGTCTGACTGGGAATTCAAAGAATATATTGGGGTTACAAATACCCTCATTTCTTGCTACTGGTATATAGTGCCATTGTCTGACTGGGAATTCAAAGAATATATTGGGGTTATAAATACCCTCATTTCTTGCTACTGGTATATAGTGCCATTGTCTGACTGGGAATTCAAAGAATATATTGGGGTTACAAATACCCTCATTTCTTGCTACTGGTATATAGTGCCATTGTCTGACTGGGAATTCAAAGAATATATTGGGGTTATAAATACCCTCATTTCTTGCTACTGGTATACAGTGCCATTGTCTGACTGGGAATTCAAAGAATATATTGGGGTTACAAATACCCTCATTTCTTGCTACTGCCATATAGTGCCAGTTTCTGACTGGTAATTCAAAGAATATATTGGGGTTACGTGCACCCACAATTTTTGCTACTGGTATATAGTGCCATTGTCTGACTGGGAATTCAAAGAATATATTGGGGTTACAAATACCCTCATTTCTTGCTACTGGTATATAGTGCCATTGTCTGACTGGGAATTCAAAGAATATATTGGGGTTACAAATACCCTCATTTCTTGCTACTGGTATATAGTGCCATTGTCTGACTGGGAATTCAAAGAATATATTGGGGTTACAAATACCCTCATTTCTTGCTACTGCCATATAGTGCCAGTTTCTGACTGGTAATTCAAAGAATATATTGGGGTTACGTGCACCCACAATTTTTGCTACTGGTATATAGTGCCATTGTCTGACTGGGAATTCAAAGAATATATTGGGGTTACAAATACCCTCATTTCTTGCTACTGGTATATAGTGCCATTGTCTGACTGGGAATTCAAAGAATATATTGGGGTTACAAATACCCTCATTTCTTGCTACTGGTATATAGTGCCATTGTCTGACTGGGAATTCAAAGAATATATTGGGGTTACAAATACCCTAATTTCTTGCTACTGCCATATAGTGCCAGTTTCTGACTGGGAATTCAAAGAATATATTGGGGTTATAAATACCCTCATTTCTTGCTACTGGTATATAGTGCCATTGTCTGACTGGGAATTCAAAGAATATATTGGGGTTACAAATACCCTCATTTCTTGCTACTGGTATATAGAGCCATTGTCTGACTGGGAATTCAAAGAATATATTGGGGTTACAAATACCCTCATTTCTTGCTACTGGTATATAGTGCCATTGTCTGACTGGGAATTCAAAGAATATATTGGGGTTACAAATACCCTCATTTCTTGCTACTGGTATATAGTGCCATTGTCTGACTGGGAATTCAAAGAATATATTGGGGTTACAAATACCCTCATTTCTTGCTACTGGTATATAGTGCCATTGTCTGACTGGGAATTCAAAGAATATATTGGGGTTACAAATACCCTCATTTCTTGCTACTGGTATATAGTGCCATTGTCTGACTGGGAATTCAAAGAATATATTGGGGTTATAAATACCCTCATTTCTTGCTACTGCCATATAGTGCCAGTTTCTGACTGGTAATTCAAAGAATATATTGGGGTTATAAATACCCTCATTTCTTGCTACTGGTATATAGTGCCATTGTCTGACTGGGAATTCAAAGAATATATTGGGGTTACGTGCACCCACAATTTTTGCTACTGGTATATAGTGCCAATTTCTAACTGGGAATTCAAAATGCGCAAGGCTCCCGGAAAGGGACGTGGACGAGGCCGTGGGCGAGGTCGGGGGAATGGTTCTGGGGAGCAAGGTAGCAGTGAAGCCACAGGGCGTCCCGTGCCTACTCCTGTGGGGCAGCAAGCATTGCGCCACTCCACAGTGCCAGGGTTGCTTGCCACATTAACTAAACTGCAGGGTACAAACCTTAGTAGGCCCGAGAACCAGGAACAGGTCTTGCAATGGCTGTCAGAGAATGCTTACAGCACATTGTCCAGCAGCCAGTCAGACTCTGCCTCCTCTCCTCCTATTACCCAACAGTCTTGTCCTCCTTCCTCCCAAAATTCCCAAGCTTCACAGAACAATAACCCCAACTGTCCCTGCTCCCCAGAGCTGTTCTCCGCTCCTTTCATTGTCCCTCAACCTGCCTCTCCACGTCACGATTCCACAAACCTAACAGAGGAGCATCTGTGTCCAGATGCTCAAACACTAGAGTCTCCTCCATCTCCGTTCGATTTGGTGGTGGATGACCAGCAACCCACCCTCATCGATGATGATGTGACGCAGTTGCCGTCAGGGCATCCAGTTGACCGGCACATTGTGCGGGAGGAGGAGATGAGACAGGAGTTGGAAGAGGAAGTGGTGGATGATGAGGACACTGACCCGACCTGGACAGGGGGGATGTCAAGCGGGGAAAGTAGTGTGGATGTTGAGGCAGGTGCAGCACCAAAAAGGGTAGCTAGAGGCAGAGGCAGAGGTCAGCAGCTTAGGCGAAGCCAGGCCACACCCGGAATCTCCCAAGATGTTCCAGTTCGTACCCAGCCCCGAAAAACTCCCACCTCGAGGGCACGTTTCTCGAAGGTGTGGAGTTTTTTCAAGGAATGCGCCGAGGACAGATATAGTGTTGTCTGCACAATTTGCCTCTCGAAATTGATTAGGGGCTCTGAGAAGAGCAACCTGTCCACCACTTCAATGCGCCGTCATTTGGAATCCAAGCACTGGAATCAGTGGCAGGCAGCAACGGCAGGACAAAGGCCGCCTGCCGTTCACGCCACTGCCACTGCCACTGCCTCTGCCACTGCCACTGCTGACTGTGCTGGCGATGCACTCCAGAGGATGAGCCAGGACACCACTTCATCTGCCTCCGCCACTTTGTTGACTTCTCCCTCATCCTCCCCTGTTCCTGTCTTATCTCCTTCTCCTGCACCATCAAAGGCACCATCAGGCGCTTCTTTACAACAACCCACCATCTCTCAGACATTGGAGCGGCGGCAGAAATACACTGCTAACCACCCACACGCGCAAGCCTTGAACGCCAACATCGCTAAACTGCTGGCCCAGGAGATGTTGGCGTTCCGGCTTGTTGAAACTCCCGCCTTCCTGGACCTGATGGCAACTGCGGCACCTCGCTATGCCGTCCCTAGCCGTCACTACTTCTCCCGGTGTGCCGTCCCCGCCTTGCACCAGCACGTGTCACTCAACATCAGGCGGGCCCTTAGTTCCGCGCTTTGCACAAAGGTCCACTTGACCACCGACGCGTGGACAAGTGCATGCGGACAGGGACGCTACATTTCACTGACGGCACACTGGGTGAATGTAGTTGAGGCTGGGACTGCTTCCCAAACTGGCCCGGTGTACCTCATCTCCCCGCCTAACATTCCTGGCAGGGACACGAGAAGAACACCCCCCTCCTCCTCCTCCTCTACCGCCTCCTCCTCCGCCACCGCCTCCTCCTCCGCCACCGCCTCCTCCTCCGCTGTTAGATTGACCCCAGCTACGAGTTGGAAACGTTGCAGCACTGGCGTTGGTAGACGTCAGCAGGCTGTGCTGAAGCTGATCAGCTTGGGGGACAGACAGCACACTGCCTCCGAGGTGAGGGATGCCCTCCTCGATGAGACGGCAATATGGTTTGAGCCGCTGCACCTGGGCCCAGGAATGGTCGTTTGTGATAATGGCCGGAACCTGGTAGCAGCTCTGGAGCTTGCCGGACTCCAACATGTTCCATGCCTGGCCCACGTCTTCAACCTAGTGGTGCAACGTTTCCTAAAGAGCTACCCCAATGTTCCAGAGCTACTGGTGAAAGTGCGGCGCATGTGCGCCCACTTTCGCAAGTCGACAGTAGCCGCTGCTAGCTTAAAATCTCTCCAGCAACGCCTGCATGTGCCACAACACCGGCTTTTGTGCGACGTCCCCACACGCTGGAACTCAACGTTTCAGATGTTGAATAGAGTGGTTGAGCAGCAGAGACCTTTGATGGAATACCAGCTACAAAACCCTAGGGTGCCACAAAGTCAGCTGCCTCAGTTTCACATCCATGAGTGGCCATGGAGGAGAGACCTTTGTGACATCCTACGGGTCTTTGAGGAGTCCACAAGGAGGGTGAGCTCTGAGGATGCGATGGTGAGCCTTACAATCCCGCTCTTGTGTGTTCTGAGAGAATCCCTGATTGACATCAGGGATAACTCAGATCACACAGAGGAGTCAGGGATAGCATCCGATCCGTCACAGCTGGAGAGTAGGTCCACACATCTGTCCGCTTCACTGCGTTTAATGGAGGAGGAGGAGGAGGAGGAAGAAGAGTTGTCCGATGATGTGATGGTGATACAGGAGGCTTCCGGGCAACTTCGAATCGTCCCATTGTTGCAGCGCGGATGGGTAGACATGGAGGATGAGGAGGAAATGGAGATTGAACTTTCCGGTGGGGCCAGAGGAGTCATGCCAACTAACACTGTGGCAGACATGGCTGAGTTCATGTTGGGGTGCTTTACAACCGACAAGCGTATTGTCAAAATCATGGAGGACAACCAGTACTGGATCTTTGCTATCCTTGACCCCCGGTATAAAAACAACATCTCGTCTTTTATTCCGGTAGAGGGGAGGGCCAATCGCATCAATGCTTGCCACAGGCAATTGGTGCAGAATATGATGGAGATGTTTCCAGCATGTGACGTTGGCGGCAGGGAGGGCAGTTCCTCCAGTAGGCAACCAAGTTCTCACCGGTCCACACAAACGAGGGGCACACTGTCTAAGGTCTGGGACACCTTGATGGCACCCCCTCGCCAAAGTGCCGTCACGGAGGGTCCTAGTGTCACCAGGCGTGAGAAGTATAGGCGCATGTTGCGGGAATACCTTTCCGACCACAGCCCTGTCCTCTCCGACCCCTCTGCGCCCTACACGTATTGGGTGTCAAAGTTGGACCTGTGGCTTGAACTTGCCCTATATGCCTTGGAGGTGCTGTCCTGTCCTGCCGCCAGCGTCCTATCTGAGAGGGTGTTCAGTGCAGCCGGTGGCATCATCACTGACAAGCGCACCCGTCTGTCAGCTGAGAGTGCCGACCGGCTCACTTTGATAAAAATGAACCACCACTGGATAGAGCCTTCATTTTTGTGCCCACCTGTGTAAAGCACCCCAACATGAAACTCCATGTCTGTACTCAACCTCTCCAATTCCTCCGCATCCTCATACTCATCCACCATAAGCGTTGCACAATTCTGCTAATACTAGGCTCCCTCCACCCTGATTTCCCCCAACTCTGCTGGTTAGAGGCTCCCTCCACCCTGCTTTCCCACAACTCTGCTGGTTAGAGGCTCCCTCCACCCTGCTTTCCCACAACTCTGCTGGTTAGAGGCTCCCTCCACCCTGCTTTCCCACAACTCTGCTGGTTAGAGGCTCCCTCCACCCTGCTTTCCCACAACTCTGCTGGTTAGAGGCTCCCTCCACCCTGATTTCCACCAACTCTGCTGGTTAGAGGCTCCCTCCACCATGAATTGGTCCAAACTGGGGTTTTTAGAGGCTCCCTCCACCATGAATTGGTCCAAACTGGGGTTTTTAGAGGCTCCCTCCACCATGAATTGGTCCAAACTGGGGTTTTTAGAGGCTCCCTCCACCTTGAATTTGCCCAAACTGGGCTGTTTAGAGGCTCCCTCCACCATGAATTAGTCCAAACTGGGGTTTTTAGAGGCTCCCTCCACCATGAATTGGTCCAAACTGGGGGTTTTTAGAGGCTCCCTCCACCATGAATTTGCCCAAACTGAGCTGTTTAGAGGCTCCCTCCACCATGAATTGGTCCAAACTGGGGTTTTTAGAGGCTCCCTCCACCATGAATTGGTCCAAACTGGGGTTTTTAGAGGCTCCCTCCACCATGAATTTGCCCAAACTGGGCTGTTTAGAGGCTCCCTCCACCATGAATTTGCCCAAACTGGGCTGTTTAGAGGCTCCCTCCACCATGAATTGGTCCAAACTGGGGTTTTTAGAGGCTCCCTCCACCATGAATTTGCCCAAACTGGGCTGTTTAGAGGCTCCCTCCACCATGAATTTGCCCAAACTGGGCTGTTTAGAGGCTCCCTCCACCATGAATTGGTCCAAACTGGGGTTTTTAGAGGCTCCCTCCACCATGAATTGGTCCAAACTGGGGTTTTTAGAGGCTCCCTCCACCATGAATTTGCCCAAACTGGGGTTTTTAGAGGCTCCCTCCACCATGAATTTGCCCAAACTGGGCTGTTTAGAGGCTTCCTCCATCATGAATTGGTCCAAACTGGGGTTTTTAGAGGCTCCCTCCACCATGAATTGGTCCAAACTGGGGTTTTTAGAGGCTCCCTCCACCATGAATTGGTCCAAACTGGGGTTTTTAGAGGCTCCCTCCACCATGAATTTGCCCAAACTGGGCTGTTTAGAGGCTCCCTCCACCATGAATTTGCCCAAACTGAGCTGTTTAGAGGCTCCCTCCACCATGAATTGGTCCAAACTGGGGTTTTTAGAGGCTCCCTCCACCATGAATTGGTCCAAACTGGGGTTTTTAGAGGCTCCCTCCACCATGAATTTGCCCAAACTGGGCTGTTTAGAGGCTCCCTCCACCATGAATTTGCCCAAATTGGGGTTTTTAGAGGCTCCCTCCACCATGAATTTGCCCAAACTGGGCTGTTTAGAGGCTCCCTCCACCATGAATTGGTCCAAACTGGGCTGTTTAGAGGCTCCCTCCACCATGAATTGGTCCAAACTGGGCTGTTTAGAGGCTCCCTCCACCATGAATTGGTCCAAACTGGGGTTTTTAGAGGCTCCCTCCACCATGAATTGGTCCAAACTGGGGTTTTTAGAGGCTCCCTCCACCATGAATTTGCCCAAACTGGGCTGTTTAGAGGCTCCCTCCACCATGAATTTGCCCAAACTGGGCTGTTTAGAGGCTCCCTCCACCATGAATTGGTCCAAACTGGGGTTTTTAGAGGCTCCCTCCACCATGAATTGGTCCAAACTGGGGGTTTTTAGAGGCTCCCTCCACCATGAATTTGCCCAAACTGGGCTGTTTAGAGGCTCCCTCCACCATGAATTTGCCCAAACTGGGCTGTTTAGAGGCTCCCTCCACCATGAATTGGTCCAAACTGGGGTTTTTAGAGGCTCCCTCCACCATGAATTGGTCCAAACTGGGGTTTTTAGAGGCTCCCTCCACCATGAATTTGCCCAAACTGGGCTGTTTAGAGGCTCCCTCCACCATGAATTGGTCCAAACTGGGGTTTTTAGAGGCTCCCTCCACCATGAATTTGCCCAAACTGGGCTGTTTAGAGGCTCCCTCCACCATGAATTTGCCCAAACTGGGCTGTTTAGAGGCTCCCTCCACCATGAATTGGTCCAAACTGGGGTTTTTAGAGGCTCCCTCCACCATGAATTGGTCCAAACTGGGGTTTTTAGAGGCTCCCTCCACCATGAATTTGCCCAAACTGGGGTTTTTAGAGGCTCCCTCCACCATGAATTTGCCCAAACTGGGCTGTTTAGAGGCTTCCTCCATCATGAATTGGTCCAAACTGGGGTTTTTAGAGGCTCCCTCCACCATGAATTTGCCCAAACTGGGCTGTTTAGAGGCTCCCTCCACCATGAATTTGCCCAAACTGAGCTGTTTAGAGGCTCCCTCCACCATGAATTGGTCCAAACTGGGGTTTTTAGAGGCTCCCTCCACCATGAATTGGTCCAAACTGGGGTTTTTAGAGGCTCCCTCCACCATGAATTTGCCCAAACTGGGCTGTTTAGAGGCTCCCTCCACCATGAATTTGCCCAAATTGGGGTTTTTAGAGGCTCCCTCCACCATGAATTTGCCCAAACTGGGCTGTTTAGAGGCTCCCTCCACCATGAATTGGTCCAAACTGGGCTGTTTAGAGGCTCCCTCCACCATGAATTGGTCCAAACTGGGCTGTTTAGAGGCTCCCTCCACCATGAATTGGTCCAAACTGGGGTTTTTAGAGGCTCCCTCCACCATGAATTGGTCCAAACTGGGGTTTTTAGAGGCTCCCTCCACCATGAATTTGCCCAAACTGGGCTGTTTAGAGGCTCCCTCCACCATGAATTTGCCCAAACTGAGCTGTTTAGAGGCTCCCTCCACCATGAATTGGTCCAAACTGGGGTTTTTAGAGGCTCCCTCCACCATGAATTGGTCCAAACTGGGGTTTTTTAGAGGCTCCCTCCACCATGAATTTGCCCAAACTGGGCTGTTTAGAGGCTCCCTCCATCATGAATTGGTCCAAACTGGGGTTTTTAGAGGCTCCCTCCACCATGAATTGGTCCAAACTGGGGTTTTTAGAGGCTCCCTCCACCATGAATTGGTCCAAACTGGGGTTTTTAGAGGCTCCCTCCACCATGAATTTGCCCAAACTGGGCTGTTTAGAGGCTCCCTCCACCATGAATTTGCCCAAACTGGGCTGTTTAGAGGCTCCCTCCACCATGAATTGGTCCAAACTGGGGTTTTTAGAGGCTCCCTCCACCATGAATTGGTCCAAACTGGGGGTTTTTAGAGGCTCCCTCCACCATGAATTGGTCCAAACTGGGGGTTTTTAGAGGCTCCCTCCACCATGAATTTGCCCAAACTGGGCTGTTTAGAGGCTCCCTCCATCATGAATTGGTCCAAACTGGGGTTTTTAGAGGCTCCCTCCACCATGAATTTGCCCAAACTCTGCTGGTTAGAGGCTCAATCCACCCTGATTTTCAAAACAAATGTTGGTGCCAACCTCAACTTACTACAAGGGCCAAATTCACTGCTGGTGACAAGCTCTCCTCACTGCAAGTGCCAAATACACATGTTTCAAGGTGTTTTCCTACTGTCAGAGAGGTGGTATTGAGTGTGTAAAGTGTGTAGTTGTTAGGCTGTGATGTTGGGGTAATAGAGGGTCTTTGGTGTGTTAGATGCCCCCAGACATGCTTCCCCTGCTGTCCCAGTGTCATTCCAGAGGTGTTGGCATCATTTCCTGGGTTGTCATAGTGGACTTGGTGACCCTCCAGACACGGATTTGGGTTTCCCCCTTAACGAGTATCTGTTCCCCATAGACTATAATGGGGTTCGAAACCCGTTCGAACACACGAACATTGAGCGGCTGTTCGAATCGAATTTCGAACCTCGAACATTTTAGTGTTCGCTCATCTCTAGTTGTAAACTTTTTGTGAAACAGGCAGTAATAAAGGAATTGTGGGTCTTAAAACCGCAGTGCAGAGTGAGGCTCCGTTCCCACGGAGTAACGCGCCGCACATTCAGACACATATACACGTGTCAGAGTGTGAGCGCTCAAAACAGATCCCATTCACATCAATGTGTGCCGGTTTACGGGCGTTACACATTGAAATCAATGGGTTAAAAAGCCTCCCATTGGTTTCAATGTATAGAGCGCATGAGCCGGCACACATAGAAGTGAATGGGATCTGTTTTGAGCGCTCACACTCTGACACATGTATACGTGTCTGAATGCGCGGCGCGTTACTCCGTGGGAACAGAGCCTGATTTGTGTTTTTATTGAAGCATGTTAGTTTTATTTAATTTCTATCCACAATGCTGCTCCTGTAATCGCTGTGATGAAGGCATGTGTGAACCCAGTCTTAAGGGGAGTCTACCACTGCAATAATCATACTCCTATAAATATATGCTGTTGTAAGGGCTGTTTGTGACATAGAGAGCGTATTCTTTCTTTTTTGTGTCAAAGCACAATCGTGTTTGTGAGAAAATCAACTTTTTTCCATATGTAAACTACTGTCTGACGCACCTAGTCACTATTGGAGCGTCCATTTTTGCTTGTCACCTGTCAATTTTTATACTAGAAGCAGCATTGGGTGGCGACTACAGCCAAAAATTGGAGCTGTCAATCGCCACCCATGTCTTGGGTGCACCAAACAGCTAATTTGCATTTCATTTGCTATACTACTTTTTGTGCTTTATAAGGCATAGTGTCTTATATCAGTTTTTAAATACAGAAAAGAAAAATGTCTTTTTATATACAGTTGGCATTGCGCAACTATACAACCCCTTAAGGCTAAGACCCCATTTCAGTAATGTGAAGTTTCATCCTAAAGAGAAAAATGACATTTTCCCTTCCTTCCTTCCATTGGATTGAGCCTGAGACTGACAGATCACACATTTCAATTTCTTGAAGGAATGCAAACATCCTTATGACTGCTAACAAAACTGATATGTTATGAGGCAGACGTCACGGCTAATCTAAAAGATATTCAACAAAGAGAATACACTTAGAAGTGGAAAGTAAATATTTTCTCAATACCTCCTTATCTGCTATTTGTCCTAATGGTGTAAAAAGTGACTACAATGTGACTCGGCTAGTGTAAGGCTTTTACATCATTTATGCTTCCATCCGGCATTAAAAAAAATTCAGTATTTTTTTTTTTTATTTCTTGGTGTTTTTCTCTTTTTAAAAGGGACATTAGAATGAAACTTCACGTTGATGTCACTTTAAAAAGATCATTTGGCAACCACTTCATATTATGAATAAATTTGTTGTGTCTTTTATGTGGAAGCAATCATAAAACCATAGAAAATGTCAGATTTCCTGCTTAAGGACACATCCAATTTTGGCTCTAAGGCTCAGAACTCAAACCTCAAGTGAACATACCTTCATATTACTGTACTCACCCAAGTGATTCATGATACATTGCACTTCATCATATTATTATTATTATTCACTACACACCTTGAAAAATTCAGCAAATAACATGCATTTAATAAATTTACGGCAGATGGTGAAAAGTGAACATGTAAGCTATGTGAGGTGCATTAGGTACACAAAATCCCACATTATTTTTCTACCTATGCTCTTGCTAAAGTCTAAATCTGGGGTGTACCCTGATGAACATTTAATTTTATGTTTATACATTACCAATACAATCCACTTCCTGCTACAGTGAGTTTTGCTGTAAAGGATGTGACAATTTTTTTTTTTTTTTTTAGGATAGCCCATAAATATCTTACAGGAGAGAGGCAGAAAGCTTGTCCCTGTACAGATCAGCTGTATGTGGCTGCTTCCATTGCCCAATTATACACAACATGGGTCAGAAATCAGTTGGTTCTTCTCCCTGTATAGTACCAGCAGCCCCGCTCCCTGTATAGTGGTCAGTTGGTGGTACTGCAGCCCCACTCCCTGTATAGTGGTCAGGTGGCGGTACTGTAGCTCTGCTCCCTGTATAGTGGTCAGGTGGCGGTACTGTAGCTCTGCTCCCTGTATAGTGGTCAAATGCTGGTACTGCAGCCCCGCTCCCTGTATAGTGCTTAGGTGCCAGTACTGAACTGTGGTCCCCTATAATCCTGATCTCTGGAGTCCCAATAGTTATGTGACACACAAATCCTATGAGGTGGAAAATAAATAAAGGTCTTTGGTGATAGAGCCACTTTATATTTCTTAAAAAACATATAAAGAATTGGTTGCACAGTTTGCATGGCCTCTGGCTTAGTTTTTTTTCCTTGCACCAAATTGGGAGCATTTTCCAAATATCTCTTTGGAGCACTGCAATTTTTAACTTGTGTTAGAAAAGTAAATGGTGCTAATCTCTTTCTGGCCTGCACCGTACACAGTCTCTGACTAATGTTTTGTTTTGTACTAAATAAAACAGTCCGGGGCTCCTGTATAATTTGCAGACTGGTGTGTGTTTGTTGTTCTCAGAAATTCCCCTATGTCATATTTTAGCCGCCAGTCTAAACAAGAAGACAAGTATGGTATCTTGTCATAAATTTGTTACTGAGAAGCAGCAATTATAGGAAAAAGAACAGAACACTTTGTTTTACTCTTGCTTAGAATTGATCAATATATTACATTTGATCGTAAACATTAGAATATTCTTTATATTGATTTATACTTCGAGGTAGATGAAAAGACACATGTTGATTAAATTCAGATATTGAAATCCTCACTTGATCCAGATGAAGGCAAAAAACTCATTTGGCTAATGACAGGAGCGCAACAAATAATCATGGGGCCCCATAGCAAAATTTGTATTGGGGCCGCACTTTACTATGACCACCTTAATTAGCAAGTTGAGAACTTTTTGATGCACACAGTGAGGTCACAGTATAGGGATAATATACACAGTGATGTCACAGTATAGGGATAATGTACACAAGTGATGTCACAGTACAGGGATAAATGTAGAATGAAGAAGATTACCATGTACATTGTCACAGCATATAAAGTAATTATCATGATATCACATGCGGGTATTATGATGACGCCATAAGGCAACGGAAGTGCTTTCAGTTTTCCACATCCGCTTCCATTATCCATGCTTACAATGAATGGCACCCTAGCTCTCAGTGGAAATGTGCCCCCTTAGTTATAGTATTGTCATTTATTACTATAGATATCTATGCTGCTAGTAGTCCCTTTCTTCCAGCAACATACTGTCCTGTGCTGATTTTAGTATGGGACAATATGTTGCTGGTTGGCAAGGAGTCTGCCAACGTCATAAATACCTGTACTGCTAGGAGGCCCCGCCCCGAGATGCTAATTTTTCAGTCTGAGTCGCCTCGCGATTCGGCCTGAAGACACTCACTCCTCATTCATTGGGCCTAATCTGGAGTGGTGTGTGCGGCTGGATGCCGGTGCAGTGCACCGGCTTTCAGTTGCAGCGACCCATCTTTTGGATCGGAACCTGAGGCGGCCTCCACCTTAGGTTCCGATCAAAAAAACCCCGTGTGAACTTACCCTAAGTTTCACAGGTGAAACCTGGTCGGGTGAAACCTGGTCGGGTGAATGTGGGGTAAATCTGCAGCGTTTTATAGTCACAGCAAAGCGGTTCAGATTTGAGTAAATCTCATCCACACATTTCTTAAAGAGGACCTTTCACCATATCTGGGCACAGGCAGTGTTATATACCTCCAGAAAGCTGACAGTGCGCTGAATTCAGCGCACTGTCGGCTTTCCCGATCCGTGCCCGGTGTAAAGCGCTATCGGTCCCGGTACCGTAGCGCTTTACAGTCAGAAGGGCGTTTCTGACCATTAGCCAGAGACGTCCTTCTGCCTCGCGGCGCCAATCGCGCTGTGCTGTGGAGCCGGGAGGAACTCCCCCCTCCCTCTCCTGATAATGCTAGTCTACGGACAAGCTGTGTGAGCAGAGGGAGGGGGCGTTCCTCCCCGCTCCACAGCACAGCGCGATTGGCGCCGCGAGGCAGAAGGACGTCTCTGGCTAATGGTCAGAAACGCCCTTCTGACCATAGAAGAGTGGGAAAGCCGACAGCTGAATTCAGCGCACTGTCAGCTTTCTGGCAGTATATAGAACTGCCTGTGCCCGGATATGGTGAAAGGTCCTCTTTAAAAGATTAAATTTAAGAGAATTGTTTTGACATTTGAGTAAAAACTTCACATGTATATAATTCTTGTGAACATGCTGACTTCTTGCTGATTTTTTCCCCCTAGACTAACAAAGTGATTTATATAATGTCATTTATATAGTGTCTTCATTGTGAGAATGCTGTGAATGTCACGGATATAGTGAAGTTCTGATTTACAGCCTGAGGGTGCATTCACACTACGTTTACGGCAGCTTATTCTGAACGTAAAACACGTTCAGAATAAGCGGCGTATAAAGCAGCTCCATTCATTTCTATGGGAGCCGGCATACGAGCGCTCCCCATAGAAATGAATGGGCTACTTCTTTCACTGCGAGCAGTCCCATTGAAGTGAATGGGAAGTGCTCGCGTGTACGGCTCGGCATGAGCAGAGCTTGCCGTATACGCCGGCACTTCCCATTCACTTCAATGGGACTGCTCGCAGTGAAAGAAGCAGCCCATTCATTTCTACGGGGAGCGCTCGAATGCCGGCTCCCATAGAAATGAATGGAGCTGCTTTATACGCCGCTTATTCTGAACGTGTTTTACGTTCAGAATAAGCTGCCGTAAACGTAGTGTGAATGCACCCTGAATCAGATCAGGAAGAGGAAACTTTCAGTTGAATCATTAAATAATGCAGAAATAAAAGGTAATAAAAGCATTTGCATAATTTTATTTGCATTTTAAGCTTTTTTCTGCAGTGTTTCAGTCCTTGTACATTCCAAGGATACATTCACACTACTGTTTTGCAGTTCACGCTTGTTGGCAACCATATAAATCCCTGAAACCACATTCAGGATTGTTTACACTAGTGGTCTTGTAGGAACTAAAATTGGAGTATGCTTTATAAAGATGTTGTTTGACTTCATCTGGAGTATGATGCATAGCAACAAGGGATGTTTTTCTGTGTATTTCCATGATTTGGACAATCTACTTTACTGATGAGTATTAGTCCTTCATTTACAATAACGTACCTTCTCTGCACTCTATTTTATATCATTGTATGATTTAATGTGAAGTTATTCGCAGTACAGCATTCAGAATAGGGGTAAAGGTCCTATTAGGCTCCGTTCTCACATGTTTAGACACGTATACACGTGTTAGAGCGCGGCGCTTCAAAACAGATCCCATAGACTTCAATGTGTGCTGGCTTGCGCGCATAACACATTGAAAATCAGTGGGTTAAAAAGCCTCCCATTGATTTCAATGTATATCGCGCGTAAGACGGCACCCATTGAAGTCAATGGGATCTGTTTTGAAGCGCCTCACTCTGACACATGTTTATGTGTCAGAATGAGCTGAGCGTTACTCCGTGTGAAAGCAGCCTTAGGTCTCACGGTGCGGAAACGCAGCTTCTTTTGTTGCAGATTTTGTTGTGGGAATGGGAATGGAGACTATATAGGAAGTTCTTATACTTCTCCTTTCTGCTCAATCCTCCCCTGGGTTTGACTCCAAAAACCGTAACAAAGTCTGCAACAAAAAAAGCTGCTTTTTCGCAACGTGGGGCCTCAGCCTTAAAGAGTACATTGCAGAAACCGCCGAAAATCGGCAGAGAGGAAAGTCCTGCACAGAGGACATTTCTCTTCACTGCCTTCAGTTGTGAAACGCCAGACCCGTTCTGGATCCCATTATAGTAAAACAATGTAGAGCGCAGCGCTAGTGTGAACTTAGTGTCAGCAGACAATAGGCAGGATTGACTGCCATTTATCAAACGTGCCTAGATAGTTTATAGAGGATACACAGACAACATGGCTACTTTCTTTCAAATACAGCACCACAACTGTCCACAGGATATGTGTGGTATTGCAGGCCAGCTCCATTTACTTCAATTGAGCTGAACTTCAATATCAGACACAATCCATAGACTGGCTTGAAGTTGTTTCTGGAAGAAAGAAGTCATGTTTGTATAATGCTGTACATCCTATTTTCAGATTATGTTCACACAGTGAGCGTTTGCCCTAAACAAATCCATTTTTCTAAGATCATCTGTATCAGAAATGCACAGCTGAAACAAAAACTTCTTCAGATGATTGGCAAACAGTATCTTCTGTACATAGAATTACAATGGGGGTAATGGGGGGGGGGTTTAATATCCACATCAATAGTTATCATGCTGAAGATTATAAAAATCAGGTTACATTGCTGACCCCAACTCTTCCTAATGGCAGATGTCATGGGAAAGTTTAGAAAAAAAAAAATTACCCCCGCCCCCCCCCCCCTCCCCCGCAGCATACTCAATCCTTTGTTTCAGTCTACAGCTTATTCCCTTCTCCCTACCGGGAACAAATGCACACTTGGCTTGATCCCATAAAATCCCTTCTATGTGTATTGGAACGCAGGTCAGGAGGAAGAGCAGTTGGCCTATTGGACAACAGCTATCCAGTGTCTATGGCCTGCCTTAACCCTGATATGTGAACATGGCCCTATGATACTTTCCATAGTATTATACCTGCATCTTGGTAAAAAAGCCTCATGAAAAACAAATAGGTCCCAATAGACACAAGTCTGTTTTCCCTAGGAGCCGAAGTAAGTGGTTACACAGGGATATAGTTTTTTTGGTGAGCTGAATGGTTTATGACAGCATACTTTTGAGACTTACTGTGCGATTTTATTCCCATTCTCTGTCTTTTTCTGTCGAAGTCCTACTGAACATGAAGAAGGAAGATGTAAAAGCTTGGAAAGTAACTTCCTACATAAATGCAACCAAAATATATAGTTATGACGTAGGCCATTAGATTTATAGGGACTGATGTTAGAAGACAAGCTGTTAATGGCAGCTGTAAATGCTTTCACTAGAAATTCCTATCATACCTTCCTTATTTACAAGCCCCATTGGTCTATCCAAGTGCTAATTTTATGAGCATATTTCCGTCTTTATCGCCATATGCCCTGGCAGAGCAGGATGCTGCAAACTAGAATGGCCCTTTCATGGTGGACTTTGGCAACAGGTCATGCGAAAAATGTAGACAATAGATGTACATCAAACATGTTTGCCAGCTCCACTATGGCCTGAGAAATATATTAGAAGTATTTCAGAATGGTGAGGGAGACACAGAAGTGCTCATTGCTGAAAACCTATTGATGCTAAACATATGCAGAAACCTTTTTCTTATGAAGCGGTTCATGTATTACTATAGGCATAAACCTATTAAACAAGTGTTTATATTCTGCATATTGTTATGTAGTCATGGCATAAAGTACAGTGTCACAAAATTAATTTGATAGGAACAGTTTTAGGGGAGGAAAAAACTAAGCAATTGCCTGGTGTCTCCATTTCTATGAACCGGACCTGATAAAGAACCTGATGAAGTATGTACAGTAAAACTTTGTGGTTCTTAACCACTGGGATGTTTTAACCTCTTAACCAGGGGCGTAACCACCGGGGTAGCAGCGGTAATGGCTGCCACAGGGCCCAGGACATTAGGGTGCTGCAGAGTTTTTGTGTTTTTTTTTAATAGGCCGTTACATGGTGGAGTAACTCTAGCAGATAACAGGCCCCATTTACTTATCATGGCTCCTGCTCACATCCGCCGGCGGTTCCCCTTCTGCGGAGGTAGCTGTGAGCAGAAGCCGGCATTGGTAAGTGAAGCCGTGCGCCCGTGAACCCCACAAACACGGGGGAGGGGGGGGGGCATGTCAAAAGAGTTGAACACATACGTGGCTAAAGCAAGGAGCTGACATGGGTCAGCTCCTTGCTTCGCCGCTGCACGCCGCCTACTGGCTTGTAGACGCGATGTGATGACGTCACATCGCGTCTACAACTGTGTCAGAGAGAGAGAGAGAGAGAGAGAGAGAGAGAGAGAGAGAGGCGCCCAGAGAGCAGCGAGGGAGCGAAGGAGAAGGTAAGTGTAATGTGTACACTAAGGTGGAACGTGAAACTGGGGGCAGATGTAGGAGAGGACAGCATGACACTGGGGGCAGAGATGGGGGGGCATGAATCTTGGGGCAGAGATGGAGAGGACATGAATCTGGGGGCAGAGATGGAGGGGACATGAATCTGGGGGAAGAGATGGAGGGGACATGAATCTGGGGGCAGAGATGGGGGGACAGGAAACTGATGGCAGAGATGGGGGACATGAAACTGGGGGCAGATGAAGCGTGTATATGAAACTAGGGGAGAGAGAGGGGGGACATATAATTTACGGGTGACTGTAGTAGGATTATACTGTGTGCGGGCACATGAAAAACTAATGAGTGGGCGGAGTCAACATAAAAGTGGGCAGGGCTAAATTTGCAGTGGCGCGCTACGCACACCACACATTTTGTCCCTCTTTCGGTTCTTCAAAAGTTGGGAGGTATGGTTACACCACTTCTCTTAACTGTTTAGGCTGGGCATAACTCTCTGTAAACTACATGGACCTGCAGAATAACCTGCAGAAGAGCTGTCTGCTTCAGGCTAAGGCCCCGCATAGCGAACCAAAGGGAAAAAATGCAGTAAAATGGTATTGAGTTTTTTTGCTGCATTTTTCTCAGCTTTTTTTTTTCTTCCATTATTAAATCTATAAGAAGAAGGCGGCTTGCGATTCTGCAGATAGAACGAACATCAACACATTGCAGAACAAAGATATGCAGAAAAGCTTCTTTTTTCAAAAATGCAGCATAAAAAAATACTGCGTTAGCATGGCCTTAGCCTCAGGACCCATGTTGCAGAAATGCAGATTTTTTTGTTGCAGATTTTGCTGCAAAGTTAAAGTCAAGAATGGCTACAAAAGTAATGGGAAATATATAGGAAGTTCTAAGGGCTCGTTCACACAGTGCAAAAGGGGGCGGATTTTGGCGCTGAATGTACCTCAAAATCCACCCCCTCACAATAGAAACCGCTAGCGTTCTTTTTTGTGCTAGCCAGCGCCACACCTCTAATGAGGCGAGGTGAGGTGCCGCTCTCCTTGCGCTGGTTCAGACATCTACGTAGCAGTGTAGGCGGCGTCATCACGCTGATACGTAGACGTCTGACTGCCGAGAGAAGAGGATCGCGGAGGTAGCGGGAGCAGCAGCAGCGCGATCGGTAAGTATAATAACAATTTTTTTGTTTTATAATAGGCGCTACCTGCTGGAGTATCTCCAGCAGGTAGCGGCCTATTTACCAACCTCCCCGGACTTGCTCACTGCCCTGCCCCCCCCCCCCCCTTGTACTATAGACCGCGGAGGCCAGGAGTGAATAGGCCCGGGTGAGGCTGCAATCCTACTGCTGCTATTATTATACTCGGGGGGTCTTTTCAGATAGCACCCTCCAGACTAGGCCCATTCATTTAGGCCTAATCCGGAGCAGAAAGCCGCAACGGGATGCCATGCACTGCACTGGCATCCCATAGCAGCAGCCGCGACGGAATGTGCACATGCAGAATCCCCGTGTGAACTAGCCCTTATACTTCTCCCTTCTGCTCAATCCACTCCTGGCTTTGGCTCAAAAAACTGTGGCAAAACTGCGTTTCTGCAACTTCGGGCTTTAGGCTAAGGCCCCATGTTGCAGAAAGGCAACTTTTTTAGTTGCAAATTTTCCAGTTTTTTTTTTTTTTTTTTTGAGCCAAAGCCAAGTATGGTTACTAAAGGAATGGGAAATATATAGGAAGCTCTTATACTTCTACCTTCTGCTCAATCCACTTCTGCATTTGGCTCAAAAACATGCAGCAAAATCTGCAACAAAAAAATCTGTGTTTCTGCAAAGTGGGTCCTTAGCCAGAGATTGAGGCCCCACATTGCGGAAACGCAACTTTTTTTGTTGCAGATTTTGTTGCAGTTTTTTGAACCAAAGGCATGATGGTAGAAATATAAGAGCATCCTAGGTATTTCCCATTCCTCATGTAGCCACTCCTGGCTTTGACTCAAAAAAACCCACTGCAAAATCTGCAATAAAAGAAGCTGCATTTCCGCAACATGGGGCCTCAGCCTTAAGTGTTTTTTCTTGCTGCAGCTTGCAAGGGAATGTTCTAAGGGAATTCTGATAAGTGAGGGAGTAAATCTACTCTACCCAGTTATTCTCTCTTATCCCTAATTCAAAATATTTCCTATGATAATGTAAAAATACTAGTTGTAGCTGTGAATCCAACGATATAGTCACAAGTCGTCTTCATTTAGGTCAAGTTACATAAGAAATGGAAATCAGCAAGGTCTCAGTATTAAAGGAATATTCACATAACGTCCCACTTAATCTCCTCTCCAATAGGTATTATGTAACCACAGCCCTGGATCCAAATGTTTTGTTTGGAGTCTTTCACAAACGGATTTGACAAGAACAAAGAAATTCATGTTGGCAGGACAAAAAGAGTTTCTTACAATTAATTCATTCAGAATTATAGGAACCAAATGTTATAAAAGGAAAGTCTAAGTTAAACTCTTCCCTAACCTTGGTGTTGGGCACAAATGAAAATAGCCGCACACAGAGTGATGTCAGTACATGGGACCTTGTGAAAAGACAAGGACAAGCAGTTCACCCAAAAGACAACAGCCGGACCACAGGAGACAGAACAGTCTCAGATGACAGCAGAGATGTAACCAGACCAATCAGATTTTATAGAAGTCAATTGAAATATTTCTTTAATGTCTCACTCATTATGAAACACTTTGGGATAGTTATGGAGTCACCGTGCCGCCTGTCTAGTGGATAAGAAGACTTGTTAAAGAGGACTTTTCATGTCCTCAGGCACATGCTGAAGAGATCGGCGCTGTTACCGATGTCTGCCAACTGTCAAAAGGGAGTTCCTGACAGTCTAGCTTCCTTACTATAGCAGGTATAATATATGGTAGATGTAGATGGTATAGAGGACCTTTCATCAGATTGGGCACAGGCATTTTCATATACTGCTGGAAAGCTGACAGTGCGCTGAATTCATCGGCTTTCCCGATCTGTGCCCCGGGTAAAGCGCTATTGGTCCCGATACTGTAGCACTTTACAGTCAGAAGGGCATTTATGACAGTCAGCCAGGAACGTCCTTCTCCACAGCAGCGCCTATTGCGCTATACAGTGTGAGCGGGGAGGTACGCCCCCTCCCCTCCTGATAATACTCATCTATGGAGCAGAGGGAGGGGGCGTACCTCCCCGCTCACACTCTACAGCGCGATAGGCGCTGCTGTGGAGAAGGAAGTTCCTGACTGACTGTCAGAAACGCCCTTCTGACTGTAAAGCGCTACGGTAACGGGACCGATAGCTCTTTACCCAGGGCACAGATCGGGAAAGCTGATAGTGTGCTGAATTCAGCGCACTGTCGGCTTTCCAGCAGTATATAGAACTGCATGTGCCCGATCTGATGAAAGGTCCTCTTTAAATACATGACTTGCCCAGAGGTACGATCATGTTTTTCTTTGGAGAATGTATTATGAAATTTGAAACAGGAAAAGTATTCTAAGTATTTCATAAGTGAATGTTATCTTTAACAAGGTTATTGAATGACAGCATATTTCCTCATATAAGTACCAAAAATAGATGTACATTGATCTATACATCATATTGATTTAGTATTTCTTCACACATAATATGTGTTACATGTGCAGTTAATATAAGCTTCAGCTATTCCACACAGTAAGATTTTGTTCTGAATACTTTCTATAAAGTTAAATTTTCATGACTGAGTGCAGTGTCCCCCAGAAGGGTCATTGCTAGTACCAAAACTGTTGTATGGATATGCAATACATTTTAGAACTGTGTTAGTCTAGGGGCCCATGATGCAAAACACACCATGGATGAAATCCTGGCTAAGTCAAACTACACGTTACAGAAAAATATCTGCAGCGGAAAAGCTGTGTTTTCAAAAATTGCAGTATGTTCAGTGTGCCTACGTAAACTGTGTTGTTATTATTATTATTATTATTGTTTATTTATATAGCACCATTAATTCCATGGGGCTGTACATTTGGGGGTTACATACAATACACAGAATATACAGGTAGTCGGTAGATATAATACTAACAGTGACCGACTGGCACAGAGGGGTAGAGGGCCCTGCCCGCGAGGGCTTACAATCTATGGGGGAAGAGGGGTAGAGACATAAGGAGAGGGGGAGACTGTACAGATGTTGGTGTGGTGACAGTAGTGTTATTGGGGGGTGTAGGCCTTCCTGAATAGGTGAGTCTTCAGGGCCTTCTTGAAGCCTGTGATTGTGGGGGTCAGTCTTGTGTGTCTTGGTAAGGAGTTCCAGAGTATGGCGGATGCACGGGAGAAATCTTGGAGATGATTGTGTGACGAGTGGATGAGAGTAGGAGGTCATTGGAGGATCTGAGGTTACGTGTGGGCAGGTAGTAGGAGATTAGTTCAGAGATATATGGAGGGGACAGGTTGTGGATCGCTTTGAATGTTAACGTTAATAGCTTGAACTCAATTCGTAGGGCTATGGGTAGCCAGTGGAGGGACTGGCAGAGGGAAGCAGCCGATGAAGATCGGGGGGTGAGGTCTATTAAGCAGGCAGCACAGTTTAAGGTGGACTGAGGGGGGCGAGGGTGTTTGCTGGGAGTCCATGTTGTTTTTTCGTATAGGTATAATAGGGGTACAAAGTAATGTGTTTTAGTAGCAGTTTTTTGCATCAATTCTGTACGTGGGACCTCAGTCTTATAGTGTAAATACTGGTTTCTACACTTTCCCAGCTTTATGCTGGTGGCCAAAGAGTTAACCAGCCATTTCTATGCTACTATGTAAACAGGTTAGTTCAGCCTTTAGCCAGTGTCTGAGTCTGTTTGAGTTAGCGTTTGGCCAGCTATAGTTGAGTCTATGTTAGTAGTAGTAGTACTGTGAAGATTGTAAATATATGAATCACAAAAACATTGTTACCCTTAAAGAGGACCTTTCATCAGATTGGGCACAGGCAGTTCCATATACTGCTGGAAAGCCGACAGTGCGCTGAATTCAGCACACTATCGGCTTTCCCGATCTGTGCCCCGGGTAAAGCGCCATCAGTCCTGATACTGTAGCGCTTTACAGTCCGAAGGGCGTTTCTGACAGTCAGCCAAGAACGTCCTTCTCCACACTAGCGCCTATCGCGCTGTACAGTGTGGATAATACTCATCTATGGACAAGCACTGTGAGCAGAGGGAGGGGGCGTTCCTCCCCGCTCACATTCTACAGTGCGATAGGCGCTGCTGGGCAGAAGGACGTTCCTGACAGACTGTCAGAAATGCCCTTCTGACTGTAAAGTGCTACGGTACCAGGACCGATAACGCTTTACCCGGGGGAACAGATCGAGAATTCAGCGCACTGTCGGCTTTCCAGCAGTATATAGAACTGTCTGTGCCCAATCTGATGAAAGGTCCTCTTTAAAACTAAATGCAGTATAGTTATTTATGTTTGAAGCTGAATATAACATGACGTGACAAGATGATGGGATCCTGCACCCGGGATCTCGGTGAAGTTGGCCCAGATTTAGAAAATCAGCAATATCTGGATACAGCTATGATATACCTTTCTGTCCAGGTTGAAGCTAAAATCATATGTCCATGCTGGTATTTTATAATCCATTGTTGTCTGGGGAGACAATAGTCCCATTCCAGTTGATTTGAGACAACTCCTTTTGGCTGGAAACAATGGCCTCTGAGGTGTCTGGTGCCAAAAGTGGATTAGCACTTCAATAGAGCCAATACAATGGATAAGGACGATAAATAGACACTTCAAGAGGACATTTCCAAAATGGTGGAAAAAAAACAGCTAGGCTGTTATAAAGTATGAACAGATAAGTTTCTAACAGACAGTAAATCAAATGACTGCCACCCCCTCACACACCTTATTTCTGTCAACTATATAAACTCTGGCTTCCTCAATAAAGTACATGTGTGCCACCCGCTCTTACTGAGAGAGGAACTCTGTGTCTGATGTTATGTCCCCACCCCATGCATTCAGTAGTTTCCTAATTTAGACGGCGATAGTCACCCGATGTAGAATGATACAGACAAACTCAACAGTAGTTAGGCCACAACAAGTAGCTCCATGTTAACAAACCCCTCTGCTTGCAGACACAGCCTTCATGAGTAAGTCATCAGATCCTGTTCATATCTATAGGGCTTAAGTCAACCAACAAAGATCAAAAGACAAGGCTTTTGGCCTCTTTTGGGCTAGTGCAGGGTTCAGCAACCTTCGGCACTAAAGTTGCTGTGAAACTACAACTCCCCACATGCTCCATTCACTTCCATGAGAGTTTCAAGAACAGCAGAGCAACTATAAACACTGGGAGTTGTAGTTTTACAACAGCTGGAGTGTCAAAGTTTGCCTACCCATGGACTAGTGGTATAGATCAGCCTATGGGTGACATATTATACTAAATGTCTGTAGTGTTGAATAGTCAGTCTACCATTGGAGGTGGTGCACAGTGGGAGATCCTGCTAAAGTATATGTAAATTGTAGAGTCAAAATTTGATGTGAACAGGGTCTTTTCCTATAAAAAAAATAAAGGTCATTCATTGTGTAATGTTTAGTTACCTGCATCATTCAATAGGTTTATTTCCAGGGGATAAAAATGTGTCCTTTTATTGTGATGGTTATCCATCCGCAAAGGTATATGGAAGATCGAGCTCTAATGCAAATAATGTTAGACTTCTTGCACATGACAGAGTGTGCAATCCAGGCGTCTTCCAGTCTTCCGTGACATAGGTCCTATTCAGATGAGTCAGAATGGATGACAGGAGACACTACAAAATGAAGTGAGGCCTTATCACATCCTGTGTTTTTTAATTTTGTATATATATATATATATATATATATTGTAGGCAGGTGGAGGGAAAGGTTGTGGAGGGAAGATATATCCCATTGAGATGGCTCCTCTTCACTAGGTAATGGATGAATCCAGTTTAGGGTGTTGGGTGTAATCATAGCCCCAGGTTCAAAAGCTCTGGCCCTGAGTTTGGCAGCAACAGCAGTGGAGCCTTAACCCTGTCCAGAAGGTTGGGTGTGGCTCACTTGAGCTGAGAGCTGAGGACCCAACACATTGGTTGTGTAGAGAACTACGAGTGCCAGCCTTCTGTACTGCCTTGGGGCTAAAGTAAGCTGTTTGTTTTATGTTTCCTTTTGCTGGAGAAAGCTATTTGTGTTGAACTTTTGTGAACTGCACCTAATAAAAAGGCACCAGTTGAACTTGAAGAGACCACTCTCCATGTGTGTTTACTTGCCTGATAACCAGCCCCAAGGTCCCGCAGTTACAATATATTTAAATTTTGATATATTTTTTCACATTCTGCATAGTGCACTATTATACCCAGATGCAGGGGATGAGGTTTATACCTACCCTGATATATTTCCAGGTGAGCTGACCACTGCCATGCGTCTACAAAGCCTAAATGTGATCCACTCTGCCCCTTTGTCATTATAACATGAGCAATGCAAGCAGAGATCCTGAAGAACGTCAATATCAATAAAAAAACATACTGGAAAATTCTATTACTCATTATTCGACAAAGTCTAACTTATGTGCTGAAATATAATACCCCTTTAATATGTTCTGTGTATTCTGTACTGTATTCCGATTCTCGCTTCATATGGCCAAACATGTTTTTAAACGTAAAGTAAGTTTATAAAATCTTTTCATGCTACTTAGATAGAAAAAAAAAATCTATTAGTGCCTCTTAAAACAAGTATAGATATGTTCTCCAGATTTCAAACTTGGATGAACAGATCCTATAAATGAATCATAAGATATTGCATTATGTGCGGTGTGCCAGGTGCCAGGAAAGCTTGGCTCAAGGCAAGAACGGCCGTGCTTTGCTATCTAGAACACTACGAGATCAAATGATACATTAGCACATCACTTGAGCAGGCACTACATTACCAAGTGGGTAGTGCTATGTAAGAAGAATTCAAAGAATTACAAATACATTTTTGTACTCATTGCTCTGCCATTAAATACAGATAAAGATGCATTTTTTCATTGTGTTAAAATTTACCGCACCTGCACCTCGTCCAAATTCCTTTGCACTTAAGATATTTACACTTTTTACTTGAATTTTACACTGCACTTAAAAGGGACAGTGTCATGTAAAAGGGAGTTGCTGCTTAAATTGCTAGCTTTTGCTATTTTTATTAATTTATGTTAATTCTAGTATAATCTGTTATTTCCTGTTCCTTAAAGGGGTTGGCCACTTTCAGATCAATATTGACAAACAAATGTACAATAAAAAGATATACAATTTTCCACTATACTTTCTTTATCAATTCCTCACAGTTTTCTAGATTTCGACTTGCTGTCATTCATTCTGTAACTTCTAGAGCGGTGGTCCCCAATCTTTTTTCCACCAGGGACCAGTTTCAGCAAGACAATTTTTCTATGGCCCAGTGGGGGCGGGAAGGGGTGTGGTTGGGGGTTAAGCATGGGGGTGTAGAAAAGCACCTCCGGTATCTGCATTGCCGATGACCGGAAGTAGCGCATGCGTTCCACAGTGGAACGCATGGCAGAGAGATGCATAGAGAACTGCAACAATGGTATGATTAAGTCTCCAAAGGAAGTCAAGGGGATAGTATGGAGACAAGCAGACCTAGCCTTTCTGCTGCTGGAGGCGGACGACAGAAATTCTTCCCCCTCTCGCCGGACTGAATACCGGGGGAGGGGGGATTGCTAGTGGTAACATTACAGTGAATACAGTGCATAACATTTTGTGGTGACTTACTGGAGTTGTCCCTGAATACTCGCTCACATTTCCCGTCTCTTCCCTCTGGAATGCCGTGACCACTTCTTCTAGCATGTGATTTGTCTCTGTAAAGTTTGCAACACAGACATCTTTGACTCCTCACTTCTCCAGGCACCCAATCCATATTGTCCTCACCTACACAAAGCCCCTTAAAGAGGACCTTTCATGAGTTGGGGCACATGCGGTGAAGAGCTATCGGTGCGAATACCGTAGCTCTTCACCTTTAGAAGGATGTTCCTGACACTCACTCAGGAACGCCATTGTTCACAGCAGCACCTACAGCGCTGTACTATAAGAGCGGGGAGGAACACCCCTTCCCCTTTTGATAGTGCCGCAAAATCACGGCCACAAAATAACGCGGCGTATACGATCCAGTCTTACACGCCGTATACGTGCCGCATCACACAGCACGTTACTCCGTGTGAATGGACCCTTAGCCTGATGTAGATTAAGTAGCCTGACCACGGTTGGGAGAACGGACCTCCGATAGTGCTCCTTCTCACACTTGGGGTGAAGCAGTTGGTCACAGACAGTGCTGCCAAGTGCCGTCAAAGTCTCATACATGGGGTGAGATTTATTCTCCGACATAGAAGGATACTGCCCATGGTGAGCACTGTCACCCACCGCCTGGACTGGGTCCAGGGGGCTCCCAGGACAGAAGTGGCCCTTGTAACCAGCCTGTTAAGTCTGTTTCTGTCCTTGGCTGATATGCTGCTCCCCCAGCAGGCCACTCCGAAGAAGATGGCTGAGGCTACCACAGAGTTGAAAAATCCCTAAGAACTGCCCCCTGGACTCCAAAGGCCCTCAGCCTCCTGAGCAGGTAGAGCCTGCTGTGACCCTTTCTGTGCAGCGCATCCAGGTAATCAGCCAAGTCTAGTTTATTGTTGAGGAGCACACCCAGGTAATTATAGGTCTTGACTATCTCAATGCCAGACCCCTGGATCTCCACCAGGATCAGAGCTCTTCTCCGCTTACTAAAGTCCGCCACCATCTCCTTGGTCTTCCCAGCATTAATCCTGAGGTGGTTTCACTGGCACCATTCTACAAAATCCCAGAATAAAACTGGTTTGGCTATTGTTCTAACTTTTCATCTACTAATAAATGTCTTTGTGTAGAGGTCCTCACAAATAACTGTGTTGTATTAACTGCATTCAGAACTGTAACATTTGTGGACGTTATGAGCAAGTGATAACAATGTCAATGGCTGTTGAGATAGCCATCAATAGAATAACATGTTCGGTAGCTTATTCTTACCTTAAATAGTAGGGGTTTTTTTTGTTTTTCTTTTTAAACACAGATCCCCTTTCGACTTTCTGGCACCAGTTAAGTAATCGGCTTCTTAGAGAACTTTGAGGCAAACATTTGATAAAACACGGTTTTGTCCTGAATGGTTGTACTAATAGACGCATGGGAGCTGTACATTAATGGGAAATCAAACAAACCTTTGGTGTTTTACCAGATAAACCTTACACATAATCAAAAGCCACAGATTACAAAATATAAAGATAACCTCAATTGTTGGTCCGTGAATAAGCATTTCCTTGGAAGTAAGATGAAAAGTAACATTGTCTGTATTGAAGAGAACAGCTATTACAGAGAGTGTAGTACAGAACATACAACAGTAGCCAGCGATGGACCCCTGACCCTCTTATCAAACACTAATTGTTCACCATGTCAAGATCTACCCAATCTAAACTTCTCCTCAAGAAGGTTTTCCAAGAGATTTTTTTTTTTTCAGCTAAAGATTTCTTTTGATTATTCTTTGACTGAGAGGATTTACAGTATTGGGTCAAAAGTATTGGCACCCCTGCAATTCTGTCAGATAATATTCATTTTCTTCCAGAAAATGATTGCAATCACAAATTCTTTGGTATTATTATCTTCATTTAATTTGTCTTCAATGGAAAACCACAAAAAGAATTGTCAAAAAGCCAAATTGGATATAATTCCACACCAAACATAAAAAAGGGGGTGGACAAAAGTATTGGCACTGTTTGAAAAATCATGTGATGCTTCTCTTATTTGCGTAATTAATTTGCTTCTCTAATTTGTGTAATTAACAGCACCTGTTACTTATCTGAGGCACCCAACAGGTGGTGGCAATAACTTTTTCATTCTCTTTTGTGTTTTTTCATTGCAAGCAAAATAAATGAAGATATTAATACCAAAGAGTTTGTGCTTACAATCATTTTCTGGAAGAACATGAGTATTATCTGAAAGAATTGCAGGGGTGACAATACTTTTGGCCAACACTGTAATTCACAGGAACAAAGCCAACCCCCTCCCCCCCAAAAAAAACTATTTACATAAAATCTATGACAAGTTCCTGGGGAATATTATACCATACCTCTTGTCTTCACAGTCTGCTTTAGTCTTTATGACAAAGCCCAAGTTTACAAATCTGGCAAGTGTCATTGAATGCCAAGCAGAGCACTGCACATTGCATATTGGCAGTGCTTGGTATTTCAGCTCAGTCCCATTCACTTTAATGGGACTAAACTGCCGCTGTACCATGTGACCAATGAATGTCGCGACATCAGCACAAAGAGGCCCAGTTAGGCCTGGTTCACATCTGCATTTGGTAATCCGTTTGGGTAGTCCACATTGGGACCTCCCTGAAGGGAATACCGAACGCATTGGCAAGTGGTGAGCTTATAAAAGCAGATGTACCCCATAGATTATAATAGGGACAGTGTGTTTTCTACACGGTGTCCACAGGGAATATGAGGAGAGGAAAGTTCTTTATGATCTACTTTCCTGTCCGCATGCCTCGTGCGGACACTGCGCAGAAAGCACACGGACCCCATTATAGTCTATGGGGTCCTTGTGCTTTCACTGCTCAACGCTTGTCAATGTGTTTGGTATTGCTGTTTTGAATTGTAGAGGAACCTATCATAGCTGTCAGGGAGGTGGCACCGCACCAACAACACCACTCACCACCACTAACTCGGCACAGTGTTTGGATTTTCATCAGAAAACCCTTGAGATCGGCTGGTGTGATGTGGGTGGCTGCAATGTCAAGAGGATCACGTTGGAATCTTTTAGAATATCTTTGTGATAGTGGGAGTTTCAGCGGTCAGTCAGCCAGTATTTATATATTTATTACCCATTTATAAGAAGAATCTTCTAATGCCAAGGCCAGTAATTCTGAAGTTACACATTGCAGATCTCCAAATATATGAGAAAACACAAGAAAAAAAAACCTAAAACCTCTAACAAAGATAAATATTGGTCGATAAAATGTGGCTTGTTACGAGACTTATTTGTTGGTCACTTTAAAAGAATCTCTATAAAGCATAGCACTATAAGAGAAATACACAAGAGTAGTTTTGCAGCCTTTTGCTTGTCATCATCTGGAGTTATAGAAAAACAAATCCTTCCAGAATGGTCAAAGGCTTCGGTCCCCAGAGTGGCATTTCCGATGGCCTGTTTACATTTCCATGGCTATCATATCCGCAGTCAGGATAGATGTGGTTACAGCAAGTCTCATGGACTGCTCAGAGAGCATCTAAAAGAGGCATATGAACATCTGCTTAAATCTGCCGCCCCCTCTGAAGCTGATGGATCTGACTGCCTTGAATATTCTGCCATACATGTGTGGGATGTTTAATATTATTTTATGTTCTCCTCAAGTTATTTATGATTCATATCCAAATAGATTACTCTTTCATTTCAGTAATAAGAAGCAAATATGTGAATTTTAGCCTCTAATTGTGTAAACATATGGCAAAGACTTAATAGTTCTGGTACATTATAAATCAGTGGTTCCCAAACTTTCTGAAAGTGAGACCCATTTTGGGTGAGACTTGATAAGAGAACACCAACTTCCACATTTAGTTCCATTCAAAAAAATGCTGGAAACTTAGTTCCGCTACCTCTGTGCCGTCCACCGTACATAACTCTTCCATCTGTTACCGTCACATTTTCCCCCCACACTGAGCTCTGCTACCTGCACAATTCCTCCTACAGTCATTCATGCACATCATCTACTTTACATGGATGGAGCTTGCAGTCCTATTCACACTTTAGTTTAGAGAATAGAGTTCTCAATTTGGCAATTTGGTGAAGTACAGGTGCTTAACCGTTTACATAACACAGTAAGGACAAAATGTGGGTGCAGTATGTGCACCGTGGCAAATTTAGTACCACCCACTTCTAAATTGACTCCACCCATTCCCATCAATTTCTCTTTAGGTACACCCTGCACTCCACATCTTTGCCCCCACACTGTACACCTTACACCCCACATCTCCCCCTCACACACAGTACACCCAGATATCCTACATGTCACACACGCTGTACATCCTGCACCCCACATCTCTGCCCCCACACTGTACACCTTGAACCCCACATCTCTCCCCCACTGTAAACCCTGCACCCATTTCTTCCCCCCCCCACTGTACACCTTGCACCCCACATCACTCACCCCAAACACTGTACACCCTGCACCCCACATCTCTCACCCCACACACTGTACCCCCACATCTCTCCATGTTCCTCCACTGCACGGAATACAACTTTTCTTCATATAGGAGGATCTTCTTACAAGCAAAGGCATGCCTACCCAGTCACGTAACTAGAGAATACCATGTGACTGTCTGACATCAGAAGGTCCTTACCAAGTATAGTATTTAGCCTTTACCCTGGTATAAGAGCCCGTGGATTGAGGCAAAGTTTGTTAATGAGCAAAACACTTTAGGGGCATAGCGGGACAAACCATAAGCTGTCTGGGACAGTGGGACAGCAGTGTAAAATCAGGACTGTCCCATTGGATCTGGGATGGATGGGAGTTATGCTTTATTTCTATCTCATAACCAGGACAGAATGATGGTTCCTATTTACTGACGTTTAGCATGGATCTTGAAAACCATGAGGTATTCATAACAAAAAATGTGGGGAAAATGTGCAATCTTACATGCAAAAAGTAACTATTTACAGAAAGTGTAATTAACCCTTCAATCATCTGGATAGGTCATATAAATGTGGTAAGGTTGATCAGCAAAGGTTTTTTGAGGCTCAAGTATCACAATTGTTTTCAAGTCAAAAACACCTCACCTTGTAAAATAACACGTTTATGAGAACATAGGTGCTGATTAATATGCCTGGAACACAGAAAGTACTCGGAATGGTGACAGATTATTATGGTCTGTATCCTGAAACCTGCATACTAAGGCAGCAGATCTGTGATAACAAGTAGATGAGGTATGTTCATCAGACAAGGTGTTCCAGACTCTGCAGCCATACACACTCACGTCTGTCTCCATTACATGGATATTTCTTAATGACGTCTGTTCTACAAACTTCATGAAGTATATATGAAAGGTAGTGTGCAGTAAATACATTGCAAAAACAGAGCAAGATGCCATTCCTATGGCAAGAAAGAGGCTTTCCCCTTTTAAAAGGGAGTCTATCAGTAGGAAAAATCAGTATTAAACTCAGGGCAGTATCTTGTAAAGCAGTTTCTACACTTACCAAAATGTATTTTTTTTATTCTACATTCAGGTCCATTTTCATGAAAATAATTTTTTTTGTGCAAATTAGTTGAGGGCTAAATAATAGCTCCAACCCGGCCCACTCACCAAGAGTGTGGGAATGGGCTCGTAAATAGGAAGCCCTTGGCAACTCCTAACATCAGAGAATAGCACCAGAGGAGCAACAAATATCTGATCCCTGATGCAACTCAAGTGTAACCAAATTCTGCTTCTAAGGGGCCATTGCGTGGTGCAGCTTCCAGAATGTACATTGAACACAGACTGCGCAATGACCTGCACCAAATAAAATTATCTAAGCATTCAACATAGTGACAGTATATCACAACATAATACAAAATAAATAAGCAGTGCTACACAAAGTTGTGGTATACCTACTGTGCTAAAACTGCGCCCCTCATCAAAGCTACAGGTGCAGTTAGGATCAGGAGTTAACTCTTTCCATGCCAAAGGCTAAATATTTAAGGCGTGCATCCACACCACCTCACACACATGCTGCAGAGAACAAACATTCCATAGTTGCCAACAAAATTCCAGATCCTGTTAGTCCTGCCTCTGCCCAAACCCACCCCTTTCATGTTAAGCCCAATATGGGGTTAATTTTTCCAAATTCTGCCCCTTTTATTATTGGCCGGAACTAGGCCAGGGGGCATGACTTTGGAGTAAACATATGACTTAGCCAAAAGGTAGCATGTCCAATAGGGACATATTAGTGGTGTGTAATTTGACAAACACTCCTAACAGGCCTTGCAAGGAACATCAAACCTATCATACAGCGTGGACTGTAATAAATTTGGTGCATCTTTAGGATGTCTGGTGTAAGTTTATACTGTCTAAATATTACACAGTCTGCCCCTGTATGCAGCAAGCTCCTATGTTCCCTGTAGTGGGGGCTGCAGACTGCTGGTATCTATGTTCCATGTAGAGGGGGCTGCAGACTTCTGATATCTATGTTCCATGTAGTGGCGATTGCAGACTGCTGGTATCTATGTTCCATGTAGTGGCGATTGCAGACTTCTGGTATCTATGTTCCATGTAGTGGGGGGCTACAGACTGCTGGTATCTATGTTCCATGTAGTGGGGGCTACAGACTGCTGTTATCCATGTTCCATGTAGCGGGGGCTGCAGACTGCTGGCATCTGTGTTCCATGTAGTGGGGGCTACAGACTGCTGGTATCTTAGGTTTTACTATCTTCTACATAGACCTACATATCTGACCACTATGAAGATATGTTAGGAAATGAACCAGCATATAACTGAACCAACAGATAACATAATGATAGAAAATAGAGTATTACTTGAATTACCAGTTTAAAAACAATTCTGTAAAAAACATGAATATTAATGTCTTCCAGAATTTTGTCATTACGCGTATACTGTTGGACAGCAAGATTTCATGACAAATGCAAAGGAATCAGGATAGTATATTTGTTAGATGTTCTTTTGGGCTGTAAAGACATAACCCATCACCATCCAAATATAGGACCTGCTCCATATTGTGCGGTTCTTCACTACGGCCTATACACAGCTGGAAAAACTAGAAATACTTTGATCCACAAATACGGATCCGTAGATGCAGATAGAGTACGGTCGTGTGAAGGAGGCCTTACTTGTAATGTTAACATGGTACATTATGTCCCATTTTATGCCATATCTTTCCCTGTGATATACATGATATAATCTCCTATATTAAAGTATGCTCCTACTATCACAGCAATGCCTTATTGAGTCATTTTACAAGGTTTCTTTGGATTTCGTCATTATTAGGACAGCGTGCTGTCTTGTTAAGGATTCATTTCATACACATACACAGGCATTGAGCTAAACAAGAATTGCAAGTTAGCCTTTGATTTATAGCTTGTTGATTTAATATTAGACACTCATGAGAATCTTGGAATGTTCTCAGTGTGTTCACTGTCTGGTCAGCATTACATTGGATAGTGACAATAACCATATCAGTTCTTTGTGAACTCTGAACACATCGCTGTGAATGTGTTAAACCTTAAGCCCCGAGTTGCTAAAAATAGCTTCATACATATACGAGCGACGTGCCTATCATTCCATGTACTTCAGAGTATTGGGGTAATGGCCAATGGAAAAAGTTCTCTTGTAAATACAGAATTATTGGAATCTTTATAGTCTCTCACAACTAGCAAGATTCTCATGGTCTCGTGATATCTACAGTATGTCACAATGGCTGTATGACGAGTGAAAGACTAGATCCTTACAGCCATATTGTAAGCAAAGAGCTTGAAAACCATGAGAAATTATACAAAATGGCATCTCCCATCATTAAACAATGAATAGAATATCCAGAGTACCCCTTTAATATTTTAAAGAGTAAACTGGAAGTGAAAAGTGGTGCCATTTATCTCTTTTTTGAGTATTTTCATGTAAAGGGAATTGCAGTGGATTCTCTATACTGTAATGCCACAGCACACTATTGTTTGATGCCGTGTTTTGGGGGTTTTTTTGTAAAGGGAGGGGGTAGGGAAGTTGTTTAAAAACCAGCACACTTTTTTTTTTTTAAATCCACTTTTCTTGACTTTTTATTGGATTAAATAATCCAATAAAATGTCCCCCAGGTTGAAGATGCCATAAAAATCTCTCTCACCTATACAAAGAACAGCACAACCAAAATATAAAAAAAATGCACATTTTGGCAAATATAGGTAATTAAACATTTTGGAGAGTTTTAAAGTTTTTCTCTAAATATCTTGTGTTCAGAAGTTGTTGTCTTGATCAGTTGCCAGTGGACATGACCGCGAATGCTGGACCTTTCTAAGGTCAGAAAATCAGCCACAATTTCCTTATTGTGGCCGGGATATCTTCTGATACATGTAGTATCATTTCTGGGTTCCTGGCTAGTTTCATGGCTGGGTTCCTGACAAGTCCTAGACCATAGAAAGTTTCTGCATTGGTGGTCATATCCATTGGCAACTGATCAAGACAACAGACTGTCACCACTAAGATAGTTAGAGAAAATCTTTAGAACTGGGCGGAATTACTTATATTTGCAAAAATGTTTAACTTTTAACCATCTTCAAATATAGATATGATTATGTTCACTGGAACCAGTATATAATTGTACGATATTTTAAGGTAAATCTATATGGCAAATTCAATGCATAAAAGTTACAGTCTTCCAACATCATAATTTGCAGGTATAACAGCATTCGGCTGTTATACCTGACCATAGAAACAATATCAATTCCAGTTTTAATACTGTATATGAGAGCTTATGTCCCTACCTTCAGTTCAGCTCATGACTAAAGCACGCAGCATATCTTCACTGTGTTTGCACATCGGTGGTCAGATTTTATTTGAATAATCTTTATACAGTTAAAATGCATTTAAGTCATTGTAAACACTTATAACCAATGGAGCCCATAGAGGAATATTTCAGAAATTCTTGGCATTGCATTGGGGAGACTGTTTTGCAATTTTGAACTCTGGCTTACATTTTAATGGAAGATTTTAAGTATTATTAAGCGTTACACAAGAGGCTGTTAATACGTTTGAAGACTAAATCCAAGCATCGCTGGTGAAATATACAAAATTCAGAAAGTGTTCCAAAGTTGAAAGGGCAACATATACGGTCCCTTGGATATGTGCATTAATAAAATACTAATAAAAATGGAAAGCAGGAGGGCTTGATTTGCATTGTTAATAGTTATAAGCATATAAGTTCTTGCAAAAGAGAAGTCCACTGCAAAATGATAATTACAACAACAACAATCCTGAGGATATTTGACAGTAGGCGTAATTTAGCAACCAGTGCCAGACGGCTGCTGCCAAGGCAAACAAATTGTGGGACGTGTTAACAGCATAGAGGCTCATGACAAGAACGTAATTTTATTTCTATACAAATCACTAGTCAGACTACACATGGAATATTGTGTACAATCTTTCACTTTTCTATAAAAACGTAGCTGAAATAGAGAGGGGGCAACCGCTGTTATTAAGGCAACGTAGACTGCAGTGCCAGGTTATCGAACTTGGGGTGATGTAGAATTTCATCCATCCAGAAATGATGGGATTTGAGCTGTAGAACCTGCAGTATCAGGAATGCAGTAAATAACTAGAACTCAGATTTTTGCTAAATACATAATACTAAATAGTTGACAAGTTGTTCATCAAATTTATGTAGATTAAAGGGGTTTCCCGGGCAAAAAATATTTTTTCAGAACAGGTCAGTTAGTGCTATTAAAAGGTTAATAATTGCAATTAAATTCCTTTAGCAGTGTTTTAAGTGATTTCTTGCGTTCTTTGTGAGAGAAAAGTACTTAATAAACTACTTTCCTCGTGTGGAAAACACACGGACCCCATAGTCTATGGGGTCCGTGTGCTTTCAATGCGTTCAGTATTCCATTTGTGGGGTTCTATGTGGACTCCCCGAAAAGAATACCGAACGCAGATGTGAACCGCGCTTTAGAGCTCCTTATAGCCATCTTTTTTTTTATATAGATTTTGAGCCCCATATAGGGATCACAATGTACTTTTTTTTTTTCCTATCAGTATGTCTTTGTAGAATGGGAGGAAATCCATGCAAACACGGGGAGAACATACAAACTCCTTGCAGATGTTTTTCCTGGCGGGATTCGAGCCCAGGACTCCAGCGCTGCAAGGTTACAGTGCTAACCACTGAGCCACCGTGTTGCCCATAACCATCTTTTTTCTAAGCTGAATAACCACACATTTATTACTCTCTCTGTATTTCAAGTCAACCATTTCCCCAATTATTTTGGTTGCCCTTTTTCTACACTTTTTCTAGTTCAGCTAAGTCCTCCTTGTACACAGGAGTCCAAATTTGTATAATCTATATGTGGTCACATTAGAAATTTGTATATCAACATAACTAGGGTCCTGTCATCAGCATCAATGTGTCTTTTGAGGCATCCCAAAATTTATTTGCCTTGGAAGCAGCTGCCTGGCACTGGTATCTAAAAGGTAAGCTTTCTATTTATCAAAATCCCAGTCTTTTTTTAATGGCAGTCTTACCCAGTAATTTGCTAGAAAGCATATAACAACTACTGATCCATAGTGAGAATGCCTTACAGAAATATAAGATCTGCTTGGGTTACCTTTGTGTCATAATTCTACTGCAATAGAGCTCCAAATGGAACGGTAATCCCTAGTGAAGTTGTGGTCTTGGAGAGATTGGGAAAGGCTCACAATATCCAGAATTATAACTACACCATCTGTCTTCTTCATTGTAAAACCGTCTTAACATTTATAACATTCAGGCAGGCATTACTTTAAAGGGATTCTACCACTAAAACACTTTTTTTTCTAGTTACCACGTCGGAATAGCCTTTAAAAAGGCTATTCGTCTCTTACCTGTGGAAGTGCTCTCCGCCGCGCCGTTCGTTCAAAATACCGGTTTGTACCAGTATGCTAATGAGTTCTCTCGCAGCGATGGGGGCGTCCCCATTGCAGCTCGAAAACTCACCGCAGCGCCGCCTCTCCGGTCTTCGGTGTCCTCCCCTTGCCTCTTCAGCGTCTGTCGGACGCCTGCGCAGTATGCTCTCTGTTCGGCGAAGATTGCCGAACGTACTGCGCATGCGCGAAAGTGCGGTGCCCGCACTATGGCTGGGACCACTATTTCGCGCATGCGCAGTACGTTCGGCAATCTTCGTCGAACAGAGCGTACTGCGCAGGAGTCTGACAGTACGCTGAAGAAGCAAGGGGAGGACACCGAAGACCGGAGAGGCGGCGCTGCGGTGAGTTTTCGAGCTGCAATGGGGACGCCCCCATCGCTGCTCCTGCGATGGGGACGCCCCCATCGCTGCGAGAGAACTCATTAGCATACCGGTACAAACCGGTATTTTGAACGAACGGCGCGGCGGAGAGCACTTCCACAGGTAAGAGACGAATAGCCTTTTTAAAGGCTATTCCGACGTGGTAACTAGAAAAAAAAGTGTTTTAGTGGTAGAATCCCTTTAAGTATGTCTGTCCTAAACCTATTATAGTTTGCTTTCTGAGAAGAGTTGTGGTTGTAATTCCTTTCGTGAATCTGATATTGCATTGTACAAAATTCCTGCTGACCACTAACCAAGGTTTTGCAACTTTACTCCAAATACAAATAGTTTATATCCTTCTAGTATCAAGAAACAGATCAAATTTTGTAATACAGTACAATCTTATGAAAGACTCGGCGTGCAAGAAAAATAATCTGTAAATCCAAGAAAAAAAATCATGGTTCATGTAGATCTAGATAGTAGGATTTTCCCATATGTGGTTATATTGACATTTAAAGGTCAATGTAAACAGCAGAAATTCTTTCCCACGTATCCCACGTTAGATATTGTAGTGACAAAAAGGAAAAAAAACAACGTATGCAAAACCGGTTCAAATCCTGTTCGCATTACCTATAGCATCCCATTTCAGTCCTGCCCAAAAAATAGAAAGGTGTGATTATTACGGCGGATATTTTTTCTTACAACAGTATTTATCCATGAGGGCCAATAAAATGGTCTGGAATTCTATACGGCATCACTTTACACTAGGGTCACACCTGTGTTCAGATGCAAGAAACCCGAGGAATGGAAATCCACTTATAAAGCGGTTACCTGTGCAAGGCCGCGGACCTCAAACTATATTGGCATCCGCTGGGTTTCCACCTTCTTTCCATCCGAATGTGGAGAGAAAAGTCCTTCTTGCACAAATTTTCTCTCCGCATTTTTTAAGTGAATTTGGGGACAGAAAACCCAAATGGAATTCAAGTGAAAGTGTGAACTAAGCCTTACAAACCAAGAGAAGTTTTTTTTTTTGTTTTTTTTTAAATGGGCATTACACCATCTCCACTGACTTCAGTTCTTTCCATCCTTTTATGGGCACCACTATTATTTTGGCACACCAGGAATTTTTTGATAGCCTACATGCTTCCTGAGTGTTACGTGGTGTCAGGCAAGAGCAGGCATGTGGGTGAACTTCACAACATTGTCCAATCATATGCTCAAAATCCTACCCTATGTACATGTAATAAGCATGTCAGGCACCAAAATAAGTTGCATTGATTGATCAAAACAGTAAGGGCTACAGGAAAGATTCTAACTGTGCCAGAAACAACAGAGCTGCGCCTATTAAAGGATGTATTAAAGCTCTGAAGACCGGACAGAGGACCGGACCAAGAAGAACAGGGAGCTGCAGGTAAGCAGACACCGGTGGGGGGGAGATGGTTAATCACTACACAGCGTGGGGTCCAAAAATTAAAACAAAACCTAGCCTTTTTGCCGTGGGAGGAACGGGGATTGGGGGGGCGGGGGGTGGTGGTGAGGGTTGGGATTGGGGGGGGCGGCTCTCTGTCGTCCACCTCAGGCGGCAAAAAGGCTAGGTTCACCCCTGAGGATAACTCAGCGAAGAGTAAAGAGTACAAACAGTCTGAGAAAGACAGTTCTGAGAAGCAGGCGACTGAAACAAGTCACAATACTCGAACAATGATTGAATTGCCTCATTGGTATAAGTAGGCCCAAACAGAAAACAAGATGGCTTATCATCACACATTGTCCATCTTTGTTAAGGGCAGATCCTAAGAGAAACACAGCAGCCTCCAGTGGTTAGGAGTGGAAGTGCAATAGCTCAGAGTAAATGAAACAGCGGCCATTGGTGGTAGATTAGAAAAATATATCAGGATTCTCACTCATGCCTGATGACGTCACAGTGCATCCAGATCAATGCTTGTACTAGTAGTATGTCCAGCGCTTCTGGGCGCAATGTGACATCATTGGCATGCGCAGCAGTGTGTAATGTGCTTGACAAAGACTTTCATATAGATGAGTGAGGACAGGGGCCTGTCTTTCCTCCTGTGATGGGCAAACCTCAAATTGAATTAGGGACGGTAATCTGCAGTGACGACTGAAGCCCAAGCTGCAAATTACATATCTCTAAAGCAGTTTTCAGTTCATTTACATATTTATAAAAGTATAAATATATCAGCAAAGGAGTAGGGTTGATCGTGTTCGGAAAAAAATCGGTTTCCGATCGGCGATCGAGAGAATTTCACGATTGCGATCGGAATTCCGAACACGATCTTTTTTGGTGGGATCGAGATAGGTGATTATTTCCCACAATGCTCTGCTACTGGCCAAGCATTGTGGGAAAAGCTGACAATGTTAGCCTTCACACTGAGTATACGCTCCGCTCATTCTGAGCGGAGTGTATACTCAGTGTGAAGGCTCCGCTGCGGTTCCATAGGAATGAATGGAAGCAGCCGGCACACAGACTTAACCCCCATCGCGTCAGCTGCGTCCATTCATTCTAATGGGAGACTAGCTAACATCTCTATTAGCTACTTACCTGCAGAGACGGCTGGTCCAGTGCCCAGTGTTCTCGTTCTTCACCTCATTGCCCAGGTTAGTGTTTAAAGAGCTAGGAAGAAGATGGGGCTTGTGGCTTAGGAGAGTGTGGGCGGGTACAGGGCGTAGAGCCGTACTGTCTCCCCTCCCAGTACCCGCCCACACTCTCCTAACCTGGGAGGCAGGGGGCAGCAAGGCAAAGAAGAACGAGAACACCGGGCACCGGACCAGCCATCTCTGCAGGTAAGTGGACACCAGGGGGGACTAAGTAGCCAGAGGATTAAAAAAAAATCCTCTGGCTACTTAGTGATTAATAAAAATCACTACACAGCGTGGATTCTATCAATTAAAGCGTTCAATTGTTAGATTCCATGCTGTATAGTGAATAGGATTGTTTTTAAAAATCGATCTCCGATTAGTAAAAAAATCTCATTGACTTGCATTGGGATCGGAATTGGGATCGAGATCGGGTTCAAATGAAAAATTATCAGAAAATGCATTTCAAAATCGATCCTGAAAAGTCAAGATCAGCTCAACCCTACAAAGGAGTGATGACCAGAAATAAGAAAGGAAATTTGTAAAACCTTATCTCAAGCCCTGCAAGATAATGTGTTTATCTGTATGCGCAATTTTGGGCTGACAGACTCCCTTTAATGCCATTTGGAGGTTGTATGGAAATATACCATGGCTGCTACAAGAGCCAGGAGAGATCTAATATTGTTTAATCAGGTAAAAGTGTACGTACTAAGGTTATTTAATAAGATCGAACTAAAGAATGTAATTCATTTCTCCAATTCTTCCTAGAAATTTGATAAATGAGAGACCGAGGTGATATCGTATGGCTCTGGGGTCTCTGTGGGAGAACCTTGATCTGGCACCATACCAGACCAGAAAGGAAGTCGCATTCTGCCGCACTTGAGATGATATTTTAAGAGTAATGTGTATTTCATAACAGTTTCTAAATTGATATTTTCCCTGTTGGTGCAATTCTGGGAAACACAAGAATAAAAGTTAAAAAAAATTAAAACTTAAAGATAATGGGCGTATTACACAGTTAGGAATAGATCGACCCCCTGCAAATGAAGTGACACCCCCTATGTGAGTTGTAATGGAGGAGATAATGTTTAAATACAAATTCAAACATACAATTTATAAAGGATTTAAAAGGGAATCTATCAGGTGTAAAATGCATCCCAAACAAAAAATAGTGTCATGTTGTACCAGAAACAAACTTTTATCATTACATTGCGACATTGGTTTGTGGAGACAGTAAATTTTTATGGGTATGCAAATTAGCCCTCAGTTGCATCAGGGGCGGGACTGATTTCATGACAGTCATTTGTGACACAGGCATAAACTGAAGATATGAAGCACGATTCAAGGGTGGGTGCTAGGCTGTGATTCCTGAGCTGAAGCTCTTGTGACTGTCTGCACTACTACAACTAATATAGTGCCAACATATTCTGCAACACTTAGCGTTAAAGTACAAAGTAATGAGACATTACAGAATAATAAATCCCAATTTGCACAATGAGATTGAGGGCCCTGCTCACCATAGCCAAATTTTGAATCATGGCCCCATCTCTATTGGACTGATTTGTATATCCATTATGTGGCTGTCATGATACGTTTCTTATTCTCTATAATGGCATTCTTCTTCTCTCTTCCTACATGACATTATTATTGGTTTGGGAGGCATGTTGGATCCAAGGATCCAAGGATATAATGATTAGATAGATAGATAGATAGATAGATAGATAGGACAGTCAGATGAATGGTAATTCAATGTAATTTTACATAAGGTAAATGTGGGGAAGGTATCTTGGTAGAAGCAGTGGTGCGGGCTGAAACAGTCAAGACAGGGACATAAAATATGCAGCAAACTGGTTTAATTTAGAAACAAAAAAAACAGGAAAATAAATAAACCTTGACTTCAGGCATAAAAAAAATAAACAAAACAAAATACAGTCTTAAATTCAGGCAAAAAAATAAATAAATACCTGCTTGTCAGAGCCACTAGCTAACAGAACAGATAACCTAACGATAAATGTGGCTTACTTCCAGCCAGACAAACAAAACAGGCACAATATTGTCTCACCGGACTCAGGGTTACAGGACAGACCCATACACCTCATGGAACTGCCATGAACTGCCCTGCAATGCAGGAGCTGCAGCCTTTTATGGATCAGTAATGAGCCAAGGATCTACACCTGGGCTGAGGCCTACTCCAGATCTACCCTGGACCACACATATGTCAGAAACCTGGAACTAATAAATCTGGACTCCAATACTCTGCCTGTCACCTTCTCACATAAGATAGAGAAATAGCACACTGCAGAGCTGAGAAGACCTCTGTAATGTTCATTATAATAGATATAACCTGCAGGGTAACTTTACTCAATGTTAGCCATATTTTACATAAGTTGCCTACAAAGTTTTTTTGGCAATGAGATAAAATCCACCTTTAGTACCTGTTTAGATGTGGCAAACAAAATCTTTTTTTATTTTTTTTTTTACTTTATAAAATCGAAGTCTAAATTTGGATCCAGTGTTATTATTTTGCTTCATACAAAACTGCGCGTGAACTCGACATTATCATTTTACACCGTAATCTAAGTAGGAAAAAACACATAAATCACTTATCAATTATTCTTTTCATATTTCCTCACAACTCAAGGAGGTCACCTAGACTATTATGTGGAGGGAAATAGAGAGATAACCTGCCATTTGCCAGTGAATGTGCTATTTTTTCCAGCAAGTCATTATCCTTCGCTAACAATTTCTGACTATAAACAGTGCGTTATCTAAACTTACAAAGCTTTAGGGCAGACTTCCGAAGGGTGTGTGTTTGATATAAAGGAACACAGCAGTGCAATGTTAATGGGAAGTTGATACTGTAATCTAGCTGACTTTCAAGTAAAAGTTCATCTTCGTGTCTACCTTTCTGTTCTATCCATTTACATATAGAGAAATGATGCACACAGAGAATATTCTATTGTCTGACTAGAGGCTATTTAGGTGCACCCCTTCTAAAGTGGGATACTTTGTTAGAAGCTCTTTACATTGAGATTATATTAGGCCTGGTTCAAATCTGCGTTCGGCATTCTGTTCGGGGAGTCTGCATGGGGACCCCCAGAACAGACTACCAAACGCATTGACAAGCGGTGTGCAGTGAAAGCACATGGACCCCATAGGCTGTAATGGGTCTGTGTGTTTTCCGCATGGAGCCCGCACAAGTCATGCGGACAGGAAAGGTTCTGTGCGGACATCAAGCGGGAAACACACACATCCCATTATAGTTTATGGGGTCTGTGTGCTTTCATAAGATCACCGCTTGTCAAAGTGTTCGGTATTCTGTTTGGGGGGTCCCCACGGGGACTCCTCGAATGGAATACCAAATGCAGATGTGAACCAGGCCTTAGACGAACCTACCATAATAATCTATTAAATGTGCTGTATACATGAAACTAAAGTTGATGTCAATTTACCATGTCGACCATAACAAATGTTCATTAATAGAGATGAGCGAGTACTGTTCGAAACGGTAGTTTCGAATAGCACACACCCATAGGAATGAATGGACGCAGCCGTCTGCGTGCCGGCCGGCTCCATTCATTCCTATGGGTGCGTGCTATTCGAAACTGCCGTTTCGAACAGTACTCGCTCATCTTTGTTCATTAAGTGAAATAAAGACAGAACTGTTCATCGTGGTAGTCACCAGAGACCGTATACTCTTTCCCCTACATTGGTCTCACTAACATTTATAAACTGTATACGTTACAGAACTTCGTGAACTTCCTGGGATTTATTTTGAACTTTTCAAAGTTTCCTTTCCTTAAGATAAGAAACCAAGCAATTTAGGTTCAAATAAAGTTAATATTTTATAAGAAACTGACAAGTCAAAGTTCAAAGACACCCTGGTCAGTTACTAAAAATATATGTTTAAAGATAGAAATGCGTCTTTTCGAACACTTTGTTCTTTAATTGGACGTCTATTTTATCATCTCTGTAGTAACTGGTTAATCCTGAGTAATATGCTATGGGAAATACTTCAAAGACGTTTCCATACAATTGTTACTGTGACTTTAGTCCAGCTAGGTAATATAGTATAGTTATATTATAAAAGGTGACTTACACACCAAAATTCAACATTGCTTTAAGCAAAAAGAGACAATGTACATGTTGACATGTCTGCGTACTCCTGTGTGCATGCATATTGTACTGTCTGTATGATAAGCAAAGCCCTATTTTGTTTCATTCAGTTTTTTGGTATGACCTGCCGTTTGGATGCATGCTGTCCTTCTGTGTGTATTTTCATCTGAACAATGTTGCAGTTTCTGTATCCCAAAGAAAGAGGGATTCATACGCAGACAGCCGTTTCAAGGATATTGCCTCTCATCTGTGTGAAGTTGGGTACTTGCTTGCTCACTGAGGTCAGAAAAGGGTACTATGCCTCTTTAAGAATACATCACCTCTGTGAGGCCACTGTGATGTGTACAGGAACATTTTAAATGTATGCATTCCTTAGTAAGAATTTTGGGAAAGAAATATGCAAATAAGTCCTTGGTGGAAAAGAAGAAGTTGCTCTAGCTCCACCTTTTGGAAGGTAGCTCCCTATAGATCAATGCCTGGTTTTCATGGAACTTAGTAGAATTAAAAAAAAATTAGAGTAAGAAAACAAATTCACCATGTCTAAAATAAAAAACTGTATAAAATAAAAAATATGTCTAAAATAAAAACAGTTATTGTTACCAATACTTATATCAACCAATCACAACTTTCTTTTGCGTTTGGTTGGTTGGCACTATTTATCACAGTTTTGCTGTATTTTTATATGGTTTGATTTTAAAGGCAGGATAGTTTAACAGTAACTTATAAATAAGTTTGGAGATGCCACAAAAATGTCTACCTTTTCCAAAAAAGAACTTACCTATATGGGTTATAGGAAACCTTTAAAGGGGTTACTAAAAAATGTGGCCTTGTTGAAGGAAAGATTTGGAATGTCGAATAAACTATACCCGTCTTCCGTGCCACTACTTCCAGTGCTGTGCTCTGCACAGATTTGCTATGTATCTGCTGTGATGAAGTATCAGTATACACACGGCAGCCAGTCACTGGTCTCCGTTGTATATGGCACAAGAATGCTGAGGCCCATTAATGGCTGCAGGTACATGTATATACACAGGTCACCACTGCAGATATGTGATGTATCCTGATGAGGACTGGAGCACAGCACTGGAAGCAGAAGCAAAGGGGACAGGTAAGGGGGCGTTCACACTTGTGCTCAGTGTCTGTCCTGTGCCATTCCGTTAGGTTTCTATCTTCAGTCCAGAGAAAGTGGACAGGGGACGATTTAGGACGGAAACCCAGCGGAATGGCACAGGGCAGACACTGAGTGCCAGTGTGAATGCCCCTTAGTCTAGGTTTGTAATTTTACATAATTCCCTGCACTTGGTTAAACTTGCACAACCTCTTTAAATAAACTATTTATGGAAAAATAGTAAAGGAACGCTGCAGGATACTCAGCAAATGTATTAGTGGTGGTGTTGATTTTACGGTTTATTACATATTCACATACCTCACTTACTTAATGTTCACATACCTCTTCAGTATTACTATTCAGGTGCAGAAGTGTCAACATTTCCTTAATCTGCACCATCCCACATGGGATGTGCAAACTGGCAGAGCTCACCCAGGTCACATTTACCTAATGTTACATCTCCGCTGGATGCCAATATCTATTTATGGGTTACAACACAGTATGATGGGCCAACTTTACAAGATGCTACAGGTTACAAACACGACAGAGAATTTAGGTTACCGTATATACTCAAGTATAAGCCGACCCGAATATAAGCCGAGGCCCCTAATTTTACCACAAAAAAACTGAGAAAACTTATTGACTCCAGTATAAGCCTAGGGGGGAAATGCAGCAGCTACTGGAAAATTTCAAAAATTAAAATGGTCGTAGTTTTTGGGTGCAGTAGTTGCTGGGTGCCTGGGAAGGGGAGGGGCTGTTTTGGTTGTCTGTCTGCCCCTTCCCTGAGCTTGAGGACTGTTTTTTCCCCCACTTGGAATTCAGTCTGGCTGAATATAGGGTATCTGCAGTGCTCCTATTAACTCCTTCCCGATGGAACAGGAGCACTGCAGATCCCCTATATTCAGTAGACCGGGCACTGTCAGACACAGGGATACCTAATGTGTTTGTGTTACACAGTCATTTTCTACTTTTATATGTAGTCTAGGGAAAGGAGGGATTTAGAACTTCTATTTTTTTTTTTTTTGCACTATTTTATGGGAGATTCTATACATTAATATTGTGGCTGGTCATAGACCCCCCCCCCCCCTCCTAAAAAAATAAAATAAATAATAATAATTTTTTTTTTTTTTTGCTGACTCGAGTATAAGCCGAGGGGGGCTTTTTCAGCACAAAAACTGGGCTGAAAAATTCGGCTTATACTCGAGTATATACGGTAAATGGTTATCCAAGTGTCCTATAATAGGAAATGAATATAGTGGTAGAATTACATCATTACATTATGTACTACAAAGTTCTAATGGTATGTGCTCACATTGTTAAAACATTCAGCATATTCACAAAATGACTTTCCAAAACCTTTAAAATCCTATTGAACAAGATTTAAAGTTGTTTTACCATTATATAAGGTTATGGGATAATGTTACAATATACCATAACAGGAAGTTAATTGGGAGTCTGACCTCTGATCCCAAGAAGGAAGTGATAGAAGATCCTTTTCCCTGGGTTCACCGCATTCTGATGCCTATAACTTTTCTACTGTACTGTTGACAAAGATGTGTTAGGGCTTTTTATTTGCTGGACACGTTGCCCTTTTTATTGGTACCAATGTTTGGTATGTATGACTTTTTGATCACTTTTGTTATTTTTTGGGGAATACAACGTGACCAAAATACGTTAAGTTGTTCATTGTGATACATTTTTTATTACGGCGTTCACCTTGGATAGTGAGGACCTCTATGCACATGTGGATACCTAGCATGTTTGTTATTATTTTTTTTTACTATGTGTGTGTGTTTCACTTCTTACATGTTCCACAAGGGGACTTGAAGCTGAGATCTCAGATTCCCTGTGCAGTGTCCTGTAGCACATAGTATTGCAGAACATTGCACATTAGTTCCCATGGGAACTATGCATAGGCAGTCAGGAGGCCATGGCCTGGCCTCCTGGCTGCCATGGCAAACCTCAGAACCTGCAATCTTATCATTGATCATGGCAGGCATTCAAGGGGTTAATCTGCGAGAGTCGGAGCATCTTCCAACACCTGCGGCTAGTCTTGGGTTTTTTACCCATGGCATTACAGCGCCGTATTATTAATGAGCTAAGTTTTAACTATACACCCAGCATAATGTAATAGTACAGCACAGAGAAAGGAGAGAGTAAAGGGGTTTTCCAGTCCTGAAATATTGATTTTCTACTCTAAGGGTGAATTCACACTGAGTAAACGCTAGCTTATTCTGAACGTAAAACACGTTCAGAATAAGCGGCGTCTAAAGCAGCTCCATTCATTTCTATGGGAGCGGGGATACGAGCGCTCCCCATAGAAATGAATGGGCTGCTTCTTTCACTCCGTGCAGTCCCATTGAAGTGAATGGGGAGTGCCGGCGTATACGGCAAGCTCTGCTCATGCCGGAGCGTACACGCCGGCACTTCCCATTCACTTCAATGGGACTGCACGGAGTGAAAGAAG